>NC_052250.1:8123072-8723072 GCF_013401445.1 Tripterygium wilfordii
GTGTTCTTAGAAGTCTAACTTGCTAGTTTAGCTTTCATGCAACGTTTCGTAAGTTAATGATGCGAATAGACAATGTTATGTTTGAAATTGCACAAAAACTTGTAAAGCTCGTCTATGGATAGAGTTGAGCAATTCCAAAGCATCAAAGTCTGACATGCTAGTTTAGCCTTCGTGCAATGTTTCGTAAGGGAAAGATGCAAATAGACCAAGTTATGTTTGAAATTGCACAAAAACTTGTAAAGCTCGTCTATGGAGAGAGCTGAGCAATTCCAAAGCGTCAAAGTGGACCGTTGTACTCTATTTAGTGTTCTTAGAAGTCTAACTTGCTACTCTAGCTTTCGTGCAACTTTTCGTCAGTTAAAGATGCGAATAGACCACGTTATGTTTGAAATGGCACAAAAACGTGTAAAGCTCGTCTATCGTGAGAGTTGAGCAATTCGAAAGCATCAAAGTGGACCGTTGTACTCTATTTTGTGTTATTTAGATGTCTAAGTTGCTAGTTTATCTTTCGTGCAACGTTTCATAAGTTAAAGTTGCGAATAGACCAAGTTATGTTGAAATTGCACAAAAAGTGAAAAGCTCGTCTATGGAGAGAGTTGAGTAATTCCAAAGCTTCAAAGTGGACCATTGTACTCTATTCAGTGTCTTTAGAAGTCTAACATGCTAGTTTAGCCTTCATGCAATATTTCGTAAGGTAAAGATACAAATAGATAAAGTAATGTTTGGAATTGCACAAAAATGTGTAAATCTCATCTATGGAGAGTGTTGAGCAATTCCAAAGCATAAAAGTGGACCGTTGTACTCTATTTTGTGTTATTTAGATGTCTAAGTTGCTAGTTTATCTTTCGTGCAACGTTTCATAAGTTAAAGTTGCGAATAGACCAAGTTATGTTGAAATTGCACAAAAAGTGAAAAGCTCGTCTATGGAGAGAGTTGAGTAATTCCAAAGCTTCAAAGTGGACCATTGTACTCTATTCAGTGTCTTTAGAAGTCTAACATGCTAGTTTAGCCTTCATGCAATATTTCGTAAGGTAAAGATACAAATAGATAAAGTAATGTTTGGAATTGCACAAAAATGTGTAAATCTCGTCTATGGAGAGAGTTGAGCAATTCCAAAGCATCAAATTGGACCGTTGTACTCTATTTAGTGTGCTTAGAAGTCTGACATGCTAGTTTAGCCTTCGTGCAATGTTTCGTAGGGAAGATGCAAATAACCAATTTGTTTGAAATGGCACAAAAACGTGTAAAGCCCATCTATTGAGAGAATTGAGCAATTCCAAAGCATCAAAGTCGACCGTTGTACTCTATTTAGTGTTCTTAGAAGTCTAACTTGCTACTCTAGCTTTCGTGCAAAGTTTCGTCAATTAAAGATGCGAATAGACCAAGTTATGTTTGAAATGGCACAAAAACGTGTAAAGCTCGTCTATCGAGAGATTTGAGCAATTCCAAATATCAAAGTGGACCGTTGTACTCTATTTTATGTTATTAGAAGTCTAGTTGCAAGTTGAGCTTTCGAGCAACGTTTAATAAGTTAAAGATGTGAATAGACCAAGTTATGTTTGAAATTGCTCAAAAACGTCAATTGCTCGTCTATGGAGAGAGTTGAGCAATTCCAAAGCATCAAAATGCACCGTTGTACTCTATTTATTGTCCTTTGAAGTCTAACTTGCTAGTTTAGCCTTCGTGCATGTTTCGTATTGTAAAGATACGAATAAACAAGTAATGTTTGAAATTGCACAAAAACATGTAAATCTCGTCTATGGAGAGTGTTGAGAGCAATTCCAATGCATCAAAGTGGACTGTTGTACTCTATTTGGTGTTCTTTCAAGTCTAACATGCTAGTTTAGCCTTCGTGCAATGTTTCGTAAGGGAAAGATGCAAATAGACCAAGTTATGTTTCAAATTGCACAAAAACTTGTAAAGCTCGTCTATGAGAGAGTTGAGCAATTCCAAGCGTCAAAGTGGACCGTTGTACTATATTTTGTATTCTGAGAAGTCTAACTTGCTACTCTAGCTTTCGTGCAACGTTTCGTCAGTTAAGATGCGAATAGACCACATAATGTTTGAAATGCCACAAAAACATGTAAAGCTCGTCTATCGAGAGAGTTGAGCAATTCTAAAGCAGCAAAGTGTACGTTGTACTCTATTTTGTGTTATTAGATGTCTAAGTTGCTAGTTTATCTTTCGTGCAACGTTTCATAAGTTTAAAGTTGCGAATAGACCAAGTTATGTTGAAATTGCACAAAAAGTGAAAAGCTCGTCTATGGAGAGAGTTGAGTAATTCCAAAGCTTCAAAGTGGACCATTGTACTCTATTCAGTGTCTTTAGAAGTCTAACATGCTAGTTTAGCCTTCATGCAATATTTCGTAAGGTAAGGATACAAATAGATAAGTAATATTTAAAATTGCACAAAACGTGTCAATCTCATCTATGGAGAGTGTTGAGCAATTCCAAAGCATCAAAGTGGACCGTTGTACCCTATTTGGTGTTCTTAGAAGTCTAAATTGCTAGTTTAGCTTTCGTGCAACGTTTCGTAAGTTAAAGATGCGAATAGACCAAGTTATGTTTGAAATTGCACAAAAACTTGTAAAGCTCGTCTATGGAGAGAGTTGAGCATTTTAAAGCATCAAATTGGAGCGTTGTACTCTATTTAGTGTGCTTAGAAGTCTGACATGCTAGTTTAGCCTTCGTGCAATGTTTCGTAAGGGAAAGATGCAAATAGACCAAGTTATGTTTGAAATGGCACAAAAACGTGTAAAGCTCATCTATTGAGAGAGTTGAGCAATTTCAAAGCTTCAAAGTGGACCGTTGTACTCTATTTACTGTTCTTAGAAGTCTAACTTGCTACTCTAGCTTTTGTGCAACGTTTCGTCAGTTAAAGATGTGAATAGACCAAGTTATGTTTGAAATGGCACAAAAACGTGTAAAGCCCATCTTTTGAGAGAATTGAGCAATTCCAAAGCATCAAAGTCGACCGTTGTACTCTATTTAGTGTTCTTAGAAGTCTAACTTGCTACTCTAGCTTTCGTGCAAAGTTTCGTCAATTAAAGATGCGAATAGACCAAGTTATGTTTGAAATGGCACAAAAACGTGTAAAGCTCGTCTATCGAGAGATTTGAGCAATTCCAAAGTATCAAAGTGGACCGTTGTACTCTATTTTATGTTATTAGAAGTCTAAGTTGCAAGTTGAGCTTTCGAGCAACGTTTAATAAGTTAAAGATGTGAATAGACCAAGTTATGTTTTAAATTGCTCAAAAACGTCAATTGCTCGTCTATGGAGAGAGTTGAGCAATTCCAAAGCATCAAAATGGACCGTTGTACTCTATTTAGTGTCCTTTGAAGTCTAACTTGCTAGTTTAGCCTTCGTGCAATGTTTCGTATTGTAAAGATACGAATAGAACAAGTAATGTTTGAAATTGCACAAAAACATGTAAATCTCGTCTATGGAGAGTGTTGAGAGCAATTCCAATGCATCAAAGTGGACTGTTGTACTCTATTTGGTGTTCTTTCAAGTCTAACATGCTAGTTTAGCCTTCGTGCAAGTTTCGTAAGGGAAAGATGCAAATAGACCAAGTTATGTTTCAATTGCACAAAAACTTGTAAAGCTCGTCTATGGAGAGAGTTGAGCAATTCCAAAGCGTCAAAGTGGACCGTTGTACTCTATTTTGTATTCTGAGAAGTCTAACTTGCTACTCTAGCTTTCGTGCAACGTTTCGTCAGTTAAAGATGCGAATAGACCACGTAATGTTTGAAATGCCACAAAAACATGTAAAGCTCGTCTATCGAGAGAGTTGAGCAATTCTAAAGCATCAAAGTGTACCGTTGTACTCTATTTTGTGTTATTAGATGTCTAAGTTGCTAGTTTATCTTTCGTGCAACGTTTCATAAGTTAAAGTTGCAAATAGACCAAGTTATGTTGAAATTGCACAAAAAGTGAAAAGCTCGTCTATGGGAGAGTTGAGCAATTCCAAAGCTACAAAGTGGACCATTATACTCTATTCAGTGTCTTTAGAAGTCTAACATGCTAGTTTAGCCTTCATGCAATATTTCGTAAGGTAAAGATACAAATAGATAAAGTAATATTTAAAATTGCACAAAAACGTGTCAATCTCATCTATGGAGAGTGTTGAGCAATTCCAAAGCATCAAAGTGGACCGTTGGACCCTATTTGGTGTTCTTAGAAGTCTAAATTGCTAGTTTAGCTTTCGTGCAACGTTTCGTAAGTTAAAGATGCGAATAGACCAAGTTATGTTTGAAATTGCACAAAAACTTGTAAAGCTCGTCTATGGAGAGAGTTGAGCATTTTAAAGCATCAAATTGGAGCGTTGTACTCTATTTAGTGTGCTTAGAAGTCTGACATGCTAGTTTAGCCTTCGTGCAATGTTTCGTAAGGGAAAGATGCAATAGACCAAGTTATTGTTGAAAATGGCACAAAAACGTGTAAAGCTCATCTATTGAGGAGAGTTTGAGCAATTTTCAAAGCATCAAAGTGCGCGTTGTACTCTATTTACTGTTCTTGAAGTCTAACTGCTACTCTAGCTTTTGTGCAACGTTTCGTCAGTTAAAGATGTGAATAGACCAAGTTATGTTTGAAATGGCACAAAAATGAATATTGTAAAGCTCGTCTATCGAGAGATTTGAGCATTCCAAAGTATCAAAGTGGAACGGACTCTTGTACTCTATTTTTGTGTTATTAAAGCCTAAGTTGCAAGTTGAGCTTTCGAGCAACGTTTAATAAGTTAAAGATGTGAATAGACCAAGTTATGTTTGAAATTGCTCAAAAACGTCAATTGCTCGTCTATGGAGAGAGTTGAGCAATTCCAAAGCATCAAAATGGACCGTTGTACTCTATTTATTGTCCTTTGAAGTCTAACTTGCTAGTTTAGCCTTCGTGCAATGTTTCGTATTGTAAAGATACGAATAGATCAAGTAATGTTTGAAATTGCACAAAAACATGTAAATCTCGTCTATGGAGAGTGTTGAGCAATTCGAATGCATCAAAGTGGACTGTTGTACTCTATTTGGTAATCTTACAAGTCGAACATGCTAGTTTAGCTTTTGTGCAACGTTTCGTAAGTTAAAGATGCGAATAGACCAAGTTATGTTTGAAATTGCACAAAAACTTGGAAAGCTCGTCTATGGAGAGAGTTGAGCAATTCCAAAGCATCAAAGTGGACCGTTGTACTCTATTTAGTTTTCTTAGAAGTCTAACTTGCTACTCTAGCTTTCGTGCAACGTTTCGTCTGTTAAAGATGCGAATAGACCACGTTATGTTTGAAATGGTAAAAATACGTGTAAAGCTCGTCTATCGAGAGAGTTGAGAAATTCCAAAGCATCAAAGTGGACCGTTGTACTCTATTTTGTGTTATTAGATGTGTAAGTTGCTGGTTTAGTTTTCGTGCAACGTTTCATAAGTTAAAGTTGCGAATAGACCAAGTGATGTTGAAATTGCACAAAAAGTGAAAATCTCGTCTATGGAGAGAGTTGAGCAATTCCAAAGCTTCAAAGTGCACCATTGTACTCTATTTTAGTGTCTTTAATTAAGTCTAACATGCTAGTTTAGCCTTCATGCAATATTTTCGTAAGGTAAAGATACAAATAGATAAAGTAATGTTTGAAATTGCACAAAAACGTATAAATCTCATCTATGGAGAGGTTGAGCCAATTCCAAAGCATCAAAGTGGACCGTTGTACCCTATTTGGTGATCTTAGAAGTCTAACTTGCTTAGTAGTTTAGCTTTCGTGAACCGTTTCGGTAAGTTAAAGATGCGAATAGACCAAGTTATGTTTGAAATTGCACAAAAATTGTAAAGCTCGTCTATGGAGAGAGTTGAGCAATTCCAAAGCCTCAATTGGACCGTTTTTACTCTATTTAGGTCTTTAGAAGTCTAACATTCTAGTGTAGCCTTCAGGCAATATTTCGTAAGGTAAAGATAGACAAATAGATAAAGTAATGTTTGAAATTGCACCAAAAACGGTGTAAATCTCATCTATGGAGTAGTGTTGAGCAATTCCAAAGTATCAAAGTGGACCGTGTACCCGATTTGGTGTTCTTAGAAGTCTAACTTGCTAGTTTAGCTTTCGTGCAAGTTTTCGTATAATTAAAGATGCGAATAGACCAAGTTATGTTTGAAATTGCACAAAAACTTGTAAAGCTCGTCTATGGAGAGAGTTGAGCAATTCTAAAGCATCAAATTGGACCGTGCTTACTCTATTTAGTGTGCTTAGAAGTCTGACATGCTAGTTTAGCCTTCGTTGCAATGTTTCGTAAGGGAAAGATGCAAATAGACCAAGTTATGTTTGAAATGGCACAAAAAACGTGTAAAGCTCATCTATGAGAGAGTTGAGCAATTTCAAAGCATCAAAGTGGACCTTGTACTCTATTTACTGTTCTTAGAAGTCTAACTTGCTACTCTAGCTTTTGTGCAACGTTTCGTCAAGTTAAAGATGTGAATAGACAAAGTTATGTTTGAAAATGGCACAAAAATGTGTAAAGCTCGTCTATCGAGAGATTTGAGCAACTCCAAAGTATCAAAGTGGACCGTTGTACTCTATTTTGTGTTATTAGAAGTCTAAGTTGACAAGTTGAGCTTTCGAGCAACGTTTAAATAAGTTAAAGATCTGAATAGACCAAGTTATGTTTGAAATTGCTCAAAAACGTCAATTTGCTCGTCTATGGAGAGAGTTGGATCAATTCCAAAGCATCAAAATGGACCGTTGTACTCTATTTATTGTCCTTTGAAGTCTAACTTGCTAGTTTAGCCTCGTGCAATGTTTCGTATTGTAAAGATACGAATAGAACAAGTAATGTTTGAAATTGCACAAAAACATGTAAATCTCGTCTATGGAGAGTGTTGAGAGCAATTCCAATGCATCAAAGTGGACTGTTGTACTCTATTTGGTGTTCTTTCAAGTCTAACATGCTAGTTTAGCCTTCGTGCAATGTTTCGTAAGGAAAGATGCAAATAGACCAAGTTATGTTTCAAATTGCACAAAACTTGTAAAGCTCGTCTATGGAGAGAGTTGAGCAATTCCAAAGCGTCAAAGTGGACCGTTGTACTCTATTTTGTATTCTGAGAAGTCTAACTTGCTACTTCTAGCTTTCGTGCAACGTTTCGTCAGTTAAAGATGCGAATAGACCACGTAATGTTTGAAATGCCACAAAAACATGTAAAGCTCGTCTATCGAGAGAGTTGAGCAATTCTAAAGCATCAAAGTGTACCGTTGTACTCATTTTGTGTTATTAGATGTCTAAGTTGCTAGTTTATCTTTCGTGCAACGTTTCATAAGTTAAAGTTGCGAATAGACCAAGTTATGTTGAAATTGCACAAAAAGTGAAAAGCTCGTCTATGGAGAGAGTTGAGCAATTCCAAAGCTACAAAGTGGACCTTATACTCTATTCAGTGTCTTTAGAAGTCTAACATGCTAGTTTAGCCCTTCATGCAATATTTCGTAAGGTAAGGATACAAATAGATAAAGTAATATTTAAAAATTGCACAAAAACGTGTCAATCTCATCTATGGAGAGTGTTGAGCAATCCAAAGCATCAAAGTGGACCGTTGTATTCTATGTTGGTGTTTCTTAGAAGTCTAAATGCTAGTTTAGCTTTCGTGCAACGTTTCGTAAGTTAAAGATGCGAATAGACCAAGTTATGTTTGAAATTGCACAAAAACTTGTAAAGCTCGTCTATGGAGGGAGAGTTTGAGCATTTAAAGCATCAAATTGGAGCGTTGTACTCTATTTAGTGTGCTTAGAAGTCTGACATGCTAGTTTAGCCTTCGTGCAATGTTTCGTAAGGGAAAGATGCAAATAGACCAAGTTATGTTTGAAATGGCACAAAAACGTGTAAAGCTCATCTATTGAGAGAGTTTGAGCAATTTCAAAGCATCAAAGTGGACCGTTGTACTCTATTTACTGTTCTTAGAAGTCTAACTTGCTACTCTAGCTTTTGTGCAACGTTTCGTCAGTTAAAGATGTGAATAGACCAAGTTATGTTTGAAATGGCACAAAAACGTGTTAAAGCTCGTCTATCGAGAGAGTTGAGCAATTCCAAAGCGTCAAAGTGGAACCGTTGTACTCTATTTTGTATTCTGAGAAGTCTAACTTGCTACTCTAGCTTTCGTGCAACGTTTCGTCAGTTAAAGATGCGAATAGACCACGTTAATGTTTGAAATGCCACAAAAACATGTAAAGCTCGTCTATCGAGAGAGTTGAGCAATTCTAAAGCATCAAAGTGTACCGTTGTACTCTATTTTGTGTTATTAGATGTCTAAGTTGCTAGTTTATCTTTCGTGCAACGTTTCATAAGTTAAAGTTGCGAATAGACCAAGTTATGTTGAAATTGCACAAAAAGTGAAAAGCTCGTCTATGGAGAGAGGTTGAGCAATTCCAAAGCTACATAGTGGACCATTATACTCTATTCATTGTCTTTAGAAGTCTAACATGCTAGTTAGCCTTCATGCAATATTTCGTAAGGTAAAGATACAAATAGATAAAGTAATGTTTGAAATTGCACAAAAAACGTGTAAATCTCATCTATGGAGAGTGTTGAGCAATTTCCAAAGCATCAAAGTGGACCGTTGTACCCTATTTGGTGATCTTAGAAGTTAACTTGCTAGTTTAGCTTTCGTGAACCGTTTCGTAAGTTAAAGATGCGAATAGACCAAGTTATGTTTTGAAATTGCACAAAAACTTGTAAAGCTCGTCTATGGAGAGAGTTGAGCAATTCCAAAGCCTCAAATTGGACCGTTTTACTCTATTTAGTGTCTCTAGAAGTCTAACTTCTAGTGTAGCCTTCAGGCAAATTTCGTAAGGTAAAGATACAAATAGATAAAGTAATGTTTGAAATTGCACAAAACGTGTAAATCTCATCTATGGGAGAGTGTTGAGCAATTCCAAAGTATCAAAGTGGACCGTTGTACCCGATTTGGTGTTCTTAGAAGTCTAACTTGCTAGTTTAGCTTTCGTGCAACGTTTCGTAAGTTAAAGATGCGAATAGACCAAGTTATGTTGAAATTGCACAAAAACTTGAAAGCTCGTCTATGGAGAGAGTTGAGCAATTCCAAAGCCTCAAATTGGGACCGTTTTACTATTTAGTGTCTTTAGAAGTCTAACATTCTAGTGTAGCCTTCAGGCAATATTTCGTAAGGTAAAGATACAAATAGATAAAGTAATGTTTGAAATTGCACAAAAACGTGTAAATCTCATCTATGGAGAGTGTTGAGCAATTCCAAAGCATCAAAGTGGACCGTTGTACCCTATTTGGTGGATCTTAGAAGTCTAACTTGCTAGTTTAGCTTTCGTGAACCGTTTCGTAAGTTAAAGATGCGAATAGGACCAAGTTATGTTTGAAATTGCACAAAAACTTGTAATGCTCGTCTATGGAGAGAGTTGAGCAATTCCAAAGCCTCAAATTGGACCGTTTTACTCTATTTAGTGTCTTTAGAAGTCTAACATTCTAGTGTAGCCTTCAGGCAATATTTCGTAAGGTAAAGATACAATAGATAAAGTAATGTTTGAAATTGCACAAAAACGTGTAAATCTCATCTATGGAGAGTGTTGAGCAATTCCAAAGTATCAAAGTGGACCGTTGTACCCGATTTGGTTTCTTAGAAGTCTAACTTGCTAGTTTAGCTTTCGTGCAACGTTTCGTAAGTTAAAGATTGCGAATAGACCAAGTTATGTTTGAAATTGCACAAAAACTTGTAAAGCTCGTCTATGGAGAGAGTTGAGCAATTCTAAAGCATCAAATTGGACCGTTGTACTCTATTTAGTGTGCTTAGTCTGACATGCTAGTTTAGCCTTCGTGCAATGTTTCGTAAGGGAAAGATGCAAATAGACCAAGTTATGTTTGAAATGGCACAAAAACGTGTAAAGCTCATCTATTGAGAGAGTTGAGCAATTTCAAAGCATCAAAGTGGACCGTTGTACTCTATTTACTGTTCTTAGAAGTCTAACTTGCTACTTAGCTTTTGTGCAACGTTTCGTCAGTTAAAGATGTGAATAGACCAAGTTATGTTTGAAATGGCACAAAAATGTGTAATGCTCGTCTATCGAGAGATTTGAGCAATTCCAAAGTATCAAAGTGGACCGTTGTACTCTATTTTGTGTTATTAGAAGTCTAAGTTGCAAGTTGAGCTTTCGAGCAACGTTTAATAAGTTAAAGATCTGAATAGACCAAGTATATGTTGAAATTGCTCAAAACGTCAATTGCTCGTCTATGGAGAGAGTTGAGCAATTCCAAAGCATCAAAATGGACCGTTGTACTCTATTTATTGTCCTTTGAAGTCTAACTTGCTAGTTTAGCCTTCGTGCAATGTTTCGTATTGTAAAGATACGAATAGAAACAAGTAATGTTTGAAATTGCACAAAAACATGTAAATCTCGTCTATGGAGAGTGTTGAGAGCAATTCCAATGCATCAAAGTGGACTGTTGTACTCTATTTGGTGTTCTTTCAAGTCTAACATGCTAGTTTAGCCTTCGTGCAATGTTTCGTAAGGGAAAGATGCAAATAGACCAAGTTATGTTTCAAATTGCACAAAAACTTGTAAAGCTCGTCTATGGAGAGAGTTGAGCAATTCCAAAGCGTCAAAGTGGACCCGTTGTACTCTTTTGTATTCTGAGAAGTCTAACTTGCTACTCTAGCTTTCGTGCAACGTTTCGTCAGTTAAAGATGCGAATAGACCACGTAATGTTTGAAATGCCACAAAAACATGTAAAGCTCGTCTATCGAGAGAGTTGAGCAATTCTAAAGCATCAAAGTGTACCGTTGTACTCTATTTTGTGTTATTAGATGTCTAAGTTGCTAGTTTATCTTTCGTGCAACGTTTCATAAGTTAAAGTTGCGAATAGACCAAGTTATGTTGAAATTGCACAAAAAGTGAAAAGCTCGTCTATGGAGAGAGTTGAGCAATTCCAAAGCTACATAGTGGACCATTATACTCTATTCAGTGTCTTTAGAAGTCTAACATGCTAGTTTAGCCTTCATGCAATATTTCGTAAGGTAAAGATACAAATAGATAAAGTAATGTTTGAAATTGCACAAAAACGTGTAAATCTCATCTATGGAGAGTGTTGAGCAATTCCAAAGCATCAAAGTGGACCGTTGTACCCTATTTGGTGATCTTAGAAGTCTAACTTGCTAGTTTAGCTTTCGTGAACCGTTTCGTAAGTTAAAGATGCGAATAGACCAAGTTATGTTTGAAATTGCACAAAAACTTGTAAAGCTCGTCTATGGAGAGAGTTGAGCAATTCCAAAGCCTCAAATTGGACCGTTTTACTCTATTTAGTGTCTCTAGAAGTCTAACATTCTAGTGTAGCCTTCAGGCAATATTTCGTAAGGTAAAGATACAAATAGATAAAGTAATGTTTGAAATTGCACAAAAACGTGTAAATCTCATCTATGGAGAGTGTTGAGCAATTCCAAAGTATCAAAGTGGACCGTTGTACCCGATTTGGTGTTCTTAGAAGTCTAACTTGCTAGTTTAGCTTTCGTGCAACGTTTCGTAAGTTAAAGATGCGAATAGACCAAGTTATGTTTGAAATTGCACAAAAACTTGTAAAGCTCGTCTATGGAGAGAGTTGAGCAATTCCAAAGCCTCAAATTGGACCGTTTTACTCTATTTAGTGTCTTTAGAAGTCTAACATTCTAGTGTAGCCTTCAGGCAATATTTCGTAAGGTAAAGATACAAATAGATAAAGTAATGTTTGAAATTGCACAAAAACGTGTAAATCTCATCTATGGAGAGTGTTGAGCAATTCCAAAGCATCAAAGTGGACCGTTGTACCCTATTTGGTGATCTTAGAAGTCTAACTTGCTAGTTTAGCTTTCGTGAACCGTTTCGTAAGTTAAAGATGCGAATAGACCAAGTTATGTTTGAAATTGCACAAAAACTTGTAATGCTCGTCTATGGAGAGAGTTGAGCAATTCCAAAGCCTCAAATTGGACCGTTTTACTCTATTTAGTGTCTTTAGAAGTCTAACATTCTAGTGTAGCCTTCAGGCAATATTTCGTAAGGTAAAGATACAAATAGATAAAGTAATGTTTGAAATTGCACAAAAACGTGTAAATCTCATCTATGGAGAGTGTTGAGCAATTCCAAAGTATCAAAGTGGACCGTTGTACCCGATTTGGTGTTCTTAGAAGTCTAACTTGCTAGTTTAGCTTTCGTGCAACGTTTCGTAAGTTAAAGATGCGAATAGACCAAGTTATGTTTGAAATTGCACAAAAACTTGTAAAGCTCGTCTATGGAGAGAGTTGAGCAATTCTAAAGCATCAAATTGGACCGTTGTACTCTATTTAGTGTGCTTAGAAGTCTGACATGCTAGTTTAGCCTTCGTGCAATGTTTCGTAAGGGAAAGATGCGAATAGACCAAGTTATGTTTGAAATGGCACAAAAACGTGTAAAGCTCATCTATTGAGAGAGTTGAGCAATTTCAAAGCATCAAAGTGGACCGTTGTACTCTATTTACTGTTCTTAGAAGTCTAACTTGCTACTCTAGCTTTTGTGCAACGTTTCGTCAGTTAGAGATGTGAATAGACCAAGTTATGTTTGAAATGGCACAAAAATGTGTAAAGCTCGTCTATCGAGAGATTTGAGCAATTCCAAAGTATCAAAGTGGACCGTTGTACTCTATTTTGTGTTATTAGAAGTCTAAGTTGCAAAGTTGAGCTTTCGAGCAACGTTTAATAAGTTAAAGATCTGAATAGACCAAGTTATGTTTGAAATTGCTCAAAAACGTCAATTGCTCGTCTATGGAGAGAGTTGAGCAATTCCAAAGCATCAAAATGGACCGTTGTACTCTATTTATTGTCCTTTGAAGTCTAACTTGCTAGTTTAGCCTTCGTTGCAATGTTTCGTATTGTAAAGATACGAATAGAACAAGTAATGTTTTGAAATTGCAACAAAAACATGTAAATCTCGTCTATGGAGAGTGTTGAGAGCAATTCCAATGCATCAAAGTGGACTGTTGTACTCTATTTGGTGTTCTTTCAAGTCTAACATGCTAGTTTAGCCTTCGTGCAATGTTTCGTAAGGGGAAGATGCAAATAGACCAAGTTATGTTTCAAATTGCACAAAAACTTGTAAAGCTCGCCTATGGAGAGAGTTGAGCAATTCCAAAGCGTCAAGTGGACCGTTGTACTCTATTTTGTATTCTGAGAAGTCTAACTTGCTACTCTAGCTTTCGTGCAACGTTTCGTCAGTTAAAGATGCGAATAGACCACGTAATGTTTGAAATGCCACAAAAACATGTAAAGCTCGTCTATCGAGAGAGTTGAGCAATTCTAAAGCATCAAAGTGTACCGTTGTACTCTATTTTGTGTTATTAGATGTCTAAGTTGCTAGTTTATCTTTCGTGCAAACGTTTCATAAGTTAAAGTTGCGAATAGACCAAGTTATGTTGAAATTGCACAAAAAGTGAAAAGCTCGTCTATGGAGAGAGTTGAGCAATTCCAAAGCTACAAAGTGGACCATTATACTCTATTCAGTGTCTTTAGAAGTCTAACATGCTAGTTTAGCCTTCATGCAATATGTCGTAAGGTAAGGATACAAATAGATAAAGTAATATTTAAAAATTGCACAAAAACGTGTCAATCTCATCTATTGGAGAGTGTTGAGCAATTCCAAAGCATCAAAGTGGACCGTTGTAATTCTATTTGGTGTTCTTAGAAGTCTAAATTGCTAGTTTAGCTTTCGTGCAACGTTTCGTAAGTTAAAGATGCGAATTAGACCAGTTATGTTTGAAATTGCCACAAAAACTTGTAAAGCTCGTCTATGGAGAGAGTTGAGCATTTTAAAGCATCAAATTGGAGCGTTTGTACTCTATTTAGTGTGCTTAGAAGTCTGACATGCTAGTTTAGCCTTCGTGCAATGTTTTCGTAAGGGAAAGATGCAAATAGACCAAGTTTATGTTTGAAATGGCACAAAAACGTGTAAAGCTCATCTATGGAGAGAGTTGAGCAATTCCAAAGCATCAAAGTGGACCGTTGTACTCTATTTAGTGTTCTTAGAAGTCTAACTTGCTACTCTAGCTTTTGTGCAACGTTTCGTCAGTTAAAGATGTGAATAGACCAAGTTATGTTTGAAATTGCACAAAAACTTGGAAAGCTCGTCTATGGAGAGAGCTGAGCAATTCCAAAGCATCAAAGTGGACTGTTGTACTCTATTTAGTGTTCTGAGAAGTCTAACTTGCTACTCTAGCTCTTTCGTGCAACGTTTCGTCAGTTAAAGTGCGAATAGACCACGTAATGTTTGAAATGCCACAAAAACATGTAAAGCTCGTCTAATCGAGAGAGTTGAGCAATTCTAAAGCATCAAAGTGTACCGTTGTACTCTATTTTGTGTTATTAGATGTCTAAGTTGCTAGTTTATCTTTCGTGCAACGTTTCATAAGTTAAAGTTGCGAATAGACCAAGTTATGTTGAAATTGCACAAAAAGTGAAAAGCTCGTCTATGGAGAGAGTTGAGCAATTCCAAAGCTACAAAGTGGACCATTATACTCTATTCAGTGTCTTTAGAAGTCTAACATGCTAGTTTAGCCTTCATGCAATATTTCGTAAGGTAAGGATACAAATAGATAAAGTAATATTTAAATTGCACAAAAACGTGTCAATCTCATCTATGGAGAGTGTTGAGCAATTCCAAAGCATCAAAGTGGACCGTTGTATTCTATTTGGTGTTCTTAGAAGTCTAAATTGCTAGTTTAGCTTTCGTGCAACGTTTCGTAAGTTAAAGATGCGAATAGACCAAGTTATGTTTGAAATTGCACAAAAACTTGTAAAGCTCGTCTATGGAGAGAGTTGAGCATTTTAAAGCATCAAATTGGAGCGTTGTACTCTATTTAGTGTGCTTAGAAGTCTGACATGCTAGTTTAGCCTTCGTGCAATGTTTCGTAAGGGAAAGATGCAAATAGACCAAGTTATGTTTGAAATGGCACAAAAACGTGTAAAGCTCATCTATTGAGAGAGTTGAGGCAATTTCAAAGCATCAAAGTGGACCGTTGTACTCTATTTACTGTTCTTAGAAGTCTAACTTGCTACTCTAGCTTTTGTGCAACGTTTCGTCAGTTAAAGATGTGAATAGACCAAGTTATGTTTGAAATGGCACAAAAACGTGTAAAGCTCGTCTATCGAGAGAGTTGAGCAATTCCAAAGCGTCAAAGTGGACCGTTGTACTCTATTTTGTATTCTGAGAAGTCTAACTTGCTACTCTAGCTTTCGTGCAACGTTTCGTCAGTTAAAGATGCGAATAGACCACGTAATGTTTGAAATGCCACAAAAACATGTAAAGCTCGTCTATCGAGAGAGTTGAGCAATTCTAAAGCATCAAAGTGTACCGTTGTACTCTATTTTGTGTTATTAGATGTCTAAGTTGCTAGTTTATCTTTCGTGCAACGTTTCATAAGTTAAAGTTGCAAATAGACCAAGTTATGTTGAAATTGCACAAAAAGTGAAAAGCTCGTCTATGGAGAGAGTTGAGCAATTCCAAAGCTACAAAGTGGACCATTATACTCTATTCAGTGTCTTTAGAAGTCTAACATGCTAGTTTAGCCTTCATGCAATATTTCGTAAGGTAAAGATACAAATAGATAAAGTAGTGTTTGAAATTGCACAAAAACGTGTAAATCTCATCTATGGAGAGTGTTGAGCAATTCCAAAGCATCAAAGTGGACCGTTGTACCCTATTTGGTGATCTTAGAAGTCTAACTTGCTAGTTTAGCTTTCGTGAACCGTTTCGTAAGTTAAAGATGCGAATAGACCAAGTTATGTTTGAAATTGCACAAAAACTTGTAAAGCTCGTCTATGGAGAGAGTTGAGCAATTCCAAAGCCTCAAATTGGACCGTTTTACTCTATTTAGTGTCTTTAGAAGTCTAACATTCTAGTGTAGCCTTCAGGCAATATTTCGTAAGGTAAAGATACAAATAGATAAAGTAATGTTTGAAATTGCACAAAAACGTGTAAATCTCATCTATGGAGAGTGTTGAGCAATTCCAAAGTATCAAAGTGGACCGTTGTACCCGATTTGGTGTTCTTAGAAGTCTATCTTGCTAGTTTAGCTTTCGTGCAACGTTTCGTCAGTTAAAGATGCGAATAGACCAAGTTATGTTTGAAATTGCACAAAAACCTGTAAAGCTCGTCTATGGAGAGAGTTGAGCAATTCCAAAGCCTCAAATTGGACCGTTTTACTCTATTTAGTGTCTTTAGAAGTCTAACATTCTAGTGTAGCCTTCAGGCAATATTTCGTAAGGTAAGATACAAATAGATAAAGTAATGTTTGAAATTGCACAAAAACGTTGTAAATCTCATCTATGGAGAGTGTTGAGCAATTCCAAAGTATCAAAGTGGACCGTTGTACCCGATTTGGTGTTCTTAGAAGTCTAACTTGCTAGTTTAGCTTTCGTGCAACGTTTCGTAAGTTAAAGATGCGAATAGACCAAGTTATGTTTGAAATTGCACAAAAACTTGTAAAGCTCGTCTATGGAGAGAGTTGAGCAATTCTAAAGCATCAAATTGGACCGTTGTACTCTATTTAGTGTGCTTAGAAGTCTGACATGCTAGTTTAGCCTTCGTGCAATGTTTCGTAAGGGAAAGATGCAAATAGACCAAGTTATGTTTGAAATGGCACAAAAACGTGTAAAGCTCATCTATTGAGAGAGTTGAGCAATTTCAAAGCATCAAAGTGGACCGTTGTACTCTATTTACTGTTCTTAGAAGTCTAACTTGCTACTCTAGCTTTTGTGCAACGTTTCGTCAGTTAAAGATGTGAATAGACCAAGTTATGTTTGAAATGGCACAAAAATGTGTAAAGCTCGTCTATCGAGAGATTTGAGCAATTCCAAAGTATCAAAGTGGACCGTTGTACTCTATTTTGTGTTATTAGAAGTCTAAGTTGCAAGTTGAGCTTTCGAGCAACGTTTAATAAGTTAAAGATCTGAATAGACCAAGTTATGTTTGAAATTGCTCAAAAACGTCAATTGCTCGTCTATGGAGAGAGTTGAGCAATTCCAAAGCATCAAAATGGACCGTTGTACTCTATTTATTGTCCTTTGAAGTCTAACTTGCTAGTTTAGCCTTCGTGCAATGTTTCGTATTGTAAAGATACGAATAGAACAAGTAATGTTTGAAATTGCACAAAAACATGTAAATCTCGTCTATGGAGAGTGTTGAGAGCAATTCCAATGCATCAAAGTGGACTGTTGTACTCTATTTGGTGTTCTTTCAAGTCTAACATGCTAGTTTAGCCTTCGTGCAATGTTTCGTAAGGGAAAGATGCAAATAGACCAAGTTATGTTTCAAATTGCACAAAAACTTGTAAAGCTCGTCTATGGAGAGAGTTGAGCAATTCCAAAGCGTCAAAGTGGACCGTTGTACTCTATTTTGTATTCTGAGAAGTCTAACTTGCTACTCTAGCTTTCGTGCAACGTTTCGTCAGTTAAAGATGCGAATAGACCACGTAATGTTTGAAATGCCACAAAAACATGTAAAGCTCGTCTATCGAGAGAGTTGAGCAATTCTAAAGCATCAAAGTGTACCGTTGTACTCTATTTTGTGTTATTAGATGTCTAAGTTGCTAGTTTATCTTTCGTGCAACGTTTCATAAGTTAAAGTTGCGAATAGACCAAGTTATGTTGAAATTGCACAAAAAGTGAAAAGCTCGTCTATGGAGAGAGTTGAGCAATTCCAAAGCTACAAAGTGGACCATTATACTCTATTCAGTGTCTTTAGAAGTCTAACATGCTAGTTTAGCCTTCATGCAATATTTCGTAAGGTAAGGATACAAATAGATAAAGTAATATTTAAAATTGCACAAAAACGTGTCAATCTCATCTATGGAGAGTGTTGAGCAATTCCAAAGCATCAAAGTGGACCGTTGTATTCTATTTGGTGTTCTTAGAAGTCTAAATTGCTAGTTTAGCTTTCGTGCAACGTTTCGTAAGTTAAAGATGCGAATAGACCAAGTTATGTTTGAAATTGCACAAAAACTTGTAAAGCTCGTCTATGGAGAGAGTTGAGCATTTTAAAGCATCAAATTGGAGCGTTGTACTCTATTTAGTGTGCTTAGAAGTCTGACATGCTAGTTTAGCCTTCGTGCAATGTTTCGTAAGGGAAAGATGCAAATAGACCAAGTTATGTTTGAAATGGCACAAAAACGTGTAAAGCTCATCTATTGAGAGAGTTGAGCAATTTCAAAGCATCAAAGTGGACCGTTGTACTCTATTTACTGTTCTTAGAAGTCTAACTTGCTACTCTAGCTTTTGTGCAACGTTTCGTCAGTTAAAGATGTGAATAGACCAAGTTATGTTTGAAATGGCACAAAAACGTGTAAAGCTCGTCTATCGAGAGAGTTGAGCAATTCCAAAGCGTCAAAGTGGACCGTTGTACTCTATTTTGTATTCTGAGAAGTCTAACTTGCTACTCTAGCTTTCGTGCAACGTTTCGTCAGTTAAAGATGCGAATAGACCACGTAATGTTTGAAATGCCACAAAAACATGTAAAGCTCGTCTATCGAGAGAGTTGAGCAATTCTAAAGCATCAAAGTGTACCGTTGTACTCTATTTTGTGTTATTAGATGTCTAAGTTGCTAGTTTATCTTTCGTGCAACGTTTCATAAGTTAAAGTTGCGAATAGACCAAGTTATGTTGAAATTGCACAAAAAGTGAAAAGCTCGTCTATGGAGAGAGTTGAGCAATTCCAAAGCTACAAAGTGGACCATTATACTCTATTCAGTGTCTTTAGAAGTCTAACATCCTAGTTTAGCCTTCATGCAATATTTCGTAAGGTAAAGATACAAATAGATAAAGTAATGTTTGAAATTGCACAAAAACGTGTAAATCTCATCTATGGAGAGTGTTGAGCAATTCCAAAGCATCAAAGTGGACCGTTGTACCCTATTTGGTGATCTTAGAAGTCTAACTTGCTAGTTTAGCTTTCGTGAACCGTTTCGTAAGTTAAAGATGCGAATAGACCAAGTTATGTTTGAAATTGCACAAAAACTTGTAAAACTCGTCTATGGAGAGAGTTGAGCAATTCCAAAGCCTCAAATTGGACCGTTTTACTCTATTTAGTGTCTTTAGAAGTCTAACATTCTAGTGTAGCCTTCAGGCAATATTTCGTAAGGTAAAGATACAAATAGATAAAGTAATGTTTGAAATTGCACAAAAACGTGTAAATCTCATCTATGGAGAGTGTTGAGCAATTCCAAAGTATCAAAGTGGACCGTTGTACCCGATTTGGTGTTCTTAGAAGTCTAACTTGCTAGTTTAGCTTTCGTGCAACGTTTCGTAAGTTAAAGATGCGAATAGACCAAGTTATGTTTGAAATTGCACAAAAACTTGTAAAGCTCGTCTATGGAGAGAGTTGAGCAATTCTAAAGCATCAAATTGGACCGTTGTACTCTATTTAGTGTGCTTAGAAGTCTGACATGCTAGTTTAGCCTTCGTGCAATGTTTCGTATTGTAAAGATACGAATAGATCAAGTAATGTTTGAAATTGCACAAAAACATGTAAATCTCGTCTATGGAGAGTGTTGAGCAATTCCAATGCATCAAAGTGGACTGTTGTACTCTATTTTGTAATCTTACAAGTCTAACATGCTAGTTTAGCTTTTGTGCAACGTTTCGTAAGTTAAAGATGCGAATAGACCAAATTATGTTGGAAATTGCACAAAAACTTGTCAAGCTCGTCTACGGAGAGAGTTGAGCAATTCCAAAGCGTCAAAGTGAACCGTTGTACTCTCTTTAGTGTTTTTAGAAGTATAACTTGCTACTCTAGCTTTCGTGCAACGTTTCGTCTGTTAAAGATGCGAATAGACCACGTTATGTTTGAAATGGTAAAAATACGTGTAAAGCTCGTCTATCGAGAGAGTTGAGCAATTCCAAAGCATCAAAGTGGACCGTTGTACTCTATTTTGTGTTATTAGATGTCTAAGTTGCTGGTTTAGTTTTCGTGCAACGTTTCATAAGTTAAAGTTGCGAATAGACCAGGTGATGTTGAAATTGCACAAAACGTGAAAATCTCGTCTATGGAGAGAGTTGAGCAATTCCAAAGATTCAAAGTGCACCATTGTACTCTATTTAGTGTCTTTAAAAGTCTAACACGCTAGTTTAGCCTTAATGCAATATTTCGTAAGATAAAGAAAGAAATAGATAAAATAATGTTTGAAATTGCACAAAAACATGTAAATCTCATCTATGGAGAGTGTTGAGCAATTCCAAAGAATCAAAGTGGACCGTTGTACCCTATTTGGTGTTCTTAGAAGTCTAACTTGCTAGTTTAGCTTTCGTGCAACGTTTCGTAAGTTAAAGATGCAAATAGAACAAGTTATGTTTGAAATTGCACAAAAACTTGTAAAGCTCGTCTATGGAGAGAGTTGAGCAATTCCAAAGCCTCAAATTGGACCGTTTTACTCTATTTAGTGTCTTTAGAAGTCTAACATGCTAGTGTAGCCTTCAGGCAATATTTCGTAAGGTAAAGATACAAATAGATAAAGTAATGTTTGAAATTGCACAAAAACGTGTAAATCTCATCTATGGAGAGTGTTGAGCAATTCCAAAGTATCAAAGTTGACCGTTGTACCCGATTTGGTGTTCTTAGAAGTCTAACTTGCTAGTTTAGCTTTCGTGCAACGTTTCGTAAGTTAAAGATGCGAATAGACCAAGTTATGTTTGAAATTGCACAAAAACTTGTAAAGCTCGTCTATGGAGAGGGTTGAGCAATTTCAAAGCCTCAAATTGGACCGTTTTACTCCATTTAGTGTCTTTACAAGTCTAACATGCTAGTGTAGCCTTCAGGCAATATTTCGTATGGTAAAGATACAAATAGATAAAGTAATGTTTGAAATTGCACAAAAACGTGTAAATCTCATCTATGGAGAGTGTTGAGCAATTCCAAAGTATCAAAGTGGACCGTTGTACCCGATTTGGTGTTCTTAGAAGTCTAACTTGCTAGTTTAGCTTTCGTGCAACGTTTCGTAAGTTAAAGATGCGAATAGACCAAGTTATGTTTGAAATTGCACAAAAACTTGTAAAGCTCATCTATGGAGAGAGTTGAGCAATTCTAAAGCATCAAATTGGACCGTTGTACTCTATTTAGTGTGCTTAGAAGTCTTACATGCTAGTTTAGCCTTCGTGCAATGTTTCGTAAGGGAAAGATGCAAATAGACCAAGTTATGTTTGAAATGACACAAAAACGTGTAAAGCTCATCTATTGAGAGAGTTCAGCAATTACAAAGCATCAAAGTGGACCGTTGTACTCTATTTACTGTTCTTAGAAGTCTAACTTGCTACTCTAGCTTTTGTGCAACGTTTCGTCTGTTAAAGATGTGAATAGACCAAGTTATGTTTGAAATGGCACAAAAACGTGTAAAGCTCGTCTATCGAGAGATTTGAGCAATTCCAAAGTATCAAAGTGGACCGTTGTACTCTATTTTGTGTTATTAGAAGTCTAAGTTGCAAGTTGACCTTTCGAGCAACGTTTAATAAGTTAAAGATGTGAATAAACCAAGTGATGTTTGAAATTGCTCAAAAACGTCAATTGCTCGTCTATGGAGAGAGTTGAGCAATTTCAAAGCATCAAAATGGACCGTTGTACTCTATTTATTGTTCTTTGAAGTCTAACTTGCTAGTTTAGCCTTCGTGCAATGTTTCGTATTGTAAAGATTTGAATAGATCAAGTAATGTTTGAAATTGCACAAAAACATGTAAATCTCGTCTATGGAGAGTGTTGAGCAATTCCAATGCATCAAAGTGGACTGTTGTACTCTATTTGGTAATCTTACAAGTCTAACATGCAAGTTTAGCTTTTGTGCAACGTTTCGTAAGTTAAAGATGCGAATAGACCAAGTTATGTTTGAAATTGCACAAAAACTTGTCAAGCTCGTGTACGGAGAGAGTTGAGCAATTCCAAAGCGTCAAAGTGGACCGTTGTACTCTATTTAGTGTTCTTAGAAGTCTAACTTCCTACTCTAGCTTTCGTGCAACGTTTCGTCTGTTAAACATGCGAATAGACCACGTTATGTTTGAAATGGTAAAAAAACGTGTAAAGCTCGTCTATCGAGAGAGTTGAGCAATTCCAAAGCATCAAAGTGGACCGTTGTACTCTATTTTGTGTTATTAGATGTCTAAGTTGCTGGTTTAGTTTTCGTGCAACGTTTCATAAGTTAAAGTTGCGAATAGACCAAGTGATGTTGAAATTGCACAAAAAGTGAAAATCTCGTCTATGGAGAGAGTTGAGCAATTCCAAAGCTTCAAAGTGCACCATTGTACTCTATTTAGTGTCTTTAGAAGTCTAACATGCTAGTTTAGCCTTCATGCAATATTTCGTAAGGTAAAGATACAAATAGATAAAGTAATGTTTGAAATTGCACAAAAACGTGTAAATCTCATCTATGGAGAGTGTTGAGCAATTCCAAAGCATCAAAGTGGACCGTTGTACCCTATTTGGTGTTCTTAGAAGTCTAACTTGCTATTTTAGCTTTCGTGCAACGTTTCGTAAGTTAAAGATGCGAATAGACCAAGTTATGTTTGAAATTGCACAAAAACTTGTAAAGCTCGTCTATGGAGAGAGTTGAGCAATTCCAAAGCCTCAAATTGGACCGTTTTACTCTATTTAGTGTCTTTAGAAGTCTAACATGCTAGTGTAGCCTTCAGCAATATTTCGTAAGGTAAAGTTACAAATAGATAAAGTAATGTTGCAAATTGCACAAAAACGTGTAAATCTCATCTATGGAGAGTGTTGAGCAATTCCAAAGCATCAAAGTAGACCGTTGTACCCTATTTGGTGTTCTTAGATGTCTAACTTGCTAGTTTAGCTTTCGTGCAACGTTTCGTAAGTTAAAGATGCGAATAGACCAAGCTATGTTTGAAATTGCACAAAAACTTGTAAAGCTCATCTATGAAGAGAGTTGAACAATTCCAAAGCATCAAATTGGACTGTCGTACTTTATTTAGCGTTCTTAGAAGTCTAACATGCTAGTTTAGCCTTCGTGCAATGTTTCGTATGGTAAAGATACGAATAGATCAAGTAATGTTTAAAATTGCACAAAAACTTATAAATCTCGTCCATGGAGAGTGTTGAGCAATTCCAAAGCATCAAAGTGGACCTTAGTACTCTATTTAGTGTTCTTAGAAGTCTAACATACTAG
The DNA here is from genome assembly GCF_013401445.1 of Tripterygium wilfordii. Taxonomy (NCBI): domain Eukaryota; kingdom Viridiplantae; phylum Streptophyta; class Magnoliopsida; order Celastrales; family Celastraceae; genus Tripterygium; species Tripterygium wilfordii. Next base: position 8,146,216 of record NC_052250.1, read on the forward strand.
TTTAGCCTTCGTGCAACGCTTCATGAGGTAAAGATGCGAATAGGCCAAGTTATGTTGCAATTGCACAAAAAGTAAAAAGCTCGTCTATGGAGAGAGTTGACCAATTCCAAAGCTTCAAAGTGGACCGTTGTACTCTATTTAGTGTCCTTTGGAGTGTAACATGCTAGTTTAGCATTCGTGCAATGTTTCGTATCGTAAAGATACGAATAGATCAAGTAATGTTTAAAATTGCACAAAAACATGTAAATCTCGTCCATGGAGAGAGTGTTGAGCAATTCCAAAGCATCAAAGTGGACTGTTGTACTCTATTTAGTGTTCTTAGAAGTCTAACATGCTAGTTTAGCCTTTGTGCAAGGTTTCGTGAGCTACAGATGCGAATAGGCCATGTTATGTTTGAAATTGCACAAAAACGCGAATTGCTCGTCTATTGAGAGAGTTAAGCTATTCCAAAGCATCAAATTGGACCATTGTACTCTATTTAGTGTTCTTCGAAGTCTAACATGATAGTTGCACCTTCGTGCAAGGTTTCGTGAGGAAAAGATGCGAATAGACCAAGTTCTGTTAAAATTGCACAAAAACGTGAAAAACTTAACTATGGAGAGAGTTGAGCTATTCCAAAGCTTCGAAGTGGACCGTTGTACTCTATTTATTGTGCTTAGAAGTCTAATGTGCTAGTTTAGCCTTCGTCCAATGTTTCGTGAGGTAAAGATGCGAATAGACCAAGTTATGTTGCAATTGCACAAAAAGTGAAAAGCTCATCTACGGAGAGAGTTGAGCAATTCCAAAGCTTCAATGTGGACCGTTGTACTCTATTTAGTGTCCTTTGAAGTCTAACATGCTAGTTTAGCCTTCGTGCAATGTTTCGTATGGTAAAGATACGAATAGATCAAGTAATGTTTGAAATTGCACAAAAACTTATAATTCTCGTCCATGGAGAGTGTTGAGCAATTCCAAAGCATCAAACTGGACCTTAGTACTCTATTTAGTGTTCTTAGAAGTCTAACATACTAGTTTAGCCTTCGTGCAACGTTTCATGAGGTAAAAATGCGAATAGGCCAAGTTATGTTGCAATTGCACAAAAAGTAAAAAGCTCGTCTATGGAGAGAGTTGACCAATTCCAAAGCTTCAAAGTGGACCGTTGTACTCTATTTAGTGTCCTTTGGAGTGTAACATGCTAGTTTAGCATTCGTCCAATGTTTCGAATCGTAAAGATACGAATAGATCAAGTAATGTTTAAAATTGCACAAAAACATGTAAATCTCGTCCATGGAGAGAGTGTTGAGCAATTCCAAAGCATCAAAGTGGAACGTTGTACTCTATTTAGTGTTCTTAGAAGTCTAACATGCTAGTTTAGCCTTTGTGCAAGGTTTCGTGAGGTACAGATGCGAATAGGCCAAGTTATGTTTGAAATTGCACAAAAACGCGAATTGCTCGTCTATTGAGAGAGTTAAGCTATTCCAAAGCATCAAATTGGACCATTGTACTCTATTTAGTGTTCTTAGAAGTCTAACATGATAGTTTCACCTTCGTGCAAGGTTTCGTGAGGAAAAGATGCGAATAGACCAAGTTCTGTTAAAATTGCACAAAAACGTGAAAAACTTATCTATGGAGAGAGTTGAGCTATTCCAAAGCTTCGAAGTGGACCGTTGTACTCTATTTATTGTGATTAGAAGTCTAACGTGCTAGTTTAGCCTTCGTCCAATGTTTCGTGAGGTAAAGATGCGAATAGACCAAGTTATGTTGCAATTGCACAAAAAGTGAAAAGCTCGTCTACGGAGAGAGTTGAGCAATTCCAAAGCTTCAAAGTGGACCGTTGTACTCTATTTAGTGTCCTTTGAAGTATAACATGCTAGTTTAGCCTTCGTGCAATGTTTCGTATGGTAAAGATACGAATAGATCAAGTAATGTTTGAAATTGCACAAAAACTTATAATTCTCGTCCATGGAGAGTGTTGAGCAATTTCAAAGCATCAAAGTGGACCGTTGTACTCTATTTAGTGTCCTTAAAAGTCTAACATACTAGTTTAGCCTTCGTGCAACGTTTCGTGAGGTAAAGATGCGAATAGACCAAGTTATGTTTGAAATTGCACAAAAACGTGAATTGCTCGTCTATCGAGAGAGTTAAGCAATTCCAAAACATCAAATTGGACCATTGTAGTCTATTTAGTGTTCTTAGAAGTCTAACATGCTAGTTTAGCCTTCGTACAAAGTTTCGTGAGGTAAAGATGCGAATAGACCAAGTTATCTTGAAATTGCACAAAAAGTGAAAAGCTCGTCCATAGAGAGAGTTGATCAATTCCAAAGCTTCAAAGTGGACAGTACTCTATTTAGTGTCCTTTGTAGTCTAACATGCTAGCTTAGCGTTCGTGCAATGTTTCGTATGGTAAAGATACGAATAGATCAAGTAATGTTTGAAATTGCCCAAAAACGTGTAAATCTCGTCTATGGAGAGTGTTGATCAATTCCAAAGCATCAAAGTGGACCGTTGTACCCTATTTGGTGTTCCTAGAAGTCTAACTTGCTAGTTTAGCCTTCGTGCAACGTATCGTAAGTTAAAGATGCGAATAGACCAAGTTATGATTGAAATTGCACAAAAACTTGTAAAGCTCGTCCATGGAGAGAGTTGAGCAATTCCAAAGCATCAAATTGGACCATTGTACTCTATTTAGTGTTCTTAGAAGTCTAACATGATAGTTTCACCTTCGTGCAAGGTTTCGTGAGGTAAAGATGCGAATAGACCAAGTTCTGTTAAAATTGCCCAAAAACGTGAAAAACTTATCTATGGAGAGAGTTGAGCTATTCCAAAGCATCAAAGTGGACCTTTGTACTCTATTTAGCGTTCGTAGAAGTCTAACATGCTAGTTTAGCCTTCATGCAATGTTTCGTGAGGTAAAGATGCGTATAGACCAAGTTATGTTGAAATTGGACAAAAACGTGAAAAACTCATCTATGGAGAGAGTTGAGCTATTCCAAAGCTTCGAAGTGGATCGTTGTACTCTATTTACTGTGCTTACTAGTCTAACATGCTAGTTTAGCCTTCGTACAATGTTTCGTGAGGTATGGATGTGAATAGACCAAGTTATGTTGAAATTGCACAAAAAGTGAAAAACTCGTCTATGGAGTGAGTTGAGCAATTCCAAAGCATCAAAGTGGACCGTTGTACTCTATTTAGTGTTCTTAGAATTCTAGCATGCTAGTTTTGCCTTCGGGCAAGGTTTCGTGAGTTACAGATGTGAATAGACCAAGTTATGTTTGAAATTACACAAAAACGTGGATTGCTCGTCTATGGACAGAGTTCAGCTATTCGAAAGCATCAAATTGGACCATTGTACTCCATTTAGTGTTCTTAGAAGTCTAACATGATAGTTTAGCCTTCGTGCAAGGTTTCGTGAGGTAAAGATGCGAATAGACCAAGTTCTCTTGAAATTGCACAAAAACGTGAAAACCTCATCCATGGAGAGAGTTGAGCTATTCCAAAGCTTCGAAGTGGACCGTTGTACCCTATTTGGTGTTCTTAGAAGTCTAACTCGCTAGTTTAGCCTTCGTGCAACGTTTCGTAAGTTAAAGATGCGAATAGACCAAGTTATGTTTGAAATTGCACAAAAACTTGTAAAGCTCCTCCATGGAGAGAGTTGAGCAATTCCAAAGCATCAAATTGGACCATTGTACTCTATTTAGTGTTTTTAGAAGTCTAACATGCTAGTTTTCTCTTTGTGCAAGGTTTCGTGAGATAAAGATGCGAATATACCAAGTTATGTTGAAATTGCACAAAAAGTGAAAAGCTCGTCTATAGGGAGAGTTGAGCAATTACAAAGCGTCAACGTGGACCGTTGTACACTATTTAGTGTCCTTTGAAGTCTAACATGCTAGTTTTGCCTTCGTGCAATGTTTCGTATGGTAAAGATATGAATAGATCAAGTAATGTTTGAAATTGCACAAAAACATGTAAATCTCGTCTATGCAGAGTGTTGAGCAATTCCAAAGCATAAAAGTGAACCGTTGTACTCTATTTAGTGTCTTTAAAAGTCTAACATGCTAGTTTGGCCTTAGGCAATGTTTCGTAAGGGAAAGACACGAATAGATCAAGTAATGTTTGAAATTGCACAAAAACGTTCAAATCTCGTCTATGGAGAGTGTTGAGCAATTCCAAAGCATCAAGGTGGATCGTTGTACTCTATTTCGTGTTCTTAGAAATCTAACTTGCTAGTTTAGCTTTCGTGCAACGTTTCGTAAGTTAAAGATGCGAATAAACCAAGTTATGTTTGAAATTGCACAAAAACTCGTAAAGCTCGTCTATGGAGAGAGTTGAGCAATTCCAAAGCATCAAAGTCGACCGTTGTTCTCTATTTAGCGTTCTTAGAAGTCTAAAATGCTAGTTTAGCCTTCGTACAATGTTTTGTAAGGTAAAGATACGAATAGATCAAGTAATGTTTGAAATTGCACAAAAACATGTAAATCTCATCCATGGAGAGTGTTGAGCAATTCCAAAGCATCAAAGTGGACCGTTGTACTCTATTTAGTGTTCTTAGAAGTCTAACATGCTAGTTTAGCCTTCGTGCAAGGTTTCGTGTGGTAAAGATGCGAATAGACCAAGTTATGTTGAAATTGCACAAAAACGTGAAAAACTCGTCTATGGAGAGAGTTAAGCAATTCCAAAGCTTCAAAATGGACCGTTGTACTCTATTTAGTGTTCTTAGAAGTCTAACTTGCTACTCTAGCTTTTGTGCAACTTTTCGTCAGTTAAAGATGCGAATAGACCAAGTTATGTTTGAAATGGCACAAAAACGTGTAAAGCTCGTCTATCGAGAGAGTTGAGCATTTCCAAAGCATCAAAGTGGACTGCTGTTCTCTATTTTGTGTTATTAGAAGTCTAAGTTGCTAGTTTAGCTTTCATGCAATGTTTCATAAGTTAAAGATGCGAATAGACCAAGTTATGTTTGAAATTGCAGAAAAATGTCAATTGCTCGTCTATGGAGAGAGTTGAGCAATTCCAAAGGTTCAAAGTGGACCGTTGTACTCTACTTAGTGTCTGTAGATGTCTAACATGCTAGTATAGCCTTCATGACATGTTTCGTGAGGTAAAGACACGAATAGATAAAATAATGTTTGAAATTGCACAAAGACATCTAAATCTCGTTTATGGAGAGTGTTGAGCAATTTCAATGCGTCAAGGTGGATCGTTGTACTCTATTTGGTGTTCTGAGAAGTCTAACTTGCTAGTTTAGCTTTCGTGCAACGTTTCGTAAGTTAAAGATGCGAAAAGACCAAGTTATGTTTGAAATTGAACAAAAACTTGTAAAGCTCATCTATGGAGAGAGTTAAGCAATTCCAAAGGATCAAAGTGGAACGTTGTTCTCTATTTAGCGTTCTTAGAAGTCTAAAACGCTAGTTTAGCCTTTGTGCAATGTTTCGTAAGGTAAAGATACGAATAGATCAAGTAATGTTTGAAATTGCAAAAAAACATGTAAATCTTGTCCATGGAGAGTGTTGAGCAATTCCAAAGCATCAAAGTGGACCATTGTACTCTATTTGGTGTTCTTAGAAGTCTAAGTTGCTAGTTTAGCTTTCGTGCAACGTTTCGTAAGTTGAGGATGCGAATAGACCAACTTATGTTTGAAATTGCACAAAAACTTGTAAAGCTCGTCTATGGAGAGAGTTGAGCAATTCCAAAGCATCAAAGTGGACCGTTGTACTCTATTTAGCGTTCTTAGAAGTCTAAAATGCTAGTTTAGCCTTCGTGCAATGTTTCATAAGGTAAAGATATGAATAGATCAAGTAATGTTTGAAATTACACAAAAATATGTAAATCTCATCCATGGAGAGTGTTGAGCAATTCCAAAGCATCAAAGTGGACTGTTGTACTCTATTTAGTGTTCTTAGAAGTCTAACATGCTAGTTTAGCCATTATGCAAGGTTTCGTGGGGTAAAGATGCGAATAGACCAAGTTATGTTGAAATTGCACAAAAACGTGAACAACTCATATATGGAGAGAGTTGAGCTATTCCAAATATTCGGAGTAGACCGTTGTACACTATTTACTGTGCTTAGAAGTCTAACATGCTAGTTTAGCCTTAGTGCAATGTTTTGTGAGGTAAAGATGCGAATAGACCAAGTTATGTTGAAATTGCATAAAAAGTGAAAATCTCATCTATGGAGAGAGTTAAGCAATTCCAAAGCTTCAAAATGGACCGTTGTACTCTATTTAGTATTCTTAGAAGTCTAACTTGCTACCGTAGCTTTCGTGCAACGTTTCGTCAGTTAAAGATGCGAATAGACCAAGTTACGTTTGAAATGGCACAAAAACGTGTAAAGCTCGTCTATCGAGAGAGTTGAGCATTTCCAAAGCATCAAAGTGGACTGTGGTTCTCTATTTTGTGTTATTAGAAGTCTAAGTAGCTAGTTTAGCTTTCATGCAATGTTTCATAAGTTAAAGATGCGAATAGACCAAGTTATGTTTGAAATTGCACAAAAACGTCAATTGCTCGTCTATGGAGAGAGTTGAGTAATTCCAAAGGTTCAAAGTGGACCGTTGTACTCTATCTAGTGTCTTTAGAAGTCTAACATGGAAGTATAGCCTTCATGCAATGTTTCGAAAGGTAAAGATACGAATAGATAAAGTAATGTTTGAAATTGCACAAAGACTTCTAAAGCTCGGCTATGGAGAGAGTTGAGCTATTCCAAAGCATCAAAGTGGACCGTTGTACTCCATTTAGCGTTCTTAGAAGTCTAACATGCTAGTTTAGCCTTCGTGCAAGGTTTCACGTTTTTGTGTAATTTCAACATAACTTGGTCTATTCGCATCTTTATCTCATGAAACCTTGCACGAAGGCTAAACTAGCAAGTTAGACTTCTAAGCACACTAAATAGAGTACAATGGTGCACTTCAAAGCTTTGGAATAGCTCAACTTGTTGGATCGAATGGCACCACAAGAGGGGGGGTGAATTGTGTACTTAGTCAATTTTAGACTAGGTCACCTCTTTTTTCAGTTTCACCCTAAGCGGAAGCTAAATACCAAATTGAGTACTAGTGTAGATGTATATAAGTCAAGTAGAACATCAATTTGAGCAAATCACATATAAAATCCTAATATGATTGTATGGTCTCCTAATGGCAGATTTGAGCACAAAGCAATCAAATAAGCTCAAGCAAGTCAAGGACAATTGATATAAACAAGATAGATAACTTTAAGATCAAGAACCAAGCAAGATGATCAAGTATGTATATGTCACTTGAAAAACAAATGTAATTAGGGCACAAAATCAGATTTGACAATTAATTGAACAAGCTTGACTCTAGCAACCTAAATGATCAATTTCAAGTATGTATGATATGAGAATGCAATGCTAATTGAAATTGCTGGAAAGTAAAAGAGGCAAGAGATTTATAGTGGTTCGGCTTAACCCAAGCCTACTCCACTCCCCGAGTCCCACTTGGGAATTTCAAACACTCCACTATGGCTTGTTCAACCGAGTCAAGCGGAACTCATACAACCAGTGTTTTTGTAGCTCAAACACCAAACTTTACACACCGTGTGGTTTATAGCTCACCACACTAACTCAATCAACAAATACAAACTCAAATATGGCTCTAAGTGTAGCCGGATATGAGGTAAGTTTAGGTTCAAAGGCTGGCTCTTTTGTAGCTGGATTTGTAAGTGTATAGGGCTCAAATGAAGCTCTTGAAAAGCTGGAATGGGAATGGTAAGCACAAAACTCAGATTTGAGATTTTTGGTTGTTAGGGTTTGTGAAACTTTTAGTAGTGTAACAACCAACGAAAATCAGTTATCACAAGGCTTGAATGATGAAATGGAGATGATGAATGTAGCCTTAGAAGTGCTGGAAACCAGATTATATCACAAAGGAAATGACTCTTGAGAATATGATGAAAATCAGATTTGAAAGGCTCAAGAGTAACAATAAAGCTTTGCTTGGCTAGCCTATATGATCTCTCTTCAACATCAAGTATGTAATCAAGCAATGAATGAGTGAGAGAATGAAAGCTTGAGAGATGAAGAACACTTAAGAGAGAAAGAGTAATTTTCGGCCAAGTCTATGCACCATAGACAAAGAGTTAATTTTTGTAGAAATTGTGGAGTGTAAGCTCATGAAATGAGGGCCATTGGATTAGATATGAAAAATATGGACCCTTAGATCAATATAGCTGTTAGAAGGCTTAGAGAAGTGTGAAAATGATTACAACAAGTCTCTCTTTACTGGGAGGAATAATGGCCATTAGATGAGGAAGGTTTAAAGATAGCCATTGGATAAAAAGGTGTAGTGGAAAGGTGTAGTGGAAAGGTTTAATCTTGAACCAATGGATCAAAAAGATATTTTGGAGGGAAGGAATGTGGACCATTGGATGAGGAAAACCTTTGAAATAAATCACCTTCCTTTGTCTCTTTCCAAAGTGATTTTCCAGCAAACTATATCTCTTTTGTAGCAAAAGAGGTCTTGAAAATGTGAGGCATTTATTGCATGTCTCCTCTTGCTTTTTGGCTTTAAATCTCTATTGTTGACTTGTAGCGCTTATTGGCTCCACTAATCCATTTCATGTATCCACTTCATATCCATGTCATCACGTCCATGTCATCTACCACGTCAGTCTGTTGACTTTGACTCTGACCAGAAAGTCAACTTTACTTCAATTGGCTCCATTTAAGCTCCAATATATTCTGACCATGATTGACCACGAAAATGACTTTCTTAATCATGTTTGACCATGATTAAGTCTTCATTACAGTTCGGTTAAGGTCACCATGTTGATACTTGATCAACTTGATCATACTGCACACAATTAAACTCAAGACATGCTATGTAAGCCTTGTTAGGGCTTCTTGCAATGTTAGTCCATGTTAGTTCAATAAATCAAATTCCCATGCATTTTGGGTAGGACATATAGGTCTAAGATTTCTCATGTACATTATGGATCAAAGTTCAATCAATCATGCTTTTGTAATCACTCAAACATATATATTCAACACAACTCTCTCCATAGATGAGTTTTTCACGTTTTTGTGTAATTTCAACATAACTCGGTATATTCGCATCCTTACGTCACGAAACCTTGCACGAAAGCAAAACTATCAAGTTAGACCTCTAAGGACACTAAATAGAGTAGAATGGTCCACTTCGAAGCTTTGGAATAGCTCAACTCTCTCCATAGACGAGTTTTTCGTGTTTCTGTGCAATTTCAACATAACTTGGTCTATTCGCATCTTTACCTCACGAAACCTTGCACGAAGGCTAAACTAGCATGTTAGACTTCTATAAACACTAAATAGAGTACAATTGTCCACTTCAAAGCTTTGGAATAGCTCAAATCTCTCCATAGATGAGTTTTTCACGTTTTTGTGCAATTTCAACATAACTTGGTCTATTCGCATCTTTACCTGACGAAACATTGCATGAAGGCTTAACTAGCATGTTAGACTTCTAAAGACACTAAATAGAGTACAACGGTCCACTTTGAAGCTTTGGAATTCCTCAACTCTCTCCATTGATGAGTTTTTCATGTTTTTGTGCAATTTCAAACATAACTTGGTCTATCTGCATCTTTACCTTACGAAACATTGCATGAAGGCTAAACTAGCACGTTAGACTTCTAAGCACACTAAATAGAGTACAACGGTCCACATCGAAGCTTTGGAATAGCTCAACTCTCTCCATAGATGAGTTTTTCACGTTTTTGTGCAATTTAAACATAACTTGGTCTATTAACATCTTTAACTTACGAAACGTTGCACGAAAGCTAAACTAGCAAGTTAGACTTCTAAGAACACCAAATAGAGTACAACGGTCCACTTTGATGCATTGGAATTGCTCAACACTCTCCATAGACGAGATTTACACGTTTATGTGCAATTTCAAACATTACTTTATCTATTCATATCTTTACGTTACGAAACATTGCATGAAGGCTAAACTAGCGTGTTAGACTTCTAAAGACACTAAATAGAGCACAACGGTCCACTTTGAAGCTTTGGAATTGCTCAACTCTCTCCGTAGATGAGTTTGTCACGTTTTTGTGCAATTTCAACGTAAGTTGGTCTATTCGCATCTTTACCTCACGAAACCTTGCACGAAGGCTAAACTAGCATATTAGAGTTCTAAGAACACTAAATAGAGTACAATTGTCCACTTCGAAGCTTTGGAATAGCTCAAATCTCTCCATAGATGAGTTTTTCACGTTTTTGTGCAATTTCAACATAACTTGGTCCATTCGCATCTTTACCTTACGAAACATTGCATGAAGCGTTAACTAGCATGTTAGACTTCTAAAAACACTAAATAGAGTACAACGGTCCACTTTGAAGCTTTGGAATTGCTCAACTCTCTCCATAGATGAGTTTTTCACGTTTTTGTGTAATTTCAACATAACTTAGTATATTCGCATCCTTACCTCACGAAACCTTGCACGAAGGCTAAACTATCAAGTTAGACCTCTAAGTACACTAAATAGAGTAGAATGGTCCACTTCGAAGCTTTGGAATAGCTCAACTCTCTCCATAGACGAGTTTTTCGTGTTTTTGTGCAATTTCAACAAAACTTGGTCTATTCGCATCTTTACCTCACGAAACCTTGCACGAAGGCTAAACTAGCATGTTCTAGACTTCTATGAACACTAAATAGAGTACAATTGTCCACTTCAAAGCTTTGGAATAGCTCAAATCTCTCCATAGATGAGTTTTTCACGTTTTTGTGCAATTTCAACATAACTTGGTCAATTCGCATCTTTACCTCATGAAACCTTGCACGAAGGCTAAACTAGCAAGTTAGACTTCTAAGCACACTAAATAGAGTACAATGGTCCACTTCGAAGCTTTGGAATAGCTCAACTCTCTTCATAGATGAGTTTCTCGCGTTTTTGTGCAATTTCAACATAGCTTGGTCTATTTACATCTTTATCTCACGAAACCCTGCACGAAAGCTAAACTAGCATGTTAGACTTCTAAGCACACTAAATAGAGTACAACGGTCCACTTCGAAGCTTTGAAATAGCTCAACTCTCTCCATAGATGAGTTTTTCACATTTTTGTGCAATTTCAACATAACTTGGTCTATTCGCATCTTTACCTGACGAAACATTGCATGAAGGCTTAACTAGCATGTTAGACTTCTAAAGACACTAAATAGAGTACAACGGTCCACTTTGAAGCTTTGGAATTGCTCAACTCTCTCCATTGATGAGTTTTTCATGTTTTTGTGCAATTTCAAACATAACTTGGTCTATCCGCATCTTTACCTTACAAAACATTGCATGAAGGCTAAACTAGCACGTTAGACTTCTAAGCACACTAAATAGAGTACAACGGTCCACTTCGAAGCTTTGGAATAGCTCAACTCTCTCCATAGATGAGTTTTTCACGTTTTTGTGCAATTTAAACATAACTTGGTCTATTCACATCTTTAACTTACGAAACGTTGCACGAAAGCTAAACTAGCAAGTTAGACTTCTAAGAACACCAAATAGAGTACAGCGGTCCAATTTGATGCTTTGGAATTGCTCAACATTCTCCATAGACGAGATTTACACGTTTGTGTGCAATTTCAAACATTACTTTATCTATTCATATTTTTACGTTACGAAACATTACATGAAGGCTAAACTAGCGTGTTATACTTCTAAAGACACTAAATAGAGCACAACGGTCCCTTTGAAGCTTTGGAAATGCTCAACATCTCTCCGTAGATGAGTTTTTCACGTTTTTTGTGCAATTTCAACGTAAGTTGGTCTATTCGCATCTTTACCTCACGAAACCTTGCACGAAGGCTAAACTAGCATGTTAGAGTTCTAAGAACACTAAATAGAGTACAATTGTCCACTTCGAAGCTTTGGAATAGCTCAAATCTCTCCATAGATGAGTTTTTCACGTTTTTGTGCAATTTCAACATAACTTGGTCTATTCGCATCTTTACCTTACGAAACATTGCATGAAGGGTTAACTAGCATGTTAGACTTCTAAAAACACTAAATAGAGTACAACGGTCCACTTTGATGCTTTGGAATTGCTCAACTCTCTCCATAGATGAGTTTTTCACGTTTTTTGTGTAATTTCAACATAACTTGGTATATTCGCATCCTTAACTCACGAAACCTGCACGAAGGCTAAACTATCAAGTTAGACCTCTAAGGACACTAAATAGAGTAGAATGGTCCACTTCGAAGCTTTGGAAATTCTCAACTCTCTCCATAGACGAGTTTTTCGTGTTTGTGCAATTTCAACATAACTTGGTCTATTCGCATCTTTACCTCACGAAACCTTGCATGAAGGCTAAACTAGCATGTTAGACTTCTATGAACACTAAATAGAGTACAATTGTCCACTTCAAAGCTTTGGAATAGCTCAAATCTCTCCATAGATGAGTTTTTCACGTTTTTGTGTAATTTCAACATAACTTGGTATATTCGCATCCTTACGTCACGAAACCTTGCACGAAAGCAAAACAATCAAGTTAGACCTCTAAGGACACTAAATAGAGTAGAATGGTCCACTTCGAAGCTTTGGAATAGCTCAACTCTCTCCATAGACGAGTTTTTCGTGTTTTTGTGCAATTTCAACATAACTTGGTCTATTCGCATCTTTAACTCACGAAACCTTGCACGAAGGCTAAACTAGCATGTTAGACTTCTATAAACACTAAATAGAGTACAATTGTCCACTTCAAAGCTTTGGAATAGCTCAAATCTCTCCATAGATGAGTTTTTCACGTTTTTGTGCAATTTCAACATAACTTGGTCTATTCGCATCTTTACCTCATGAAACCTTGCACGAAGGCTAAACTAGCAAGTTAGACTTCTAAGCACACTAAATAGAGTACAATGGTCCACTTCGAAGCTTTGGAATAGCTCAACTCTCTCCATAGATGAGTTTTCGCGTTTTTGTGCAATTTCAACATAACTTGGTCTATTCCATCTTTACTTCATGAAACCTTGCACGAAGCTAAACTAGCATGTTAGACTTCTAAGCACACTAAATAGAGTACAACGGTCCACTTTGAAGCTTTGAATAGCTCAACTCTCTCCATAGATGAGTTTTTCACGTTTTTGTGCAATTTCAACATAACTTGGTCTATTCGCATCTTTACCTGACGAAACATTGCATGAAGGCTAACTAGCATGTTAGACTTCTAAGACACTAAATAGAGTACAACGGTCCACTTGAAGCTTTGGAATTGCTCAACTCTCTCCATAGATGAGTTTTTCACGTTTTTGTGCAATTTCAACATAACTTGGTCTATTCGCATCTTTACCTACGAAACATTGCATGAAGGCTAAACTAGCACGTTAGACTTCTAAGCACACTAATAGAGTACAACGGTCCACATCGAAGCTTTGGAATAGCTCAACTCTCTCCATAGATGAGTTTTTCACGTTTTTGTGCAATTTAAACATAACTTGGTCTATTAACATCTTTAACTTACGAAACGTTGCACGAAAGCTAAACTAGCAAGTTAGACTTCTAAGAACACCAAATAGAGTACAACGGTCCACTTTGATGCATTGGAATTGCTCAACACTCTCCATAGACGAGATTTACACGTTTATGTGCAATTTCAAACATTACTTTATCTATTCATATCTTTACGTTTCGAAACATTGCATGAAGGCCTAAAACTAGCGTGTTAGACTTCTAAAGACACTAAATAGAGCACAACGGTCCACTTTGAAGCTTTGGAATTGCTCAACTCTCTCCGTAGATGAGTTTGTCACGTTTTTTGTGCAATTTCAACGTAAGTTGGTCTATTCGCATCTTTACCTCACGAAACCTTGCACGAAGGCTAAACTAGCATGTTAGAGTTCTAAGAACACTAAATAGAGTACAATTGTCCACTTCGAAGCTTTGGAATAGCTCAAATCTCTCCATAGATGAGTTTTTCACGTTTTTGTGCAATTTCAACATAACTTGGTCTATTCGCATCTTTACCTTACGAAACATTGCATGAAGCGTTAACTAGCATGTTAGACTTCTAAAAACACTAAATAGAGTACAACGGTCCACTTTGAAGCTTTGGAATTGCTCAACTCTCTCCATAGATGAGTTTTTCACGTTTTTGTGTAATTTCAACATAACTTAGTATATTCGCATCCTTACCTCACGAAACCTTGCACGAAGGCCTAAACTATCAAGTTAGACCTCTAAGTACACTAAATAGAGTAGAATGGTCCACTTCGAAGCTTTGGAATAGCTCAACTCTCTCCATAGACGAGTTTTTCGTGTTTTTGTGCAATTTCAACAAAACTTGGTCTATTCGCATCTTTACCTCACGAAACCTTGCACGAAGGCTAAACTAGCATGTTCTAGACTTCTATGAACACTAAATAGAGTACAATTGTCCACTTCAAAGCTTTGGAATAGCTCAAATCTCTCCATAGATGAGTTTTTCACGTTTTTGTGCAATTTAAACATAACTTGGTCTATTCACATCTTTGACTTACGAAACGTTGCACGAAAGCTAAACTAGCAAGTTAGACTTCTAAGAACACCAAATAGAGTACAGCGGTCCAATTTGATGCTTTGGAATTGCTCAACATTCTCCATAGACGAGATTTACACGTTTGTGTGCAATTTCAAACATTACTTTATCTATTCATATTTTTACGTTACGAAACATTACATGAAGGCTAAACTAGCGTGTTATACTTCTAAAGACACTAAATAGAGCACAACGGTCCACTTTGAAGCTTTGGAAATGCTCAACTCTCTCCGTAGATGAGTTTTTCACGTTTTTGTGCAATTTCAACGTAAGTTGGTCTATTCGCATCTTTACCTCACGAAACCTTGCACGAAGGCTAAACTAGCATGTTAGAGTTCTAAGAACACTAAATAGAGTACAATTGTCCACTTCGAAGCTTTGGAATAGCTCAAATCTCTCCATAGATGAGTTTTTCACGTTTTTGTGCAATTTCAACATAACTTGGTCTATTCGCATCTTTACCTTACGAAACATTGCATGAAGGGTTAACTAGCATGTTAGACTTCTAAAAACACTAAATAGAGTACAACGGTCCACTTTGATGCTTTGGAATTGCTCAACTCTCTCCATAGATGAGTTTTTCACGATTTTGTGTAATTTCAACATAACTTGGTATATTCGCATCCTTAACTCACGAAACCTTGCACGAAGGCTAAACTATCAAGTTAGACCTCTAAGGACACTAAATAGAGTAGAATGGTCCACTTCGAAGCTTTGGAATTCTCAACTCTCTCCATAGACGAGTTTTTCGTGTTTGTGCAATTTCAACATAACTTGGTCTATTCGCATCTTTACCTCACGAAACCTTGCATGAAGGCTAAACTAGCATGTTAGACTTCTATGAACACTAAATAGAGTACAATTGTCCACTTCAAAGCTTTGGAATAGCTCAAATCTCTCCATAGATGAGTTTTTCACGTTTTTGTGCAATTTCAACATAACTTGGTCTATTCGCATCTTTACCTTACGAAACATTGCATGAAGGGTTAACTAGCATGTTAGACTTCTAAAAACACTAAATAGAGTACAACGGTCCACTTTGAAGCATTGGAATTGCTCAACTCTCTCCATAGATGAGTTTTTCACGTTTTTGTGTAATTTCAACATAACTTGGTATATTCGCATCCTTACCTCACGAAACCTTGCACGAAGGCTAAACTATCAAGTTAGACCTCTAAGGACACTAAATAGAGTAGAATGGTCCACTTCGAAGCTTTGGAATAGCTCAACTCTCTCCATAGACGAGTTTTTCGTGTTTTTGTGCAATTTCAACATAACTTGGTCTATTCGCATCTTTACCTCACGAAACCTTGCACGAAGGCTAAACTAGCATGTTAGACTTCTATAAACACTAAATAGAGTACAATTGTCCACTTCAAAGCTTTGGAATAGCTCAAATCTCTCCATAGATGAGTTTTTCACGTTTTTGTGCAATTTCAACATAACTTGGTCTATTCGCATCTTTACCTCATGAAACCTTGCACGAAGGCTAAACTAGCAAGTTAGACTTCTAAGCACACTAAATAGAGTACAATGGTCCACTTCGAAGCTTTGGAATAGCTCAACTCTCTCCATAGATGAGTTTCTCGCGTTTTTGTGCAATTTCAACATAACTTGGTCTATTCACATCTTTACTTCACGAAACCTTGCACGAAAGCTAAACTAGCATGTTAGACTTCTAAGCACACTAAATAGAGTACAACGGTCCACTTTGAAGCTTTGAAATAGCTCAACTCTCTCCATAGATGAGTTTTTCACGTTTTTTGTGCAATTTCAACATAACTTGGTCTATTCGCATCTTTACCTGACGAAACATTGCATGAAGGCTTAACTAGCATGTTAGACTTCTAAAGACACTAAATAGAGTACAACGGTCCACTTTGAAGCTTTGGAATTGCTCAA
This sequence comes from Tripterygium wilfordii, assembly GCF_013401445.1. Lineage (NCBI taxonomy): Eukaryota > Viridiplantae > Streptophyta > Magnoliopsida > Celastrales > Celastraceae > Tripterygium > Tripterygium wilfordii. The sequence goes on from NC_052250.1 coordinate 8,162,593, forward strand.
CTCTCTCCATTGATGAGTTTTTCATGTTTTTGTGCAATTTCAAACATAACTTGGTCTATCCGCATCTTTACCTTACGAAACATTGCATGAAGGCTAAACTAGCACGTTAGACTTCTAAGCACACTAAATAGAGTACAACGGTCCACATCGAAGCTTTGGAATAGCTCAACTCTCTCCATAGATGAGTTTTTCACGTTTTTGTGCAATTTAAACATAACTTGGTCTATTAACATCTTTAACTTACGAAACGTTGCACGAAAGCTAAACTAGCAAGTTAGACTTCTAAGAACACCAAATAGAGTACAACGGTCCACTTTGATGCATTAGAATTGCTCAACACTCTCCATAGACGAGATTTACACGTTTATGTGCAATTTCAAACATTACTTTATCTATTCATATCTTTACGTTTCGAAACATTGCATGAAGGCTAAACTAGCGTGTTAGACTTCTAAAGACACTAAATAGAGCACAACGGTCCACTTTGAAGCTTTGGAATTGCTCAACTCTCTCCGTAGATGAGTTTGTCACGTTTTTGTGCAATTTCAACGTAAGTTGGTCTATTCGCATCTTTACCTCACGAAACCTTGCACGAAGGCTAAACTAGCATGTTAGAGTTCTAAGAACACTAAATAGAGTACAATTGTCCACTTCGAAGCTTTGGAATAGCTCAAATCTCTCCATAGATGAGTTTTTCACGTTTTTGTGCAATTTCAACATAACTTGGTCTATTCGCATCTTTACCTTACGAAACATTGCATGAAGCGTTAACTAGCATGTTAGACTTCTAAAAACACTAAATAGAGTACAACGGTCCACTTTGAAGCTTTGGAATTGCTCAACTCTCTCCATAGATGAGTTTTTCACGTTTTTGTGTAATTTCAACATAACTTAGTATATTCGCATCCTTACCTCACGAAACCTTGCACGAAGGCTAAACTATCAAGTTAGACCTCTAAGTACACTAAATAGAGTAGAATGGTCCACTTCGAAGCTTTGGAATAGCTCAACTCTCTCCATAGACGAGTTTTTCGTGTTTTTGTGCAATTTCAACAAAACTTGGTCTATTCGCATCTTTACCTCACGAAACCTTGCACGAAGGCTAAACTAGCATGTTCTAGACTTCTATGAACACTAAATAGAGTACAATTTTCCACTTCAAAGCTTTGGAATAGCTCAAATCTCTCCATAGATGAGTTTTTCACGTTTTTGTGCAATTTAAACATAACTTGGTCTATTCACATCTTTGACTTACGAAACGTTGCACGAAAGCTAAACTAGCAAGTTAGATTTCTAAGAACACCAAATAGAGTACAGCGGTCCAATTTGATGCTTTGGAATTGCTCAACATTCTCCATAGACGAGATTTACACGTTTGTGTGCAATTTCAAACATTACTTTATCTATTCATATTTTTACGTTACGAAACATTACATGAAGGCTAAACTAGCGTGTTATACTTCTAAAGACACTAAATAGAGCACAACGGTCCACTTTGAAGCTTTGGAAATGCTCAACTCTCTCCGTAGATGAGTTTTTCACGTTTTTTGTGCAATTTCAACGTAAGTTGGTCTATTCGCATCTTTACCTCACGAAACCTTGCACGAAGGCTAAACTAGCATGTTAGAGTTCTAAGAACACTAAATAGAGTACAATTGTCCACTTCGAAGCTTTGGAATAGCTCAAAATCTCTCCATAGATGAGTTTTTCACGTTTTTTGTGCAATTTCAACATAACTTGGTCTATTCGCATCTTTACCTTACGAAACATTGCATGAAGGGTTAACTAGCATGTTAGACTTCTAAAAACACTAAATAGAGTACAACGGTCCACTTTGATGCTTTGGAATTGCTCAACTCTCTCCATAGATGAGTTTTTCACGATTTTGTGTAATTTCAACATAACTTGGTATATTCGCATCCTTAACTCACGAAACCTTGCACGAAGGCTAAACTATCAAGTTAGACCTCTAAGGACACTAAATAGAGTAGAATGGTCCACTTCGAAGCTTTGGAATTCTCAACTCTCTCCATAGACGAGTTTTTCGTGTTTGTGCAATTTCAACATAACTTGGTCTATTCGCATCTTTACCTCACGAAACCTTGCATGAAGGCTAAACTAGCATGTTAGACTTCTATGAACACTAAATAGAGTACAATTGTCCACTTCAAAGCTTTGGAATAGCTCAAATCTCTCCATAGATGAGTTTTTCACGTTTTTGTGCAATTTCAACATAACTTGGTCTATTCGCATCTTTACCTTACGAAACATTGCATGAAGGGTTAACTAGCATGTTAGACTTCTAAAAACACTAAATAGAGTACAACGGTCCACTTTGATGCTTTGGAATTGCTCAACTCTCTCCATAGATGAGTTTTTCACGATTTTGTGTAATTTCAACATAACTTGGTATATTCGCATCCTTAACTCACGAAACCTTGCACGAAGGCTAAACTATCAAGTTAGACCTCTAAGGACACTAAATAGAGTAGAATGGTCCACTTCGAAGCTTTGGAATTCTCAACTCTCTCCATAGACGAGTTTTTCGTGTTTGTGCAATTTCAACATAACTTGGTCTATTCGCATCTTTACCTCACGAAACCTTGCATGAAGGCTAAACTAGCATGTTAGACTTCTATGAACACTAAATAGAGTACAATTGTCCACTTCAAAGCTTTGGAATAGCTCAAATCTCTCCATAGATGAGTTTTTCACGTTTTTGTGCAATTTCAACATAACTTGGTCTATTCGCATCTTTACCTTACGAAACATTGCATGAAGGGTTAACTAGCATGTTAGACTTCTAAAAACACTAAATAGAGTACAACGGTCCACTTTGAAGCTTTGGAATTGCTCAACTCTCTCCATAGATGAGTTTTTTCCCGTTTTTTGTGTAATTTCAACATAACTTGGTATATTCGCATCCTTACCTCACGAACCTTGCACGAAGGCTAAACTATCAAGTTAGACCTCTAAGGACACTAAATAGAGTAGAATGGTCCACTTCGAAGCTTTGGAATAGCTCAACTCTCTCCATAGACGAGTTTTTCGTGTTTTTGTGCAATTTCAACATAACTTGGTCTATTCGCATCTTTACCTCACGAAACCTTGCACGAAGGCTAAACTAGCATGTTAGACTTCTATAAACACTAAATAGAGTACAATTGTCCACTTCAAAGCTTTGGAATAGCTCAAATCTCTCCATAGATGAGTTTTTCACGTTTTTGTGCAATTTCAACATAACTTGGTCTATTCGCATCTTTACCTCATGAAACCTTGCACGAAGGCTAAACTAGCAAGTTAGACTTCTAAGCACACTAAATAGAGTACAATGGTCCACTTCGAAGCTTTGGAATAGCTCAACTCTCTTCATAGATGAGTTTCTCGCGTTTTTGTGCAATTTCAACATAACTTGGTCTATTCACATCTTTACTTCATGAAACCTTGCACGAAAGCTAAACTAGCATGTTAGACTTCTAAGCACACTAAATAGAGTACAACGGTCCACTTTGAAGCTTTGAAATAGCTCAACTCTCTCCATAGATGAGTTTTTCACGTTTTTGTGCAATTTCAACATAACTTGGTCTATTCGCATCTTTACCTGACGAAACATTGCATGAAGGCTTAACTAGCATGTTAGACTTCTAAAGACACTAAATAGAGTACAACGGTCCACTTTGAAGCTTTGGAATTGCTCAACTCTCTCCATTGATGAGTTTTTCATGTTTTTGTGCAATTTCAAACATAACTTGGTCTATCCGCATCTTTACCTTACGAAACATTGCATGAAGGCTAAACTAGCACGTTAGACTTCTAAGCACACTAAATAGAGTACAACGGTCCACATCGAAGCTTTGGAATAGCTCAACTCTCTCCATAGATGAGTTTTTCACGTTTTTGTGCAATTTAACATAACTTGGTCTATTAACATCTTTAACTTACGAAACGTTGCACGAAAGCTAAACTAGCAAGTTAGACTTCTAAGAACACCAAATAGAGTACAACGGTCCACTTTGATGCATTGGAATTGCTCAACACTCTCCATAGACGAGATTTACACGTTTATGTGCAATTTCAAACATTACTTTATCTATTCATATCTTTACGTTACGAAACATTGCATGAAGGCTAAACTAGCGTGTTAGACTTCTAAAGACACTAAATAGAGCACAACGGTCCACTTTGAAGCTTTGGAATTGCTCAACTCTCTCCGTAGATGAGTTTGTCACGTTTTTGTGCAATTTCAACAAAACTTGGTCTATTCGCATCTTTACCTCACGAAACCTTGCACGAAGGCTAAACTAGCATGTTAGACTTCTATGAACACTAAATAGAGTACAATTGTCCACTTCAAAGCTTTGAAATAGCTCAAATCTCTCCATAGATCAGTTTTTCACGTTTTTGTGCAATTTCAACATAACTTGGTCAATTCGCATCTTTACCTCATGAAACCTTGCACGAAGGCTAAACTAGCAAGTTAGACTTCTAAGCACACTAAATAGAGTACAATGTGTTAGGATGTATGGCACCACAAGAGGGGGGGTGAATTGTGTCCTTAGTCAAATTTTGACTTGGTCACTCCTTTTTCGGTTTCAATGAATTATATCAAATTTCACCCTAAGCGGAAGCTAAATACCAAATTAAATTCTAGTGTATATGTATATGAGTCAAGGAGAACAATCAATTTAAACAAACTTGAATCTAGCAACCTAAATATCCAATTTCAAGTACGTATGATATGAGAATGCAATGCTAATTGAAATTGCTGGAAAGTAAAAGAGGCAAGAGATTTATAGTGGTTCGGCTTAACCCAAGCCTACTCCACTCCCCAAGTCCCACTTGGGAATTTCAAACACTCCACTATAGCTTGTTCAACCGAGTCAAGCGGAACTCATACAACCAGTGTTTTTGTAGCTCAAACACCAAACTTTACACACCGTGTGGTTTATAGCTCACCACACCAAACTCTACACACCGTGTGGTTTGTAGCTCACCACACTAACTCAATCAACAAAATACAAGCTCAAAAATGGCTCTAAGAATAGCCGGGTATGAGATAAGTTTAGGCTCAAAGGCTGGCTCTTTAGTAGCTGGATTTGTAAGTGTCTAAGGCTCAAATGAAGCTCTTGAAAAGCTGGAATGGGAATGGTAAGCACAAAACTCAGATTTGAGATTTTTTGGTTGCTAGGGTATGTGAAATTTTGAGTAGTGTATCAACCAACGAAAATCAGTTGTGATAAGGCTTGAATGGTGAAATGGAGATATAGAATGAAGCCTTATAGGTGCTGGAAATCAGATTGCTCAAGCAAGTAGAATGACTCTTGAGGAAATGATAAGAATCTGGTAAGAAAGGCTCAAGAGTAACAATAAAGCTTTACTTGGCTAGTGTGTGTGATCTCTCTTCAAAATCAAGTATGTAATCAAGAAATGAATGAGTGAAAGAATGAAAGCTTAGAAGATGAAGAACACTAGAGAGAGAGTGTAATTTTCGGCCAAGTATATGCACCATAGACAAAGAGTTAGTTTTTATAGAAAATTGTGGAGTGTAAGCTCATGAAATGAGGGCCATTGGATTGATATGAAAGATATGGACCCTTGGATCATTAGAGACGTTAGAAGGCTTAGAGAAGTGTGAAAATGTTTACAACAAGTCTCTTTTGGTAGGAGGAAATAATGGCTTTTGGATGGATATAGACTTTGGATGTATCTTGAAAGATACAACAATTGACTTGAGAAAAGTTTGTCTCTTAGGTGGAATAAATGATGGCCTTTGGATCAAATGAAGATTCAATTTTGGCCATAGGATGTAAAGTAGGAGAGATAAGAATAAAGCTTGAATCTTTGGCCATTGGATTAAAATGTGATTTTGATGTAGAGAGAATATGATCCATTGGATGTGGAGTGTCTTGGTGGGAAAGAGAAATGGTTTTGAAATAAAGCTTCCCACACATGTGAAGAGAAAAACTTGTCATAAGACTTGTTGTACCTCTTGTCTCCTCCTTTCAAATTAACTTTTCCTTCTCTTCTCTTTTTGGCTCCAAGTCTTCTAGTTAAGATGTAACTATGGTTAACTTGTCTTCTTTGCCATGTCATCAATGCCATGTCATTAATGCCGTGTCAACAATGCCGTGTCAGCTGCCACGTCACGTCCGTCGATTCTGACTTTGACTAGAAAGTTAATTTTACTTCAATTGATCCCAATTAAGCTTCAAGACATCTTTGGCAAAACTTGATTATGTTGACCACGAAATTGACTTTCTTAATCATGTTTGACACTGATTAAGTCTTCATTACAGTTCGGTTAAGGTCACCATGTTGATACATGGCCAACTTGATCATCCTACACACAATTAAACTCAAGACATGCTATGTAAACCCTTTTAGGATTTCTTGCAATTAGTTCATGTTAGTTCAATAATCAAATCATCAAATAAGCACAATTGAACTAGTTTAATATAAGTCTTGAATTCCTAAACTAATCAAGTAGGCATATGCACCTAGGTTTCTCAATACAATCAATAGATCAAAGTTCAATCAAAACATGCCGTTGTAATCACTCAAACATATATTCAACATTCTCCCCCTTTTGACGATTACAAAATAACTTATGTAACTTTGAGCTATTTTCTTTAATTCACATGAGAAACTCTCCCCCTCACATTATGCTTCACACAAATAAACTTCCTATAAGCATATGTTTCAATAAACACAAGGGAATTGCAATTCAAGACAAGTAAAGTATCAATAGGCAAGGTCTATACAATATGACATTCAAGTTCCTCCCCCTTAACCTATGCATACCAAACTTTAAAGTTCAAAGTATATTTCTCCCCCTTTATTTTGTAAATGCATCCAAAAGGTGTTCAATATAAGCAATGCATAAAATTCATACACATATCAAGGAATCATTCTCATGCCAAGATTACCTCTTAAAAATTCAAATCTCTCTTGGTTTAGAGGTTTCGTTAGTATGTCCGCAAGTTGGTTCATTGTGTCCACATAATCTAATTTAATTGTCCCTTGAGTCACATGGTCTCTAATAAAATGATGCCTAATTTCAATATGTTTAGCCTTAGAATGATGCACCGGATTTTTAGAAAGGCTAATGGCACTAGTATTATCACAATATATAGGAATATATTTTAATTTAAGTCCAAAATCATTTAGTTGTTGTCTAATCCATAAGAGTTGAGCACAACAACTCCCTATAGCCATATATTCAGCTTCGGTGGTAGATAGGGCTACACAAGGTTGTTTCTTGGAGAACCAAGAAATAAGCATACTTCCTAGGAATTGACATGTACCCGAAGTACTCTTTCTATTTATTTTACACCCAGCAAAATCAGCATCACTATATGCATATAAATCAAACAAAGAATTTTTATCATACCATATGCCAAGAGTTGATGTATGCCTAAGGTACCTAAATATTCTCTTAACCGCTAGGAAATGAGAATGCATAGGTTGACTTTGAAATCTAGCACACATGCATACACTAAACATAATGTCGGGTCTACTAGATGTCAAATATAAAAGTGAACCAATCATGGACCTATACATTTTAGAATCATAAGGTTGTCCATCTTCATCTTTTTCAAGTTTAGTTGACACACTCATAGGAGTAGGAGAAGGATTCAAGGAATCAAAACCAAACTTTTTAAGCATATCATGAATATATTTAGTTTGACTAATATGTATACCTTTCTTAGTTTGTTTAACTTGCAGCCCTAAAAAGAATGTAAGTTCACCCATCATAGACATCTCAAATTCATTTTTCATGCAAGACTCAAACTCTTTGCACATAGCCTCATTAGTAGCACCAAATATAATGTCATCTACATATATTTGAACAATAAGCATGTCATGACCTTTTTCTTTTAAGAACAAAGTGCTATCAATTCTTCCTCTTTTAAAACCATTTTGAATTAAGAATGAAGAAAGTCTATCATACCATGCCCTAGGTGCTTGTTTCAAACCATACAAGGCTTTTGTCAATTTATAAACATGGTTTGGAAAGTTAGGATCTTCAAATCCGGGTGGTTGCTTTACATATACATTCTCATTGATAAAACCATTCAAAAATGCACTTTTGACATCCATTTGATAAAGTTTAAAACCTTTGAAACATGCAAATGCCATAAGCAACCTAATAGCTTCTAACCTAGCTACGGGTGCAAATGTTTCTTCATAGTCAATCCCTTCTTCTTGGTTGTACCCTTGTGCAACCAACCTAGCCTTGTTTCTAATAACTTCACCATCTTCATTCATTTTGTTCTTAAACACCCATTTAGTTCCAATTATGGTTTGGTCTTTAGGTCTTGAAACTAAATGCCAAACTTCATTCCTAGTGAATTGATTCAACTCATCTTGCATAGCAATAATCCATTTATCATCAAGCAAAGCATCATCAATGTTTCTAGGTTCTATTTGAGAAATTAAGGCATACAAACCATGCACATCAACAATTAAAGCAGTATTCATTAAATTTGCAGTCACATTATCTACCACATTAGCATGCATATCATTATCATTAGGAGCTAAGTGAGATCTACGAGTCCTTACCCCTTGATGCAAATCGCCAATTATGAGTTGTTTGGGATGCTTGTGTTTGTCCTTCACTTGCAGCCATGATGTAGGAGCTGTAGTTTCATTATTGGAGGCCACAGGTGCAACCTCACTTTCTTCCAAGCCCACTGGTGCATCACTATTTTGTGTCTCCTCGTGTTCATTTCCTCCCTCTTTGCTTGGTCCATCATCTTTAGGTGTAGGAGAGTCATCTTTATCATCTTTTAAGCTCAACTTCTCCAAACCTAACTCAATATCATCATTCTCAAGCAAAGGGTCAAGTGCAAGAGTTTCAATAAATTTAACATGAATGGACTCTTCTATTCTCCTAGATTTTGGATTGTAAACTCTATAAGCTCTAGAAGTTAAAGCATAGCCAACAAATACACAAGGGGTAGATTTTGCATCAAATTTATCTAAGTCATCCTTAGTGTTTAATACATAACATTTGCAACCAAAAACTCTAAAGTAGTCAACCTTAGGTTTTCTATCATTCCAAATCTCATAAGGTGTCTTATTTATCTTCTTTCTAATAGACAACCTATTTGTAACATAGCATGCACAATTAATGGCCTCGGCCCACAAGAACTTAGGCAAATCATGTTCACAAAGCATAGTCCTAGCAATTTCTTGCAAAGTTCTATTTTTCCTTTCTACTACCCCATTTTGTTGGGGTGTTCTAGGTGAAGAGAAATCATGTCTAATGCCATATTCATTACATAGATCAATAAATGCATGATTATCAAATTCTCGTCCATGATCACTCCTAATCTTGCTAATGCTTATGTTCTTTTCATTTTGAAGCCTCTTGATTAGTTTTGAAAACTCATGAATGGTCTCATGTTTATGTGCAAGGAAAATCACCCAAGTATATCTAGAATAGTCATCAACAATCACGAAGGCATAGGATCTACCACCTAGACTTTTTACTCTACTTGGACCAAACAAATCAAGATGCAAAAGTTCTAAAACCCTAGTAGTTGAAATCTGGTTTTTAGACTTGAAAGACTCTCTAGTGTGCTTTCCTTTAATGCAAGGCTCACAAACATCATACATGTCAAAGTTCAAAGAAGGTATGCCTCTAACTAGATTATTTCTAACCAATTTTTCAATTGTAGAAATTCCTATATGTCCTAATCTTCTATGCCATATATTCACATCACTAACATTGGAAATCAAGCATTTAAGCTTGCAATCATTCAAGTCTTTCAAATTAATAGAATACACATTACCATCTCTTTTTCCTACAAGCACACATTCATTCATGGCATTTAAAAACTCACACTTTGAATCATCAAAACATATGCGCAAGCCACCATCACACAATTGAGAAATACTAAGAAGGTTAAAAGATAATCCATCAACTAATTGCACATTAGAGATAGAGAAAGAGGATACATCACCTATGGATCCTTGACCAAGGATCCTACCCTTCTTGTTGTCACCAAAAGTCACATGACCACCATTAGAGAACTTCTTGAGAGAAGAAAAAGAACTTGAGTTCCCGGTCATGTGTCTTGAGCAACCACTATCCAAGTACCACTTGGAAGCCTTAGAATTTTTGATTTTCAAGAACACCTACATTAGTTCAATTCGCTTTAGGTACCCAATTTCTTTTGGGTCCTAGGAGGTTAGCATCAAGAATCTTGGTTCCCTTTGGAACCCACATTTGCTTAACTTTCTTGCCAAACACATATTGAAACTTTGGAAAAACTTTGGCATTCAAGTTATGCATATATGCATCATTTGAAGAATGAAATGAAGTGCTAGCATACATAGAGCCTTGTGGAGCTCTAGGAGCCCTAGAATACCTTATGGGTTGCCCTAATTTCTTAGGAAACCCTACGGGTCTCTTGGAACCAGATTTGATACCCTTCTTCCAAGGCTGATTTGGCACATCCCTAATGGGAATAGGCCTATGTCCCATGGGTTGGACAAATGATACATGCTCAGGATGTGATTTTGAAGTACTAGCATGCATATCATTCAAAGCATTGTAGTTAGGAGGTGAAAAAATCATTTTCTTAGGAAAACAATCCTCCTTCATGTCATTCAAGGAATGCAAATAGCCACGTGATACAAAAGATGTAGAAATATCATGCATATCACATTTCTTCAATTTTACATCATCACCAACATAACCTAAACCCGATTTGTCCAAAGATTGTCTAAGGCATGATAAGAGTGAATCAAGTCTAGAAGATCCCACACTAAACTTCGAGAAAGATTTCTCTAGATCCTCATATCTTAATTTCAAAGCATCTAATTCATTTTGAACAATAGAGTCATCATGTGACTCTTGGTTCTCATTAGGCACAATAGCAATCAATTTCAAATCATCATACTCTTCTTGCAAGGTACTAAGTTTAAATTGCAAATCTTCAATCAAGGGTTCATGATCACACTTAGACATGTTATTAGCACACATGGCAGCAAGCATATCGCACTTTTCATCACATTTAGCATTTAGATCATCAATGGTCTTTTCATGCTCTTCTACCTTAGCATTTAAACAATCAATCTCATTTTTCAATTGTTTCTTTTCCTTATGCATTTTCCTATTCTTAGCATTCATGTCATTGAGTAAGGAAAGCAAATCATCAATAGACACATCATCATCATCATGATCAAAAGAGTTTACCTCCTCATCCGGATTGGATGAGTTTCCTTTGGCCATCAAGCAAAGTCTAGCAACCTCGTCCTCACTTGAAGTGCTTTCGGAGTCCGAATCACTCCATGTAGCTTTGAAGGCTCTCTTGGTTTGCTCCTTGCTCTTTTCTTTCTTCTTTGGACACTCATACTTCATGTGTCCCTTCTTACCACACTCAAAGCACCTCAAATCTTTGTCTTGCTCCTCATGGTTCCCTTTTGAGTCGTTTTGATCCCCATGGCCAGATTTGAAGTTGTCCCTCCTTGAGTGGCCAAAAAGTCTACCACCTTGCTTCTTCTTGTTTATCAAGTATCTCTTGAATCTTCTTGTCATTAGGGCTACTTCCTCATCACTCAAATCATCTCCACTATCACCCTTGGAGGCAAAAGCAATGCTCTTCTTTTTGGTGTCCTCTTTTTGAGCTTCTCTTGCCTTCAAATTTGTCTCATATACCAGAAGTGATCCTACAAGCTCATCCAACTTCAAAACTTTGAGATCTTTAGCTTCTTGGATGGCTGTCACTTTGGCATCCCATGCTTCCGGAAGACTTCTCAAGTACTTTTGCACCTTTTCTTGATTGGAGAATGTCTTCCCTAAAGATTCAAGAGAATTCAGAATTTTGGTTAGTCTAATATCCATATCGGTAATAGACTCATGTGAAAGCATAGTGAACAATTCATATGAATGCATGAGCATGTTAATCTTGGACTCCTTTACTTGATTAGTTCCCTCATGCTTCATCTCTAACCTAGTCCACATATCTTTAGCCGAAATGCATGTAGAAATATGTTTAGCTTCAATTGAATTCAATGCATTAAATAAAATAGACATAGCTTTAGCATTCAAGGAAATCTTTTTCTTATCATTGTCATCCCATTTATCCCTAGGTTTTGAAATCTCCTTTTCAACATCACCAACTTTGGTGATGATGGTAGGCTCATAAGGTCCATCCTCTATGACATACCACAAATCAATATCCAGAGACATGAAATAAAGTTTCATTCTCATCTTCCAATGATCATAGTCATCTCCATCAAAGTATGGAGGTCTACCACTAGATTGACCCTCTAATACATGATCATGTCTACCACTAGTAGATGCCATATCAAGAATCACAAATAATGCACAAGACAATTACTTCTATATGCAAGTAACCTTGCTCCGATACCACTTGTTAGGATGTATGGCACCACAAGAGGGGGGGTGAATTGTGTCCTTAGTCAAATTTAGACTAGGTCACTCCTTTTTCGGTTTCAATGAATTATATCAAATTTCACCCTAAGCGGAAGCTAAATACCAAATTAAATTCTAGTGTATATGTATATGAGTCAAGGAGAACAATCAATTTAAACAAACTTGAATCTAGCAACCTAAATATCCAATTTCAAGTACGTATGATATGAGAATGCAATGCTAATTGAAATTGCTGGAAAGTAAAAGAGGCAAGAGATTTATAGTGGTTCGGCTTAACCCAAGCCTACTCCACTCCCCAAGTCCCACTTGGGAATTTCAAACACTCCACTATAGCTTGTTCAACCGAGTCAAGCGGAACTCATACAACCAGTGTTTTTGTAGCTCAAACACCAAACTTTACACACCGTGTGGTTTATAGCTCACCACACCAAACTCTACACACCGTGTGGTTTGTAGCTCACCACACTAACTCAATCAACAAAATACAAGCTCAAAAATGGCTCTAAGAATAGCCGGGTATGAGATAAGTTTAGGCTCAAAGGCTGGCTCTTTAGTAGCTGGATTTGTAAGTGTCTAAGGCTCAAATGAAGCTCTTGAAAAGCTGGAATGGGAATGGTAAGCACAAAACTCAGATTTGAGATTTTTTGGTTGCTAGGGTATGTGAAATTTTGAGTAGTGTATCAACCAACGAAAATCAGTTGTGATAAGGCTTGAATGGTGAAATGGAGATATAGAATGAAGCCTTATAGGTGCTGGAAATCAGATTGCTCAAGCAAGTAGAATGACTCTTGAGGAAATGATAAGAATCTGGTAAGAAAGGCTCAAGAGTAACAATAAAGCTTTACTTGGCTAGTGTGTGTGATCTCTCTTCAAAATCAAGTATGTAATCAAGAAATGAATGAGTGAAAGAATGAAAGCTTAGAAGATGAAGAACACTAGAGAGAGAGTGTAATTTTCGGCCAAGTATATGCACCATAGACAAAGAGTTAGTTTTTATAGAAAATTGTGGAGTGTAAGCTCATGAAATGAGGGCCATTGGATTGATATGAAAGATATGGACCCTTGGATCATTAGAGACGTTAGAAGGCTTAGAGAAGTGTGAAAATGTTTACAACAAGTCTCTTTTGGTAGGAGGAAATAATGGCTTTTGGATGGATATAGACTTTGGATGTATCTTGAAAGATACAACAATTGACTTGAGAAAAGTTTGTCTCTTAGGTGGAATAAATGATGGCCTTTGGATCAAATGAAGATTCAATTTTGACCATAGGATGTAAAGTAGGAGAGATAAGAATAAAGCTTGAATCTTTGGCCATTGGATTAAAATGTGATTTTGATGTAGAGAGAATATGATCCATTGGATGTGGAGTGTCTTGGTGGGAAAGAGAAATGGTTTTGAAATAAAGCTTCCCACACATGTGAAGAGAAAAACTTGTCATAAGACTTGTTGTACCTCTTGTCTCCTCCTTTCAAATTAACTTTTCCTTCTCTTCTCTTTTTGGCTCCAAGTCTTCTAGTTAAGATGTAACTATGGTTAACTTGTCTTCTTTGCCATGTCATCAATGCCATGTCATTAATGCCGTGTCAACAATGCCATGTCAGCTGCCACGTCACGTCCGTCGATTCTGACTTTGACTAGAAAGTTAATTTTACTTCAATTGATCCCAATTAAGCTTCAAGACATCTTTGGCAAAACTTGATTATGTTGACCACGAAATTGACTTTCTTAATCATGTTTGACACTGATTAAGTCTTCATTACAGTTCGGTTAAGGTCACCATGTTGATACATGGCCAACTTGATCATCCTACACACAATTAAACTCAAGACATGCTATGTAAACCCTTTTAGGATTTCTTGCAATTAGTTCATGTTAGTTCAATAATCAAATCATCAAATAAGCACAATTGAACTAGTTTAATATAAGTCTTGAATTCCTAAACTAATCAAGTAGGCATATGCACCTAGGTTTCTCAATACAATCAATAGATCAAAGTTCAATCAAAACATGCCGTTGTAATCACTCAAACATATATTCAACACAATGGTCCACTTCGAAGCTTTGGAATAGCTCAACTCTCTTCATAGATGAGTTTCTCGCGTTTTTGTGCAATTTAAACATAGCTTGGTCTATTTACATCTTTATCTCACGAAACCCTGCACGAAAGCTAAACTAGCATGTTAGACTTCTAAGCACACTAAATAGAGTACAACGGTCCACTTCGAAGCTTTGAAATAGCTCAACTCTCTCCATAGATGAGTTTTTCACGTTTTTGTGCAATTTCAACATAACTTGGTCTATTCGCATCTTTACCTGACGAAACATTGCATGAAGGCTTAACTAGCATGTTAGACTTCTAAAGACACTAAATAGAGTACAACGGTCCACTTTGAAGCTTTGGAATTGCTCAACTCTCTCCATTGATGAGTTTTTCATGTTTTTGTGCAATTTCAAACATAACTTGGTCTATCCGCATCTTTACCTTACAAAACATTGCATGAAGGCTAAACTAGCACGTTAGACTTCTAAGCTACTAAATAGAGTACAACGGTCCACTTCGAAGCTTTGGAATAGCTCAACTCTCTCCATAGATGAGTTTTTCACGTTTTTGTGCAATTTAAACATAACTTGGTCTATTCACATCTTTAACTTACGAAACGTTGCACGAAAGCTAAACTAGCAAGTTAGACTTCTAAGAACACCAAATAGAGTACACCGGTCCACTTTGATGCTTTGGAATTGCTCAACATTCTCCATAGACGAGATTTACACGTTTGTGTGCAATTTCAAACATTACTTTATCTATTCATATTTTTACGTTACGAAACATTACAT
Organism: Tripterygium wilfordii; assembly: GCF_013401445.1. Classification (NCBI taxonomy): domain Eukaryota; kingdom Viridiplantae; phylum Streptophyta; class Magnoliopsida; order Celastrales; family Celastraceae; genus Tripterygium; species Tripterygium wilfordii. The sequence goes on from NC_052250.1 coordinate 8,177,838, forward strand.
GAAGGCTAAACTAGCGTGTTAGACTTCTAAAGACACTAAATAGAGCACAACGATCCACTTTGAAGCTTTGAAAATGCTCAACTCTCTCCGTAGATGAGTTTTTCACGTTTTTGTGCAATTTCAACGTAAGTTGGTCTATTCGCATCTTTACCTCACGAAACCTTGCACGAAGGCTAAACTAGCATTTTAGAGTTCTAAGAACACTAAATAGAGTACAATTGTCCACTTCGAAGCTTTGGAATAGCTCAAATCTCTCCATAGATGAGTTTTTCACGTTTTTGTGCAATTTCAACATAACTTGGTCTATTCGCATCTTTACCTTACGAAACATTGCATGAGGGCTAAACTAGCGTGTTAGACTTCTAAAGATACTAAATAGAGCACAACGGTCAACTTTGAAGCTTTGGAATTGCTCAACTCTCTCCATAGATGAGTTTTTCACGTTTTTATTTAATTTCAACATAACTTGGTATATTCGCACCCTTACCTCACGAAACCTTGCACAAAGGCTAAACTATCAAGTTAGACCTCTAAGGACACTAAATAGAGTAGAATGATCCACTTCGAAGCTTTGTAATAGCTCAACTCTCTCCATAGACGAGTTTTTCGTGTTTTTGTGCAATTTCAACATAACTTGGTCTATTCGCATCTTTACCTCACGAAACCTTGCAGGAAGGCTAAACTAGCAAGTTAGACTTCTAAGCACACTAAATAGAGTACAATGGTCCACTTCGAAGCTTTGGAATAGCTCAAATCTCTCCAAAGATGAGTTTTTCACGTTTTTGTACAATTTCAACATAACTTGGTCTATTCGCATCTTTACCTTACGAAACATTGCATGAGGGCTAAACTAGCGTGTTAGACTTCTAAAGATACTAAATAGAGCACAACGGTCAACTTTGAAGCTTTGGAATTGCTCAACTCTCTCCATAGATGAGTTTTTCACGTTTTTGTGTAATTTCAACATAACTTGGTATATTCGCATCCTTACCTCACGAAACCTTGCACGAAGGCTAAACTATCAAGTTAGACCTCTAAGGACACTAAATAGAGTAGAATGGTCCACTTCGAAGCTTTGGAATAGCTCAACTCTCTCCATAGACGAGTTTTTCGTGTTTTTGTGCAATTTCAACATAACTTGGTCTATTCGCATCTTTAACTCACGAAACCTTGTACGAAGGCTAGACTAGCAAGTTAGACTTCAAAGCACACTAAATAGAGTACAATGGTCCACTTCGAAGCTTTGGAATAGCTCAAATCTCTCCAAAGATGAGTTTTTCACGTTTTTGTACAATTTCAACATAACTTGGTCTATTCGCATCTTTACCTGACGAAACATTGCATGAGGGCTAAACTAGCGTGTTAGACTTCTAAAGACACTAAATAGAGCACAACGGTCAACTTTGAAGCTTTGGAATTGCTCAACTCTCTCCGTAGATAAGTTTTTCACGTTTTTGTGCAATTTCAACGTAAGTTGGTCTATTCGCATCTTTACCTCACGAAACCTTGCACGAAGGCTAAACTAGCAAGTTAGACTTCTAAGCACACTAAATAGAGTACAATGGTCCACTTCGAAGCTTTGTAATAGCTCAACTCTTTCCATAGATGAGTTTTTCACGTTTTTGTGCAATTTCAACGTAAGTTGGTCTATTCGCATCTTTATCTCATGAAACCTTGCACGAATGCTAAACTAGCAAGTTAGACTTCTAAGCACACTAAATAGAGTACAATGGTCCACTTCGAAGCTTTGGAATAGCTCAACTCTCTCCATAGATGAGTTTTTCACGTTTTTGTGCAATTTCAACATAACTTGGTCTATTCGCATCTTTACCTCATTAAACCTTGCACGAAGGCTAAACTAGCAAGTTAGACTTCTAAGCACACTAAATAGAGTACAATGGTCCACTTCGAAGCTTTGGAATAGCTCAAATCTCTTCATAGATGAGTTTTTCACGTTTTTGTGCAATTTCAACATAACTTGGTCTATTCGCATCTTTACCTTACGAAACATTGCATGAAGGGTTAACTAGCATGTTAGACTTCTAAAAACACTAAATAGAGTACAACGGTCCACTTTGAAGCATTGGAATTGCTCAACTCTCTCCATAGATGAGTTTTTCACGTTTTTGTGTAATTTCAACATAACTTGGTATATTCGCATCCTTACCTCACGAAACCTTGCACGAAGGCTAAACTATCAAGTTAGACCTCTAAGGACACTAAATAGAGTAGAATGGTCCACTTCGAAGCTTTGGAATAGCTCAACTCTCTCCATAGACGAGTTTTTCGTGTTTTTGTGCAATTTCAATATAACTTGGTCTCTTCGCATCTTTACCTCACGAAACCTTGCACGAAGGCTAAACTAGCAAGTTAGACTTCTAAGCACACTAAATAGAGTACAATGGTCCACTTCGAAGCTTTGGAATAGCTCAAATCTCTCCAAAGATGAGTTTTTCACGTTTTTGTGCAATTTCAACAAAACTTGGTCTATTCGCATCTTTACCTCACGAAACCTTGCACGAAGGCTAAACTAGCATGTTAGACTTCTATGAACACTAAATAGAGTACAATTGTCCACTTCAAAGCTTTGGAATAGCTCAAATCTCTCCATAGATGAGTTTTTCACGTTTTTGTGCAATTTCAACGTAAGTTGGTCTATTCGCATCTTTACCTCACGAAACCTTGCACGAAGGCTAAACTAGCAAGTTAGACTTCTAAGCACACTAAATAGAGTACAATGGTCCACTTCGAAGCTTTGTAATAGCTCAACTCTTTCCATAGATGAGTTTTTCACGTTTTTGTGCAATTTCAACGTAAGTTGGTCTATTCGCATCTTTATCTCATGAAACCTTGCACGAATGCTAAACTAGCAAGTTAGACTTCTAAGCACACTAAATAGAGTACAATGGTCCACTTCGAAGCTTTGGAATAGCTCAACTCTCTCCATAGATGAGTTTTTCACGTTTTTGTGCAATTTCAACATAACTTGGTCTATTCGCATCTTTACCTCATTAAACCTTGCACGAAGGCTAAACTAGCAAGTTAGACTTCTAAGCACACTAAATAGAGTACAATGGTCCACTTCGAAGCTTTGGAATAGCTCAAATCTCTCCAAAGATGAGTTTTTCACGTTTTTGTGCAATTTCAACATAACTTGGTCTATTCGCATCTTTACCTCACGAAACCTTGCACGAATGCTAAACTAGCATGTTAGACTTCTATGAACACTAAATAGAGTACAATTGTCCACTTCAAAGCTTTGGAATAGCTCAAATCTCTCCATAGATGAGTTTTTCACGTTTTTGTGCAATTTCAACGTAAGTTGGTCTATTCGCATCTTTACCTCACGAAACCTTGCACGAAGGCTAAACTAGCAAGTTAGACTTCTAAGCACACTAAATAGAGTACAATGGTCCACTTCGAAGCTTTGGAATAGCTCAAATCTCTTCATAGATGAGTTTTTCACGTTTTTGTGCAATTTCAACATAACTTGGTCTATTCGCATCTTTACCTTACGAAACATTGCATGAAGGGTTAACTAGCATGTTAGACTTCTAAAAACACTAAATAGAGTACAACGGTCCACTTTGAAGCATTGGAATTGCTCAACTCTCTCCATAGATGAGTTTTTCACGTTTTTGTGTAATTTCAACATAACTTGGTATATTCGCATCCTTACCTCACGAAACCTTGCACGAAGGCTAAACTATCAAGTTAGACCTCTAAGGACACTAAATAGAGTAGAATGGTCCACTTCGAAGCTTTGGAATAGCTCAACTCTCTCCATAGACGAGTTTTTCGTGTTTTTGTGCAATTTCAATATAACTTGGTCTATTCGCATCTTTACCTCACGAAACCTTGCACGAAGGCTAAACTAGCAAGTTAGACTTCTAAGCACACTAAATAGAGTACAATGGTCCACTTCGAAGCTTTGGAACAGCTCAAATCTTTCCAAAGATGAGTTTTTCACGTTTTTGTGCAATTTCAACATAACTTGGTCTATTCGCATCTTTACCTCACGAAACCTTGCACGAAGGCTAAACTAGCATGTTAGACTTCTATGAACACTAAATAGAGTACAATTGTCCACTTCAAAGCTTTGGAATAGCTCAAATCTCTCCATAGATGAGTTTTTCACGTTTTTGTGCAATTTCAACGTAAGTTGGTCTATTCGCATCTTTACCTCACGAAACCTTGCACGAAGGCTAAACTAGCAAGTTAGACTTCTAAGCACACTAAATAGAGTACAATGGTCCACTTCGAAGCTTTGTAATAGCTCAACTCTTTCCATAGATGAGTTTTTCACGTTTTTGTGCAATTTCAACGTAAGTTGGTCTATTCGCATCTTTATCTCATGAAACCTTGCACGAATGCTAAACTAGCAAGTTAGACTTCTAAGCACACTAAATAGAGTACAATGGTCCACTTCGAAGCTTTGGAATAGCTCAACTCTCTCCATCGATGAGTTTTTCACGTTTTTGTGCAATTTCAACATAACTTGGTCTATTCGCATCTTTACCTCATTAAACCTTGCACGAAGGCTAAACTAGCAAGTTATACTTCTAAGCACACTAAATAGAGTACAATGGTCCACTTCGAAGCTTTGGAATAGCTCAAATCTCTTCATAGATGAGTTTTTCACGTTTTTGTGCAATTTCAACATAACTTGGTCTATTCGCATCTTTACCTTACGAAACATTGCATGAAGGGTTAACTAGCATGTTAGACTTCTAAAAACACTAAATAGAGTACAACGGTCCACTTTGAAGCATTGGAATTGCTCAACTCTCTCCATAGATGAGTTTTTCACGTTTTTGTGTAATTTCAACATAACTTGGTATATTCGCATCCTTACCTCACGAAACCTTGCACGAAGGCTAAACTATCAAGTTAGACCTCTAAGGACACTAAATAGAGTAGAATGGTCCACTTCGAAGCTTTGGAATAGCTCAACTCTCTCCATAGACGAGTTTTTCGTGTTTTTGTGCAATTTCAATATAACTTGGTATATTCGCATCTTTACCTCACGAAACCTTGCACGAAGGCTAAACTAGCAAGTTAGACTTCTAAGCACACTAAATAGAGTACAATGGTCCACTTCGAAGCTTTGGAATAGCTCAAATCTCTCCAAAGATGAGTTTTTCACGTTTTTGTGCAATTTCAACATAACTTGGTCTATTCGCATCTTTACCTCACGAAACCTTGCACGAATGCTAAACTAGCATGTTAGACTTCTATGAACACTAAATAGAGTACAATTGTCCACTTCAAAGCTTTGGAATAGCTCAAATCTCTCCATAGATGAGTTTTTCACGTTTTTGTGCAATTTCAACGTAAGTTGGTCTATTCGCATCTTTACCTCACGAAACCTTGCACGAAGGCTAAACTAGCAAGTTAGACTTCTAAGCACACTAAATAGAGTACAATGGTCCACTTCGAAGATTTGGAATAGCTCAAATCTCTTCATAGATGAGTTTTTCACGTTTTTGTGCAATTTCAACATAACTTGGTCTATTCGCATCTTTACCTTACGAAACATTGCATGAAGGGTTAACTAGCATGTTAGACTTCTAAAAACACTAAATAGAGTACAACGGTCCACTTTGAAGCATTGGAATTGCTCAACTCTCTCCATAGATGAGTTTTTCACGTTTTTGTGTAATTTCAACATAACTTGGTATATTCGCATCCTTACCTCACGAAACCTTGCACGAAGGCTAAACTATCAAGTTAGACCTCTAAGGACACTAAATAGAGTAGAATGGTCCACTTCGAAGCTTTGGAATAGCTCAACTCTCTCCATAGACGAGTTTTTCGTGTTTTTGTGCAATTTCAATATAACTTGGTCTATTCGCATCTTTACCTCACGAAACCTTGCACGAAGGCTAAACTAGCAAGTTAGACTTCTAAGCACACTAAATAGAGTACAATGGTCCACTTAGAAGCTTTGGAATAGCTCAAATCTCTCCAAAGATGAGTTTTTCACGTTTTTGTGCAATTTCAACATAACTTGGTCTATTCGCATCTTTACCTCACGAAACCTTGCACGAATGCTAAACTAGCATGTTAGACTTCTATGAACACTAAATAGAGTACAATTGTCCACTTCAAAGCTTTGGAATAGCTCAAATCTCTCCATAGATGAGTTTTTCACGTTTTTGTGCAATTTCAACGTAAGTTGGTCTATTCGCATCTTTACCTCACGAAACCTTGCACGAAGGCTAAACTAGCAAGTTAGACTTCTAAGCACACTAAATAGAGTACAATGGTCCACTTCGAAGCTTTGTAATAGCTCAACTCTTTCCATAGATGAGTTTTTCACGTTTTTGTGCAATTTCAACGTAAGTTGGTCTATTCGCATCTTTATCTCATGAAACCTTGCACGAATGCTAAACTAGCAAGTTAGACTTCTAAGCACACTAAATAGAGTACAATGGTCCACTTCGAAGCTTTGGAATAGCTCAACTCTCTCCATAGATGAGTTTTTCACGTTTTTGTGCAATTTCAACATAACTTGGTCTATTCGCATCTTTACCTCATTAAACCTTGCACGAAGGCTAAACTAGCAAGTTAGACTTCTAAGCACACTAAATAGAGTACAATGGTCCACTTCGAAGCTTTGGAATAGCTCAAATCTCTTCATAGATGAGTTTTTCACGTTTTTGTGCAATTTCAACATAACTTGGTCTATTCGCATCTTTACCTTACGAAACATTGCATGAAGGGTTAACTACCATGTTAGACTTCTAAAAACACTAAATAGAGTACAACGGTCCACTTTGAAGCATTGGAATTGCTCAACTCTCTCCATAGATGAGTTTTTCACGTTTTTGTGTAATTTCAACATAACCTTGGTATATTCGCATCCTTACCTCACGAAACCTTGCACGAAGGCTAAACTATCAAGTTAGACCTCTAAGGACACTAAATAGAGTAGAATGGTCCACTTCGAAGCTTTGGAATAGCTCAACTCTCTCCATAGACGAGTTTTTCGTGTTTTTGTGCAATTTCAATATAACTTGGTCTCTTCGCATCTTTACCTCACGAAACCTTGCACGAAGGCTAAACTAGCAAGTTAGACTTCTAAGCACACTAAATAGAGTACAATGGTCCACTTCGAAGCTTTGGAATATCTCAACTCTCTCCATAGATGAGTTTTTCACGTTTTTGTGCAATTTCAACATAACTTGGTCTATTCGCATCTTTACCTCATTAAACCTTGCACGAAGGCTAAACTAGCAAGTTAGACTTCTAAGCACACTAAATAGAGTACAATGGTCCACTTCGAAGCTTTGGAATAGCTCAAATCTCTCCAAAGATGAGTTTTTCACGTTTTTGTGCAATTTCAACATAACTTGGTCTATTCGCATCTTTACCTCACGAAACCTTGCACGAATGCTAAACTAGCATGTTAGACTTCTATGAACACTAAATAGAGTACAATTGTCCACTTCAAAGCTTTGGAATAGCTCAAATCTCTCCATAGATGAGTTTTTCACGTTTTTGTGCAATTTCAACGTAAGTTGGTCTATTCGCATCTTTATCTCATGAAACCTTGCACGAATGCTAAACTAGCAAGTTAGACTTCTAAGCACACTAAATAGAGTACAATGGTCCACTTCGAAGCTTTGGAATAGCTCAACTCTCTCCATAGATGAGTTTTTCACGTTTTTGTGCAATTTCAACATAACTTGGTCTATTCGCATCTTTACCTCATTAAACCTTGCACGAAGGCTAAACTAGCAAGTTAGACTTCTAAGCACACTAAATAGAGTACAATGGTCCACTTCGAAGCTTTGGAATAGCTCAAATCTCTTCATAGATGAGTTTTTCACGTTTTTGTGCAATTTCAACATAACTTGGTCTATTCGCATCTTTACCTTACGAAACATTGCATGAAGGGTTAACTACCATGTTAGACTTCTAAAAACACTAAATAGAGTACAACGGTCCACTTTGAAGCATTGGAATTGCTCAACTCTCTCCATAGATGAGTTTTTCACGTTTTTGTGTAATTTCAACATAACCTTGGTATATTCGCATCCTTACCTCACGAAACCTTGCACGAAGGCTAAACTATCAAGTTAGACCTCTAAGGACACTAAATAGAGTAGAATGGTCCACTTCGAAGCTTTGGAATAGCTCAACTCTCTCCATAGACGAGTTTTTCGTGTTTTTGTGCAATTTCAATATAACTTGGTCTCTTCGCATCTTTACCTCACGAAACCTTGCACGAAGGCTAAACTAGCAAGTTAGACTTCTAAGCACACTAAATAGAGTACAATGGTCCACTTCGAAGCTTTGGAATATCTCAACTCTCTCCATAGATGAGTTTTTCACGTTTTTGTGCAATTTCAACATAACTTGGTCTATTCGCATCTTTACCTCATTAAACCTTGCACGAAGGCTAAACTAGCAAGTTAGACTTCTAAGCACACTAAATAGAGTACAATGGTCCACTTCGAAGCTTTGGAATAGCTCAAATCTCTCCAAAGATGAGTTTTTCACGTTTTTGTGCAATTTCAACATAACTTGGTCTATTCGCATCTTTACCTCACGAAACCTTGCACGAATGCTAAACTAGCATGTTAGACTTCTATGAACACTAAATAGAGTACAATTGTCCACTTCAAAGCTTTGGAATAGCTCAAATCTCTCCATAGATGAGTTTTTCACGTTTTTGTGCAATTTCAACGTAAGTTGGTCTATTCGCATCTTTATCTCATGAAACCTTGCACGAATGCTAAACTAGCAAGTTAGACTTCTAAGCACACTAAATAGAGTACAATGGTCCACTTCGAAGCTTTGGAATAGCTCAACTCTCTCCATAGATGAGTTTTTCACGTTTTTGTGCAATTTCAACATAACTTGGTCTATTCGCATCTTTACCTCATTAAACCTTGCACGAAGGCTAAACTAGCAAGTTAGACTTCTAAGCACACTAAATAGAGTACAATGGTCCACTTCGAAGCTTTGGAATAGCTCAAATCTCTTCATAGATGAGTTTTTCACGTTTTTGTGCAATTTCAACATAACTTGGTCTATTCGCATCTTTACCTTACGAAACATTGCATGAAGGGTTAACTACCATGTTAGACTTCTAAAACCACTAAATAGAGTACAACGGTCCACTTTGAAGCTTTGGAATTGCTCAACTCTCTCCATAGATGAGTTTTTCACGTTTTTGTGTAATTTCAACATAACTTGGTATATTCGCATCCTTACCTCACGAAATCTTGCACGAAGGCTAAACTATCAAGTTAGACCTCTAAGGACACTAAATAGAGTAGAATGGTCCACTTCGAAGCTTTGAAATAGCTCAACTCTCTCCATAGACGAGTTTTTCGTGTTTTTGTGCAATTTCAACATAACTTGGTCTATTCGCATCTTTACCTCATGAAACCTTGCACGAATGCTAAACTAGCAAGTTAGACTTCTAAGCACACTAAATAGAGTACAATGGTCCACTTCGAAGCTTTGGAATAGCTCAACTCTCTCCATAGATGAGTTTTTCACGTTTTTGTGCAATTTCAACATAACTTGGTCTATTCGCATCTTTACCTCATTAAACCTTGCACGAAGGCTAAACTAGCAAGTTAGACTTCTAAGCACACTAAATAGAGTACAATGGTCCACTTCGAAGCTTTGGAATAGCTCAAATCTCTTCATAGATGAGTTTTTCACGTTTTTGTGCAATTTCAACATAACTTGGTCTATTCGCATCTTTACCTTACGAAACATTGCATGAAGGGTTAACTAGCATGTTAGACTTCTAAAAACACTAAATAGAGTACAACGGTCCACTTTGAAGCATTGGAATTGCTCAACTCTCTCCATAGATGAGTTTTTCACGTTTTTGTGTAATTTCAACATAACTTGGTATATTCGCATCCTTACCTCACGAAACCTTGCACGAAGGCTAAACTATCAAGTTAGACTTCTAAGCACACTAAATAGAGTACAATGGTCCACTTCGAAGCTTTGGAATAGCTCAAATCTCTTCATAGATGAGTTTTTCACGTTTTTGTGCAATTTCAACATAACTTGGTCTATTCGCATCTTTACCTTACGAAACATTGCATGAAGGGTTAACTACCATGTTAGACTTCTAAAACCACTAAATAGAGTACAACGGTCCACTTTGAAGCATTGGAATTGCTGAACTCTCTCCATAGATGAGTTTTTCACGTTTTTGTGTAATTTCAACATAACTTGGTATATTCGCATCCTTACCTCACGAAACCTTGCACGAAGGCTAAACTATCAATTTAGACCTCTAAGGACACTAAATAGAGTAGAATGGTCCACTTCGAAGCTTTGGAATAGCTCAACTCTCTCCATAGACGAGTTTTTCGTGTTTTTGTGCAATTTCAATATAACTTGGTCTCTTCGCATCTTTACCTCACGAAACCTTGCACGAAGGCTAAACTAGCAAGTTAGACTTCTAAGCACACTAAATAGAGTACAATGGTCCACTTCGAAGCTTTGGAATAGCTCAACTCTCTCCATAGATGAGTTTTTCACGTTTTTGTGCAATTTCAACATAACTTGGTCTATTCGCATCTTTACCTCATTAAACCTTGCACGAAGGCTAAACTAGCAAGTTAGACTTCTAAGCACACTAAATAGAGTACAATGGTCCACTTCGAAGCTTTGGAATAGCTCAAATCTCTTCATAGATGAGTTTTTCACGTTTTTGTGCAATTTCAACATAACTTGGTCTATTCGCATCTTTACCTTACGAAACATTGCATGAAGGGTTAACTAGCATGTTAGACTTCTAAAAACAATAAATAGAGTACAACGGTCCACTTTGAAGCATTGGAATTGCTCAACTCTCTCCATAGATGAGTTTTTCACGTTTTTGTGTAATTTCAACATAACTTGGTATATTCGCATCCTTACCTCACGAAACCTTGCACGAAGGCTAAACTATCAAGTTAGACCTCTAAGGACACTAAATAGAGTAGAATGGTCCACTTCGAAGCTTTGGAATAGCTCAACTCTCTCCATAGACGAGTTTTTCGTGTTTTTGTGCAATTTCAATATAACTTGGTCTCTTCGCATCTTTACCTCACGAAACCTTGCACGACGGCTAAACTAGCAAGTTAGACTTCTAAGCACACTAAATAGAGTACAATGGTCCACTTCGAAGCTTTGGAATAGCTCAAATCTCTCCAAAGATGAGTTTTTCACGTTTTTGTGCAATTTCAACATAACTTGGTCTATTCGCATCTTTACCTCACGAAACCTTGCACGAAGGCTAAACTAGCATGTTAGACTTCTATGAACACTAAATAGAGTACAATTGTCCACTTCAAAGCTTTGGAATAGCTCAAATCTCTCCATAGATGAGTTTTTCACGTTTTTGTGCAATTTCAACGTAAGTTGGTCTATTCGCATCTTTACCTCACGAAACCTTGCACGAAGGCTAAACTAGCAAGTTAGACTTCTAAGCACACTAAATAGAGTACAATGGTCCACTTCGAAGCTTTGTAATAGCTCAACTCTTTCCATAGATGAGTTTTTCACGTTTTTGTGCAATTTCAACGTAAGTTGGTCTATTCGCATCTTTATCTCATGAAACCTTGCACGAATGCTAAACTAGCAAGTTAGACTTCTAAGCACACTAAATAGAGTACAATGGTCCACTTCGAAGCTTTGGAATAGCTCAACTCTCTCCATAGATGAGTTTTTCACGTTTTTGTGCAATTTCAACATAACTTGGTCTATTCGCATCTTTACCTCATTAAACCTTGCACGAAGGCTAAACTAGCAAGTTAGACTTCTAAGCACACTAAATAGAGTACAATGGTCCACTTCGAAGCTTTGGAATAGCTCAAATCTCTTCATAGATGAGTTTTTCACGTTTTTGTGCAATTTCAACATAACTTGGTCTATTCGCATCTTTGCCTTACGAAACATTGCATGAAGGGTTAACTACCATGTTAGACTTCTAAAACCACTAAATAGAGTACAACGGTCCACTTTGAAGCATTGGAATTGCTCAACTCTCTCCATAGATGAGTTTTTCACGTTTTTGTGTAATTTCAACATAACTTGGTATATTCGCATCCTTACCTCACGAAACCTTGCACGAAGGCTAAACTATCAATTTAGACCTCTAAGGACACTAAATAGAGTAGAATGGTCCACTTCGAAGCTTTGGAATAGCTCAACTCTCTCCATAGACGAGTTTTTCGTGTTTTTGTGCAATTTCAATATAACTTGGTCTCTTCGCATCTTTACCTCACGAAACCTTGCACGAAGGCTAAACTAGCAAGTTAGACTTCTAAGCACACTAAATAGAGTACAATGGTCCACTTCGAAGCTTTGGAATAGCTCAACTCTCTCCATAGATGAGTTTTTCACGTTTTTGTGCAATTTCAACATAACTTGGTCTATTCGCATCTTTACCTCATTAAACCTTGCACGAAGGCTAAACTAGCAAGTTAGACTTCTAAGCACACTAAATAGAGTACAATGGTCCACTTCGAAGCTTTGGAATAGCTCAAATCTCTTCATAGATGAGTTTTTCACGTTTTTGTGCAATTTCAACATAACTTGGTCTATTCGCATCTTTACCTTACGAAACATTGCATGAAGGGTTAACTAGCATGTTAGACTTCTAAAAACAATAAATAGAGTACAACGGTCCACTTTGAAGCATTGGAATTGCTCAACTCTCTCCATAGATGAGTTTTTCACGTTTTTGTGTAATTTCAACATAACTTGGTATATTCGCATCCTTACCTCACGAAACCTTGCACGAAGGCTAAACTATCAAGTTAGACCTCTAAGGACACTAAATAGAGTAGAATGGTCCACTTCGAAGCTTTGGAATAGCTCAACTCTCTCCATAGACGAGTTTTTCGTGTTTTTGTGCAATTTCAATATAACTTGGTCTCTTCGCATCTTTACCTCACGAAACCTTGCACGAAGGCTAAACTAGCAAGTTAGACTTCTAAGCACACTAAATAGAGTACAATGGTCCACTTCGAAGCTTTGGAATAGCTCAACTCTTTCCATAGATGAGTTTTTCACGTTTTTGTGCAATTTCAACGTAAGTTGGTCTATTCGCATCTTTATCTCATGAAACCTTGCACGAATGCTAAACTAGCAAGTTAGACTTCTAAGCACACTAAATAGAGTATAATGGTCCACTTCGAACCTTTGGAATAGCTCAAATCTCTCCAAAGATGAGTTTTTCACGTTTTTGTGCAATTTCAACATAACTTGGTCTATTCGCATCTTTACCTCACGAAACCTTGCACGAAGGCTAAACTAGCATGTTAGACTTCTATGAACACTAAATAGAGTACAATTGTCCACTTCAAAGCTTTGGAATAGCTCAAATCTCTCCATAGATGAGTTTTTCACGTTTTTGTGCAATTTCAACGTAAGTTGGTCTATTCGCATCTTTACCTCACGAAACCTTGCACGAAGGCTAAACTAGCAAGTTAGACTTCTAAGCACACTAAATAGAGTACAATGGTCCACTTCGAAGCTTTGTAATAGCTCAACTCTTTCCATAGATGAGTTTTTCACGTTTTTGTGCAATTTCAACGTAAGTTGGTCTATTCGCATCTTTATCTCATGAAACCTTGCACGAATGCTAAACTAGCAAGTTAGACTTCTAAGCACACTAAATAGAGTACAATGGTCCACTTCGAAGCTTTGGAATAGCTCAACTCTCTCCATAGATGAGTTTTTCACGTTTTTGTGCAATTTCAACATAACTTGGTCTATTCGCATCTTTACCTCATTAAACCTTGCACGAAGGCTAAACTATCAAGTTAGACTTCTAAGCACACTAAATAGAGTACAATGGTCCACTTCGAAGCTTTGGAATAGCTCAAATCTCTTCATAGATGAGTTTTTCACGTTTTTGTGCAATTTCAACATAACTTGGTCTATTCGCATCTTTACCTTACGAAACATTGCATGAAGGGTTAACTACCATGTTAGACTTCTAAAACCACTAAATAGAGTACAACGGTCCACTTTGAAGCATTGGAATTGCTCAACTCTCTCCATAGATGAGTTTTTCACGTTTTTGTGTAATTTCAACATAACTTGGTATATTCGCATCCTTACCTCACGAAACCTTGCACGAAGGCTAAACTATCAATTTAGACCTCTAAGGACACTAAATAGAGTAGAATGGTCCACTTCGAAGCTTTGGAATAGCTCAACTCTCTCCATAGACGAGTTTTTCGTGTTTTTGTGCAATTTCAATATAACTTGGTCTCTTCGCATCTTTACCTCACGAAACCTTGCACGAAGGCTAAACTAGCAAGTTAGACTTCTAAGCACACTAAATAGAGTACAATGGTCCACTTCGAAGCTTTGGAATAGCTCAACTCTCTCCATAGATGAGTTTTTCACGTTTTTGTGCAATTTCAACATAACTTGGTCTATTCGCATCTTTACCTCATTAAACCTTGCACGAAGGCTAAACTAGCAAGTTAGACTTCTAAGCACACTAAATAGAGTACAATGGTCCACTTCGAAGCTTTGGAATAGCTCAACTCTCTCCATAGACGAGTTTTTCGTGTTTTTGTGCAATTTCGATATAACTTGGTCTCTTCGCATCTTTACCTCACGAAACCTTGCACGAAGGCTAAACTAGCAAGTTAGACTTCTAAGCACACTAAATAGAGTACAATGGTCCACTTCGAAGCTTTGTAATAGCTCAACTCTTTCCATAGATGAGTTTTTCACGTTTTTGTGCAATTTCAACGTAAGTTGGTCTATTCGCATCTTTATCTCATGAAACCTTGCACGAATGCTAAACTAGCAAGTTAGACTTCTAAGCACACTAAATAGAGTACAATGGTCCACTTCGAAGCTTTGGAATAGCTCAACTCTCTCCATAGATGAGTTTTTCACGTTTTTGTGCAATTTCAACATAACTTGGTCTATTCGCATCTTTACCTCATTAAACCTTGCACGAAGGCTAAACTAGCAAGTTAGACTTCTAAGCACACTAAATAGTGTACAATGGTCCACTTCGAAGCTTTGGAATAGCTCAAATCTCTCCAAAGATGAGTTTTTCACGTTTTTGTGCAATTTCAACATAACTTGGTCTATTCGCATCTTTACCTCATTAAACCTTGCACGAAGGCTAAACTAGCAAGTTAGACTTCTAAGCACACTAAATAGAGTACAATGGTCCACTTCGAAGCTTTGGAATAGCTCAAATCTCTCCAAAGATGAGTTTTTCACGTTTTTGTGCAATTTCAACATAACTTGGTCTATTCGCATCTTTACCTCACGAAACCTTGCGCGAAGGCTAAACTAGCATGTTAGACTTCTATGAACACTAAATAGAGTACAATTGTCCACTTCAAAGCTTTGGAATAGCTCAAATCTCTCCATAGATGAGTTTTTCACGTTTTTGTGCAATTTCAACGTAAGTTGGTCTATTCGCATCTTTACCTCACGAAACCTTGCACGAAGGCTAAACTAGCAAGTTAGACTTCTAAGAACACTAAATAGAGTACAATTGTCCACTTCAAAGCTTTGGAATAGCTCAAATCTCTCCATAGATGAGTTTTTCACGTTTTTGTGCAATTTCAACGTAAGTTGGTCTATTCGCATCTTTACCTCACGAAACCTTGCACGAAGGCTAAACTAGCAAGTTAGACTTCTAAGCACACTAAATAGAGTACAATGGTCCACTTCGAAGCTTTGTAATAGCTCAACTCTTTCCATAGATGAGTTTTTCACGTTTTTGTGCAATTTCAACGTAAGTTGGTCTATTCGCATCTTTATCTCATGAAACCTTGCACGAATGCTAAACTAGCAAGTTAGACTTCTAAGCACACTAAATAGAGTACAATGGTCCACTTCGAAGCTTTGGAATAGCTCAACTCTCTCCATAGATGAGTTTTTCACGATTTTGTGCAATTTCAACATAACTTGGTCTATTCGCATCTTTACCTCATTAAACCTTGCACGAAGGCTAAACTAGCAAGTTAGACTTCTAAGCACACTAAATAGAGTACAATGGTCCACTTCGAAGCTTTGGAATAGCTCAAATCTCTCCAAAGATGAGTTTTTCACGTTTTTGTGCAATTTCAACATAACTTGGTCTATTCGCATCTTTACCTCACGAAACCTTGCGCGAAGGCTAAACTAGCATGTTAGACTTCTATGAACACTAAATAGAGTACAATTGTCCACTTCAAAGCTTTGGAATAGCTCAAATCTCTCCATAGATGAGTTTTTCACGTTTTTGTGCAATTTCAACGTAAGTTGGTCTATTCGCATCTTTACCTCACGAAACCTTGCACGAAGGCTAAACTAGCAAGTTAGACTTCTAAGAACACTAAATAGAGTACAATTGTCCACTTCAAAGCTTTGGAATAGCTCAAATCTCTCCATAGATGAGTTTTTCACGTTTTTGTGCAATTTCAACGTAAGTTGGTCTATTCGCATCTTTACCTCACGAAACCTTGCACGAAGGCTAAACTAGCAAGTTAGACTTCTAAGCACACTAAATAGAGTACAATGGTCCACTTCGAAGCTTTGTAATAGCTCAACTCTTTCCATAGATGAGTTTTTCACGTTTTTGTGCAATTTCAACGTAAGTTGGTCTATTCGCATCTTTATCTCATGAAACCTTGCACGAATGCTAAACTAGCAAGTTAGACTTCTAAGCACACTAAATAGAGTACAATGGTCCACTTCGAAGCTTTGGAATAGCTCAACTCTCTCCATAGATGAGTTTTTCACGATTTTGTGCAATTTCAACATAACTTGGTCTATTCGCATCTTTACCTCATTAAACCTTGCACGAAGGCTAAACTAGCAAGTTAGACTTCTAAGCACACTAAATAGAGTACAATGGTCCACTTCGAAGCTTTGGAATAGCTCAAATCTCTCCAAAGATGAGTTTTTCACGTTTTTGTGCAATTTCAACATAACTTGGTCTATTCGCATCTTTACCTCACGAAACCTTACACGAAGGCTAAACTAGCATGTTAGACTTCTATGAACACTAAATAGAGTACAATTGTCCACTTCAAAGCTTTGGAATAGCTCAAATCTCTCCATAGATGAGTTTTTCACGTTTTTGTGCAATTTCAACGTAAGTTGGTCTATTCGCATCTTTACCTCACGAAACCTTGCACGAAGGCTAAACTAGCAAGTTAGACTTCTAAGCACACTAAATAGAGTACAATGGTCCACTTCGAAGCTTTGTAATAGCTCAACTCTTTCCATAGATGAGTTTTTCACGTTTTTGTGCAATTTCAACGTAAGTTGGTCTATTCGCATCTTTATCTCATGAAACCTTGCACGAATGCTAAACTAGCAAGTTAGACTTCTAAGCACACTAAATAGAGTACAATGGTCCACTTCGAAGCTTTGGAATAGCTCAACTCTCTCCATAGATGAGTTTTTCACGTTTTTGTGCAATTTCAACATAACTTGGTCTATTCGCATCTTTACCTCATTAAACCTTGCACGAAGGCTAAACTAGCAAGTTAGACTTCTAAGCACACTAAATAGAGTACAATGGTCCACTTCGAAGCTTTGGAATAGCTCAAATCTCTCCAAAGATGAGTTTTTCACGTTTTTGTGCAATTTCAACATAACTTGGTCTATTCGCATCTTTACCTCACGAAACCTTGCGCGAAGGCTAAACTAGCATGTTAGACTTCTATGAACACTAAATAGAGTACAATTGTCCACTTCAAAGCTTTGGAATAGCTCAAATCTCTCCATAGATGAGTTTTTCACGTTTTTGTGCAATTTCAACGTAAGTTGGTCTATTCGCATCTTTACCTCACGAAACCTTGCACGAAGGCTAAACTAGCAAGTTAGACTTCTAAGCACACTAAATAGAGTACAATGGTCCACTTCGAAGCTTTGGAATAGCTCAAATCTCTTCATAGATGAGTTTTTCACGTTTTTGTGCAATTTCAACATAACTTGGTCTATTCGCATCTTTACCTTACGAAACATTGCATGAAGGGTTAACTACCATGTTAGACTTCTAAAAACACTAAATAGAGTACAACGGTCCACTTGGAAGCATTGGAATTGCTCAACTCTCTCCATAGATGAGTTTTTCACGTTTTTGTGTAATTTCAACATAACTTGGTATATTCGCATCCTTACCTCACGAAACCTTGCACGAAGGCTAAACTATCAAGTTAGACCTCTAAGGACACTAAATAGAGTAGAATGGTCCACTTCGAAGCTTTGGAATAGCTCAACTCTCTCCATAGACGAGTTTTTCGTGTTTTTGTGCAATTTCGATATAACTTGGTCTCTTCGCATCTTTACCTCACGAAACCTTGCACGAAGGCTAAACTAGCAAGTTAGACTTCTAAGCACACTAAATAGAGTACAATGGTCCACTTCGAAGCTTTGGAATAGCTCAAATCTCTCCAAAGATGAGTTTTTCACGTTTTTGTGCAATTTCAACATAACTTGGTCTATTCGCATCTTTACCTCACGAAACCTTGCACGAAGGCTAAACTAGCATGTTAGACTTCTATGAACACTAAATAGAGTACAATTGTCCACTTCAAAGCTTTCGAATAGCTCAAATCTCTCCATAGATGAGTTTTTCACGTTTTTGTGCAATTTCAACGTAAGTTGGTCTATTCGCATCTTTACCTCACGAAACCTTGCACGAAGGCTAAACTAGCAAGTTAGACTTCTAAGCACACTAAATAGAGTACAATGGTCCACTTCGAAGCTTTGGAATAGCTCAAATCTCTTCATAGATGAGTTTTTCACGTTTTTGTGCAATTTCAACATAACTTGGTCTATTCGCATCTTTACCTTACGAAACATTGCATGAAGGGTTAACTACCATGTTAGACTTCTAAAAACACTAAATAGAGTACAACGGTCCACTTTGAAGCATTGGAATTGCTCAACTCTCTCCATAGATGAGTTTTTCACGTTTTTGTGTAATTTCAACATAACTTGGTGTATTCGCATCCTTACCTCACGAAACCTTGCACGAAGGCTAAAATATCAAGTGAGACCTCTAAGGACACTAAATAGAGTAGAATGGTCCACTTCGAAGCTTTGGAATAGCTCAACTCTCTCCATAGACGAGTTTTTCGTGTTTTTGTGCAATTTCAATATAACTTGGTCTATTCGCATCTTTACCTCACGAAACCTTGCACGAAGGCTAAACTAGCAAGTTAGACTTCTAAGCACACTAAATAGAGTACAATGGTCCACTTCGAAGCTTTGGAATAGCTCAAATCTCTCCAAAGATGAGTTTTTCACGTTTTTGTGCAATTTCAACATAACTTGGTCTATTCGCATCTTTACCTCACGAAACCTTGCACGAAGGCTAAACTAGCATGTTAGACTTCTATGAACACTAAATAGAGTACAATTGTCCACTTCAAAGCTTTCGAATAGCTCAAATCTCTCCATAGATGAGTTTTTCACGTTTTTGTGCAATTTCAACGTAAGTTGGTCTATTCGCATCTTTACCTCACGAAACCTTGCACGAAGGCTAAACTAGCAAGTTAGACTTCTAAGCACACTAAATAGAGTACAATGGTCCACTTCGAAGCTTTGGAATAGCTCAAATCTCTTCATAGATGAGTTTTTCACGTTTTTGTGCAATTTCAACATAACTTGGTCTATTCGCATCTTTACCTTACGAAACATTGCATGAAGGGTTAACTACCATGTTAGACTTCTAAAAACACTAAATAGAGTACAACGGTCCACTTTGAAGCATTGGAATTGCTCAACTCTCTCCATAGATGAGTTTTTCACGTTTTTGTGTAATTTCAACATAACTTGGTGTATTCGCATCCTTACCTCACGAAACCTTGCACGAAGGCTAAAATATCAAGTGAGACCTCTAAGGACACTAAATAGAGTAGAATGGTCCACTTCGAAGCTTTGGAATAGCTCAACTCTCTCCATAGACGAGTTTTTCGTGTTTTTGTGCAATTTCAATATAACTTGGTCTATTCGCATCTTTACCTCACGAAACCTTGCACGAAGGCTAAACTAGCAAGTTAGACTTCTAAGCACACTAAATAGAGTACAATGGTCCACTTCGAAGCTTTGGAATAGCTCAAATCTCTCCAAAGATGAGTTTTTCACGTTTTTGTGCAATTTCAACATAACTTGGTCTATTCGCATCTTTACCTCACGAAACCTTGCACGAATGCTAAACTAGCATGTTAGACTTCAATGAACACTAAATAGAGTACAATTGTCCACTTCAAAGCTTTGGAATAGCTCAAATCTCTCCATAGATGAGTTTTTCACGTTTTTGTGCAATTTCAACGTAAGTTGGTCTATTCGCATCTTTACCTCACGAAACCTTGCACGAAGGCTAAACTAGCAAGTTAGACTTCTAAGCACACTAAATAGAGTACAATGGTCCACTTCGAAGCTTTGTAATAGCTCAACTCTTTCCATAGATGAGTTTTTCACGTTTTTGTGCAATTTCAACGTAAGTTGGTCTATTCGCATCTTTACCTCACGAAACCTTGCACGAAGGCTAAACTAGCAAGTTAGACTTCTAAGCACACTAAATAGAGTACAATGGTCCACTTCGAAGCTTTGTAATAGCTCAACTCTTTCCATAGATGAGTTTTTCACGTTTTTGTGCAATTTCAACGTAAGTTGGTCTATTCGCATCTTTATCTCATGAAACCTTGCACGAATGCTAAACTAGCAAGTTAGACTTCTAAGCACACTAAATAGAGTACAATGGTCCACTTCGAAGCTTTGGAATAGCTCAACTCTCTCCATAGATGAGTTTTTCACGTTTTTGTGCAATTTCAACATAACTTGGTCTATTCGCATCTTTACCTCATTAAACCTTGCACGAAGGCTAAACTAGCAAGTTAGACTTCTAAGCACACTAAATAGAGTACAATGGTCCACTTCGAAGCTTTGGAATAGCTAAACTCTCTCCAAAGATGAGTTTTTCACGTTTTTGTGCAATTTCAACATAACTTGGTCTATTCGCATCTTTACCTCACGAAACCTTGCGCGAAGGCTAAACTAGCATGTTAGACTTCTATGAACACTAAATAGAGTACAATTGTCCACTTCAAAGCTTTGGAATAGCTCAAATCTCTCTATAGATGAGTTTTTCACGTTTTTGTGCAATTTCAACGTAAGTTGGTCTATTCGCATCTTTACCTCACGAAACCTTGCACGAAGGCTAAACTAGCAAGTTAGACTTCTAAGCACACTAAATAGAGTACAATGGTCCACTTCGAAGCTTTGTAATAGCTCAACTCTTTCCATAGATGAGTTTTTCACGTTTTTGTGCAATTTCAACGTAAGTTGGTCTATTCGCATCTTTATCTCATGAAACCTTGCACGAATGCTAAACTAGCAAGTTAGACTTCTAAGCACACTAAATAGAGTACAATGGTCCACTTCGAAGCTTTGGAATAGCTCAACTCTCTCCATAGATGAGTTTTTCACGTTTTTGTGCAATTTCAACATAACTTGGTCTATTCGCATCTTTACCTCATTAAACCTTGCACGAAGGCTAAACTAGCAAGTTAGACTTCTAAGCACACTAAATAGAGTACAATGGTCCACTTCGAAGCTTTGGAATAGCTCAAATCTCTTCATAGATGAGTTTTTCACGTTTTTGTGCAATTTCAACATAACTTGGTCTATTCGCATCTTTACCTTACGAAACATTGCATGAAGGGTTAACTACCATGTTAGACTTCTAAAAACACTAAATAGAGTACAACGGTCCACTTTGAAGCATTGGAATTGCTCAACTCTCTCCATAGATGAGTTTTTCACGTTTTTGTGTAATTTCAACATAACTTGGTATATTCGCATCCTTACCTCACGAAACCTTGCACGAAGGCTAAACTATCAAGTTAGACCTCTAAGGACACTAAATAGAGTAGAATGGTCCACTTCGAAGCTTTGGAATAGCTCAACTCTCTCCATAGACGAGTTTTTCGTGTTTTTGTGCAATTTCAATATAACTTGGTCTATTCGCATCTTTACCTCACGAAACCTTGCACGAAGGCTAAACTAGCAAGTTAGACTTCTAAGCACACTAAATAGAGTATAATGGTCCACTTCGAAGCTTTGGAATAGCTCAAATCTCTCCAAAGATGAGTTTTTCACGTTTTTGTGCAATTTCAACATAACTTGGTCTATTCGCATCTTTACCTCACGAAACCTTGCGCGAAGGCTAAACTAGCATGTTAGACTTCTATGAACACTAAATAGAGTACAATTGTCCACTTCAAAGCTTTGGAATAGCTCAAATCTCTCCATAGATGAGTTTTTCACGTTTTTGTGCAATTTCAACGTAAGTTGGTCTATTCGCATCTTTACCTCACGAAACCTTGCACGAAGGCTAAACTAGCAAGTTAGACTTCTAAGCACACTAAATAGAGTACAATGGTCCACTTCGAAGCTTTGGAATAGCTCAAATCTCTTCATAGATGAGTTTTTCACGTTTTTGTGCAATTTCAACATAACTTGGTCTATTCGCATCTTTACCTTACGAAACATTGCATGAAGGGTTAACTACCATGTTAGACTTCTAAAAACACTAAATAGAGTACAACGGTCCACTTGGAAGCATTGGAATTGCTCAACTCTCTCCATAGATGAGTTTTTCACGTTTTTGTGTAATTTCAACATAACTTGGTATATTCGCATCCTTACCTCACGAAACCTTGCACGAAGGCTAAACTATCAAGTTAGACCTCTAAGGACACTAAATAGAGTAGAATGGTCCACTTCGAAGCTTTGGAATAGCTCAACTCTCTCCATAGACGAGTTTTTCGTGTTTTTGTGCAATTTCGATATAACTTGGTCTCTTCGCATCTTTACCTCACGAAACCTTGCACGAAGGCTAAACTAGCAAGTTAGACTTCTAAGCACACTAAATAGAGTACAATGGTCCACTTCGAAGCTTTGGAATAGCTCAAATCTCTCCAAAGATGAGTTTTTCACGTTTTTGTGCAATTTCAACATAACTTGGTCTATTCGCATCTTTACCTCACGAAACCTTGCACGAAGGCTAAACTAGCATGTTAGACTTCTATGAACACTAAATAGAGTACAATTGTCCACTTCAAAGCTTTGGAATAGCTCAAATCTCTCCATAGATGAGTTTTTCACGTTTTTGTGCAATTTCAACGTAAGTTGGTCTATTCGCATCTTTACCTCACGAAACCTTGCACGAAGGCTAAACTAGCAAGTTAGACTTCTAAGCACACTAAATAGAGTACAATGGTCCACTTCGAAGCTTTGTAATAGCTCAACTCTTTCCATAGATGAGTTTTTCACGTTTTTGTGCAATTTCAACGTAAGTTGGTCTATTCGCATCTTTATCTCATGAAACCTTGCACGAATGCTAAACTAGCAAGTTAGACTTCTAAGCACACTAAATAGAGTACAATGGTCCACTTCGAAGCTTTGGAATAGCTCAACTCTCTCCATAGATGAGTTTTTCACGTTTTTGTGCAATTTCAACATAACTTGGTCTATTCGCATCTTTACCTCATTAAACCTTGCACGAAGGCTAAACTAGCAAGTTAGACTTCTAAGCACACTAAATAGAGTACAATGGTCCACTTCGAAGCTTTGGAATAGCTCAAATCTCTTCATAGATGAGTTTTTCACGTTTTTGTGCAATTTCAACATAACTTGGTCTATTCGCATCTTTACCTTACGAAACATTGCATGAAGGGTTAACTACCATGTTAGACTTCTAAAAACACTAAATAGAGTACAACGGTCCACTTTGAAGCATTGGAATTGCTCAACTCTCTCCATAGATGAGTTTTTCACGTTTTTGTGTAATTTCAACATAACTTGGTATATTCGCATCCTTACCTCACGAAACCTTGCACGAAGGCTAAACTATCAAGTTAGACCTCTAAGGACACTAAATAGAGTAGAATGGTCCACTTCGAAGCTTTGGAATAGCTCAACTCTCTCCATAGACGAGTTTTTCGTGTTTTTGTGCAATTTCAATATAACTTGGTCTATCCGCATCTTTACCTTACGAAACATTGCATGAAGGGTTAACTACCATGTTAGACTTCTAAAAACACTAAATAGAGTACAACGGTCCACTTTGAAGCATTGGAATTGCTCAACTCTCTCCATAGATGAGTTTTTCACGTTTTTGTGTAATTTCAACATAACTTGGTATATTCGCATCCTTACCTCACGAAACCTTGCACGAAGGCTAAACTATCAAGTTAGACCTCTAAGGACACTAAATAGAGTAGAATGGTCCACTTCGAAGCTTTGGAATAGCTCAACTCTCTCCATAGACGAGTTTTTCATGTTTTTGTGCAATTTCAATATAACTTGGTCTATCCGCATCTTTACCTTACGAAACATTGCATGAAGGGTTAACTACCATGTTAGACTTCTAAAAACACTAAATAGAGTACAACGGTCCACTTTGAAGCATTGGAATTGCTCAACTCTCTCCATAGATGAGTTTTTCACGTTTTTGTGTAATTTCAACATAACTTGGTATATTCGCATCCTTACCTCACGAAACCTTGCACGAAGGCTAAACTATCAAGTTAGACCTCTAAGGACACTGAATAGAGTAGAATGGTCCACTTCGAAGCTTTGGAATAGCTCAACTCTCTCCATAGACGAGTTTTTCGTGTTTTTGTGCAATTTCAATATAACTTGGTCTATTCGCATCTTTACCTCACGAAACCTTGCACGAAGGCTAAACTAGCAAGTTAGACTTCTAAGCACACTAAATAGAGTACAATGGTCCACTTCGAAGCTTTGGAATAGCTCAAATCTCTCCAAAGATGAGTTTTTCACGTTTTTGTGCAATTTCAACATAACTTGGTCTATTCGCATCTTTACCTCACGAAACCTTGCACGAAGGCTAAACTAGCATGTTAGACTTCTATGAACACTAAATAGAGTACAATTGTCCACTTCAAAGCTTTGGAATAGCTCAAATCTC
This sequence comes from Tripterygium wilfordii, assembly GCF_013401445.1. Lineage (NCBI taxonomy): Eukaryota > Viridiplantae > Streptophyta > Magnoliopsida > Celastrales > Celastraceae > Tripterygium > Tripterygium wilfordii. The sequence goes on from NC_052250.1 coordinate 8,202,790, forward strand.
TCCATAGATGAGTTTTTCACGTTTTTGTGCAATTTCAACGTAAGTTGGCCTATTCGCATCTTTACCTCACGAAACCTTGCACGAAGGCTAAACTAGCAAGTTAGACTTCTAAGCACACTAAATAGAGTACAATGGTCCACTTCGAAGCTTTGTAATAGCTCATCTCTTTCCATAGATGAGTTTTTCACGTTTTTGTGCAATTTCAACGTAAGTTGGTCTATTCGCATCTTTATCTCATGAAACCTTGCACGAATGCTAAACTAGCAAGTTAGACTTCTAAGCACACTAAATAGAGTACAATGGTCCACTTCGAAGCTTTGGAATAGCTCAACTCTCTCCATAGATGAGTTTTTCACGTTTTTGTGCAATTTCAACATAACTTGGTCTATTCGCATCTTTACCTCATTAAACCTTGCACGAAGGCTAAACTAGCAAGTTAGACTTCTAAGCACACTAAATAGAGTACAATGGTCCACTTCGAAGCTTTGGAATAGCTCAAATCTCTTCATAGATGAGTTTTTCACGTTTTTGTGCAATTTCAACATAACTTGGTCTATTCGCATCTTTACCTTACGAAACATTGCATGAAGGGTTAACTACCATGTTAGACTTCTAAAAACACTAAATAGAGTACAACGGTCCACTTTGAAGCATTGGAATTGCTCAACTCTCTCCATAGATGAGTTTTTCACGTTTTTGTGTAATTTCAACATAACTTGGTATATTCGCATCCTTACCTCACGAAACCTTGCACGAAGGCTAAACTATCAAGTTAGACCTCTAAGGACACTAAATAGAGTAGAATGGTCCACTTCGAAGCTTTGGAATAGCTCAACTCTCTCCATAGATGAGTTTTTCGCGTTTTTGTGCAATTGCAACATAACTTGGTCTATTCGCATCTTTACCTCACGAAACCATGCACGAAAGCTAAACTAGCATGTTAGACTTCTAAGCACACCAAATAGAGTACAACGGTCCACTTCGAATCTTTGAAATAGCTCAACTCTCTCCATAGATGAGTTTTTCACGTTTTTGTGCAATTTCAACATAACTTGGTCTATTCGCATCTTTACCTTACGAAACATTGCATGAAGGCTTAACTAGCATGTTAGACTTCTAAACACACTAAATAGAGTAAAACGGTCCACTTTGAAGCTTTGGAATTGCTCAACTCTCTCCATAGATGAGTTTTTCCTCTTTTTGTACAATTTCAACATAACTTGGTATATTCGCATCTTTACCTTACGAAACATTGCATGAAGGCTTAACTAGCATGTTAGACTTCTAAACACACTAAATAGAGTAAAACGGTCCACTTTGAAGCTTTGAAATTGCTCAACTCTCTCCATAGATGAGTTTTTCATGTTTTTGTGCAATTTGAAACATAACTTGGTCTATCCGGATCTTTACCTTACGAAACATTGCAGGAAGGCTAAACTAGCATGTTAGACTTCCAAGAACATGAAATAGAGTACAACGGTGCACTTCGAAGCTTTGGAACAGCTCAACTCTCTCCATAGATGAGTTTTTCACGTTTTTGTGCAATTTCAGCATAACTTGGTCTATTCGCATCTTTAACTTACGAAACATTGCATGAAGGCTAAACTAGCAAGTTAGACTTCTAAGCACACTAAATAGAGTAGAATGGTCCACTTCGAAGCTTTGGAATAGCTCAACTCTCTCCATAGATGAGTTTTTCACGTTTTTGTGCAATTTCAGCATAACTTGGTCTATTCGCATCTTTAACTTACGAAACATTGCATGAAGGCTAAACTAGCATGTTAGACTTCTAAGCACACTAAATAGAGTAGAATGGTCCACTTCGAAGTTTTGGAATAGCTCAACTCTCTCCATAGATGAGTTTTTCACATTTTTGTGCAATTTAAACATAACTTGGTCTATTCGCATCTTTACCTTACGAAACATTGCATGAAGGTTAAACTAGCATGTTAGACTTCTAAGCACACTAAATAGAGTACAACGGTCCACTTCGAAGCATTGGAATAGCTCAACTCTCTCCATAAATGAGTTTTTCACGTTTTTGTGTAATTTCAACAGAACTTGGTCTATTCGCATTTTTATCTCACGAAACCTTGCACGAAGGCTAAACTAGCAAGTTAGACTTCTAAGCACACTAAATAGAGTACAACGGTCCACTTGGAAGCATTGGAATAGCTCAACTCTCTCCATAGATGAGCTTTACAAGTTTTTGTTCAATTTCAAACATAACTTGGTCTTTTCGCATCTTTAACTTACGAAACGTTGCACGAAAGCTAAACTCGCAAGTTAGACTTCTAAGAACACGAAATAGAGTACAACGGTCCACTTTGATACTTTGGAATTGCCCAACACTCTCCATACATGAGATTTACACGTTTTTGTGCAATTTCAAACATTACTTTATCTATTCATACGTTAACCTTACGAAAGATTGCATGAAGGCTAAACTAGCATGGTAGACTTCTAAAGACACTAAATAGAGTACAACGGTCCACTTTGAACCTTTGGAATTGCTCAACTCTCTCCATAGATGAGTTTTTCACGTTTCTGTGCAATTTCAGCATAACTTGGTCTATTCGCATCTTTACCTGATGAAACATTGCACGAAGGCTAAACTAGCATGTTAGACTTCTAAGAACACTAAATAGAGTACAATTGTTCACTTCGAAGCTTTGGAATAGCCCAAATCTCTCCATAGATGAGTTTTTCACGTTTTTGTGCAATTTCAACATAACTTGGTCTATTCGCATCTTTACCTTACTAAACATTGCATGAAGGCTTAACTAGCATGTTAGACTTCTAAAGACACTAAGTAGAGTACAACGGTCCACTTTGAAGCTTTGGAATTGCTCAACTCTCTCCATAGATGAGTTTTTCACCTTTTTGTGCAATTTCAAACATAACTTGGTCTATCCGCATCTTTACCTTACGAAACATTGCATGAATGTTAAACTAGCATGTTAGACTTCTAAGCACACTAAATAGAGTACAACGGTCCACTTCGAAGCATTGGAATAGCTCAACTCTCTCCATAGATGAGTTTTTCACGTTTTTGTGTAATTTCAACAGAACTTGGTCTATTCGCATATTTATCTCACGAAACCTTGCACGAAGGTTAAACTAGAAAGTTAGACTTCTAAGCACACTAAATAGAGTAGAATGGTCCACTTCGAAGCTTTGGAATAGCTCAACTCTCTCCATAGATGAGTTTTTCACGTTTTTGTGCTATTTCAGCAGAACTTGGTCTATTCGCATCTTTAACTTACGAGACGTTGCACGAAAGCTAAACTAGCAAGTTAGACTTCTAAGAACACCAAATAGAGTACAACGGTCCACTTTGATGCTTTGGAATTGCTCAACACTCTCCATAGATGAGTTTTATCGTTTTTGTGCAATTTCAAACATAACTTGGTCTATCCGCATCTTTACCTTACGAAACATTGCATGAATGCTAAACTAGCATGTTAGACTTCTAAGCACACTAAGTAGAGTACAACGGTCCTCTTTGATGCTTTGGAATTGCTCAACACTCTCCATAGACGAGATTTACACGTTTTTGTGCAATTTCAAACATTACTTTATCTATTCATATGTTTACCTTACGAAAGATTGCATGAAGGCTAAACTAGCATGGTAGACTTCTAAATACACTAAATAGAGTACAACGGTCCACTTTGAACCTTTGGAATCGCTCAACTCTCTCCATAGATGAGTTTTTCACGTTTCTGTGTAATTTCCACATAACTTGGTCTATTCGCATCTTTACCTCACGAAACCTTGCACGAAGGCTAAACTAGCAAGTTAGACTTCTAAGCACACTAAATAGAGTAGAATGGTCCACTTCGAAGCTTTGGAATAGCTCAACTCTCTCCATAGATGAGTTTTTCACATTTTTGTGCAATTTAAACATAACTTGGTCTATTCGCATCTTTAACTTACGAAACGTTGCACGAAAGCTAAACTAGCAAGTTAGACTTCTAAGAACACCAAATAGAGTACAACGGTCCACTTTGATGCTTTGGAATTGCTCAACACTCTCCATAGATGAGTTTTTCACGTTTTTGTGCAATTTCAAACATAACTTGGTCTATCCGCATATTTACCTTATGAAACATTGCATGAAGGCTAAACTAGCATGTTAGACTTCTAAGCACACTAAGTAGAGTACAAAGGCCCACTTCGAAGCTTTGGAATGGCTCAACTCTCTCCATAGATGAGTTTTTCACGTTTTTGTGTAATTTCAACAGAACTTGGTCTATTCCCGTCTTTACCTCACGAAACCTTGCACGAAGGCTAAACTAGCAAGTTAGACTTCTAAGCACACTAAATATAGTACAATGGTCCACTTCGAAGCTTTGGAATAGCTCAACTCTTTTTGTGCAATTTCAACATAACTTGGTCTATTCGCTTCGTTACCTCACGAAACCTTGCACGAACGCTAAACTAGCATGTTAGACTTCTAAGAACGCTAAATAGAGTACAACGGTCCACTTTGATGCTTTGGAATTGCTCAACTCTCTCCATAGACGGGCTGTACAAGTTTTTGTGCAATTTCATACATAACTCGGTCTATTTGCATCTTTAACTTACGAAACGTTGCACGAAAGCTAAACTAGCAAGTTAGACTTTTAAGAGCAGCAAATAGAGTACAACGGTCCACTTTGATGCTTTGGAATTGCTCAACACTCTCCCTGGACGAGATTTACATGTTTTTGTGCAATTTCAAACGTTACTTGATCTATTCGTATCTTTACCATACGAAACATTGCACGAAGGCTAAAGTAGCATGTTAGACTTTAAAGGACACTAAATAGAGTACAACGGTCCAATTTGAAGCTTTGGATTTGCTTAGCTCTCTACATAGACGTGCTTTTCACTTTTTTTGCAATTTCAACATAACTTGGTCTATTCGCATCTTTACCACGCGAAACATTGCATGAAGGCTAAACTAGCATGTCAGACTTCTAAAGACACTAAATAGAGTACAACGGTCCACTTTTAAGCTTTGGAATTGCTCAACTCTCTCCATAGACGAGCAATTGACGTTTTTGTGCAATGTCAAACATAACTTGGTCTATTCGCATCTTTAACTTACGAAACGTTGCACGAAAGCTAAACTAGCAACTTAGACTTCTAATAACACAAAATAGAGTACAACGGTCCACTATGATGCTTTGGAATTGCTCAACTCTCTCGATAGACGAGTTTTTCGTGTATTTGTGCAATGTCAACATAACTTGGTCTATTCGCATCTTTACCTCACGAATCCTTGCACGAAGGCTATGTAGGACCTAGGCGACACAAGAGGGGGAGGGGGTGAATTGTGTCACCAAATTCCAACTGGGAATCCCCTTACTTTTAAACAGCAAATAGAGCACAAAAACAAAGACACAAAGTACAGAAGTTGGTCTTTACTAGTATAGCCCTAACTGGTTCAAATCAATTTCAGTTTGAGATGCCATATCTTAATCCAAAATGATAAGGCAAGTAGGACACAACTATATAAGATGTATATAAACGAATATATATGATATAAGATGCTAAGATTCAAGTAATCAACACACTAATTCAAGTAATCAAACTTTAACTCTAAACCATCAACCAAATCAAATTAGAGTATAGTAAGTACCAGATTATGAAAACAGTTCAGAATATCAATATTAGAATGCTTAGAAAAGTTTTGACCAATATAAACACAAAATGGGCAGATTTGATTTTGCAAGTAATGAATAGAGAAATGAACTTTCAAATTCAAGTCACCCAAAATTATCACAAGATAATCAAATGATCAAGAATTATATATGGCAGAATTGAACAAGTAAAGAATCAAAGAATGCAAAACAATAAATGAACGAAAAGTAAAGCACACGATGATTTATAGTAGTTCGGAGCACCCTCCTACGTCTACTACCTAAGCACCTTAGGATTTTCAAATCCACTAGGATAAACAGTTTCCTCAAGAAACCAACAACTCACAGAGGGTTTTTACAAGTCACCCTTAAACTTTTCACAACCTCACAAGGTAAGGGATACAATTTTAGGCTCTAGGTTCCACTCTAGTGTTTAACCAACAAGGTTTGAGGGAACTCTCACAAATTTGACAAAGGCTCACAGGTAGGATTGAAATATAAAGTGTCGGAGAGCTTTGTAGTAACAACAATATATGCTTGTAGAACTAGACTTGGAAGACTTGGCTTTTTGCTGGAGAGAAAGAGAGCTTGAGAGAATAGGCTATGTAGCTTGTAGCAAGTCTTGTGTCTTCTCCTCTTGTATGGATGGCTATTTATAGGAAAGCCAAGTAGAGATAGTTGAGAGCATCCCTTGATCTTCTCATCTTCACTTGAACTTTGAAATTGAATGTAGTTTTTGAAAACAAACTTGATATTCTCCTTTTATAGTGCAACAGCCCCTCTTAGAACAATTATGCCAACAAACTTGATTTCCTCCATTCAAATGAATTTGAATGTAGACAACATACTTGGCCATATTCACCCAAGATTTTCGTCCATTTAAGTCTCTTGTTGAAGAAATGCAACCACTTGATCATAACAGCTCCATTTTGACTTGAATGAGATTTTTACCAACATGACTTTTGAAATTGGCTTCATCTTCTTTCAAATTTCAGCCAATCAAAGCTCCTTTGAAGATATCTCCTCAGCTTCAACATTGAAAATTTGATTTCAAGGGCTTGAATCTCTCTCTTGGTTATCTTCTCATAAGTTGCAACAAACTTTGATTTTGATCTTCAAAAAATACAGCAACACATCTTGAACCTTGCCACATTCTTGTTCTTGTACACTGAATTTCGAAAATCATGCAACAACCTTGACTTGATTTTGAATTTCGAATTTCGAATCTCCAACTTTGAATTTCGAATCCTCTCTTTAAATTTTGAATGTAGTTTGTTGAAATCTCTATCAAATACTCTCCATGAAGTGCTTGTCTGAAATTGACACAGCTTGTCCTAATTGGACACACCTTGTCTGAAATGAACATTTTCAACATTCACCTTCTAGTGGATTTGCAAGAGTACTTAGGATTTTCATAGCTTGTCCTAAGTCTTACAAGACTATTCTTGGACAGCCGGATTACTACAACTCTTGTCTTAACCTGAAAAACCTTAAGATATGTTTGTAAGCTCATTTGAGCTTCATGCTTGAACCATAGGTTAGTGAGTTCAAATAATCAACATTTGAGCATATAACATCATAATATATATGAACTTATGTACATATAAGTTTCCAGCTCAAACAAATATCATTTAGTCACATAAGCACTCAATTAAAACAAATAAACATAATTTTCGGATATGAACTAGGGCACAGCTTTTCAGCTACTAAACGACAGAATTTGTTATTCATTCCTTCAAACAAAATGTTCCTTATGATGTGATTAATGTCTCTGTAAAAATTCAGCTCATTTAGATGTCATTTGATATAAAAATGATCGTTGAGTTCACAACTAGTTTTAAAACACTTGAATGAAAAACAAATTAAGAGAAGTCTCAAATTCAATCAATTTACGATCAAATTCATCACAAAGATCATGTAATCAAATAGCATAGCATGATACAATCATCAAAACAAAAATGTAAGACCTTCGGTCCAACAAAACGTGTAAATCTCGTCTATGGAGAGTGTTGAGCGATTCCAAAGCATCAAAGTGGACCGTCGTACTCTATTTGGTGTTCTTAGAAGTCTAACTTGTTAGTTTAGCTTTCGTGCAACGTTTCGTAAGTTAAAGATGCGAATAGACCAAGTTATGTTTAAATTGCACAAAAACGTGAAAAACTCATCTATGGAGATAGTTGAGCTATTCCAAAGCTTCGAAGTGGACCGTTGTACGCTATTTAGCTTGCTTAGAAGTCTAGCATGCTAGTTTAGCCTTCATGCAATGTTTCGCGGGGTAAAGATGCGAATAGACCAAGTTATGTTGAAATTGCAAAAAAAGTGAAAAGCACGTCTATGGAGAGAGGTAAGCAATTCCAAAGCTTCAAAGTGGACCATTGTACTCTATTTAGTGTCCTTTAAAGTCTAACATGCTGGTTTAGCCTTCGTGCAATGTTTCGTATGGTAAAGATACGAATAGATCAAGCAATGTTTGAAATTGCACAAAAACATGTAAATCTCGTCCAGGGAGAGTGTTGAGCAATTCCAAAGCATCAAAGTGGACCATTGTACTCTATTTGGTGTTCTTAGAAGTCTAACTTGCTAGTTTAGCTTTCGTGCAACGTTTTGTAAGTTAAAGATGCGAATAGACCGAGTTATGTATGAAATTGCACAAAAACTTGTAAAGCTCGATTATGGAGAGAGTTTAGCAATTCCAAAGCATCAAAGTGGACCGTTGTACTCTATCTAGCGTTCTTAGAAGTCTAACATGCTAGTTTAGACTTCGTGCAAGGTTTCGTGAGTTAACGATGCGAATAGACCAAGTTATGTTGAAATTGCACAAAAACGCGAAAAACTCATCTATGGAAAGAGTTGAGCTATTTCAAAGTTTCGAAGAGGACCGTTGTACTCTATTTAGTGTGCTTAGACGTCTAACATGGTAGTATAGCTTTCGTGCAAGGTTTCATGAGGTAAAGATGTGAATAGACCAAGTTATGTTGAAATTGCACAAAAACATGAAAAACTCATCTATGGAGAGAGTTGAGCTATTCCAAAGCTTCGAAGTGGACCATTCTACTCTATTTAGTGTGCTTAGAAGTCTAACTTGCTAGTTTAGCCTTCGTGAAAGGTTTCGTGAGGTAAAGATGCGAATATACCAAGTTATGTTGAAATTACACAAAAACGTGAAAAACTTATCTATGGAGAGAGTTGAGCAATTCCAAAGCTTCAAAGTGGACCGTTGTACTCTATTTAGTGTCTTTAGAAGTCTAATGTGCTAGTTAAGCCTTGATGCACTGTTTCGTAAGGTAAAGATGCAAATAGACCAAGTTATGTTGAAATTGCACAAAAACGTGAAAAACTCATCTATGGAGAGATTTGAGATATTCCAAAGCTTCGAAGTGGACAATTGTACTCTATTTAGTGTTCTTAGAAGTCTAACATGCTAGTTTAGTCTTCGTGCAAGGTTTCGTGAGGTAAAGATGCGAATAGACCAAGTTACGTTGAAATTGCACAAAAACGTGAAAAACTCATTTACGGAAAAAGTTGAGCTATTCCAAAGCTTCGAAGTGGACCATTGTACTCTATTTAGTGTGCTTAGAAGTCTGACATGCTAGTTTAGCCTTAGTGCAATGTTTCGTGAGGTAAAGATGCAAATAGACCGAGTTATGATGAAATTGCACAAAAACGTGAAAAACTCATCTATGGAAAGAGTTGAGCTATTTCAAAGCTTCGAAGTCGACCGTTGTACTCTATTTTGTGTTATTAGAAGTCTAAGTTGCTAGTTTAGCTTTCGTGCGACGTTTCGCAAGTTAAAGATGCGAATAGACCAAGTTATGTTTGAAATTGCAGAAAAACATCAATTGCTCGTCTATGGAGAGTGCTGAGCAATTCCAAAGCTTAAAAGTGGACCGTTGTACTCTATTTTGTGTGCTTAGAAGTCTAACTTCGTAGTTTAGCCTTCGTGCAAGGTTTCGTGAGGTAAAGATGCGAATAGACCAAGTTATGTTGAAATTGCACAAAAACGTGAAAAACTCATCTACGGAGAGAGTTGAGCTATTCCAAAGCTTCGAAGTGGACCATTGTACTCTATTTACTGTGTTTCGAAGTCTAACATGCTAGTTTAGCCTTCGTGCAAGGTTTCGTGAGGTAAAGATGCGAATAGACCAAGTTATGCTGAAATAGCACAAAACGAGAAAAGCTCATCTATAGAGAGAGTTGAGCAATTCCAATTCTTCAAAGTGGACCATTGTACTTTATTTAGTGCCCTTTGAAGTCTAACAAGCTAGTTTAGCCTTCGCGCAATGTTTCGCATGGTAAAGATACGAATAGATCAAGTAATGTTTGAAATTGCACAAAAAAATGAAAATCTCGTCCATGGAGAGTGTTGAGCAATTCCAAAGCATCAAAGTGGACCGTTGTACTCTATTTAGTGTTCCTAGAAGTCTCACTTGCTAGTTTAGCCTCCGTGCAAGGTTTCATGAGGTAAAGATGCGAATAGACCAAGTTATGTTAAAATTGCACAAAAAGGTGAAAAACACATCTATGGAGTGAGTTGAGCTATTCCAAAGATCCGAAGTGGACCGTTGTTCTCTATTTACTGTGCTTAGAAGTCTAACATTCTATTTTAGCCTTCGTGCAATGCTTCATAAGGTAAAGATGCAAATAGGTAAAGATGCAAATAGACCAAGTTATGTTTGAAATGGCACAAAAACGTGTAAAGCTCATTTATTGAGAGAGTTGAGCAATTCCAAAGCATCAAAGTTGACCGTTGTACTCTATTTAGTGTTCTTAGAAGTCTAACTTGCTACTCTAGCTTTCGTGAAACGTTTCGTCAGTTAAAGATGCGAATAGACCAAGTTATGTTTGAAATGGCACAAAAACGTGTGAAGCTCATCTATCGAGAGATTTCAGCAATTCCAAAGCATCAAAGTGGACCGTTACACTCTATTTTGTGTTATTAGAAGTCTAAGTCACTAGTTTGGCTTTCTTGCGGCGTTTCGTAAGTTAAAGATGTGAATACACCAAGTTATGTTTGAAATTGCACAAAAACGTCAATGCTCGTATATGGAGAGAGTTGAGCAATTTCAAAGCATCAAAGTGGACCGTTGTACTCTATTTGGTATCCTTTGAAGTCTAACATGCTAGTTTAGCCTTCGTGCAGTCTTTCATATGGTAAAGATATGAATAGACCAAGTTATGTTTGAAATTGCACAAAAACGTGAAAAACTCATCTATGGAGAGAGTTGAGCTATTCCAAAGCTTCAAAGTGGACCGTTGTACTCTATTTAGTGTGCTTAGAAGTCTGACATGCTAGTTTAGCCTTCGTGCAATGTTTCGTAAGGTAAAGATGCGAATAGACAAAGTTATGTTGAAATTACACAAAAAGTGAAAATTTCGTATATGTAGAGAGTTAAGCAATTCCAGAACTTCAAAATGGATCGTTGTACTCTATTTAGTGTCCTTTGAAGTCTCACATGCTAGTTTAGCCTTCGTACATTGTTTCGTATGGTAAAGCTGCAAATAGACCAAGTTATGTTTGAAATGGCACAAAAACGTGTAGAGCTCATCTATTGAGAGAGTTGAGCAATTCCAAAGCATCAAAGTCGACCGTTGTACTCTATTTAGTGTTCTTAGAAGTCGAACTTGCTAATCTAGCTTTCGTGCAACGTTTCGTCTGTTAAAGATGCGAATAGACCAAGTTATGTTTGAAATGACACAAAAACGTGTAAAGCTCATCTATCGAGAGAGTTGAGCAATTCCAAAGTATCAAAGTGGACCATTGTACTCTATTTTGTGTTATTAGAAGTCTAAGTTGCTAGTTTCGCTTTCGTGCAGCGTTTCATAAGTTAAAGATGTGAATACACCAAGTTATGTTTGAAATTGCACAAAAACTTCAATTGCTCGTCTATGGAGAGAGTTGAGCAATTCCAAAGGTTCAAAGTGGACCGTTGTATTCTATTTAGTGTCTTTAGAAGTCTAACGTGCTAGTTTAGCCTTCATGCAATGTTTCGTATGGTAAAGATACGAATAGATAAAGTAATGTTTGAAATTGCACAAAAAAGTGTACATCTCGTCTATGGTGAGTGTTGAGCAATTTCAAACCATCAAAGTGGATCGTTGCACTCTATTTGGTGTTCTTAGAAGTCTAACTTGCTAGTTTAGCTTTCGTGCAACGTTTCGTAAGTTAAAGATGCGAATAGACCAAGTTATGCTTGAAATTGCACAAAAACTTGTAAAGTTTGTCTATGGCGAGAGTTGAGTAATTCCAAATCATCAAAGTGGACCGTTGTACTCTATTTAGCGTTCTTAGAACTCTAACACGCTAGTTTAGAATTCGTGCAATGTTTCGTAAGGTAAAGATACGAATAGATCCAATAATGTTTGAAACTGCACAAAAACATGTAAATCTCGTCCATGGAGAGTGTTGAGCAATTCCAAAGCTTCAAAGTGGACCGTTGTACTCTATTTAGTGTTCTTAAAAGTCTAACATGTTAGTTTAGCATTCGTGCAATGTTTCGTAAGGTAAAGATACGAATAGATCCAATAATGTTTGAAACTGCACAAAAACATGTAAATCTCGTCCATGGAGAGTGTTGAGAAATTCCAAAGCTTCAAAGTGGACCGTTGTACTCTATTTAGTTTTCTTAAAAGTCTAACATGCTAGTTTAGCATTCGTGCAATGTTTCGTAAGGTAAAGATACGAATAGATCCAATAATGTTTGAAACTGCACAAAAACATGTAAATCTCGTCCATGGAGAGTGTTGAGCAATTCCAAAGCTTTAAAGTGGACCGTTGTACTCTATTTAGTGTTCTTAGAAGTCTAACATGCTAGTTTAGTATTCGTGCAATGTTTCGTAAGGTAAAGATACGAATAGATCCAATAATGATTGAAACTGCGCAAAAACATGTAAATCTCGTCCATGGAGAGTGTTGAGCAATTCCAAAGCTTCAAAGTGGACCGTTGTACTCTATTTAGTGTTCTTAGAAGTCTAACTTGCTAGTTTAGCCTTCGTGCAAGGTTTCGTGAGGTAAAGATGCGAATAGACCAAGTTATACTGAAATTGCACAAAAACGTGAAAAACTCATCTATGGAAAGAGTTGAGCTATTCCAAAGATTCGAAGTGGACCGTTGTACTCTTTTTAGTGTGCTTAGAAGTCTGACATGCTAGTTTAGCCTTCGTGCAATGTTTCGTAAGGTAAAGATGCAAGTAGATCAAGTTATGTTTGAAATGGCACAAAAACGTGTAAAGCTCATCTATTGAGAGAGTTGAGCAATTCCAAAGCATCAAAGTCGACCGTTGTACTCTATTTAGTGTTCTTAGAAAACTAACTTGCTACTCTAGCTTTCGTGCAACGTTTCGTCAGTTAAAGATGCGAATAGACCAATTTATGTTTGAAATGGCACAAAAACGTGTAAAGCTCGTCTAGCGAGAGAGTTGAGCAGTTCCAAAGCATCGAAGTGGACCGTTGTACTCTACTTTGGTTTCTTTAGAAGTCTAACATGCTAGTTTAGCCTTCATGCAATGTTTCGTAAGGTAAAGATACGAATAGGTAAAGTAATGTTTGAAATTGCACAAAAACGTGTAAATCTCGTCTACGGAGAGTGTTGAGCAATTCCGAAGCATCAAAGTGAACCGTTGTACTCTATTTGGTGTTCTTAGAAGTCTAACTTGCTAGTTCAGCTTTTGTGCTACGTTTCGTAAGTTAAAGATGCGAATAGACCAAGTTACGTTTGAAATTGCACAAAAACTTGTAAAGCTCCTCTATGGAGAGAGTTGAGCAATTCCAAAGCATCAAAGTGAACCGTTGTACTCTATTTAGCGTTCTTCGAAGTCTAACATGCTAGTTTAGCCTTCGTGCAATGTTTCATAAGGTAAAGATATGAATAGATCAAGTAATGTTTGAAATTGCACAAAAACATGTAAATCTCGTCCATGGAGAGTGTTTAGCAATTCCAAAGCATCAAAATGGATCGTTGTACTCTATTTAGTGTTCTTATAAGTCGAGCATGCTAGTTTAGCCTTCATGCAAGGTTTCATGAGGTAAAGATGCGAATAGACCAAGTTATGTTGAAATTGCACAAAAACGTGAATAACTCATCTTTGGAGAGAGTTGAGCTATTCCAAAGCTTCGAAGTGGACCGTTGTACTCTATTTCCTTTGCTTAGAAGTCTAACATGCTAGTTTAGCCTTCGTGCAATGTCTCGTGAGGTAAAGATGCGAATAGACGAAGTTATGTTGAAATTGCACAAAAAGTGAAAATCTCGTTTATGGAGAGAGTTGAGCTATTCCAAAGCTTCGAAGTGGACCGTTGTACTCTATTTACTTTGCTTAGAAGTCTAACATGCTAGTTTAGCCCGTGCAATGTCTCGTGAGGTAAAGATGCGAAGAGATCAAGTAATGTTTGAAATTGCACAAAAACATGTAAATCTCGTCCATGGAGAGTTTTGAGCAATTCCAAAGCATCAAAATGGACCGTTGTACTTTATTTAGTGTTCTTAGAAGTCTAACATGCTAGTTTAGCCTTCGTGCAAGGCTTCGTGAGGTAAAGTTGCGAATAGACCAAGTTATGTTTGAAATTACACAAAAACGTGAATTGCTCGTCTAAGAAGAGAGTTAAGCTATTCCAAATCATCAAATTGGACCATTGGTACTCTATTTAGTGTTGTTAGAAGTCTAACATGCTATTTTAGCCTTCGTGCAAGGTTTCGAGAGGTAAAGATGCGAATAGACCAAGTTATGTTGAAATTGCACAAAAAGTGAAATGCTCGTCTATAGAGAGAATTGAGCAATTCCAAAACTTCAAAGTGGACCATTGTAATCTATTTAGTGTCCTTTGAAGTCTAACATGCTAGTTTAGCATTCGTTCATTGTTTCATGAGGTAAAGATGCGAATAGATCAAGTAATGTTTGAAATTGTACAAAAACATGTAAATCTCGTCTATGGAGAGTGTTGAGCAATTCCAAATCATCAAAGTGGACCGTTGTACTCTATTTGGTGTTCTTAGAAGTCTAACTTGCAAGTTTAGCTTTCGTGCAACGTTTCGTAAGTTAAAGATGCGAATAGACCAAGTTATGTTTGAAATTGCACAAAAACTTGTAAAGCTCGTCCATGGAGAGAGTTGAGCAATTCCAAAGCATCAAAGTGGACCGTTGTACTCTATTTAGTGTTATTAGAAGTCTCACTTGCTAGTTTAGCATTCGTGCAAGGTTTCGTAAGGTAAAGATGCGAATAGACCAAGTTATGTTGAAACTGCACAAAAACGTGAAAAACTCATCTATGGAGAGAGTTGAGCTATTCCAAAGCTCTGAAGTGGACCGTTGTACTTTATTTACTGTATTTAGAAGTCTAAAATGCTAGTTTAGCCTTCGTGCAAGGTTTCGTGTGGTAAAGATGCGAATACACCAAGTTATGTTTGAAATTGCACAAAAACGTGAATTGCTCGTCTATGGAGAGGTAAGCTATTCCAAAGCATCAAATTGGACCATTGTACTCTATTTAGTGTTCTTAGAAGTCTAACATGCTAGTTTAAGCCTTCATGCAAGGTTTCGTGAGGTAAAGATGCGAATAGACCATGTTATGTTGAAATTGCACAAAAAGTGAAAAGCTCATCAATAGAGAGAGTTGAGCAATTTCAAAGCTGCAAAGTGGACCGTTGTACTCTATTTGGTGCCCTTTGAAGTCTAACATGCTAGTTTAGCCTTCGTGCAATGTTTCGTATGGTAAAGATGCGAATAGATCATGTAATGTTTGAAATTGCACAAAAACATGTAAAGCTCGTCTATGGAGAGTGTCAAGCACTTCCGAAGCATCAAAGCGGACCGTTGTAATCTATTTGGTGTTCTTAGAAGTCTAACTTGGGAGTTTAGCTTTCGTGCAACGTTTCGTAAGTTAAAGATGCGAATAGACCAAGTTATGTTTGAAATTGCACAAAAACTTGTAAAGCTCGTCTATAGAGGGAGTTGAGCAATTCCAAAGAATCAAAGTGGACCGTTGTATTCTATTTAGCGTTCTTAGAAGTCTAAGATGCTAGTTAGGCTTCGTGCATGGTTTCGTAAGGTAAAGACGCGAATAGACCAAGTTATGTTGAAATTGCACAAAAAGGTGAAAAACTCATCTATGGAGAGAGTTGAGCTATTCCAAAGCTCCGAAGTGGACCGTTGTACTCTATTTATTGTGCTTAGAAGTCTAACATGCTAGTTTAGCCTTCGTGCAATGTTTCATGAGGTAAAGATGGGAATAGACCAAGTTATGTTGAAATTGCACAAAAAGTGAAAAGTTCGTCTATAGAGAGAGTTGAACAATTCCAAAGCTTCAAAGTGGAACATTGTACTCTATTTAGTGTCCTTTGAAGTATAACATGCTAGTTTAGCCTTCGCGCAATGTTTCGCATGGTAAAGATACGAATAGATCAAGTAATGTTTGAAATTGCACAAAAACATGTAAATCTCGTCCATGGAGAGTGTTGAGCATATCCAAAGCATCAAAGTGTATTGTTCTACTCTATTTAGTGTTCTTAGAAGTCTCACATGCTAGTTTAGCCTTCGTGCAAGGTTTCATGAGGTAAAGATGCGAATTGATCGAGTTATGTTGAAATTGCACAAAAAGGTGAAAAACTCATCTATGAAGAGAGTTGAGCTATTCCAAAGATCCAAAGTGGACCGTTGTACTCTATTTACTGTGCTTAGAAGTCTAACATTCTAGTTTAGCCTTCGTGCAATGCTTCATAAGGTAAAGATGCAAATAGACCAAGTTATGTTTGAAATGGCACAAAAACGTGTAAAGCTCATCTATTGAGAGAGTTGAGCAATTCCAAAGCATCAAAGTCGACCGTTGTACTCTATTTAGTGTTCTTAGAAAACTAACTTGCTACTCTAGCTTTCGTGCAACGTTTCGTCAGTTAAAGATGCGAATAGACCAATTTATGTTTGAAATGGCACAAAAACGTGTAAAGCTCGTCTAGCGAGAGAGTTGAGCAGTTCCAAAGCATCAAAGTGGACTGTTGTACTCTACTTTGGTGTCTTTAGAAGTCTAACATGCTAATTTAGCCTTCAGGCAATGTTTCGTAAGGTAGAGATACGAATAGGTAAAGTAATGTTTGAAATTGCACAAAAACGTCTAAATCTCGTCTACGGAGAGTGTTGAGCAATTCCGAAGCATCAAAGTGGACCGTTGTACTCTATTTGGTGTTCTTAGAAGTCTAACTTGCTAGTTCAGCTTTTGTGCTACGTTTCGTAAGTTAAAGATGCGAATAGACCAAGTTACGTTTGAAATTGCACAAAAACTTGTAAAGCTCGTCTATGGAGCGAGTTGAGCAATTCCAAAGCATCAAAGTGGACCGTTGTACTCTATGTAGCGTTCTTAGAAGTCTAACATGCTAGTTTAGCCTTCGTGCAATGTTTCATAAGGTAAAGATACGAATAGATCAAGTAATGTTTGAAATTGCACAAAAACATGTAAATCTCGTCCATGGAGAGTGTTTAGCAATTCCAAAGCATCAAAATGGATCGTTGTACTCTATTTGGTGTTCTTAGAAGTCGAGCATGCTAGTTTAGCATTCATGCAAGGTTTCATGAGGTAAAGATGCGAATAGACCAAGTTTTGTTGAAATTGCACAAAAACGTGAATAACTCATCTTTGGAGAGAGTTGAGCTATTCCAAAGCTTCGAAGTGGACCGTTGTACTCTATTTACTTTGCTTAGAAGTCTAACATGCTAGTTTAGCCTTCGTGCAATGTCTCGTGAGGTAAAGATGCGAAGAGATCAAGTAATGTTTGAAATTGCACAAAAACATGTAAATCTCGTCCATGGAGAGTTTTGAGCAATTCCAAAGCATTAAAATGGACCGTTGTACTTTATTTAGTGTTCTTAGAAGTCTAACATGCTAGTTAATCCTTCGGGCAAGGCTTCGTGAGGTAAAGTTGCGAATAGACCAAGTTATGTTTAAAATGGCACAAAAACGTGAATTGCTCGTCTATGGAGAGAGTTAAGCTATTCCAAAGCATCAAATTGGACCATTGGTACTCTATTTAGTGTTGTTAGAAGTCTAACATGCTATTTTAGCCTTCGTGCAAGGTTGCGAGAGGTAAAGATGCGAATAGACCAAGTTATGTTGAAATTGCACAAAAAGTGAAAAGCTCGTCTATAGAGAGAATTGAGCAATTCCAAAGCTTCAAAGTGGAACATTGTAATCTATTTAGTGTCCTTTGAAGTCTAACATGCTAGTTTAGCATTCGTTCATTGTTTCATGAGGTAAAGATGCGAATAGATCAAGTAATGTTTGAAATTGCACAAAAACATGTAAATCTCGTCTATGGAGAGTGTTGAGCAATTCCAAAGCATCAAAGTGGACCGTTGTACTCTATTTGGTGTTCTTAGAAGTCTAACTTGCTAGTTTAGTTTTCGTGCAACGTTTCGTAAGTTAAAGATGCGAATAGACCAAGTTATGTTTGAAATTGCACAAAAACTTGTAAAGCTCGTCTATGGAGAGAGTTGAGCAATTCCAAAGCATCAAAGTGGACCGTTGTACTCTATTTAGTGTTCTTAGAAGTCTTACTTGCTAGTTTAGCCTTCGTGCAAGGTTTCATAAGGTAAAGATGTGAATAGACCAAGTTATGTTGAAATTGCACAAAAACGTGAAAAACTCATCTATGGAGAGAGTTGAGCTATTCCAAAGATCCGAAGTGGACCGTTGTACTCTATTTACTGTGCTTAGAAGTCTCACATTCTAGTTTAGCCTTCGTGCAATGCTTCATAAGGTAAAGATGCAAATAGAGCAAGTTATATTTGAAATGGCACAAAAATGTGTAAAGCTCATCTATTGAGAGAGTTGAGCAATTCCAAAGCATCAAAGTCGACCGTTGTACTCTATTTAGTGTTCTTAGAAGTCTAACTTCCTACTCTAGCTTTCGTGCAATGTTTCGTCCGTTAAAGATGCGAATAGACCAAGTTATGTTTGAAATGGCACAAAAACGTGTAAAGCTGGTCTATCTAGAGATTTCAGCAATTCCAAAGCATCAAAGTGGACCGTTGTATTCTATTTTGTGTTATTAGAAGTCTAAGTTGCTAGTTTGGCTTTCGTGCAGCGTTTCATAAGTTAAAGATGCGAAGACACCAAGTTATGTTTGAAATTGCACAAAAACAACAATGCTCGTCTATGAGTTGTACTCTATTTGGTGTTCGTAGAAGTCTAACTTGCTAGTTTAGCTTTCGTCCAACGTTTCGTAAGTTAAAGATGCGAATAGACGAAGTTATGTTTGACATGGCACGAAAATGTGTGAAGCTCGTCTATCGAGAGAGTTGAGCAATTCCAAAGCATCAAAGTGGACCGTTGTACTCTATTTTGTGTTATTAGAAGTCTAAGTTGCTAGTTTAGCTTTCGTGCGACGTTTCATAAATTAAAGATGCGAATACACCAAGTTATGTTTGAAATTGCACAAAAACTTCAATTGCTCGTCTATGGAGAGAGTTGAGCAATTCCAAAGGTTCAAAGTGGACCGTTGTGCTTATTTAGTGTCTTTAGAAGTCTAACATGCTAGTTTAGCCTTGATGCAATTTTTCGTATGGTAAAGATATGAATAGATAAAGTAATGTTTGAAATTGCACAAAAAAGTGTAAATCTCATCTATGGAGAGTGTTCAGCAATTCCAAAGCATCAAAGTGGATCGTTGTACTCTATTTGGTGTTCTTAGAAGTCTAACTTGCTAGTTTAGCCTTCGTGCAATGTTTCTTAAGGTAAAGATACGAATAGATCCAGTAATGTTTGAAACTGCACAAAAACATGTAAATCTCGTCCATGGAGAGTGTTGAGCAATTCCAAAGCATCAAAGTGGACCGTTGTACTCTATTTAGTGTTCTTAGAAGTCTAACTTGCTAAGCCTTCGTGCAAGGTTTCGTAAGGTAAAGATGCGAATAGACCAAGTTATGTTGAAACTGCACAAAATCGTGAAAAACTCATCTATGGAGAGAGTTGAGCTATTCCAAAGCTCCGAAGTGGACCGTTGTACTCTATTTACTGTGTTTAGAAGTCTAACATGCTAGTTCAGCCTTCGTGCAAGGTTTTGTGAGGTAAAGATGCGAATAGAACAAGTTTTGTTTGAAATTGCACAAAAACGTGAATTGCTCGTCTATGGAGAGAGTTGAGCAATTCCAAAGCTGCAAAGTGGACCGTTGTACTCTAGTTGGTGTCCTTTGAAGTCTAACATGTTAGTTTAGCCTTCGTGGAATGTTTCGTATGGTAAAGATGCGAATAGATCAAGTAATGTTTGAAATTGCACAAAAACATGTAAAGCTCGTCTATGGAGAGTGTCAAGCAATTCCAAAGCATCAAAGTGGACCGTTGTAATCTATTTGGTGTTCTTAGAAGTCTAACTTGGGAGTTTAGCTTTCGTGCAAAGTTTCGTAAGTTAAAGCTGCGAATAGACCAAGTTATGTTTGAAATTGCACAAAAACTTGTAAAGCTCGTCTATGGAGAGAGTTGAGCAATTCCAAAGAGTCAAAGTGGACCGTTGTATTCTATTTAGCGTTCTTAGAAGTCTAACATGCTAGTTTAGCCTTCGTGCATGGTTTCGTAAGGTAAAGATGCGAATAGACCAAGTTATGTTGAAATTACAAAAAAACGTGAAAAACTCATCTATGGAGAGAGTTGAGCAATTCCAAAGCTGCAAAGTGGACCGTTGTACTCTATTTGGTGTCCTTTGAAGTCTAACATGTTAGTTTAGGCTTCGTGGAATGTTTCGTATGGTAAAGATGCGAATAGATCAAGTAATGTTTGAAATTGCACAAAAACATGTAAAGCTCGTCTATGGAGAGTGTCAAGCAATTCCGAAGCATCAAAGTGGACCGTTGTAATCTATTTGGTGTTCTTAGAAGTCTAACTTGGGAGTTTAGCTTTCGTGCAAAGTTTCGTAAGTTAAAGCTGCGAATAGACCAAGTTCTGTTTGAAATTGTACAAAAACTTGTAAAGCTCGTCTGTGGAGAGAGTTGAGCAATTCCAAGGAGTCAAAGTGGACCGTTGTATTCTATTTAGCGTTCTTAGAAGTCTAACATGCTAGTTTAGCCTTCGTGCATGGTTTCGTAAGGTAAAGATGCGAATAGAACAAGTTATGTTGAAATTACACAAAAACGTGAAAAACTCATCTATGGAGAGAGTTGAGCTATTCCAAACCTCCGAAGTGGACCGTTGTACTCTATTTACTGTGCTTAGAAGTCTAACATGCTAGTTTAGCCTTCGTGCAATGTTTCGGGAGGTAAACATGCGAATAGACCAAGTGATGTTGAAATTGCACAAAAAGTGACAAGCTCGTCTATAGAGAGAGTTGAGCAATTCCAAAGCTTCAAAGTGGACCATTGTACTCTATTTAGTGTCCTTTGAAGTCTAACATGATAGTTTAGCCTTTGCGCAATGTTTCGCATGGTAAAGATACGAATAGATCAAGTAATGTTTGAAATTGCACAAAAACTTGTAAAGCTCGTCTATGGAGAGAGTTGAGCAATTCCAAAGCATCAAAGTGGACCATTGTACTCTATTTAGTGTTCTTAGAAGTATCACTTGCTAGTTTAGCCTTCGTGCAAGGTTTCTTGAGGTAAAGATGCGAATAGACCAAGTTATGTTGAAATTGCACAAAAAGGTGAAAAACTCATCTCTGGAGAGAGTTGAGCTATTCCAAAGCTCTGAAGTGGACCGTCGTACTCTATTTAGTGTGCTTAGAAGTCTAACAAGCTAGTTTAGCCTTCGTCCAATGCTTCATAAGGTAAAGATGCAAATAGACCAAGTTATGTTTGAAATTGCACAAAAACGTGTACATTCTCGTCTATGGAGAGTGTTGAGCAATTCCAAAGCATCAAAGTGGAGCATTGTACTCTATTTAGTGTTCTTAGAACTCTAACGTGCTAGTTTAGCCTTCGTGCAATGTTTCGTAAGGTAAAGATACGAATAGATCAAGTAATGTTTGAAATTGCACAAAAACATGTAAATCTCGTCCATGAAGAGTGTTGAGCAATTCCAAAGCATCAAAGTGAACCGTTGTACTCTATTTAGTGCTCTTAGAAGTCTAACATGCTATTTTAGCCTTCGTGTAAGGTTTCGCGAGGTAAAGATGCGAATAGACCAAGTTATGTTGAAATTGCACAAAAAAGTGAAAAACTCATCAATGGAGGGAGTTGAGCTATTCCAAAGTTTCGAAGTGGACCGTTGTACCCTATTTACGGTGCTTAGAAGTCTAACATCCTAGTTTAGCCTTCGTGCAATGTTTCGTATGGTAAAGATGCGAATAGACCAAGTTATGTTGAAATTGCACAAAAAGGTAAAAAACTCATCTATGGAGAGAGTTGAGCTATTCCAAATCTCCGAAGTGGACCGTCGTACTCTATTTACTGTGCTTAGAAGTCTAACATGCTAGTTTAGCCTTCGTGCAATGCTTCATAAGGTAAAGATGCAAATAGACCACGTTATGTTTGAAATTGCACAAAAACGTGTACATCCTCGTCTATGGAGAGTGTTGAGCAATTCCAAAGCATCAAAGTGGACCATTGTGCTCTATTTAGTGTTCTTAGAACTCTAATATGCTAGTTTAACCTTCGTGCAATGTTTCGTAAGGTAAAGATACGAATAGATCAAGTAATGTTTGAAATTGTACAAAAACATGTAAATCTCGTCCTTGAAGAGTGTTGAGCAATTCCAAAGCATCAAAGTGAACCGTTGTACTCTATTTAGTGCTCTTAGAAGTCTAACAAGCTAGTTTAGCCTTCGTGTAAGGTTTCGCGAGGTAAAGATGCGAATAGACCAAGTGATGTTGAAATTGCACAAAAAGTGAAAAGCTCGTCTATAGAGAGAGTTGAGCAATTCCAAAGCTTCAAAGTGGACCATTGTACTCTATTTTTAGTGTCCTTTGAAGTCTAGCATGCTAGTTTAGCCTTTGCGCAATGTTTCGCATGATAAAGATACGAATAGATCAAGTAATAATGTTTGAAATTGCACAAAAACTTGAAAAGCTCGTCTATGGAGAGAGTTGAGCAATTCCAAAGCATCAAAGTGGACCATTGTACTCTATTTAGTGTTCTTAGAAGTCTCACTTGCTAGTTTAGCCTTCGTGCAAGGTTTCTTGAGGTAAAGATGCGAATAGTCCAAGTTACGTTGAAATTGCACAAAAAGGTGAAAAACTCATCTATGGAGAGAGTTGAGCTATTCCAAAGCTCCGAAGCGGACCGTCGTACTCTATTTAGTGTGCTTAGAAGTCTAACATGCTAGTTTAGCCTTCGTGCAATGCTTCATAAGGTAAAGATGCAAATAGACCAAGTTATGTTTGAAATTGCACAAAAACGTGTACATTCTCGTCTATGGAGAGTGTTGAGAAATTCCAAAGATTCAAAGTGGACCATTGTACTCTATTTAGTGTTCTTAGAACTCTAACATGCTAGTTTAGCCTTCGTGCAATGTTTCGTAAGGTAAAGATACGAATAGATCAAGTAATGTTTGAAATTGCACAAAAACATGTAAATCTCGTCCATGAAGAGAGTTGAGCAATTCCAAAGCATCAAAGTGAACCGTTGTACTCTATTTAGTGCTCTTAGAAGTCTAACAAGCTAGTTTAGCCTTCGTGTAAGGTTTCGCGAGGTAAAGCTGCGAATAGACCAAGTTATGCTGAAATTGCACAAAAAGTGAAAAGCTCGTCTATAGAGAGAGTTGAGCAATTCCAAAGCTTCAAAGTGAACCATTGTACTCTATTTAGTGTCCTTTGAAGTCTAACATGCTAGTTTAGCCTTTGCGCAATGTTTCGCATGGTAAAGATACGAATAGATCAAGTAATGTTTGAAATTGCACAAAAACTTGTAAAGCTCGTCTATGGAGAGAGTTGAGCAATTCCAAAGCATCAAAGTGGACCGTTGTACTCTATTTAGTGTTCTTAGAAGTCTCACTTGCTAGTTTAGCCTTCGTGCAAGGTTTCTTGAGGTAAAGATGCGAATAGACCAAGTTATGTTGAAATTGCACAAAAAGGTGGAAAACTCATCTATGGAGAGAGTTGAGCTATTCCAAAGTTCCGAAGTGGACCGTCGTACTCTATTTACTGTGCTTAGAAGTCTAACATGCTAGTTTAGCCTTCATGCAATGCTTCATAAGGTAAAGATGCAAATAGACCAAGTTATGTTTGAAATTGCACAAAAACGTGTACATTCTCGTCTATGGAGAGTGTTGAGCAATTCCAAAGCATCAAAGTGGACCATTGTACTCTATTTAGTGTTCTTAGAACTCTAACATGCCAGTTTAGACTTCGTGCAATGTTTCGTAAGGTAAAGATACGAATAGATCAAGTAATGTTTGAAATTGCACAAAAACATGTAAATCTCGTCCATGAAGAGTGTTGAGCAATTCCAAAGCATCAAAGTGAACCGTTGTACTCTATTTAGTGCTCTTAGAAGTCTAACATGCCAGTTTAGCCTTCGTGTAAGGTTTCGCGAGGTAAAGATGCGAATGGACCAAGTTATGTTGAAATTGCACAAAAAAGTGAAAAACTCATCAATGGAGGGAGTTGAGCTATTCCAAAGTTTCGAAGTGGACCGTTGTACCCTATTTACGGTGCTTAGAAGTCTAACATCCTAGTTTAGCCTTCGTGCAATGTTTCGTGCGGTAAAGATGCAAATAGACCAAGTTATGTTGAAATTGCACAAAAAGGTGAAAAACTCATCTATGGAGAGAGTTGAGCTATTCCAAAGCTTCGAAGTTGACCGTCGTACTCTATTTACTGTGCTTAGATGTCTAACATGCTAGTTTAGTCTTCGTGCAATGCTTCATAAGGTAAAAATGCAAATAGACCAAGTTATGTTTGAAATTGCACAAAAACGTGTACATTCTCGTCTATGGAGAGTGTTGAGCAATTCCAAAGCATCAAAGTGGACCATTGTACTCTATTTAGTGTTCTTAGAACTCTAACATGCTAGTTTAGCCTTCGTGCAATGTTTCGTAAGGTGAAGATACGAATAGATCAAGTAATGTTTGAAATTGCACAAAAACATGTAAATCTCGTGCATGAAGAGTGTTGAGCAATTCCAAAGCATCAAAGTGAACCGTTGTACTCTATTTAGTGCTCGTAGAAGTCTAACAAGCTAGTTTAGCCTTCGTGTAAGGTTTCGCGAGGTAAAGCTGCGAATAGACCAAGTTATGCTGAAATTGCACAAAAAGTGAAAAGCTCGTCTATAGAGAGAGTTGAGCAATTCCAAAGCTTCAAAGTGAACCATTGTACTCTATTTAGTGTCCTTTGAAGTCTAACATGCTAGTTTAGCCTTTGCGCAATGTTTCGCATGGTAAAGATACGAATAGATCAAGTAATGTTTGAAATTGCACAAAAACTTGTAAAGCTCGTCTATGGAGAGAGTTGAGCAATTCCAAAGCATCAAAGTGGACCGTTGTACTCTATTTAGTGTTCTTAGAAGTCTCACTTGCTAGTTTAGCCTTCGTGCAAGGTTTCTTGAGGTAAAGATGCGAATAGACCAAGTTATGTTGAAATTGCACAAAAAGGTGGAAAACTCATCTATGGAGAGAGTTGAGCTATTCCAAAGTTCCGAAGTGGACCGTCGTACTCTATTTACTGTGCTTAGAAGTCTAACATGCTAGTTTAGCCTTCATGCAATGCTTCATAAGGTAAAGATGCAAATAGACCAAGTTATGTTTGAAATTGCACAAAAACGTGTACATTCTCGTCTATGGAGAGTGTTGAGCAATTCCAAAGCATCAAAGTGGACCATTGTACTCTATTTAGTGTTCTTAGAACTCTAACATGCCAGTTTAGACTTCGTGCAATGTTTCGTAAGGTAAAGATACGAATAGATCAAGTAATGTTTGAAATTGCACAAAAACATGTAAATCTCGTCCATGAAGAGTGTTGAGCAATTCCAAAGCATCAAAGTGAACCGTTGTACTCTATTTAGTGCTCTTAGAAGTCTAACATGCCAGTTTAGCCTTCGTGTAAGGTTTCGCGAGGTAAAGATGCGAATGGACCAAGTTATGTTGAAATTGCACAAAAAAGTGAAAAACTCATCAATGGAGGGAGTTGAGCTATTCCAAAGTTTCGAAGTGGACCGTTGTACCCTATTTACGGTGCTTAGAAGTCTAACATCCTAGTTTAGCCTTCGTGCAATGTTTCGTGCGGTAAAGATGCAAATAGACCAAGTTATGTTGAAATTGCACAAAAAGGTGAAAAACTCATCTATGGAGAGAGTTGAGCTATTCCAAAGCTTCGAAGTTGACCGTCGTACTCTATTTACTGTGCTTAGATGTCTAACATGCTAGTTTAGTCTTCGTGCAATGCTTCATAAGGTAAAAATGCAAATAGACCAAGTTATGTTTGAAATTGCACAAAAACGTGTACATTCTCGTCTATGGAGAGTGTTGAGCAATTCCAAAGCATCAAAGTGGACCATTGTACTCTATTTAGTGTTCTTAGAACTCTAACATGCTAGTTTAGCCTTCGTGCAATGTTTCGTAAGGTGAAGATACGAATAGATCAAGTAATGTTTGAAATTGCACAAAAACATGTAAATCTCGTTCATGAAGAGTGTTGAGCAATTCCAAAGCATCAAAGTGAACCGTTGTACTCTATTTAGTGCTCGTAGAAGTCTAACAAGCTAGTTTAGCCTTCGTGTAAGGTTTCGCGAGGTAAAGATGCGAATAGACCAAGTTATGCTGAAATTGCACAAAAAAGTGAAAAACTCATCAATGGAGAGAGTTGAACTATTGCAAAGTTTCGAAGTGGACCGTTGTACCCTATTTACGGTGCTTAGAAGTCTAACATCCTAATTTAGCCTTCGTGCAATGTTTCGTGTGGTAAAGATGCGAATAGACCAAGTTATGTTGAAATTGCACAAAAAGTGAAAAGCTCGTCTATGGAGAGAGTTAAGCAATTCTAAAGCTTCTAAGTGGACCGTTGTACTCTATTTAGTGTTCTTAGAAGTCTAACTTGCTAGTTTAGCCTTCGTACATTGTTTCGTGAGGTAAAGATGCGAATAGACCAAGTTATGTTGAAATTGCACAAAAACGTGAAAAACTCATCTATGGAGAGAGTTGAGCTATTCCAAAGCTACAAAGTGGACCGTTGTACTCTATTTACTGTGCTTAGAAGTATAACATGCTAGTTTAGCCTTCGTGCAACGTTTCATAAGGTAAAGATGCAAATAGACCAAGTTATGTTTGAAATGGCACAAAAACGTGTAAAGCTCATCTATTGAGAGAGTTGAGCAATTCCAAAGCATCAAAGTCGACCGTTATACTCTATTTAGTGTTCTTAGAAGTCTAGCTTGCTAATCTAGCTTTCGTGCAACGTTTCGTCAGTTAAAGATGCGAATAGACCAAGTTATGTTTGAAATGGCACAAAAACGTGTAAAGCTCGTCTATCGAGAGAGTTGAGCAATTCCTGTTAGGATGTATGGCACCACAAGAGGGGGGGTGAATTGTGTCCTTAGTCAAATTTGGACTAGGTCACTCCTTTTTCGGTTTCAATGAATTCTATCAAATTTCACCCTCAGCGGAAGCTAAATACCAAATTAAGTTCTAGTGTATATGTATATGAGTCAAGGAGAACAATCAATTTAAACAAACTTGAATCTAGCAACCTAAATATCCAATTTCAAGTATGTATGATATGAGAATGCAATGCTAATTGAAATTGCTGGAAAGTAAAAGAGGCAAGAGATTTATAGTGGTTCGGCTTAACCCAAGCCTACTCCACTCCCCAAGTCCCACTTGGGAATTTCAAACACTCCAATATGGCTTGTTCAACCGAGTCAAGCGGAACTCTTACAACCGATGTTTTTGTAGCTCAAACACCAAACTCTACACACCGTGTGGTTTGTAGCTCACCACACCAAACTCTACACACCGTGTGGTTTGTAGCTCACCACACTAACTTAATCAATAATACACCTCGGTCTCACCGAGAACACAAATCAACAAGTTGAATTCTCAAATAGGCTCTTTATGGCAGCCGGGTAGAGAAGTAGTTTAAGCTCAAGGTATGGCTCTTTGAGTAGCTAGATATGGAAGTGTTTAGGCTCAAATGTGGCTCTTTATGTTCTGGAAATCAGATTGTGCAAGCAAGAAAATGGCTCTTGAGGAAATGATAAGAATCTGGTAAGAAAGACTCAAGAGTAACAATAAAGCTTTACTTGGCTAGTGTGTATGATCTCTCTTCAAAATCAAGTATGTAATCAAGGAATGAATGAGTGAAAGAATGAAAGCTTAGAAGATGAAGAACACTAGAGAGAGAGTGTAATTTTCGGCCAAGTATATGCACCATAGACAAAGAGTTAGTTTTTATAGAAAATTGTGGAGTGTAAGCTCATGAAATGAGGGCCATTGGATTGATATGAAAGATATGGACCCTTGGATCATTATAGACGTTAGAAGGCTTAGAGAAGTGTGAAAATGTTTACAACAAGTCTCTTTTGGTAGGAAGAAATAATGGCTTTTGGATGGATATAGACTTTGGAGGCATCTTGGAAGATACAACAATTGACTTGAGAAAAGTTTGTCTTTTAGGTGGAGTAAATCATGGCTTTTGGATGGATATAGACTTTAGATGCATCTTGAAAGATACAACAATTGACTTGAGAAAGGTTTGTCTCTTAGGTGGAATAAATGATGGCCTTTGGATCAAATGAAGATTCAATTTTGGCCATAGGATGTAAAGTAGGAGAGATAAGAATAAAGCTTGAATCTTTGGCCATTGGATTAAAATGTGATTTTGATGTAGAGAGAATATGATCCATTGGATGTGGAGTGTCTTGGTGGGAAAGAGAAATGGTTTTGAAATAAAGCTTCCCACACATGTGAAGAGAAAAACTTGTCATAAGACTTGTTGTACCTCTTGTCTCCTCCTTTCAAATTAACTTTTCCTTCTCTTCTCTTTTTGGCTCCAAGTCTTCCAGTTAAGATGTAACTATGGTTAACTTGTCTTCTTTGCCATGTCATCAATGCCATGTCATTAATGTCGTGTCAACAATGCCATGTCAGCTGCCACGTCACGTCCGTCGATTCTGACTTTGACTAGAAAGTTAATTTTACTTCAATTGATCCCAATTAAGCTTCAAGACATCTTTGGCAAAACTTGATTATGTTGACCACGAAATTGACTTTCTTAATCATGTTTGACACTGATTAAGTCTTCATTACAGTTCGGTTAAGGTCACCATGTTGATACATGGCCAACTTGATCATCCTACACACAATTAAACTCAATACATGCTATGTAAACCCTTTTAGGATTTCTTGCAATTAGTTCATGTTAGTTCAATAATCAAATCATCAAATAAGCACAATTGAACTAGTTTAATATAAGTCTTGAATTACTAAACTAATCAAGTAGGCATATGCACCTAGGTTTCTCAATACAATCAATAGATCAAAGTTCAATCAAAACATGCCGTTGTAATCACTCAAACATATATTCAACATTCTCCCCCTTTTGATGATTACAAAATAACTTATGTAACTTTGAGCTATTTTCTTTAATTCACATGAGAAACTCTCCCCCTCACATTATGCTTCACACAAATAAACTTCCTATAAGCATATGTTTCAATAAACACAAGGGAATTGCAATTCAAGACAAGTAAAGTATCAATAGGCAAGGTCTATACAATATGACATTCAAGTTCCTCCCCCTTAACCTATGCATACCAAACTTTAAAGTTCAAAGTATATTTCTCCCCCTTTATTTTGTAAATGCATCCAAAAGGTGTTCAATATAAGCAATGCATAAAATTCATACACAGATCAAGGAATCATTCTCATGCCAAGATTACCTCTTAAAAATTCAAATCTCTCTTGGTTTAGAGGTTTAGTTAGTATGTCCGCAAGTTGGTTCATTGTGTCCACATAATCTAATTTAATTGTCCCTTGAGTCACATGGTCTCTAATAAAATGATGCCTAATTTCAATATGTTTAGCCTTAGAATGATGCACCGGATTTTTAGAAAGGCTAATGGCACTAGTATTATCACAATATATAGGAATATCTTTTAATTTAAGTCCAAAATCATTTAGTTGTTGTCTAATCCATAAGAGTTGAGCACAACAACTCCCTATAGCCATATATTCGGTTTTGGTGGTAGATAGGGCAACACAAGGTTGTTTCTTGGAGAACCAAGAGATAAGCATACTCCCTAGGAATTGGCATGTACCCGAAGTACTCTTCCTATTTATCTTACATCCAGCAAAGTCGGCATCACTATATGCATGTAAATCAAACAATGAATTTTTGTCATACCATAAGCCAAGAGTTGATGTATGCCTAAGATACCTAAATATTCTCTTAACTGCTAGGAAATGAGAATGCATAGGCTGACTTTGAAATCTAGCACACATGCATACACTAAACATAATGTCGGGTCTACTAGAGGTCAAATACAAAAGTGAACCAATCATGGATCTATACATTTTAGAATCATAAGGCTGTCCATTTTCATCTTTGTCAAGCTTAGTAGACACACTCATGGGAGTAGGAGAAGGATTCAAGGAATCAAAACCAAACTTTTTAAGCATATCATGAATATATTTAGTTTGACTAATATGTATTCCTTTCTTAGTTTGTTTAACTTGCAGTCCTAAAAAGAATGTAAGTTCACCCATCATAGACATTTCAAATTCATTTTTCATGCAAGACTCAAAATCTTTGCACATAGCCTCATTAGTAGCACCAAATATAATGTCATCTACATATATTTGAACAATAAGCATGTCATGACCTTTTTCCTTTAAGAACAAAGTGCTATCAATTCTTCCTCTTTTAAAACCATTTTGAATTAAGAATGAGGAAAGTCTATCATACCATGCCCTAGGTGCTTGTTTCAAACCATACAAGGCTTTTGTCAATTTATAAACATGGTTTGGAAAGT
The DNA here is from genome assembly GCF_013401445.1 of Tripterygium wilfordii. Lineage (NCBI taxonomy): Eukaryota > Viridiplantae > Streptophyta > Magnoliopsida > Celastrales > Celastraceae > Tripterygium > Tripterygium wilfordii. The sequence goes on from NC_052250.1 coordinate 8,233,284, forward strand.
TAGGATCTTCAAATCCAGGTGGTTGCTTTACATGCACATTCTCATTGATAAAACCATTCAAAAATGCGCTTTTGACATCCATTTGATAAAGTTTAAAACCTTTGAAACATGCAAATGCCATAAGCAACCTAATAGCTTCTAGCCTAGCTACGGGTGCAAATGTTTCTTCATAGTCAATCCCTTCTTCTTGGTTGTACCCTTGTGCAACCAACCTAGCCTTGTTTCTAATAACGTCACCATCTTCATTCATTTTGTTCTTAAACACCCATTTAGTTCCAATTATGGTTTGGTCTTTAGGTCTTGGAACTAGATGCCAAACTTCATTCCTAGTGAATTGATTCAACTCATCTTGCATAGCAATAATCCATTTATCATCAAGCAAAGCATCATTAATATTTCTAGGTTCTACTTGAGAAATCAAGGCATAAGAACCATGCACATCAACAATCAAAGCAGTATTCATTAAATTTGCAGTCACATTATCTACCACATTAACATGCATATCACCATTATTAGGAGCTAAGTGAGATCTACGAGTCCTTACCCCTTATGCAAATCGCCAATTATGAGTTGTTTTGGGATGCTTGTGTTTGTCCTTCACTTGCAGCCATGATGTAGGAGCTGTAGTTTCACTATTGGAGGCCACGGGTGCAACCTCACTTTCTTCCAAGCCCACGGGTGCGTCACTATTTTGTGTCTCCTCGTGCTCGTTTCCTCCCTCTTTGCTTGGTCCATCATCTTTAGGTGTAGGAGAGTCATCTTTATCATCTTTTAAGCTCAACTTCTCCAAACCTAACTCAATATCATCATTCTCAAGCAAAGGGTCAAGTGCAAGAGTTTCAATAAATTTAACATGAATGGACTCTTCTATTCTCCTAGATTTTGGATTGTAAACTCTATAAGCTCTAGAAGTTACAGCATAGCCAACAAATACACAAGGGGTAGATTTTGCATCAAATTTATCTAAGTCATCCTTAGTGTTTAATACATAACACTTGCAACCAAAAACTCTAAAGTAGTCAACCTTAGGTTTTCTATCATTCCAAATCTCATAAGGTGTCTTATTTATCTTCTTTCTAATAGACAACCTATTTGTAACATAGCATGCACAATTAATGGCCTCGGCCCACAAGAACTTAGGCAAATCATGTTCACAAAGTATAGTCCTAGCAATTTCTTGCAAAGTTCTATTTTTCCTTTCTACTACCCCATTTTGTTGGGGTGTTCTAGGTGAAGAGAAATCATGTCTAATGCCATATTCATTACATAGATCAATAAATGCATGATTATCAAATTCTCCTCCATGATCACTCCTAATCTTGCTAATGCTTATGTTCTTTTCATTTTGAAGCCTCTTGATTAGTTTTGAAAACTCATGAATGGTCTCATGTTTATGTGCAAGGAAAATCACCCAAGTATATCTAGAATAGTCATCAACAATCACGAAGGCATAGGATCTACCACCTAGACTTTTTACTCTACTTGGACCAAACAAATCAAGATGTAAAAGTTCTAAAACCCTAGTAGTTGAAATCTGGTTTTTAGACTTGAAAGACTCCCTAGTGTGTTTTCCACTAATGCATGGCTCACAAGCATCATACATGTCAAAGTTCAAAGAAGGTATGCCTATAACAAGATTATTTCTAACCAATTTTTCAATTGTAGAAATTCCTATATGTCCTAATCTTCTATGCCATATATTCACATCACTAACATTGGAAATCAAGCATTTAAGGTTACAATCATTCAAGTCTTTCAAATTAATAGAATACACATTACCATCTCTTTTTCCTACAAGCACACATTCATTCATGGCATTTAAAAACTCACACTTTGAATCATCAAAACATATGCGCAAGCCACCATCACACAATTGAGAAATACTAAGAAGGTTAAAAGACAATCCATCAACTAATTGCACATTAGAGATAGAGAAAGAGGATACATCACCTATGGATCCTTGACCAAGGATCCTACCCTTCTTGTTGTCACCAAAAGTCACATGACCACCATTAGAGAACTTCTTGAGAGAAGAAAAAGAACTTGAGTTCCCGGTCATGTGTCTTGAGCAACCACTATCCAAGTACCACTTGGAAGCCTTAGAACTTTTGATTTTCAAGAACACCTACATTAGTTCAATTCGCTTTAGGTACCCAATTTCTTTTGGGTCCTAGGAGGTTAGCATCAAGAATCTTAATTCCCTTTGAAACCCACATTTGCTTAACTTTCTTGCCAAACACATATTGAAACTTTGGAAAAACTTTGGCATTCAAGTTATGCATATATGCATCATTTGAAGAATGAAATGAAGTGCTAGCATACATAGAGCCTTGTGGAGCTCTAGGATCCCTAGAATACCTTATGGGTTGCCCTAATTTCTTAGGAAACCCTATGGATCTCTTGGGAACAGATTTGATATCCTTCTTCCAAGGCTGATTTGGCACACCCCTAATGGAAATAGGCCTATGTCTCACGGATTGGACAAATGATACATGTTCATGATGTGATTTCGAAGTACTAGCATGCATATCATTCAAAGCATTGTAGTTAGGAGGTGAAAAAATCATTTTCTTAGGAAAACAATCCTCCTTCATGTCATTCAAGGAATGCAAATAGCCACATGATACAAAAGATGTAGAAATATCATGCATATTACATTTCTTCAATTTTACATTATCACCAACATAACCTAAACCCGATTTGTCCAAAGATTGTCTAAGGCATGATAAGAGTGAATCAAGTCTAGAAGATCCCACACTAAACTTTGAGAAAGATTTATCTAGATCCTCATATCTCAATTTCAAAGCGTCTAATTCATTTTGAACAATAGAGTCATCGTGTGACTCTTGGTTCTCATTAGGCACAATAGCAATCAATTTCAAATCATCATACTCTTCTTGCAAGGTACTAAGTTTAAATTGCAAATCTTCAATCAAAGGTTCATGATCACACTTAGACATGTTATTAGCACACATGGCAGCAAGCATATCGCACTTTTCATCACATTTAGCATTTAGATCATCAATGGTCTTTTCATGCTCTTCTACCTTAGCATTTAAACAATCAATCTCATTTTTCAATTGTTTCTTTTCCTTATGCATTTTCCTATTCTTAGCATTCATGTCATTGAGTAAGGAAAGCAAATCATCAATAGACACATCATCATCATCATGATCAAAAGCGTTTACCTCCTCATCCGGATTGGATGAGTTTCCTTTGGCCATCAAGCAAAGTCTAGCAACCTCGTCCTCACTTGAAGTGCTTTCGGAGTCCGAATCACTCCATGTAGCTTTGAAGGCTCTCTTGGTTTGCTCTTTGCTTTTTTCTTTCTTCTTTGGACACTCATACTTCATGTGTCCCTTCTTACCACACTCAAAGCACCTCAAATCTTTGTCTTGCTCCTCATGGTTCCCTTTTGAGTCGTTTTGATCCCCATGGCCAGATTTGAAGTTGTCCCTCCTTGAGTGGCCAAAAAGTCTACCACCTTGCTTCTTCTTGTTTATCAAGTATCTCTTGAATCTTCTTGTCATTAGGGCTACTTCCTCATCACTCAAATCATCTTCACTATCACCCTTGGAGGCAAAAGCAATGCTCTTCTTTTTGGTGTCCTCTTTTTGAGCTTCTCTTGCCTTCAAGTTTGTCTCATATACCAGAAGTGATCCTACAAGCTCATCCAACTTAAAAACTTTGAGATCTTTAGCTTCTTGGATGGCGGTCACTTTGGCATCCCATGCTTCCGGAAGACTTCTCAAGTACTTTTGTACCTTTTCTTGATTGGAGAATGTCTTCCCTAAAGATTCAAGAGAATTCAGAATTTTGGTTAGTCTAATATCCATATCGGTAATAGACTCATGTGGAAGCATAGTGAACAATTCATATGAATGCATGAGCATGTTAATCTTAGACTCCTTTACTTGATTAGTTCCCTCATGCTTCATCTCTAACCTAGTCCACATATCTTTAGCCGAAATGCATGTAGAAATATGTTTAGCTTCAATTGAATTTAATGCATTAAATAAAATAGACATAGCTTTAGCATTCAAAGAAATATTTTTCTTATCATTATCATCCCATTTATCCCTAGGTTTTGAAATCTCCTTCTCAACATCACCAACTTTGATGGTGATAGTAGGCTCATAAGGTCCATCCTCTATGACATACCACAAATCAATATCTAGAGACATGAAATAAAGTTTCATTCTCATCTTCCAATGGTCATAGTCTTCTCCATCAAAGTATGGAGGTCTACCACTAGATTGACCCTCTAATACATGATCATGTCTACCACTAGTAGATGCCATATCAAGAATCACAAATAATGCACAAGACAATTACTTCTATATGCAAGTAACCCGCTCCGATACCACTTGTTAGGATGTATGGCACCACAAGAGGGGGGGTGAATTGTGTCCTTAGTCAAATTTAGACTAGGTCACTCCTTTTTCGGTTTCAATGAATTCTATCAAATTTCACCCTCAGCGGAAGCTAAATACCAAATTAAGTTCTAGTGTATATGTATATGAGTCAAGGAGAACAATCAATTTAAACAAACTTGAATCTAGCAACCTAAATATCCAATTTCAAGTATGTATGATATGAGAATGCAATGCTAATTGAAATTGCTGGAAAGTAAAAGAGGCAAGAGATTTATAGTGGTTCGGCTTAACCCAAGCCTACTCCACTCCCCAAGTCCCACTTGGGAATTTCAAACACTCCAATATGGCTTGTTCAACCGAGTCAAGCGGAACTCTTACAACCGATGTTTTTGTAGCTCAAACACCAAACTCTACAAACCGTGTGGTTTGTAGCTCACCACACCAAACTCTACACACCGTGTGGTTTGTAGCTCACCACACTAACTTAATCAATAATACACCTCGGTCTCACCGAGAACACAAATCTACAAGTTGAATTCTCAAATAGGCTCTTTATGGCAGCCGGGTAGAGAAATAGTTTAAGCTCAAGGTATGGCTCTTTGAGTAGCTAGATATGGAAGTGTTTAGGCTCAAATGTGGCTCTTTATGTTCTGGAAATCAGATTGTGCAAGCAAGAAAATGGCTCTTGAGAAAATGATAAGAATCTGGTAAGAAAGGCTCAAGAGTAACAATAAAGCTTTACTTGGCTAGTGTATATGATCTCTCTTCAAAATCAAGTATGTAATCAAGGAATGAATGAGTGAAAGAATGAAAGCTTAGAAGATGAAGAACACTAGAGAGAGAGTGTAATTTTCGGCCAAGTATATGCACCATAGACAAAGAGTTAGTTTTTATAGAAAATTGTGGAGTGTAAGCTCATGAAATGAGGGCCATTGGATTGATATGAAAGATATGGACCCTTGGATCATTATAGACGTTAGAAGGCTTAGAGAAGTGTGAAAATGTTTACAACAAGTCTCTTTTGGTAGGAAGAAATAATGGCTTTTGGATGGATATAGACTTTGGAGGCATCTTGGAAGATACAACAATTGACTTGAGAAAAGTTTGTCTTTTAGGTGGAGTAAATCATGGCTTTTGGATGGATATAGACTTTAGATGCATCTTGAAAGATACAACAATTGACTTGAGAAAAGTTTGTCTCTTAGGTGGAATAAATGATGGCCTTTGGATCAAATGAAGATTCAATTTTGGCCATAGGATGTAAAGTAGGAGAGATAAGAATAAAGCTTGAATCTTTGGCCATTGGATTAAAATGTGATTTTGATGTAGAGAGAATATGATCCATTGGATGTGGAGTGTCTTGGTGGGAAAGAGAAATGGTTTTGAAATAAAGCTTCCCACACATGTGAAGAGAAAAACTTGTCATAAGACTTGTTGTACCTCTTGTCTCCTCCTTTCAAATTAACTTTTCCTTCTCTTCTCTTTTTGGCTCCAAGTCTTCCAGTTAAGATGTAACTATGGTTAACTTGTCTTCTTTGCCATGTCATCAATGCCATGTCATTAATGTCGTGTCAACAATGTCATGTCAGCTGCCACGTCACGTCCGTCGATTCTGACTTTGACTAGAAAGTTAATTTTACTTCAATTGATCCCAATTAAGCTTCAAGACATCTTTGGCAAAACTTGATTATGTTGACCACGAAATTGACTTTCTTAATCATGTTTGACACTGATTAAGTCTTCATTACAGTTCGGTTAAGATCACCATGTTGATACATGGCCAACTTGATCATCCTACACACAATTAAACTCAAGACATGCTATGTAAACCCTTTTAGGATTTCTTGCAATTAGTTCATGTTAGTTCAATAATCAAATCATCAAATAAGCACAATTGAACTAGTTTAATATAAGTTTTGAATTCCTAAACTAATCAAGTAGGCATATGCACCTAGGTTTCTCAATACAATCAATAGATCAAAGTTCAATCAAAACATGCCGTTGTAATCACTCAAACATATATTCAACAATTTCAAAGCATCAAAGTGGACCGTTGAACTCTATTTTGTGTTATTAGAAGTCTAAGTTGCTAGTTTGGCTTTCGTGCAGCGTTTCGTAAGTTAAAGATGCGAATACACCAAGTTATGTTTGAAATTGTACAAAAACTTCAATTGCTCGTCTATGGAGAGAGTTGAGCAATTCCAAAGGTCCAAAGTGGACCGTTGTACTCTGTTTAGTGTCTTAAGAAGTCCAACATGCTAGTTTAGCGTTCATGCAATATTTCGCATGGTAAAGATACGAATAGATAAAGTAATGTTTGAAATTGCACAAAAACGCGTAAATCTCGTCTATGGAGAGTGTTGAGCAATTCCAAGGCATCAAAGTGGACCGTTGTACTCTATTTGGTGTTCTTAGAAGTCTAACTTGCTAGTTTAGCTTTCGTGCAACGTTTCGTAAGTTAAAGATGCGAATAGATCAAGTAATGTTTGAAATTGCACAAAAACATGTAAATCTCGTCCATGGAGAGTGTTGAGCAATTCCAAAGCATCAAAGTGGACCGTTTCGTGAGGTAAAGATGCGAATAGACCAAGTTATGTTGAAACTGCACAAAAACGTGAAAAACTCATCTATGGAGAGAGTTGAGCTATTCCAAAGCTCCAAAGTGGACCGTTGCACTCTATTTACTGTGCCTAGAAGTCTACCATGCTAGTTTAGCCTTCGTGAAACGTTTCTTGAGGTAACGATGTGAATAGACCAAGTTATGTTTGAAATTGCACAAAAACGTGAATTGCTCGTCTATGGAGAGTCAAGCTATTCCAAAGCATCAAATTGGACCACTGTACTATATTTAGTGTTCTTAGAAGTCAAACATGCTAGTTTAAGCCTTCATGCAAGGTTTCGTGAGGTAAAGATGCGAATAGACCATGTTATGTTGAAATTGCACAGAAAGTGAAAAGCTCATCTATAGAGAGAGTTGAGCAATTCCGAAGCTGCAAAGTGGACCGTTGTACTCTATTTGGTGTCCTTTGAAGTCTAACATGCTAGTTTAGCCTTTGTGCAATGTTTCGTATGGTAAAGATACGAATAGATCAAGTAATGTTTGAAATTGCACAAAAACACGTAAAGCTCGTCTATGGAGAGTGTTGAGCAATTCCAAAGCATCAAAGTGGACCGTTGTAATCTATTTGGTGTTCTTAGAAGTCTAACTTGGGAGTTCAGCTTTCGTGCAATGTTTCGTAAGTTAAAGATGCGAATAGACCAAGTTATGTTTGAAATTGCACAAAAACTTGTAAAGCTCGTCTATGGAGAGAGTTGAGCAATTCCAAAGAATCAAAGTGGACCGTTGTACTCTATTTAGCGTTCTTAGAAGGCTAACGTGCTAGTTTAGTCTTCGTGCATGGTTTCGTGAGGTAAAGATGCGAATCGACCAAGTTATGTTGAAAATGCACAAAAACGTGAAAAACTCATCTATGGAGAGAGTTGAGCTATTCCAAAGCTCCGAAGTGGACCGTTGTACTCTACTTACTGTGCTTAGAAGTCTAACATGCTAGTTTAGCCTTCGTGCAATGTTTCGTGAGATAAAGATGCGAATAGACCAAGTTACGTTGAAATTGCACAAAAAGTGAAAAGCTCGTCTATGGAGAGAATTGAGCAATTCCAAAGCTTCAAAGTGGACCATTGTACTATATTTAGTGTCCTTTGAAGTCTAACATGCTAGTTTAGCCTTCGCGCAATGTTTCGCATGGTAAAGATACGAATAGATCAAGTAACGTTTGAAATTGCACAAAAACATGTAAATCTCGTCCATGGAGAGTGTTGAGCAATTCCATGTTGAATATATGTTTGAGTGATTACAACGGCATGTTTTGATTGAACTTTGATCTATTGATTGTATTGAGAAACCTAGGTGCATATGCCTACTTGATTAGTTTAGGAATTCAAGACTTATATTAAACTAGTTCAATTGTGCTTATTTGATGATTTGATTATTGAACTAACATGAACTAATTGCTAGAAATCCTAAAATGGTTTACATAGCATGTCTTGAGTTTAATTGTGTGTAGGATGATCAAGTTGGCCATGTATCAACATGGTGACCTTAACCGGACTGTAATGAAGACTTAATCAGTGTCAAACATGATTAAGAAAGTCAATTTCGTGGTCAACATAAGTCAAGTTTTGCCAAAGATGTCTTGGAGCTTAATTGGGATCAATTGAAGTAAAATTTACTTTCTAGCCAAAGTCAGAATCAACGGACGTGACGTGGCAGCTGACATGGCATTGTTGACATGGCATTGTTGACATGGCATTGATGACATGGCAAAGAAGACAAGTTAACCATAGTTACATCTTAACTAGAAGACTTGGAGCCAAAAGAGAAGACAAGGAAAAGTTAATTTGAAAGGAGGAGACAAGAGGTACAACAAGTCTTATGACAAGTTTTTCTCTTCACATGTGTGAGAAGCTTTATTTCAAAACCGTTTCTCTTTCCCACCAAGACACTCCACATCCAATGGATCATATTCTCTCTACATCAAAATCACATTTTAATCCAATGGCCAAAGATTCAAGCTTTATTCTTATCTCTCATACTTTACATCCTATGGCCAAAATTGAATTTTCATTTGATCCAAAGGCCATCATTTATTCCACCTAAGAGACAAACTTTTCTCAAGTCAATTGTTGTATCTTTCAAGATGCATCTAAAGTCTATATCCATCCAAAAGCCATGATTTACTCCATCTAAAAGACAAACTTTTCTCAAGTCAATTGTTGTATCTTCCAAGATGCCTCCAAAGTCTATATCCATCCAAAAGCCATTATTTCTTCCTACCAAAAGAGACTTGTTGTAAACATTTTCACACTTCTCTAAGCCTTCTAACGTCTATAATGATCCAAGGGTCCATATCTTTCATATCAATCCAATGGCCCTCATTTCATGAGCTTACACTCCACAATTTTCTATAAAAACTAACTCTTTGTCTATGGTGCACACACTTGGCCGAAAATTACACTCTCTCTCTAGTGTTCTTCATCTTCTAAGCTTTCATTCTTTCACTCATTCATTCCTTGATTACATACTTGATTTTGAAGAGAGATCATACACACTAGCCAAGTAAAGCTTTATTGTTACTCTTGAGCCTTTCTTACCAGATTCTTATCATTTTCTCAAGAGCCATTTTCTTGCTTGCACAATCTGATTTCCAGAACATAAAGAGCCACATTTGAGCCTAAACACTTCCATATCTAGCTACTCAAAGAGCCATACCTTGAGCTTAAACTACTTCTCTACCCGGCTGCCATAAAGAGCCTATTTGAGAATTCAACTTGTTGATTTGTGTTCTCGGTGAGACCGAGGTGTATTATTGATTAAGTTAGTGTGGTGAGCTACAAACCACACGGTGTGTAGAGTTTGGTGTGGTGAGCTACAAACCACACGGTGTGTAGAGTTTGGTGTTTGAGCTACAAAAACATCGGTTGTAAGAGTTCCGCTTGACTCGGTGAACAAGCCATATTGGAGTGTTTTGAAATTCCCAAGTGGGACTTGGGGAGTGGAGTAGGCTTGGGTTAAGCCGAACCACTATAAATCTCTTGCCTTTTTTACTTTCCAGCAATTTCAATTAGCATTGCATTCTCATATCATACATACTTGAAATTGGATATTTAGGTTGCTAGATTCTAGTTTGTTTAAATTGATTGTTCTCCTTGACTCATATACATATACACTAGAACTTAATTTGGTATTTAGCTTCCGCTGAGGGTGAAATTTGATAGAATTCATTGAAACCGAAAAAGGAGTGACCTAGTCTAAATTTGACTAAGGACACAATTCACCCCCCTCTTGTGGTGCCATACATCCTAACAAGTGGTATCGGAGCTGGTTACTTGCATATAGAAGTAATTGTCTTGTGCATTATTTGTGATTCTTGATATGGCATCTACTAGTGGTAGACATGATCATGTATTAGAGGGTCAATCTAGTGGTAGACCACCATACTTTGATGGAGAAGACTATGACCATTGGAAGATGAGAATGAAACTTTATTTCATGTCTCTAGATATTGATTTGTGGTATGTCATAGAGGATGGACCTTATGAGCCTACTATCACCATCAAAGTTGGTGATGTTGAGAAGGAGATTTCAAAACCTAGGGATAAATGGGATGATAATGATAAGAAAAATATTTCTTTGAATGCTAAAGCTATGTCTATTTTATTTAATGCATTAAATTCAATTGAAGCTAAACATATTTCTACATGCATTTCGGCTAAAAATATGTGGACTAGGTTAGAGATGAAGCATGAGGGAACTAATCAAGTAAAGGAGTCTAAGATTAACATGCTCATGCATTCATATGAATTGTTCACTATGCTTCCACATGAGTCTATTACCGATATGGATATTAGACTAACCAAAATTCTGAATTCTCTTGAATCTTTAGGGAAGACATTCTCCAATCAAGAAAAGGTACAAAAGTACTTGAGAAGTCTTCCGGAAGCATGGGATGCCAAAGTGACCGCCATCCAAGAAGCTAAAGATCTCAAAGTTTTTAAGTTGGATGAGCTTGTAGGATCACTTCTGGTATATGAGACAAACTTGAAGGCAAGAGAAGCTCAAAAAGAGGACACCAAAAAGAAGAGCATTGCTTTTGCCTCCAAGGGTGATAGTGAAGATGATTTGAGTGATGAAGAAGTAGCCTTAATGACAAGGAGGTTCAGGAGATACTTGATAAACAAGAAGAAGCAAAGTGGTAGACCTTTTGGCCACTCAAGGAGGGACAACTTCAAATCTGGCCATGGGGATCAAAACGACTCAAAAGGGAACCATGAGGAGCAAGACAAAGATTTGAGCTGCTTTGAGTGTGGTAAGAGGGGACACATGAAGTATGAGTGTCCAAAGAAGAAAGAAAAGAGCAAGGAGCAAACCAAGAGAGCCTTCAAAGCTACATGGAGTGATTCGGACTCCGAAAGCACTTCAAGTGAGGACGAGGTTGCTAGACTTTGCTTGATGGCCAAAGGAAACTCATCCAATCCGGATGAGGAGGTAAACTCTTTTCATCATGATGATGATGATGTGTCTATTGATGATTTGCTTTCCTTACTCAATGACATGAATGCTAAGAATAGGAAAATGCATAAGGAAAAGAAACAATTGAAAAATGAGATTGATTGTTTAAATGCTAAGGTAGAAGAGCATGAAAAGACCATTGATGATCTAAATGCTAAATGTGATGAAAAGTGCGATATGCTTGCTGCCATGTGTGCTAATAACATGTCTAAGTGTGATCATGAACCCTTGATTGAAGATTTGCAATTTAAACTTAGTACCTTACAAGAAGAGTATGATGATTTGAAATTGATTGCTATTGTGCCTAATGAGAACCAAGAGTCACATGATGACTCTATTGTTCAAAATGAATTAGATGCTTTGAAATTAAGATATGAGGATCTAGAGAAATCGTTCTCGAATTTTAGTGTGGGATCTTCTAGACTTGATTCACTCTTATCATGCCTTAGACAATCTTTGGACAAATCGGGTTTAGGTTATGTTGGTGATAATGTAAAATTGAAGAAATGTGATATGCATGATATTTCTACATCTTTTGTATCACGTGGCTATTTGCATTCCTTGAATGACATGAAGGAGGATTGTTTTCCTAAGAAAATGATTTTTTCACCTCCTAACTACAATGCTTTGAATGATATGCATGCTAGTACTTCGAAATCACATCATGAACATGTATCATTTGTCCAATCCGTGAGACATAGGCCTATTCCCATTAGGGGTGTGTCAAATCAGCCTTGGAAGAAGGATATCAAATCTGTTCCCAAGAGATCCGTAGGGTTTCCTAAGAAATTAGGGCAACCCATAAGGTATTCTAGGGCTCCTAGAGCTCCACAAGGCTCTATGTATGCTAGCACTTCATTTCATTCTTCAAATGATGCATATATGCATAACTTGAATGCCAAAGTTTTTCCAAAGTTTCAATATGTGTTTGGCAAGAAAGTTAAGCAAATGTGGGTTCCAAAGGGAATCAAGATTCTTGATGCTAACCTCCTAGGACCCAAAAGAAATTGGGTACCTAAAGCGAATTGAACTAATGTAGGTGTTCTTGAAAATCAAAAGTTCTAAGGCTTCCAAGTGGTACTTGGATAGTGGTTGCTCAAGACACATGACCGGGAACTCAAGTTCTTTTTCTTCTCTCAAGAAGTTCTCTAATGGTGGTCATGTGACTTTTGGTGACAACAAGAAGGGTAGGATCCTTGGTCAAGGATCCATAGGTGATGTATCCTCTTTCTCTATCTCTAATGTGCAATTAGTTGATGGATTGTCTTTTAACCTTCTTAGTATTTCTCAATTGTGTGATGGTGGCTTGCGCATATGTTTTGATGATTCAAAGTGTGAGTTTTTAAATGCCATGAATGAATGTGTGCTTGTAGGAAAAAGAGATGGTAATGTGTATTCTATTAATTTGAAAGACTTGAATGATTGCAAACTTAAATGCTTGATTTCCAATGTTAGTGATGTGAATATATGGCATAGAAGATTAGGACATATAGGAATTTCTACAATTGAAAAATTGGTTAGAAATAATCTTGTTAGAGGCATACCTTCTTTGAACTTTGACATGTATGATGCTTGTGAGCCATGCATTAGTGGAAAACACACTAGGGAGTCTTTCAAGTCTAAAAACCAGATTTCAACTACTAGGGTTTTAGAACTTTTGCATCTTGATTTGTTTGGTCCAAGTAGAGTCAAAAGTCTAGGTGGTGGATCCTATGCTTTTGTGATTGTTGATGACTATTCTAGATATACTTGGGTGATTTTCCTTGCACATAAACATGAGACCATTCATGAGTTTTCAAAACTAATCAAGAGGCTTCAAAATGAAAAGAACATAAGCATTAGCAAGATTAGGAGTGATCATGGAGGAGAATTTGATAATCATGCATTTATTGATCTATGTGATGAATATGGCATTAGACATGATTTCTCTTCACCTAGAACACCCCAACAAAATGGGGTAGTAGAAAGGAAAAATAGAACTTTGCAAGAAATTGCTAGGACTATGCTTTGTGAACATGATTTGCCTAAGTTCTTGTGGGCCGAGGCCATTAATTGTGCATGCTATGTTACAAATAGGTTGTCTATTAGAAAGAAGATAAATAAGACACCTTATGAGATTTGGAATGATAGAAAACCTAAGGTTGACTACTTTAGAGTTTTTGGTTGCAAATGTTATGTACTAAAACTAAGGATGACTTAGATAAATTTGATGCAAAATCTACTCCTTGTGTATTTGTTGGCTATGCTTTAACTTCTAGAGCTTATAGAGTTTACAATCCAAAGTCTAGGAGAATAGAAGAGTCCATTCATGTTAAATTTATTGAAACTCTTGCACTTGACCCTTTGCTTGAGAATGATGATATTGAGTTAGATTTGGAGAAGTTGAGCTTAAAAGATGATAAAGATGACTCTCCTACACCTAAAGATGATGGACCAAGCAAAGAGGGAGAAAACGAGCACGAGGAGACACAAAATAGTGACGCACCCGTGGGCTTGGAAGAAAGTGAGGTTGCACCCGTGGCCTCCAATAGTGAAACTACAGCTCCTACATCATGGCTGCAAGTGAAGGACAAACACAAGCATCCCAAACAACTCATAATTGGCGATTTGCATCAAGGGGTAAGGACTCGTAGATCTCACTTAGCTCCTAATAATGGTGATATGCATGTTAATGTGGTAGATAATGTGACTGCAAATTTAATGAATACTGCTTTGATTGTTGATGTGCATGGTTCTTATGCCTTGATTTCTCAAGTAGAACCTAGAAATATTAATGATGCTTTGCTTGATGATAAATGGATTATTGCTATGCAAGATGAGTTGAATCAATTCACTAGGAATGAAGTTTGGCATCTAGTTCCAAGACCTAAAGACCAAACCATAATTGGAACTAAATGGGTGTTTAAGAACAAAATGAATGAACATGGTGAAGTTATTAGAAACAAGGCTAGGTTGGTTGCACAAGGGTACAACCAAGAAGAAGGGATTGACTATGAAGAAACATTTGCACCCGTAGCTAGGCTAGAAGCTATTAGGTTGCTTATGGCATTTGCATGTTTCAAAGGTTTTAAACTTTATCAAATGGATGTCAAAAGCGCATTTTTGAATGGTTTTATCAATGAGAATGTGCATGTAAAGCAACCACCTGGATTTGAAGATCCTAACTTTCCAAACCATGTTTATAAATTGACAAAAGCCTTGTATGGTTTGAAACAAGCACCTAGGGCATGGTATGATAGACTTTCTTCATTCTTAATTCAAAATGGTTTTAAAAGAGAAAGAATTGATAGCACTTTGTTCTTAAAAGAAAAAGGTCATGACATGCTTATTGTTCAAATATATGTAGATGACATTATATTTGGTGCTACTAATGAGGCTATGTGCAAAGAGTTTGAGTCTTGCATGAAAAATGAATTTGAGATGTCTATGATGGGTGAACTTACATTCTTTTTAGGGCTGCAAGTTAAACAAACTAAGAAAGGTATACATATTAGTCAAACTAAATATATTCATGATATGCTTAAAAAGTTTGGTTTTGATTCCTTGAATCCTTCTCCTACTCCCATGAGTGTGTCTACTAAGCTTGACAAAGATGAAAATGGACAGCCTTATGATTCTAAAATGTATAGGTCCATGATTGGTTCACTTTTGTATTTGACCTCTAGTAGACCCGACATTATGTTTAGTGTATGCATGTGTGCTAGATTTCAAAGTCAGCCTATGCATTCTCATTTCCTAGCGGTTAAGAGAATATTTAGGTATCTTAGACATACATCAACTCTTGGCTTATGGTATGACAAAAATTCATTGTTTGATTTACATGCATATAGTGATGCCGACTTTGCTGGATGTAAGATAAATAGGAAGAGTACTTCGGGTACATGCCAATTCCTAGGGAGTATGCTTATCTCTTGGTTCTCCAAGAAACAACCTTGTGTTGCCCTATCTACCACCGAAGCCGAATATATGGCTATAGGGAGTTGTTGTGCTCAACTCTTATGGATTAGACAACAACTAAATGATTTTGGACTTAAATTAAAAGATATTCCTATATATTGTGATAATATTAGTGCCATTAGCCTTTCTAAAAATCCGGTGCATCATTCTAAGGCTAAACATATTGAAATTAGGCATCATTTTATTAGAGACCATTAGCCTTTCTTACCAGATTCTTATCATTTACTCAAGAGCCATTTTCTTGCTTGCACAATCTGATTTCCAGAACATAAAGAGCCACATTTGAGCCTAAACACTTCCATATCTAGCTACTCAAAGAGCCATACCTTGAGCTTAAACTACTTCTCTACCCGGCTGCCATAAAGAGCCTATTTGAGAATTCAACTTGTTGATTTGTGTTCTCGGTGAGACCGAGGTGTATTATTGATTAAGTTAGTGTGGTGAGCTACAAACCACACGGTGTGTAGAGTTTGGTGTGGTGAGCTACAAACCACACGGTGTGTAGAGTTTGGTGTGGTGAGCTACAAACCACACGGTGTGTAGAGTTTGGTGTTTGAGCTACAAAAACATCGGTTGTAAGAGTTCCGCTTGACTCGGTTGAACAAGCCATATTGGAGTGTTTTGAAATTCCCAAGTGGGACTTGGGGAGTGGAGTAGGCTTGGGTTAAGCCGAACCACTATAAATCTCTTGCCTTTTTTACTTTCCAGCAATTTCAATTAGCATTGCATTCTCATATCATACATACTTGAAATTGGATATTTAGGTTGCTAGATTCTAGTTTGTTTAAATTGATTGTTCTCCTTGACTCATATACATATACACTAGAACTTAATTTGGTATTTAGCTTCCGCTTAGGGTGAAATTTGATAGAATTCATTGAAACCGAAAAAGGAGTGACCTAGTCTAAATTTGACTAAGGACACAATTCACCCCCCCTCTTGTGGTGCCATACATCCTAACATTCCAAAGCATCAAAGTGTACCGTTGTACTCTATTTAGTGTTCTTAGAAGTCTAACATGCTAGTTTAGCCTTCGTGCAAGGTTTCATGAGGTAAAGATGCAAATAGACCAAGTTATGTTTGAAATTGCACAAAAACGTGTACATTCTCGTCTATGGAGAGTGTTGAGCAATTCCAAAGCATCAAAGTGGACCATTGTGCTCTATTTAGTGTTCTTAGAACTCTAACATGCTAGTTTAACCTTCGTGCAATGTTTCGTAAGGTAAAGATACGAATAGATCAAGTAATGTTTGAAATTGCACAAAAACATGTAAATCTCGTCCTTGAAGAGTGTTGAGCAATTCCAAAGCATCAAAGTGAACCGTTGTACTCTATTTAGTGCTCTTAGAAGTCTAACATGCTAGTTTAGCCTTCGTGTAAGGTTTCGCGAGGTAAAGATGCGAATAGACCAAGTTATGTTGAAATTGCACAAAAAAGTGAAAAACTCATCAATGGAGGGAGTTGAGCTATTCCAAAGTTTTGAAGTGGACCGTTGTACCCTATTTACGATGCTTAGAAGTCTAACATCCTAGTTTAGCCTTCGTGTAATGTTTCGTATGGTAAAGATGCGAATAGACCAAGTTATGTTGAAATTGCACAAAAAGGTGAAAAACTCATCTATGGAGAGAGTTAAGCTATTCCAAATCTCCGAAGTGGACCGTCGTACTATATTTACTGTGCTTAAAATTCTAACATGCTAGTTTAGCCTTCGTGCAATGCTTCATAAGGTAAAGATGCAAATAGACCACGTTATGTTTGAAATTGCACAAAAACGTGTACATTCTCGTCTATGGAGAGTGTTGAGCAATTCCAAAGCATCAAAGTGGACCATTGTGCTCTATTTAGTGTTCTTAGAACTCTAACATGCTAGTTTAACCTTCGTGCAATGTTTCGTAAGGTAAAGATACGAATAGATCAAGTAATGTCTGAAATTGTACAAAAACATGTAAATCTCGTCCATGAAGAGTGTTGAGCAATTCCAAAGCATCAAAGTGAACCGTTGTACTCTATTTAGTGCTCTTAGAAGTCTAACAAGCTAGTTTAGCCTTCGTGTAAGGTTTCGCGAGGTAAAGATGCGAATAGACCAAGTGATGTTGAAATTGCACAAAAAGTGAAAAGCTCGTCTATAGAGAGAGTTGAGAAATTCCAAAGCTTCAAAGTGGACCCTTGTACTCTATTTTTAGTGTCCTTTGAAGTCTAGCATGCTAGTTTAGCCTTTGCGCAATGTTTCGCATGGTAAAGATACGAATAGATCAAGTAATGTTTGAAATTGCACAAAAACTTGTAAAGCTCGTCTATGGAGAGAGTTGAGCAATTCCAAAGCATCGAAGTGGACCATTGTACTCTATTTAGTGTTCTTAGAAGTCTCACTGGCTAGTTTAGCCTTCGTGCAAGGTTTCTTGAGGTAAAGATGCGAATAGTCCAAGTTACGTTGAAATTGCACAAAAAGGTGAAAAACTCATCTATGGAGAGAGTTGAGCTATTCCAAAGCTCCGAAGCGGACCGTCGTACTCTATTTAGTGTGCTTAGAAGTCTAACATGCTAGTTTAGCCTTCGTGCAATGCTTCATAAGGTAAAGATGCAAATAGACCAAGTTATGTTTGAAATTGCACAAAAACGTGTACATTCTCGTCTATGGAGAGTGTTGAGAAATTCCAAAGATTCAAAGTGGACCATTGTACTCTATTTAGTGTTCTTAGAACTCTAACATGCTAGTTTAGCTTTCGTGCAATGTTTCGTAAGGTAAAGATCCGAATAGATCAAGTAATGTTTGAAATTGCACAAAAACATGTAAATCTCGTCCATGAAAAGTGTTGAGCAATTCCAAAGCATCAAAGTGAACCGTTATACTCTATTTAGTGCTCTTGGAAGTCTAACAAGCTAGTTTAGCCTTCGTGTAAGGTTTCGCGAGGTAAAGATGCGAATAGACCAAGTTATGCTGAAATTGCACAAAAAGTGAAAAGCTCGTCTATAGAGAGAGTTGAGCAATTCCAAAGCTTCAAAGTGGACCATTGTACTCTATTTAGTGTCCTTTGAAGTCTAACATGCTAGTTTAGCCTTTGCGCAATGTTTCGCATGGCAAAGATACGAATAGATCAAGTAATGTTTGAAATTACACAAAAACTTGTAAAGCTCGTCTATGGAGAGAGTTGAGCAAGTCCAAAGCATCAAAGTGGACCGTTGTACTCTATTTCGTGTTCTTAGAAGTCTCACTTGCTAGTTTAGCCTTCGTGCAAGGTTTCTTGAGGTAAAGATGCGAATAGACCAAGTTATGTTGAAATTGCACAAAAAGGTGGAAAACTCATCTATGGAGAGAGTTGAGCTATTCCAAAGTTCCGAAGTAGACCGTCGTACTCTATTTACTGTACTCTATTTAATGCTTCATAAGGTAAAGATGCAAATAGACCAAGTTATGTTTGAAATTGCACAAAAACGTGTACATTCTCGTCTATGGAGAGTGTTGAGCAATTCCAAAGCATCATAGTGGACCATTGTACTCTATTTAGTGTTCTTAGAACTCTAACATGCTAGTTTAGCCTTCGTGCAATGTTTCGTAAGGTAAAGATACGAATAGATCAAGTAATGTTTGAAATTGCAGAAAAACATGTAAATCTCGTCCATGAAGAGTGTTGAGCAATTCCAAAGCATCAAAGTGAACCGTTGTACTCTATTTAGTGCTCTTAGAAGTCTAACATGCCAGTTTAGCATTCGTGTAAGGTTTCGCGAGGTAAAGATGCGAATGGACCAAGTTATGTTGAAATTGCACAAAAAAGTGAAAAACTCATCAATGGAGGGAGTTGAGCTATTCCAAAGTTTCGAAGTGGACCGTTGTACCCTATTTACGGTGCTTAGAAGTCTAACATCCTAGTTTAGCCTTCGTGCAATGTTTCGTGCGGTAAAGATGCAAATAGACCAAGTTATGTTGAAATTGCACAAAAAGGTGAAAAACTCATCTATGGAGAGAGTTGAGCTATTCCAAAGCTTCGAAGTGGACCGTCGTACTCTATTTACTGTGCTTAGATGTCTAACATGCTAGTTTAGTCTTCGTGCAATGCTTCATAAGGTAAAAATGCAAATAGACCAAGTTATGTTTGAAATTGTACAAAAACGTGTAAAGCTCATCTATTGAGAGAGTTGAGCAATTCCAAAGCATCAAAGTCGACCGTTATACTCTATTTAGTGTTCTTAGAAGTCTAGCTTGCTAATCTAGCTTTCGTGCAACGTTTCGTCAGTTAAAGATACGAATAGACCAAGTTATGTTTGAAATGGCACAAAAACGTGAATTGCTCGTCTATGGAGAGTTAAGCTATTCCAAAGCATCAAATTGGACCACTGTACTATATTTAGTGTTCTTAGAAGTCAAACATGCTAGTTTAAGCCTTCATGCAAGGTTTCGTGAGGTAAAGATGCGAATAGACCATGTTATGTTGAAATTGCACAGAAAGTGAAAAGCTCGTCTATAGAGAGAGTTGAGCAATTCCGAAGCTGCAAAGTGGACCGTTGTACTCTATTTGGTGTCCTTTGAAGTCTAACATGCTAGTTTAGCCTTCGTGCAATGTTTCGTATGGTAAAGATACGAATAGATCAAGTAATGTTTGAAATTGCACAAAAACACGTAAAGCTCGTCTATGGAGAGTGTTGAGCAATTCCAAAGCATCAAAGTGGACCGTTGTAATCTATTTGGGGTTCTTAGAAGTCTAACTTGGGAGTTCAGCTTTCGTGCAATGTTTCGTAAGTTAAAGATGCGAATAGACCAAGTTATGTTTGAAATTGCACAAAAACTTGTAAAGCTCGTCTATGGAGAGAGTTGAGCAATTCCAAAGAATCAAAGTGGACCGTTGTACTCTATTTAGCGTTCTTAGAAGTCTAACGTGCTAGTTTAGTCTTCGTGCATGGTTTCGTGAGGTAAAGATGCGAATCGACCAAGTTATGTTGAAATTGCACAAAAACGTGAAAAACTCATCTATGGAGAGAGTTGAGCTATTCCAAAGCTCCGAAGTGGACCGTTGTACTCTACTTACTGTGCTTAGAAGTCTAACATGCTAGTTTAGCCTTCGTACAATGTTTCGTGAGATAAAGATGCGAATTGACCAAGTTACGTTGAAATTGCACAAAAAGTGAAAAGTGTTAGGATGTATGGCACCACAAGAGGGGGGGGTGAATTGTGTCCTTAGTCAAATTTAGACTAGGTCACTCCTTTTCGGTTTCAATGAATTCTATCAAATTTCACCCTAAGCGGAAGCTAAATACCAAATTAAGTTCTAGTGTATATGTATATGAGTCAAGGAGAACAATCAATTTAAACAAACTTGAATCTAGCAACCTAAATATCCAATTTCAAGTATGTATGATATGAGAATGCAATGCTAATTGAAATTGCTGGAAAGTAAAAGAGGCAAGAGATTTATAGTGGTTCGGCTTAACCCAAGCCTACTCCACTCCCCAAGTCCCACTTGGGAATTTCAAACACTCCAATATGGCTTGTTCAACCGAGTCAAGCGGAACTCTTACAACCGATGTTTTTGTAGCTCAAACACCAAACTCTACACACCGTGTGGTTTGTAGCTCACCACACCAAACTCTACACACCGTGTGGTTTGTAGCTCACCACACTAACTCAATCAACAAAATACAAGCTCAAAAATGGCTCTAAGAATAGCCGGGTATGAGATAAGTTTAGGCTCAAAGGCTGGCTCTTTAGTAGCTGGATTTGTAAGTGTCTAAGGCTCAAATGAAGCTCTTGAAAAGCTGGAATGGGAATGGTAAGCACAAAACTCAGATTTGAGATTTTTTGGTTGCTAGGGTATGTGAAATTTTGAGTAGTGTATCAACCAACGAAAATCAGTTGTGATAAGGCTTGAATGGTGAAATGGAGATATAGAATGAAGCCTTATAGGTGCTGGAAATCAGATTGCTCAAGCAAGTAGAATGACTCTTGAGGAAATGATAAGAATCTGGTAAGAAAGGCTCAAGAGTAACAATAAAGCTTTACTTGGCTAGTGTGTGTGATCTCTCTTCAAAATCAAGTATGTAATCAAGAAATGAATGAGTGAAAGAATGAAAGCTTAGAAGATGAAGAACACTAGAGAGAGAGTGTAATTTTCGGCCAAGTATATGCACCATAGACAAAGAGTTAGTTTTTATAGAAACTTGTGGAGTGTAAGCTCATGAAATGAGGGCCATTGGATTGATATGAAAGATATGGACCCTTGGATCATTAGAGACGTTAGAAGGCTTAGAGAAGTGTGAAAATGTTTACAACAAGTCTCTTTTGGTAGGAAGAAATAATGGCTTTTGGATGGATATAGACTTTGGAGGCATCTTGGAAGATACAACAATTGACTTGAGAAAAGTTTGTCTTTTAGGTGGAGTAAATCATGGCTTTTGGATGGATATAGACTTTAGATGCATCTTGAAAGATACAACAATTGACTTGAGAAAAGTTTGTCTCTTAGGTGGAATAAATGATGGCCTTTGGATCAAATGAAAATTCAATTTTGGCCATAGGATGTAAAGTAGGAGAGATAAGAATAAAGCTTGAATCTTTGGCCATTGGATTAAAATGTGATTTTGATGTAGAGAGAATATGATCCATTGGATGTGGAGTGTCTTGGTGGGAAAGAGAAATGGTTTTGAAATAAAGCTTCCCACACATGTGAAGAGAAAAACTTGTCATAAGACTTGTTGTACCTCTTGTCTCCTCCTTTCAAATTAACTTTTCCTTCTCTTCTTTTTTTGGCTCCAAGTCTTCCAGTTAAGATGTAACTATGGTTAACTTGTCTTCTTTGCCATGTCATCAATGCCATGTCATTAATGCCGTGTCAACAATGCCATGTCAGCTGCCACGTCACGTCCGTCGATTCTGACTTTGACTAGAAAGTTAATTTTACTTCAATTGATCCCAATTAAGCTTCAAGACATCTTTGGCAAAACTTGATTATGTTGACCACGAAATTGACTTTCTTAATCATGTTTGACACTGATTAAGTCTTCATTACAGTTCGGTTAAGGTGACCATGTTGATACATGGCCAACTTGATCATACACACAATTAAACTCAAGACATGCTATGTAAACCCTTTTAGGATTTCTTGCAATTAGTTCATGTTAGTTCAATAATCAAATCATCAAATAAGCACAATTGAACTAGTTTAATATAAGTCTTGAATTCCTAAACTAATCAAGTAGGCATATGCACCTAGGTTTCTCAATACAATCAATAGATCAAAGTTCAATCAAAACATGCCGTTGTAATCACTCAAACATATATTCAACAAAAAGCTCATCTATGGAGAGAATTGAGCAATTCCAAAGCTTCAAAGTGGACCATTGTACTATATTTAGTGTCCTTTGAAGTCTAACATGCTAGTTTAGCCTTCGCGCAATGTTTCGCATGGTAAAGATACGAATAGATCAAGTAACGTTTGAAATTGCACAAAAACATGTAAATCTCGTCCATGGAGAGTGTTGAGCAATTTCAAAGCATCAAAGTGGACCGTTGTACTCTATTTAGTGTTCTTAGAAGTCTAACATGCTAGTTTAGCCTTCGTGCAAGGTTTCATGAGGTAAAGATGCGAATAGACCAAGTTATGTTTGAAATTGCATAACAACGTGAATTGCTCGTCTATGGAGAGTTAAGCTATTCCAAATCATCAAATTGGACCATTGTACTCTATTTAGTGTTCCTAGAAGTCTAACATGCTAGTTTAGCCTTCGTGCAAGGTTTCGTGAGGTAAAGATGCGAATAGACCAATTTACGTTGAAATTGCACAAAAAGTGAAAAGCTCGTCTATAGAGAGAGTTCAGCAATTCCAAAGCTGCAAAGTGGACCGTTGTACTCTATTTAGTGTCCTTTGAAGTCTAACATGCTAGTTTAGCCTTCGTGCAAGGTTTCATGAGGTAAAGATGCGAATAGACCAAGTTATGTTTGAAATTGCATAACAACGTGAATTGCTCGTCTATGGAGAGTTAAGCTATTCCAAATCATCAAATTGGACCATTGTACTCTATTTAGTGTTCCTAGAAGTCTAACATGCTAGTTTAGCCTTCGTGCAAGGTTTCGTGAGGTAAAGATGCGAATAGACCAATTTACGTTGAAATTGCACAAAAAGTGAAAAGCTCGTCTATAGAGAGAGTTCAGCAATTCCAAAGCTGCAAAGTGGACCGTTGTACTCTATTTAGTGTCCTTTGAAGTATAACATGCTAGTTTAGCCTTCGTGCAAGGTTTCGTGAGGTAAAGATGCGAATAGACCAAGTAATGTTTGAAATTACACAAAAACAGGTAAATCTCATCTATGGAGAGTGTTGAGCAATTTCAAAGCATCAAAGTGGACCGTTGTAATCTATTTGGGGTTCTTAGAAGTCTAAGTTGCTATTTTAGCTTTCGTGCAACGTTTCGTAATTTAAAAATGCGAATAGACCAAGTTATGTTTGAAATTGCACAAAAACTTGTAAAGCTCGTCTATGGAGAGAGTTGAGCAATTCCAAAGAATCAAAGTGGACTGTTGTACTCTATTTAGTGTTCTTAGAAGTCCAACATGCTAGTTTAGCCTTCGTGCATGGTTTCGTGAGGTAAAGATGCGAATAGACCAAGTTATGTCGAAATTGTACAAAAACGTTAAAAACTCATCCATGGAGAGAGTTGAGCTATTCGAAAGCTTCGAAGTGGACCGTTGTATTCTATTTAGTGTGCTTAGAAGTCCGACATGCTAGTTTAGCCTTCGTGCAATGTTTCGTAAGGTAAAGATGCAAATAGAGCAAGTTATCTTTGAAATGGCACAAAAACGTGTAAAGCTCATCTATTGAGAGAGTTGAGCAATTCCAAAGCATCAAAGTCGACCGTTGTACTCTATTTTGTTGTCTTTGGAAGTCTAACATGCTAGTTTAGCCTTCATGCAATGTTTCGTAAGGTAAAGATACGAATAGATAAAGTAATGTTTGACATTGCACAAAAACGTGTAAATCTCGTCTATGGAGAGTGTTGAGCAATTCCAAGGCATCAAAAACGTGTTCAGCTTTTGTGCTACATTTCGTAAGTTAAAGATGCGAATATACCAAGTTATGTTTGAAATTGCACAAAAACTTGTAAAGCTCATCTATCGAGAAAGTTCAGCAATTCCAAAGCATCAAAGTGGACCGTTGTACTCTATTTTGTGGTATTAGAAGTCTAAGTTGCTAGTTTGGCTTTCGTCCAGCGTTTCATAAGTTAAAGATGCGAATACACCACGTTATGTTTGAAATTGCACAAAAACGTCAATTGCTCGTCTATGGAGAGAGTTGAGCAATTCCAAAGGTTCAAAGTGGACCGTTGTACTATATTTAGTGTCTTTAGAAGTCTAACATGCTAGTTTAGCCTTCATGCAATGTTTCATATGGTAAAGATACGAATAGATAAAGTAATGTTTGAAATTGCACAAAAACGTGTACATTCTCTTCTATGGAGAGTGTTGAGCAATTCCAAAGCATCAAAGTGGACCATTGTACTCTATCTGGTGTTCTTAGAAGTCTAACTTGCTAGTTTAGCTTTCGTTCAACGTTTCGTAAGTTAAAGATGCGAATAGACCAAGTTATGTTTGAAATTGCACAAAAACTTGTAAAGCTCGTCTATGGAGAGAGTTGAGAAATTCCAAAGCATCAAAGTGGACCGTTGTACTCTATTTAGTGTTCTTAGAACTCTAACGTGCTAGTTTAGCCTTCGTGCAATGTTTCGTAAGGTAAAGATACGAATAGATCAAGTAATGTTTGAATTTGCACAAAAACATGTAAATCTCGTCCATGAAGAGTGTTGAGCAATTCCAAAGCATCAAAGTGAACCGTTGTACTCTATTTAGTGCTCTTAGAAGTCTAACATGCTAGTTTAGCCTTCGTGTAAGGTTTCGCAAGGTAAAGATGCGAATAGACCAAGTTATGTTGAAATTGCACAAAAAAGTGAAAAACTCATCAATGGAGAAAGTTGAGCTATTCCAAAGTTTCGAAGTGGACCGTTGTACCCTATTTACGGTGGTTAAAAGTTTAACATCCTAGTTTAGCCTTCGTGCAATGTTTTGTGTGGTAAAGATACGAATAGACCAAGTTATGTTGAAATTGCACAAAAAGTGAAAAGCTCGTCTATGGAGAGATTTAAGCAATTCTAAAGCTTCAAAGTGGACCGTGGTACTCTATTTAGTGTTCTTAGAAGTCTAACTTGCTAGTTTAGCCTTCGTACAACGTTTCGTGAGGTAAAGATGCGAATAGACCAAGTTATGTTGAAATT
This sequence comes from Tripterygium wilfordii, assembly GCF_013401445.1. Taxonomy (NCBI): domain Eukaryota; kingdom Viridiplantae; phylum Streptophyta; class Magnoliopsida; order Celastrales; family Celastraceae; genus Tripterygium; species Tripterygium wilfordii. The sequence continues at coordinate 8,258,938 of NC_052250.1, forward strand.
GCACAAAAACATGAAAAACTCTTCTGTGGAGAGAGTTGAGCTATTCCAAAGCTCCAAAGTGGACCGTTGTACTCTATTTACTGTGCTTAGAAGTCTAACATGCTAGTTTAGCCTTCGTGCAACGTTTCATAGGGTAAAGATGCAAATAGACCAAGTTATGTTTGAAATGGCACAAAAACGTGTAAAGCTCGTCTATCGAGAGAGTTGAGCAATTCCAAAGCATCAAAGTGGACCGTTGTACTCTATTTAGTGTTCTTAAAACTCTAACTTACCACTCTAGCTTCGTGCAACGTTTTGTCAGTTAAAGATGCGAATAGACCAATTTATGTTTGAAATGGCACAAAAACGTGTAAAGCTCACCTAGCGAGAGAGTTGAGCAATTCCAAAGCATCAAAGTGGACCGTTGTACTCTATTTTGTTGTCTTTGGAAGTCTAACATGCTAGTTTAGCCTTCATGCAATGTTCCGCATGGTAAAGATACGAATAGATAAAGTAATGTTTGAAATTGCGCAAAAACGTGTAAATCTCGTCTATGGAGAGTGTTGAGCAATTCCAAAGAATCAAAGTGGACCGTTGTACTCTATTTGGTGTTCTTAGAAGTCTAACTTGCTAGTTTAGCTTTCGTGCAACGTTTCGTAAGTTAAAGATGCGAATAGACCAAGTTATGTTTGAAATTGCACAAAAATTTGTAAAGCTCGTCTATGGTGAGAGTTGAGCAATTCCAAATCATTAAAGTGGACCGTTGTACTCTATTTAGCGTTCTTAGAACTCCAACATGCTAGTTTAGCCTTCGTGCAATGTTTCGTAAGGTAAAGATACGAATAGATCAAGTAATGTTTGAAACTGCACAAAAACATGTAAATCTCGTCCATGGAGAGTGTTGAGCAATTACAAAGCATCAAAGTGGACCGTTACACTCTATTTAGTGTTCTTAGAAGTCTAACATGCTAGTTTAGCCTTCGTGCAAGGTTTGTGAGGTAAAGATGCGAATAGACCATGTTATGTTGAAATTGCACAAAAAGTGAAAAGCTCGTCCACAGAGAGAGTTGAGCAATTCCAAAGCTGCAAAGTGGACCGTTGTACTCTATTTGGTGTCCTTTGAAGTCTAACATGCTAGTTTAGCCTTCGTCCAATGTTTCGTATGGTAAAGATACGAATAGATCAAGTACTGTTTGAAATTGCACAAAAACATGTAAAGCTCGTCTATGGAGAGTGTTGAGCAATTCCAAAGCATCAAAGTGGACCGTTGTAATCTATTTGGTGTTCTTAGAAGTCTAACTTGGGAGTTCAGCTTTCGTGCAACGTTTCGTAAGTTAAAGATGCGAATAGACCCAGTTATGTTTGAAATTGCACAAAAACTTGTAAAGCTCGTCTATGGAGAGAGTTGAGCAATTCCAAAGCATCAAAGTGGACCGTTGTACTCTATTTAGTGTTCTTAGAAGTCTAACATGCTAGTTTAGCCTTTGTGCAAGGTTTCGTGATGTAAAGATGCCAATAGACCAAGTTATGATTGAAATTGCATAACAACGTGTAAAGCTCATCTATTGAGAGAGTTGAGCAATTCCAAAGTATCAAAGTCGACCGTTGTAAACTATTTAGTGTTCGTAGAAATCTAACTTGCCACTCTAGCTTTCGTGCAACGTTTCGTCAGTTAAAGATGCGAATAGACCAATTTATGTTTGAAATGGCACAAAAACGTGTAAAGCTCGTCTAGCGAGAGAGTTGAGCAATTCCAAAGCATCAAAGTGGACCGTTGTACTCTATTTTGTTGTCTTTGGAAGTCTAACATGCTAGTTTAGCATTCATGCAATGTTTCGTAAGGTAAAGATACGAATAGATAAAGTAATGTTTGAAATTGCATAAAAACGTGTAAATCTCGTCTATGGAGAGTGTTGAGCAATTCCAAGGCATCAAAGTGGACCGTTGTACTCTATTTGGTGTTCATAGAAGTCTACTTTGCTAGTTCAGCTTTTGTGCCACATTTCGTAAGTTAAAGATGCGAATAGACCAAGTTATGTTTGAAATTGCACAGAAACTTGTAAAGCTCGTCTATGGAGAGAGTTGAGCAATTCCAAAGCATCAAAGTGGACCGTTGTACTCTATTTTTAGCGATCTTAGAAGTCTAACATGCTAGTTTAGCCTTCGTGCAAGGTTTCATGAGCTAAAGATGCGAATAGACCAAGTTATGTTGAAATTGCACAAAAACGTGAAAAACTCATCTATGGAGAGAGTTGAACTATTCCAAAGCTTCAAAGTGGACCGTTGTACTCTATTTAGTGTGCTTAGAAGTCTGACATACTAGTTTAGCCTTCGTGCACTGTTTCGTAAGGTAAAGATGCAAATAGACCAAGTTATCTTTGAAATGGCACAAGAACGTGTAGAGCTCATCTATTGAGAGAGTTGAGCAATTCCAAAGCATCAAAGTCGACCGTTGTACTCTATTTAATGTTCTTAGAAGTCTAGCATGCTAGTTTAGCCTTCGTGCAAGGTTTCGTGAGGTAAAGATGCGAATAGACCAACTTATGTTGAAATTACACAAAAACGTGAAAAACTCATCTACGGAGAGAGTTGAGCTATTCCAAAGCTTCGAAGTGGACCGTTGTACTCTATTTACTTTGTTTAGAAGTCTAACATGCTAGTTTGGCCTTCGTGCAATGTCTCGTGTGGTAAAGATACGAATAGATAAAGTAATGTTTGAAATTGCACAAAAACGTGTAAATCTCGTCCATGGAGAGTGTTGAGCAATTCCAAAGCATCAAAGTGGACGTTGTACTCTATTTAGTGTTCTTAGAAGTCTAGCATGCTAGTTTAGCCTTCCTGCAAGGTTTCGTGAGGTAAAGATGCGAATAGACCAACTGATGATGAAATTGCACAAAAACGTGAAAAACTCATCTACGGAGAGAGTTGAGCTATTTCAAAGCTTCGAAGTGGACCGTTGTACTCTATTTACTTTGTTTAGAAGTCTAACATGCTAGTTTAGCCTTCGTGCAATGTCTCGTGAGGTAAAGATGCGAATAGACGAAGTTATGTTGAAATTGCACAAAAAGTGAAAATCTCGTCTATGGAGAGAGTTAAGCAATTCCAGAGCTTCAAAGTGGATCGTTGTACTCTATTTAGTGTCCTTTGATGTCTAACATGCTAGTTTAGCCTTCGTGCAATGTTTCGTATGGTAAAGATACGAATAGATCAAGTAACGTTTGAAATTGCACAAAAACATGTAAATCTCGTCCATGGAGAGTGTTGAGCAATTCCAAAGCATCGAAGTGGACCGTTGTACTTTATTTAGTATTGTTAGAAGTCTAACATGCTAGTTTAGCCTTCGTGCAAGGCTTCGTGAGGTAAAGTTGCGAGTAGACCAAGTTATGTTTGAAATTGCACAAAAACGTGAATTGCTCGTCGATGGAGAGAGTTAAGCTATTCCAAAGCATCAAATTGGACCATTGTACTCTATTTAGTGTTCTTAGATGTCTAACATGCAAGTTTAGCTTTCGTGCAAGGGTTTGAGAGGTAAAGATGCGAATAGACCAAGTTATGTTGAAATTGCACAAAAAGTGAAAAGCTCGTCTATAGAGAGAGTGGAGCAATTCCAAAGCTTCAAAGTGGACCATTGTAATCTATTTAGTGTCCTTTGAAGTCTAACATGCTAGTTTAGCCTTCGTGCATTGTTTCGTGAGGTGAAGATGCGAATAGATCAAGTATTGTTTGAAATTGCACAAAAACATATAAATCTCGTCTATGGAGAGTGTTGAGCAATTCCAAAGCACCAAAGTGAACCGTTGTACTCTATTTAGCGTTCTTAGAAGTCTAACATGCTAGTTTAGCCTTCGTGCAAGGTTTCATGAGGTAAAGATGCGAATAGACCAAGTTATGTTGAAATTGCACAAGACCGTGAAAAACTCATCTATGGAGAGAGTTAAGCTATTCCGAAGCTTCAAAGTGGACCACTGTAATCTATTTAGTGTCCTTTGAAGTCTAACATGCTAGTTTAGCCTTCGTGCATTGTTTCGTGAGATAAAGATGCGAATAGATCAAGTAATGTTTGAAATTGCACAAAAACATATAAATCTCATCTATAGAGAGAGTTAAGCTATTCCGAAGCTTCAAAGTGGACCATTGTAATCTATTTAGTGTCCTTTGAAGTCTAACATGCTAGTTTAGCCTTCGTGCATTGTTTCGTGAGGTAAAGATACGAATAGATAACGTAATGTTTGAAATTGCACAAAAACGTGTAAATCTCGTCCATGGAGAGTTTTGAGCAATTCCAAAGCATCAAAGTGGACCGTTGTACTCTATTTAGTGTTCTTAGAAGTCTAGCATGCTAGTTTAGCCTTCGTGCAAGGTTTCGTGAGGTAAAGATGCGAATAGACCAACTTATGTTGAAATTGCACAAAAACGTGAAAAACTCATCTACGGGGGGAGTTGAGCTATTCCAAAGCTTCGAAGTGGACCGTTGTACTCTATTTACTTTGTTTAGAAGTCTAACATGCTAGTTTAGCCTTCGTGCAATGTCTCGTGAGGTAAAGATACGAATGGATAACGTAATGTTTGAAATTGCACAAAAACGTGTAAATCTCGTCCATGGAGAGTGTTGAGCAATTCCAAATCATCAAAGTGGACCGTTGTTCTCTATTTAGTGTTCTTAGAAGTCTAGCATGCTAGTTTAGCCTTCGTGCAAGGTTTCGTGAGTTAAAGATGCGAATAGACCAACTTATGTTGAAATTGCACAAAAACGTGAAAACCTCATCTACGGAGAGAGTTGAGCTATTCCAAAGCTTCGAAGTGGACCGTTGTACTCTATTTACTTTGTTTAGAAGTCTAACATGCTAGTTTAGCCTTCGTGCAATTTCTCGTGAGGTAAAGATGCGAATAGACGAAGTTATGTTGAAATTGCACAAAAAGTGAAAATCTCGTCTATGGAGAGAGTTAAGCAATTCCAGAGCTTCAAAGTGGATCGTTGTACTCTATTTAGTGTCCTTTGATGTCTAACATGCTAGTTTAGCCTTCGTGCAATGTTTCGTATGGTAAAGATACGAATAGATCAAGTAACGTTTGAAATTGCACAAAAACATGTAAATCTCGTCCATGGAGAGTGTTGAGCAATTCCAAAGCATCGAAGTGGACCATTGTACTCTATTTAGCGTTCTTAGAAGTCTAACATGCTAGTTTAGCCTTCGTGCAAGGTTTCGTGAGGTAAAGATGCGAATAGACTATGTTATGTTGAAATTGCACAAAAAGTGAAAAGCTCGTCCACAGAGAGAGTTGAGCAATTCCAAAGCTGCAAAGTGGACCGTTGTACTCTATTTACTTTGTTTAGAAGTCTAACATGCTAGTTTAACCTTCGTGCAATTTCTCGTGAGGTAAAGATGCGAATAGACGAATTTATGTTGAAATTGCACAAAAAGTGAAAATCTCATCTATGGAGAGAGTTAAGCAATTCCAGAGCTTCAAAGTGGACCGTTGTACTCTATTTAATGTTTTTAGAAGTCTAACATGCTAGTTTAGCCTTCATGCAATGTTTCGTCAGGTAAAGATACGAATAGATAACGTAATGTTTGAAATTGCACAAAAACGTGTAAATCTTGTCCATGGAGGGTGTTGAGCAATTCCAAAGCATCAAAGTGGACCGTTGTACTCTATTTAGTGTTCTTAGAAGTCTAGCATGCTAGTTTAGCCTTCGTGCAAGGTTTCGTGAGTTAAAGATGCGAATAGACCAACTTATGTTGAAATTGCACAAAAACGTGAAAAACTCATCTACAGAGAGAGTTGAGCTATTCCAAAGCTTCGAAGTGGACCGTTGTACTCTATTTACTTTGTTTAGAAGTCTAACATGCTAGTTTAGCCTTCGTGCAATGTCTCGTGAGGTAAAGATGCGAATAGACGAAGTTATGTTGAAATTGCACAAAAAGTGAAAATCTCGTCTATGGAGAGAGTTAAGCAATTCCAGAGCTTCAAAGTGGATCGTTGTACTCTATTTAGTGTCCTTTGATGTCTAACATGCTAGTTTAGCCTTCGTGCAATGTTTCGTATGGTAAAGATAGGAATAGATCAAGTAACGTTTGAAATTGCACAAAAACTTGTAAATCTCGTCCATGGAGAGTGTTGAGCAATTCCAAAGCATCGAATTGGACCGTTGTACTTTATTTAGTATTGTTAGAAGTCTAACATGCTAGTTTAGCCTTCGTGCAAGTCTTCGTGAGGTAAAGTTACGAGTAGACCAAGTTATGTTTGAAACTGCACAAAAACGTGAATGGCTCGTCTATGGAGAGAGTTAAGCTATTCCAAAGCATCAAATTGGACCATTGTACTCTATTTAGTGTTCTTAGATGTCTAACATGCTAGTTTAGCTTTCGTGCAAGGGTTTGAGAGGTAAAGATGCGAATAGACCAAGTTATGTTGAAATTGCACAAAAAGTGAAAAGCTCGTCTATAGAGAGAGTGGAGCAATTCCAAAGTTTCAAAGTGGACCATTGTAATCGATTTAGTGTACTTTGAAGTCTAACATGCTAGTTTAGCCTTCGTGCATTGTTTCGTGAGGTAAACATGCGAATAGATCAAGTAATGTTTGAAATTGCACAAAACATATAAATCTCGTCTATGGAGAGTGTTGAGCAATTCCAAAGCATCAAAGTGGACCGTTGTACTCTATTTAGCGTTCTTAGAAGTCTAACATGCTAGTTTAGCCTTCGTGCAAGGTTTCATGAGGTAAAGATGCGAATAGACCAAGTTATGTTGAAATTGCACAAAAACGTGAAAAACTCATCTATGGAGAGAGTTAAGCTATTCCGAAGCTTCAAAGTGCACCGTTGTAGTCTATTTAGTGTACTTAGAAGTCTGACATGCTAGTTTAGCCTTCGTGCATTGTTTCGTAAGGTAAAGATGCGAATAGACCAAGTAATGTTTGAAATGGCACAAGAACGTGTAGAGCTCATCTATTGAAAGAGTTGAGCAATTCCAAAGCATCAAAGTCGACCGTTGTACTCTATTTAATGTTTTTAGAAGTCCAACTTGCTACTCTAGCTTTTGTGAAACGTTTCGTCAGTTAAAGATGCGAATAGACCAATCTATGTTTGACATGGCACAGAAACGTGTACAGCTCGTCTATCGAGACAGTTGAGCAATTCCAGAGCATCAAACTGGACCGTTGTACTCTAATTTGTGTTATTAGAAGTCTAAGTTGGTAGTTTTGCTTTCGTGCAACATTTCATAAGTTAAATATTCGAATAGACCAAGTTATGTTCGAAATTGCACAAAAACGTCAATTGCTCGTCTATGGAGAGAGTTGAGCAATTCCAAAGCTTCAAAGTGGACCGTTGTACTCTATTTAGTGTCTTTAGAAGTCTAACATGCTAGTTTAGTCTTCACGCAATGTTTCGTCAGGTAAAGATACGAATAGATAATGTAATGTTTGAAATTGCACAAAAACGTGTAAATCTCGTCTATGGAGAGTGTTGAGCAATTTCAAAGCATCAAAGTGGACCGTTGTACTCTATTTGGTGTTCGTAGAAGTCTAACTTGCTAGTTTAGCTTTCGTGCAACATTTCGTAAGTTAAAGATGCGAATAGACCAAGTTATGTTTGAAATTGCACAAAAACTTGTAAAGCTCGTCTATGGAGAGAGTTGAGCAATTCCAAAGCATCAAAGTGGATCGTTGTACTCTATTTAGCATTTTTAGAACTCTAACATGCTAGTTTAGCCTTCGTGCAATGTTTCGTAAGGTAAAGATACGAATAGATCAAGTAATGTTCGAAATTGCACAAAAACATGTAAATCTCGTCCATGAAGAGTGTTGAGAAATTCCAAATCATCAAATTGAACCGTTGTACTCTATTTAGTGTTATTAGAAGTCTAACATGCTAGTTTAGCCTTCATGCACGGTTTTGCGAGGTAAAGATGCGAATAGACCAACTTACGTTGAAATTACACAAAAACGTGAAAAACTCATCTATGGAGAGAGTTGAGCTATTCCAAAGCTACGAAGTGGACCGTTGTACTCTTTTTACGGTGCTTGGAAGTCTAACATGCTAGTTTAGCCTTCGTGCAATGTTTCGTGTGGTAAAGATGCGAATATACCAAGTTATGTTGAAATCGCACAAAAAGTGAAAAGCTCGTCTATAGAGAGAATTGAGCAATTCCAAAGCTTCAAAGTGGACCATTGTAATCTATTTAGTGTCCTTTGAAGTCGAACATGCTAGTTTAGCCTTCGTGCATTGTTTCGTGAGGTAAAGATGCGAATAGATCAAGTAATGTTTGAAATTGCACAAAAACATGTAAAGCTCGTCTATGGAGGAGTGTTGAGCAATTCCAAAGCATCAAAGTGGACCGTTGTAATCTATTTGGTCTTCTAACAAGTCTAATTTGGGAGTTTAGCTTTCGTGCAACGTTTCGTAAGTTAAAGATGCGAATACATCAAGTTATGTTTGAAATTGCACAAAAACTTGTAAAGCTCGTCTATGGAGAGAGTTGAGTAATTCCAAAGAATCAAAGTGGACCGTTGTACTCTATTTAGCGTTCTTAGAAGTCTAACATGCTAGTTGAGCCTTCGTGCATGGTTTCGTGAGGTAAAGATGCGAATAGACCAAGTTATGTTGAAATTGCACAAAAATGTGAAAAACTCATCTATGGAGATAGTTGAGCTATTCCAAAGCTCCGAAGTGGACCGTTGTGTTGGATCGGATGGCACTACAAGAGGGGGGGTGAATTGTGTCCTTAGTCAATTTTAGACTAGTTCACCTCTTTTTTAGTTTCACCCTAAGCGAAAGCTAAATACCAAATTGAGTACTAGTGTAGATGTATATAAATCAAGTAGAACAATCAATTCGAGCAAATCACATATAAAATCCTAATATGATTGTATGTTCTCCTAATGGCAGATTTGAGCACAAAGCAATTAAACAAGCTCAAGCAAGTCAAGGACAATTGATATAAGCAAGATAGATAACTTTAAGATCAAGAACCAAGCAAGATGATCAAGTATGTATATGTCACTTGTAAAACAAATGTAATTAGGGCACAAAATCAGATTTGACAATTAATTGAACAAGCTTGACTCTAGCAACCTAAATGATCAATTTCAAGTATGTATGATATGAGAATGCAATGCTAATTGAAATTGCTGGAAAGTAAAAGAGGCAAGAGATTTATAGTGGTTCGGCTTAACCCAAGCCTACTCCACTCCCCAAGTCCCACTTGGGAATTTCAAACACTCCACTATAGCTTGTTCAACCGAGTCAAGCGGAACTCATACAACCAGTGTTTTTGTAGCTCAAACACCAAACTTTACACACCGTGTGGTTTATAGCTCACCACACCAAACTCTACACACCGTGTGGATTGTAGCTCACCACACTAACTTAATCAACAAAATACAAGCTCAAAAATGGCTCTAAGAATAGCCGGGTATGAGATAAGTTTAGGCTCAAAGGCTGGCTCTTTAGTAGCTGGATTTGTAAGTGTTCAGGCTCAATTTATGTTCTGAAAATCAGATTGTTCAAGTAAGAAAATGGCTCTTGAGGAAATGATAAGAATCAAGTAAGAAAGGCTCAAGAGTAACAATAAAGCTTTACTTGGCTAGTGTGTATGATCTCTCTTCAAAATCAAGTATGTAATCAAGGAATGAATGAGTGAAAGAATGAAAGATTAGAAGATGAAGAACATTAGAGAGAGAGATTGTAATTTTCGGCCAAGTGCATGCACCATAGACAAAGAGTTTGTTTTTATAGAAAAATTGTGGAGTGTAAGCTCATGAAATGAGGGCCATTGGATTGATATGAAAGATATGGACCCTTGGATCATTATAGACGTTGGAAGGCTTAGAGAAGTGTGAAAATGATTACAACAAGTCTTTTTTTGGTAGGAAGAAATAATGGCTTTTGGATGGATATAGACTTTGGAGGCCACCTTGAAAGATACAACAATTGACTTGAGAAAGGTTTGTCTTTTAGGTGGAGTAAGTCATGGCTTTTGGATGGATATAGACTTTAGAGGCATCTTGAAATATACAACCATTGACTTGAGAAAAGTTTGTCTCTTGGGTGGAGTAAATGATGGCCTTTGGATCAAATGAAGATTCAATTTTGGCCATAGGATGTAAAGTAGGAGAGATAAGAATAAAGCTTGAATCTTTGGCCATTGGATTAAAATGTGATTTTGATGTAGAGAGAATATGATCCATTGGATGTGGAGTGTCTTGGTGGGAAAGAGAAATGGTTTTGAAATAAAGCTTCCCACACATGTGAAGAGAAAAACTTGTCATAAGACTTGTTGTACCTCTTGTCTCCTCCTTTCAAATTAACTTTTCCTTCTCTTCTCTTTTTGGCTCCAAGTCTTCTAGTTAAGATGTAACTATGGTTAACTTGTCTCCTTTGCCATGTCATCAATGCCATGTCATTAATGCCATGTCAACAATGCCATGTCAGCTGCCACGTCACGTCCGTCGATTCTGACTTTGACTAGAAAGTTAATTTTACTTCAATTGATCCCAATTAAGCTCCAAGACATCTTTGGCAAAACTTGACTTATGTTGACCACGAAATTGTCTTTCTTAATCATGTTTGACACTGATTAAGCCTTCACTAATGTTGGTCAAGGATGACATTAGGATCAATTTACGTTTTGGTCACCCTACACACAAATCATACTCAGGACATGCGATGTAAATCCTTTTAGGATTTCTTGCAATTAGTCCACGTTAGTTCAATAATCAAATCATCAAATAAGCACAATTGAACTAGTTTAATATAAGTCTTGAATTTCTAAACTAATCAAGTAGGCATATGCACCTAGGTTTCTCAATACAGTCAATAGATCAAAGTTCAATCAAAACATGCCGTTGTAATCACTCAAACATATATTCAACACGTTGTACTCTATTTACTGTGCTTAGAAGTCTAACATGCTAGCTTAGCCTTCGTGCAATGTTTCATGAGGTAAATATGCGAATAGACCAAGTTATGTTGAAATTGCACAAAAAGTGAAAAGCTCGTCCATGGAAAGAGTTTAGCAATTCCAAAGCTTCAAAGTGGACCGTTGTACTCTATTTATTGTCGTTTGAAGTCTAACATGCTAGTTTAGGCTTCGCGCAATGTTTCGCATGGTAAAGACACGAATAGATCAAGTAATGTTTGAAATTGCACAAAAACATGTAAATCTCATCCATGGAGAGTGTTGAGCTATTCCAAAGCATCAAAGTCGTCCGTTGTACTCTATTTAGTGTTCTTAGAAGTCTAACATGCTAGTTTAGCCTTTGTGCAAGGTTTCGTGAGGTAAAGATGCGAATAGACCAAGTTATGTTGAAATTGCACAAAACGTGAAAAGCACGTCTATAGAGAGAGTTGAGCAATTCCAAAGCTTCAAAGTGGACCGTTGTACTCTATTTAGTGTCATTTGAAGTCTAACATGCTAGTTTCGCCTTCGTGCAATATTTCGTATGGTAAAGATACGAATAGATCAAGTAATGTTTGAAATTGCACAAAAACTTTTAAATCTCGTCTATGGAGAGTGTTGAGCAATTCCAAAGCATCAAAGTGGACTGTTGTACTCTATTTAGTGTTCTTAGAAGTATAACTTGCTAGTTTAGCTTTCGTGCAACCTTTCGAAAGTTAAAGATGCGAATAGACCAAGTTATGTTTGAAATTGCACAAAAACTTGTAAAGCTCGTCTATGGAGAGAGTTTAGCAATTCCAAAGCATCAAAGTGGACCGTTGTACTCCATTTAGTGTTCTTAGAAGTCTAACATGCTAGTTTAGCATTCACGCAGGGGTTCGTGAGCTAAAGATGCGGATAGACCAAGTTATTTTCAAATTGTACAAAAACGTGAAAAACTCATTTATGGAGAGACTTGAGCTATTCCAAAGCTTGGAAGTGGACCGTTGTACTCTATTTACTATGCTGAGAAGTCTAACATGCTAGTTTAGCTTCGTGCAACGTGTCGTGAGGTAAAGATGCGAATAGACCAAGTTATGTTGAAAGTGCACAAAAAGTGAAAAGCTCGGCTATGGAGAGAGTTGAGCAATTCCAAAGCTTCAAAGTGGACCGTTGTACTCTATTTAGTGTCCTCTGAAGTCTAACATGCTAGTTTAGCCTTCGTGCAATGTTTCGTAAGGTAAAGATACGAATAGATAAAGTAATGTTTGAAATTGCACAAAAACATGTAAATCTCGTCCATGGAGAGTGTTGAGAAATTCCAAAGCATCAAAGTGGACCTTTGTACTCTATTTAGTGTTCTTAGAAGTCTAACATGCTAATTTAGCCTTCGTGTAAGGATTCTTGAGGTAAAGATGCGAATGTACCAAGTTATTTTTGATATTGCACAAACACGTGAATTGCTCGTCTATGGAGAGAGTTAAGCTATTCCGAAGCATCAAATTGGACCACTGTACTCTATTTAGTGTTCTTAGAATTCTAACATGCTAGTTTAGCCTTCGTGCAATGTTTCGTATGGTAAAGATACGAATAGATCAAGTAATGTTTGAAATTGCACAAAAACTTTTAAATCTCATCTATGGAGAGTGTTGAGCAATTCCAAAGCATCAAAGTCGACTGTTGTACTCTATTTAGAGTTCTTGGAAGTCTAACTTGCTAGTTTAGCTTTCGTGCAACGTTTCGTAAGTTAAAGATGCGAATATACCAAGTTATGTTTGAAATTGCACAAAAACTTGTAAACTCGTCTATGGAGAGAGTTTAGCAATTCCAAAGCATCAAAGTGAACCGTTGTACTCTATTTAGTGTTCTTAGAAGTCTAACATGCTAGTTTAGCATTCATGCAAGGTTTCGTCAGGTAAAGATGCGAATAGACCAAGTTATGTTTGAAATTACGCAAACACGTGAATTGCTTGTCTATGGAGAGAGTTAAGCTATTTCAAAGCATCAAATTGGACCATTGTACTCTATTTAGTGTTCTTAGAAGTCTAACATGCTAGTTTAGCCTTCGTGCAAGGTTTCGTGAGGTAAAGAAGCGAATAGACCAAGTTATGTTGAAATTGCACAAAAAGTGAAAAGCTCGTATATAGAGAGAGTTGAGCAATTCCAAAGCTTCAAAGTGGACCGTTGTACTCTATTTAGTGTCCTTTGAAATCTAACATGCTAGTTTAGCCTTCGTGCAATGCTTCGTATGGTAAAGATACGAATAGATCAAGTAATGATTGAAATTGCACAAAAACTTTTAAATCTCGTCTGTGGACAGTGTTGAGCAATTCCAAAGCATCAAAGTGGACTGTTGTACTCTATTTAGTGTTGTTAGAAGTCTAACTTGCTAGTTTAGCTTTCGTGCAATGTTTCGTATGGTAAAGATACGAATAGATCAAGTAATGTTTGAAATTGCACAAAAACTTTTAAATCTCGTCTATGAAGAGTGTTGAGCAATTCCAAAGCATCAAAGTGGACTGTTGTACTCTATTTAGAGTTCTTAAAAGTCTAACTTGCTAGTTTAGCTTTCGTGGAACGTTTCGTAAGTTAAAGATGCGAATAGACCAAGTTTTGTTTGAAATTGCACAAAAACTTGTAAAGCTCGTCGATGCAGAGAGTTTAGCAATTCCAAAGCATCATTGTGGACCGTTGTACTCTATTTAGTGTTCTTAGAAGTCTAACAAGCTAGTTTAGCATTCGTGCAAGGTTTCGTGAGGTAAAGATGCGAATATACCAAGTTATGTTTGAAATTGCACAAACACGTGAATTGCTCGTCTATGGAGAGAGTTAAGCTATTCCAAAGCATCAAATTGGACCATTGTACTCTATTTAGTGTTCTTAGAAGTCTAACATGCTAGTTTAGCCTTCGTGCGAGGTTTCGTGACGTAAAGATGCGAATAGACCAAGTTATGTTGAAATTGCACAAAAAGTGAAAAGCTCGTCTATAGAGAGAGTTGAGCAATTCCAAAGCTTGAAAGTGGACCGTTGTACTCTATTTAGTGTCCTTTGAAATCTAACATGCTAGTTTAGCCTTCGTGAAACGTTTCGTAAGTTAAAGATGCGAATAGACCAAGTTATGTTTGAAATTGCACAAAAACTTGTAAAGCTCGTCTATGGAGAGAGTTTAGCAATTCCGAAGCATCAAAGTGGACCGTTGTACTCTATTTAGTGTTCTTAGAAGTATAACATGCTAGTTTAGCATTCGTGCAAGGTTTCGTGAGGTAAAGATGCGAATAGACCAAGTTATGTTTGAAATTGCACAAACACGTGAATTGCTCGTCTATGGAGAGAGTTAAGCTATTCCAAAGCATCAAATTGGACCATTGTACTCTATTTAGTGCTCTTAGAAGTCTCACATGCTAGTTTAGCCTTCGTGCAAGGTTTCGTGAGGTAAAGATGCGAATAGGCCAAGTTATGTTGAAATTGCACAAAAAGTGAAAAGCTTGTCTATAGAGAGAGTTGAGCAATTCCAAAGCTTCAAAGTGTACCGTTGTACTCTATTTAGTGTCCTTTGAAGTCTAACATGCTAGTTTAGCCTTCGTGCAATGTTTCGTATGATAAAGATACGAATTGATCAAGTAATGTTTAAAATTGCACAAAAACTTTTAAATCTCGTCTATGGAGATTGTTGAGCAATTCCAAAGCATCAAAGTGGACTGTTGTACTCTATTTAGTGTTGTTAGAAGTCTAACTTGCTAGTTTAGCTTTCGTGCAATGTTTCGTATGGTAAAGATACAAATAGATCAAGTAATGTTTGAAATTGCACAAAAACTTTTAAATCTCGTCTATGGAGAGTGTTGAGCAATTCCAAAGCATCAAAGTGGACTGTTGTACTCTATTTAGAGTTCTTAGAAGTCTAACTTGCTAGTTTAGCTTTCGTGCAACGTTTCGTAAGTTAAAGATGCGAATAGACCAAGTTATATTTGAAATTGAACAAAAACTTGTAAAGCTCGTCTATGGAGAGATTTTAGCAATTCCAAATCATCAAAGTGGACCGTTGTACTCTATTTAGTGTTCTTAGAAGTCTAACATGCTAGTTTAGCATTCGTGCAAGGTTTCGTGAGGTAAAGATGCGAATAGACCAAATTATGTTTAAAATTGCACAAACACGTGAATTGCTCGTCTATGGAGAGAGTTAAGCTATTCCAAAGCATCAAATTGGACCATTGTACTCTATTTAGTGTTCTTAGAAGTCTCACATGCTAGTTTAGCCTTCGTGCAAGGTTTCGTGAGGTAAAATGCGAATAGACCAAGTTATGTTGAAATTGCACAAAAAGCGAAAAGCTCGTCTATAGAGAGAGTTGAGCAATTCCAAAGCTTCAAAGTGGACCGTTGTACTCTATTTAGTGTCCTCTGAAGTCTAACATGCTAGTTTAGCCTTCGTGTAATGTTTCGTATGACAAAGATACGAATTGATCAAGTATTGTTTGAAATTGCACAAAAACTTTTAAATATCGTCTATGGAGAGTGTTGAGCAATTCCAAAGCATCAAAGAGGACTGTTGTACACTATTTAGTGTTGTTAGAAGTCTAACTTGCTATTTTAGCTTTCGTGCAATGTTTCGTATGGTAAAGATACGAATAGATCAAGTAATGTTTGAAATTGCACAAAAACTTTTAAATCTCGTCTATGGAGAGTGTTGAGCAATTCCAAAGCATCAAAGTGGACTGTTGTACTCTATTTAGTGTTGTTAGAAGTCTAACTTGCTAGTTTATCTTTCGTGCAATGTTTCGTATGGTAAAGATACGAGTAGATCAAGTAATGTGTGAAATTGTACAAAAACTTTTAAATCTCGTCTATGGAGAGTGTTGAGCAATTCCAAAGCATCAAAGTGGACTGTTGTACTCTATTTAGAGTTCTTAGAAGTCTAACTTGCTAGTTTAGCTTTCGTGCAACGTTTCGTAAGTTAAAGATGCGAATAGACCAAGTTATGTTTGAAATTGCACAAAAACTTGTAAAGCTCGTCTATGGAGAGAGTGTAGCAATTCCAAAGCATCAAAGTGGACCGTTGTACTCTATTTAGTGTTCTTAGAAGTCTAACATGCTAGTTTAGCATTCGTGCAAGGTTTCGTGAGGTAAAGATGCGAATAGACCAAGTTATGTTTGAAATTGCACAAACACGTGAATTGTTCGTCAATGGAGGGAGTTAAGCTATTCCAAAGCATCAAATTGGACCATTGTACTCTATTTAGTGTTCTTAGAAGTATCACATGCTCGTTTAGCCTTCGTGCAAGGTTTCGTGAGGTAAAGATGTGAATAGACCAAGTTATGTTGAAATTGCACAAAAAGCGAAAAGCTCGTCTATAGAGAGAGTTGAGCAATTCCAAAGCTTCAAAGTGGACCGTTGTACTCTATTTAGTGTCCTCTGAAGTCTAACATGCTAGTTTAGCCTTCGTGCAATGTTTCGTATGGTAAAGATACGAATTGATCAAGTAATGTTTGAAATTGCACAAAAACTTTTAAATATCGTCTATGGAGAGTGTTGAGCAATTCCAAAGCATCAAAGAGGACTGTTGTACTCTATTTAGTGTTGTTAGAAGTCTAACTTGCTATTTTAGCTTTCGTGCAATGTTTCGTACGGTAAAGATACGAATTGATCAAGTAATGTTTGAAATTGCACAAAAACTTTTAAATCTCATCTATGGAGAGTGTTGAGCAATTCCAAAGCATCAAAGTGGACTGTTGTACTCTATTTAGTGTTGTTAGAAGTCTAACTTGCTAGTTTAGCTGTCGTGCAATGTTTCGTATGGTAAAGATACGAATAGATCAAGTAATGTTTGAAATTGCACAAAAACTTTTAAATCTCGTCTATGGAGAGTGTTGAGCAATTTCAAAGCATCAAAGTGGACTGTTGTACTCTATTTAGTGTTGTTAGAAGTCTAACTTGCTAGTTTAGCTTTCGTGCAACGTTTCGTAAGTTAAAGATGCGAATAGACCAAGTTATGTTTGAAATTGCACAAAAACTTGTAAAGCTCGTCTATGGAGAGAGTTTAGCAATTCCAAAGAATCAAAGTGGACCGTTGTACTCTATTTAGTATTCTTAGAAGTCTAACATGCTAGTTTAGCATTCGTGCAAGGTTTCGTGAGATAAAGATGTGAATAGACCAAGTTATGTTTGAAATTGCACAAACAAGTGAATTGCTCGTCTATGGAGAGAGTTGAGCAATTGCAAAGCTTCAAAGTGGACCGTTGTACTCTATTTAGGGTTCTTAAAAGTCTAACAAGCTAGTTTAGCCTTCGTGCAAGGTATCGTGAGTTAAAGATGCGAATAGACCAAGTTATGTTGAAATTGCACAAAAAGTGAAAAGCTTGTCTATAGAGAGAGTTGAGCAATTCCAAAGCTTCAAAGTGGACCGTTGTACTCTATTTAGTGTCCTTTGAAGTCTAACATGCTAGTTTAGCCTTCGTGCAATGTTTCGTATGGCAAAGATACGAATTGATCAAGTAATGTTTGAAATTGCACAAAAACTTTTAAATCTCGTCTATGGAGAGTGTTGAGCAATTCCAAAGCATCAAAGTGGACTGTTGTACTCTATTTAGTGTTGTTAGAAGTCTAACTTGCTAGTTTAGCTTTCGTGCAATGTTTCGTATGGTAAAGATACGAATAGATCAAGTAATGTTTGAAATTGCACAAAAACTTTTAAATCTCGTCTATGGAGAGTGTTGAGCAATTCCAAAGCATCAAAGTTGACTGTTGTACTCTATTTAGTGTTGTTAGAAGTCTAACTTGCTAGTTTAGCTTTCGTGCAATGTTTCGTATGGTAAAGATACGAATAGATCAAGTAATGTTTGAAATTGCACAAAAACTTTTAAATCTCGTCTATGGAGAGTGTTGAGCAATTCCAAAACATCATAGTGGACTGTTGTACTCTATTTAGAGTTCTTAGAAGTCTAACTTGCTAGTTTAGCTTTCGTGCAACGTTTCGTAAGTTAAAGATGCGAATAGACCAAGTTATGTTTGAAATTGCACAAAAACTTGTAAAGCTCGTCTATGGAGAGAGTTTAGCAATTCCAAAGCATCAAAGTGGACCGTCGTACTCTATTTCGTGTTCTTAGAAGTCTAACATGCTAGTTTAGCATTCGTGCAAGGTTTCGTGAGGTAAAGATGCGGATAGACTAAGTTATGTTTGAAATTGCACAAAAACGTGAATTGCCCGTCTATGGAGAGAGTTAAGCTATTCCAAAGCATCAAATTGGACCGTTGTACTCTATTTAGTGTTCTTAGAAGTCTAACATGCTAGTTTAGCCTTCGTGCAAGGTTTCGTGAGGTAAAGATGCGAATAAACCAAGTTATGTTTGAAATTGCACAAACACGTGAATTGGTCGTCTATGGAGAGAGTTAGGCTATTCCAAAGCATCAAATTGGACCATTGTACCCTATTTAGTGTTTTTAGAAGTCTCACATGCTAGTTTAGCCTTCGTGCAAGGTTTCGTGAGGTAAATATGTGAATAGGCCAAGTTATGTTGAAATTGCACAAAAAGTGAAAAGCTTGTCTATAGAGAGAGTTGAGCAATTCCAAAGCTTCAAAGTGGACCGTTGTACTCTATTTAGTGTACTTTGAAGTCTAACATGCTAGTTTAGCCTTCGTGCAATGTTTCGTATGGTAAAGATACGAATTGATCAAGTAATGATTGAAATTGCACAAAAACTTTTAAATCTCGTCTATGGAGAGTGTTGAGCAATTCCAAATCATCAAAGTGGACTGTTGTACTCTATTTAATGTTGTTTGAAGTCTAACTTGCTAGTTTAGCTTTCGTGCAATGTTTCGTATGGTAAAGATACGAATAGATCAAGTAATGTTTGAAATTGCACAAAAACATTTAAATCTCGTCTATGGAGAGTGTTGAGCAATTCCAAATCATCAAAGTGGACTGTTGTACTCTATTTAGAGTTCTTAGAAGTCTAACTTGCTAGTTTAGCTTTCGTGCAACGTTTCGTAAGTTAAAGATGCGAATAGACCAAGTTATGTTTGAAATTGCACAAAAACTTGTAAAGCTCGTCAATGGAGAGAGTTTAGCAATTCCAAAGCATCAAAGTGGACTGTTGTACTCTATTTAGTGTTCTTAAAAGTGTAACATGCTAGTTTAGCATTCGTGCAAGGTTTCGTGAGGTAAAGATGCGAATAGACCAAGTTATGTTTGAAATTGCACAAAAACTTGTAAAGCTCGTCTATGGAGAGAGTTTAGCAATTCCAAAGCATCAAAGTGGACCGTTGTACTCTATTTAGTGTTCTTAGAAGTCTAAAATGCTAGTTTAGCATTCTTGCAAGGTTTCGTGAGGTAAAGATGCGAATAGACCAAGTTATGTTTGAAATTGCACAAAAACTTGTAAAGCTCGTCTATGGAGAGAGTTTAGCAATTCCAAAGCATCAAAGTGGACCGTTGTACTCTATTTAGTGTTCTTAGAAGTCTAACATGCTAGTTTAGCATTCGTGCAAGGTTTCGTGAGGTAAAGATGCGAATAAACCAAGTTATGTTTGAAATTGCACAAACACGTGAATTGCTCGTCTATGGAGAGAGTTAAGCTATTCCAAAGCATCAAATTGGACCATTGTACTCTATTTAGTGTTCTTGGAAGTCTCACATGCTAGTTTAGCCTTCGTGCAAGGTTTCGTGAGGTAAAGATGCGAATAGACCAAGTTATGTTGAAATTGCACAAAAAGCGAAAAGCTCGGCTATAGAGAGAGTTGAGCAATTCCAAAGCTTCAAAGTGGACCGTTGTACTCTATTTAGTGTCCTTTGAAGTCTAACATGCTAGTTTAGCCTTCGTGCAATGTTTCGTATGGTAAAGATACGAATTGATCAAGTAATGTTTGAAATTGCACAAAAACTTTTAAATATCGTCTATGGAGAGTGTTGAGCAATTCCAAAGCATCAAAGTGGACAGTTGTACTCTATTTAGTGTTGTTAGAAGTCTAACTTGCTATTTTAGCTTTCGTGCAATGTTTCGTATGGTAAAGATACGAATAGATCAAGTAATGTTTGAAATTGCACAAAAACTTTTAAATCTCGTCTTTGGCAAGTGTTGAGCAATTCCAAAGCATCAAAGTGGACTGTTGTACTCTATTTAAAGTTTTTAGAAGTCTAACTTGCTAGTTTAGCTTTCGTGCAACGTTTCGTAAGTTAAAGAAGCGAATAGACCAAGTTATGTTTGAAATTGCACAAAAACTTGTAAAGCTCGTCTATGGAGAAAGTTTAGCAATTCCAAAGCATCAAAGTGGACTGTTGTACTCTATTTAGTGTTCTTAGAAGTCTAAAATGCTAGTTTAGCATTCGTGCAAGGTTTCGTGAGGTAAAGATGCGAATAGACCAAGTTATGTTTGAAATTGCACAAAAACTTGTAAAGCTCGTCTATGGAGAGAGTTTAGCAATTCCAAAGCATCAAAGTGGACCGTTGTACTCTATTTAGTGTTCTTAGAAGTCTAAATTGCTAGTTTAGCATTCGTGCAAGGTTTCGTGAGGTAAAGATGCGAATAGACCAAGTTATGTTTGAAATTGCACAAAAACTTGTAAAGCTCGTGGAGAGAGTTTAGCAATTCCAAAGCATCAAAGTGGACCGTTGTACTCTATTTAGTGTTCTTAGAAGTCTAACATGCTAGTTTAGCATTCGTGCAAGGTTTCGTGAGGTAAAGATGCGAATAGACCAAGTTATGTTTGAAATTGCACAAAAACTTGTAAAGCTCGTCTATGGAGAAAGTTTAGCAATTCCAAAGCATCAAAGTGGACTGTTGTACTCTATTTAGTGTTCTTAGAAGTCTAAAATGCTAGTTTAGCATTCGTGCAAGGTTTCGTGAGGTAAAGATGCGAATAGACCGAGTTATGTTTGAAATTGCCCAAAAACTTGTAAAGCTCGTCTATGGAGAGAGTTTAGCAATTCCAAAGCATCAAAGTGGACCGTTGCACTCTATTTAGTGTTCTTAGAAGTCTAAAATGCTAGTTTAGCATTCGTGCAAGGTTTCGTGAGGTAAAGATGCGAATAGACCAAGTTATGTTTGAAATTGCACAAAAACTTGTAAAGCTCGTCTATGGAGAGAGTTTAGCAATTCCAAAGCATCAAAGTGGACCGTTGTACTCTATTTAGTGTTCTTAGAAGTCTAAAATGCTAGTTTAGCATTCGTGCAAGGTTTCGTGAGGTAAAGATGCGAATAGACCAAGTTATGTTTGAAATTGCACAAAAACTTGTAAAGCTCGTCTATGGAGAGAGTTTAGCAATTCCAAAGCATCAAAGTGGACCGTTGTACTCTATTTAGTGTTCTTAGAAGTCTAAAATGCTAGTTTAGCATTCGTGCAAGGTTTCGTGAGGTAAAGATGCGAATAGACCAAGTTATGTTTGAAATTGCACAAAAACTTGTAAAGCTCGTCTATGGAGAAAGTTTAGCAATTCCAAAGCATCAAAGTGGACTGTTGTACTCTATTTAGTGTTCTTAGAAGTCTAAAATGCTAGTTTAGCATTCGTGCAAGGTTTCGTGAGGTAAAGATGCGAATAGACCGAGTTATGTTTGAAATTGCCCAAAAACTTGTAAAGCTCGTCTATGGAGAGAGTTTAGCAATTCCAAAGCATCAAAGTGGACCGTTGTACTCTATTTAGTGTTCTTAGAAGTCTAAAATGCTAGTTTAGCATTCGTGCAAGGTTTCGTGAGGTAAAGATGCGAATAGACCAAGTTATGTTTGAAATTGCACAAAAACTTGTAAAGCTCGTCTATGGAGAGAGTTTAGCAATTCCAAAGCATCAAAGTGGACCGTTGTACTCTATTTAGTGTTCTTAGAAGTCTAAAATGCTAGTTTAGCATTCGTGCAAGGTTTCGTGAGGTAAAGATGCGAATAGACCAAGTTATGTTTGAAATTGCACAAAAACTTGTAAAGCTCGTCTATGGAGAGAGTTTAGCAATTCCAAAGCATCAAAGTGGACCGTTGTACTCTATTTAGTGTTCTTAGAAGTCTAAAATGCTAGTTTAGCATTCGTGCAAGGTTTCGTGAGGTAAAGATGCGAATAGACCAAGTTATGTTTGAAATTGCACAAAAACTTGTAAAGCTCGTCTATGGAGAAAGTTTAGCAATTCCAAAGCATCAAAGTGGACTGTTGTACTCTATTTAGTGTTCTTAGAAGTCTAAAATGCTAGTTTAGCATTCGTGCAAGGTTTCGTGAGGTAAAGATGCGAATAGACCGAGTTATGTTTGAAATTGCCCAAAAACTTGTAAAGCTCGTCTATGGAGAGAGTTTAGCAATTCCAAAGCATCAAAGTGGACCGTTGTACTCTATTTAGTGTTCTTAGAAGTCTAAAATGCTAGTTTAGCATTCGTGCAAGGTTTCGTGAGGTAAAGATGCGAATAGACCAAGTTATGTTTGAAATTGCACAAAAACTTGTAAAGCTCGTCTATGGAGAAAGTTTAGCAATTCCAAAGCATCAAAGTGGGCCGTTGTACTCTATTTAGTGTTCTTAGAAGTCTAACATGCTAGTTTAGCATTCGTGCAAGGTTTCGTGAGGT
This sequence comes from Tripterygium wilfordii, assembly GCF_013401445.1. Lineage (NCBI taxonomy): Eukaryota > Viridiplantae > Streptophyta > Magnoliopsida > Celastrales > Celastraceae > Tripterygium > Tripterygium wilfordii. Next base: position 8,281,326 of record NC_052250.1, read on the forward strand.
AAAGATGTGAATAGACCAAGTTATGTTTGAAATTGCACAAACACGTGAATTGCTCGTCTATGGAGAGAGTTGAGCAATTGCAAAGCTTCAAAGTGGACCGTTGTACTCTATTTAGTGTTGTTATAAGTCTAACATGCTAGTTTATGTTAGGATGTATGGCACCACAAGAGGGGGGGTGAATTGTGTCCTTAGTCAAATTTAGACTAGGTAACTCCTTTTTCGGTTTTAATGAATTCTATCAAATTTCACCCTAAGCGGAAGCTAAATATCAAATTAAGTTCTAGTGTATATGTATATGAGTCAAGGAGAACAATCAATTTAAACAAACTTGAATCTAGCAACCTAAATATCCAATTTCAAGTATGTATGATATGAGAATGCAATGCTAATTGAAATTGCTGGAAAGTAAAAGAGGCAAGAGATTTATAGTGGTTCGGCTTAACCCAAGCCTACTCCACTCCCCAAGTCCCACTTGGGAATTTCAAACACTCCAATATGGCTTGTTCAACCGAGTCAAGCGGAACTCTTACAACCGATGTTTTTGTAGCTCAAACACCAAACTCTACACACCGTGTGGTTTGTAGCTCACCACACCGAACTCTACACACCGTGTGGTTTGTAGCTCACCACACCGAACTCTACACACCGTGTGGTTTGTAGCTCACCACACTAACTCAATCAACAAAATAAAAGCTCAAATATGGCTCTAAGAATAGCCGGGTATGAGATAAGTTTAGGCTCAAAGGCTGGCTCTTTAGTAGCTGGATTTGTAAGTGTCTAAGGCTCAAATGAAGCTCTTGAAAAGCTGGAATGGGAATGGTAAGCACAAAACTCAGATTTGAGATTTTTTGGTTGCTAGGGTATGTGAAATTTTGAGTAGTGTATCAACCAACGAAAGTCAGTTGTGATAAGGCTTGAATGGTGAAATGGAGATATAGTATGAAGCCTTATAGGTGCTGGAAATCAGATTGCTCAAGCAAGTAGAATGACTCTTGAGGAAATGATAAGAATCTGGTAAGAAAGGCTCAAGAGTAACAATATAGCTTTACTTGGCTAGTGTGTGTGATCTCTCTTCAAAATCAAGTATGTAATCAAGAAATGAATGAGTGAAAGAATGAAAGCTTAGAAGATGAAGAACACTAGAGAGAGAGTGTAATTTTCGGCCAAGTATGTGCACCATAGACAAAGAGTTAGTTTTTTTAGAAAATTGTGGAGTGTAAGCTCATGAAATGAGGGCCATTGGATTGATATGAAAGATATGGACCCTTGGATCATTATAGACGTTAGAAGGCTTAGAGAAGTGTGAAAATGTTTACAACAAGTCTCTTTTGGTAGGAAGAAATAATGGCTTTTGGATGGATATAGACTTTAGAGGCATCTTGGAAGATACAACAATTGACTTGAGAAAAGTTTGTCTCTTAGGTGGAATAAATGATGGCCTTTGGATCAAATGAAGATTCAATTTTGACCATAGGATGTAAAGTAGGAGAGATAAGAATAAAGCTTGAATCTTTGGCCATTGGATTAAAATGTGATTTTGATGTAGAGAGAATATGATCCATTGGATGTGGAGTGTCTTGGTGGGAAAGAGAAATGGTTTTGAAATAAAGCTTCCCACACATGTGAAGAGAAAAACTTGTCATAAGACTTGTTGTACCTCTTGTCTCCTCCTTTCAAATTAACTTTTCCTTCTCTTCTCTTTTTGGCTCCAAGTCTTCTAGTTAAGATGTAACTATGGTTAACTTGTCTTCTTTGCCATGTCATCAAATGCCATGTCATTAATGCCATGTCAACAATGCCATGTCAGCTGCCACGTCACGTCCGTCGATTCTGACTTTGACTAGAAAGTTAATTTTACTTCAATTGATCCCAATTAAGCTCCAAGACATCTTTGGCAAAACTTGACTTATGTTGACCACGAAATTGACTTTCTTAATCATGTTTGACACTGATTAAGTCTTCATTACAGTCCGGTTAAGGTCACCATGTTGATACATGGCCAACTTGATCATCCTACACACAATTAAACTCAAGACATGCTATGTAAACCCTTTTAGGATTTCTTGCAATTAGTTCATGTTAGTTCCATAATCAAATCATCAAATAAGCACAATTGAACTAGTTTAATATAAGTCTTGAATTCCTAAACTAATCAAGTAGGCATATGCACCTAGGTTTCTCAATACAATCAATAGATCAAAGTTCAATCAAAACATGCCGTTGTAATCACTCAAACATATATTCAACATTCTCCCCCTTTTGATGATTACAAAATAACTTATGTAACTTTGAGCTATTTTCTTTAATTCACATGAGAAACTCTCCCCCTCACATTATGCTTCACACAAATAAACTTCCTATAAGCATATGTTTCAATAAACACAAGGGAATTGCAATTCAAGACAAGTAAAGTATCAATAGGCAAGGTCTATACAATATGACATTCAAGTTCCTCCCCCTTAACCTATGCATACCAAACTACCAAACTTTAAAGTTCAAAGTATATTTCTCCCCCTTTATTTTGTAAATGCATCCAAAAGGTGTTCAATATAAACAATGCATAAAATTCATACACATATCAAGGAATCATTCTCATGCCAAGATTACCTCTTAAAAATTCAAATCTCTCTTGGTTTAGAGGTTTCGTTAGTATGTCCGCAAGTTGGTTCATTGTGTCCACATAATCTAATTTAATTGTCCCTTGAGTCACATGGTCTCTAATAAAATGATGCCTAATTTCAATATGTTTAGCCTTAGAATGATGCACCGGATTTTTAGAAAGACTAATGGCACTAGTATTATCACAATATATAGGAATATCTTTTAATTTAAGTCCAAAATCATTTAGTTGTTGTGTAATCCATAAGAGTTGAGCACAACAACTTCCTATAGCCATATATTCAGCTTCGGTGGTAGATAGGGCTACACAAGGTTGTTTCTTGGAGAACCAAGAAATAAGCATACTTCCTAGGAATTGACATGTACCCGAAGTACTCTTTCTATTTATTTTACACCCAGCAAAATCAGCATCACTATATGCATATAAATCAAACAAAGAATTTTTATCATACCATATGCCAAGAGTTGATGTATGCCTAAGGTACCTAAATATTCTCTTAACCGTTAGGAAATGAGAATGCATAGGTTGACTTTGAAATCTAGCACACATGCATACACTAAACATAATGTCGGGTCTACTAGATGTCAAATATAAAAGTGAACCAATCATGGACCTATACATTTTAGAATCATAAGGTTGTTCATCTTCATCTTTTTCAAGTTTAGTTGACACACTCATAGGAGTAGGAGAAGGATTCAAGGAATCAAAACCAAACTTTTTAAGCATATCATGAATATATTTAGTTTGACTAATATGTATACCTTTCTTAGTTTGTTTAACTTGCAGCCCTAAAAAGAATGTAAGTTTACCCATCATAGACATCTCAAATTCATTTTTCATGCAAGACTCAAACTCTTTGCACATAGCCTCATTAGTAGCACCAAATATAATGTCATCTACATATATTTGAACAATAAGCATGTCATGACCTTTTTCTTTTAAGAACAAAGTGCTATCAATTCTTTCTCTTTTAAAACCATTTTGAATTAAGAATGAAGAAAGTCTATCATACCATGCCCTAGGTGCTTGTTTCAAACCATACAAGGCTTTTGTCAATTTATAAACATGGTTTGGAAAGTTAGGATCTTCAAATCCGGGTGGTTGCTTTACATATACATTCTCATTGATAAAACCATTCAAAAATGCACTTTTGACATCCATTTGATAAAGTTTAAAACCTTTGAAACATGCAAATGCCATAAGCAACCTAATAGCTTCTAGCCTAGCTACGGGTGCAAATGTTTCTTCATAGTCAATCCCTTCTTCTTGGTTGTACCCTTGTGCAACCAACCTAGCCTTGTTTCTAATAACTTCACCATCTTCATTCATTTTGTTCTTAAACACCCATTTAGTTCCAATTATGGTTTGGTCTTTAGGTCTTGGAATTAGATGCCAAACTTCATTCCTAGTGAATTGATTCAACTCATCTTGCATAGCAATAATCCATTTATCATCAAGCAAAGCATCATTAATATTTCTAGGTTCTACTTGAGAAATCAAGGCATAAGAACCATGCACATCAACAATCAAAGCAGTATTCATTAAATTTGCAGTCACATTATCTACCACATTTACGTGCATATCACCATTATTAGGAGCTAAGTGAGATCTACGAGTCCTTACCCCTTGATGCAAATCGCCAATTATGAGTTGTTTGGGATGTTTGTGTTTGTCCTTCACTTGCAGCCATGATGTAGGAGCTGTAGTTTCACTATTGGAGGCCACGGGTGCAACCTCACTTTCTTCCAAGCCCACGGGTGCGTCACTATTTTGTGTCTCCTCGTGCTCGTTTCCTCCCTCTTTGCTTGGTCCATCATCTTTAGGTGTAGGAGAGTCATCTTTATCATCTTTTAAGCTCAACTTCTCCAAACCTAACTCAATATCATCATTCTCAAGCAAAGGGTCAAGTGCAAGAGTTTCAATAAATTTAACATGAATGGACTCTTTTATTCTCCTAGACTTTGGATTGTAAACTCTATAAGCTCTAGAAGTTAAAGCATAGCCAACAAATACACAAGGAGTAGATTTTGCATCAAATTTATCTAAGTCATCCTTAGTGTTTAGTACATAACATTTGCAACCAAAAACTCTAAAGTAGTCAACCTTAGGTTTTCTATCATTCCAAATCTCATAAGGTGTCTTATTTATCTTCTTTCTAATAGACAACCTATTTGTAACATAGCATGCACAATTAATGGCCTCGGCCCACAAGAACTTAGGCAAATCATGTTCACAAAGCATAGTCCTAGCAATTTCTTGCAAAGTTCTATTTTTCCTTTCTACTACCCCATTTTGTTGGGGTGTTCTAGGTGAAGAGAAATCATGTCTAATGCCATATTCATCACATAGATCAATAAATGCATGATTATCAAATTCTCCTCCATGATCACTCCTAATCTTGCTAATGCTTATGTTCTTTTCATTTTGAAGCCTCTTGATTAGTTTTGAAAACTCATGAATGGTCTCATGTTTATGTGCAAGGAAAATCACCCAAGTATATCTAGAATAGTCATCAACAATCACAAAAGCATAGGATCCACCACCTAGACTTTTTACTCTACTTGGACCAAACAAATCAAGATGCAAAAGTTCTAAAACCCTAGTAGTTGAAATCTGGTTTTTAGACTTGAAAGACTCCCTAGTGTGTTTTCCACTAATGCATGGCTCACAAGCATCATACATGTCAAAGTTCAAATAAGGTATGTCTCTAACAAGATTATTTCTAACCAATTTTTCAATTGTAGAAATTCCTATATGTCCTAATCTTCTATGCCATATATTCACATCACTAACATTGGAAATCAAGCATTTAAGTTTGCAATCATTCAAGTCTTTCAAATTAATAGAATACACATTACCATCTCTTTTTCCTACAAGCACACATTCATTCATGGCATTTAAAAACTTACACTTTGAATCATCAAAACATATGCGCAAGCCACCATCACACAATTGAGAAATACTAAGAAGGTTAAAAGACAATCCATCAACTAATTGCACATTAGAGATAGAGAAAGATGATACATCACCTATGGATCCTTGACCAAGGATCCTACCCTTCTTGTTGTCACCAAAAGTCACATGACCACCATTAGAGAACTTCTTGAGAGAAGAAAAAGAACTTGAGTTCCCGGTCATATGTCTTGAGCAACCACTATCCAAGTACCACTTGGAAGCCTTAGAACTTTTGATTTTCAAGAACACCTACATTAGTTCAATTCGCTTTAGGTACCCAATTTCTTTTGGGTCCTAGGAGGTTAGCATCAAGAATCTTGGTTCCCTTTGGAACCCATATTTGCTTAACTTTCTTGCCAAACACATATTGAAACTTTGGAAAAACTTTGGCATTCAAGTTATGTATATATGCATCATTTGAAGAATGAAATGAAGTGCTAGCATACATAGAGCCTTGTGGAGCTCTAGGAGCCCTAGAATACCTTATGGGTTGCCCTAATTTCTTAGGAAACCCTACGGGTCTCTTGGGACCAGATTTGATATCCTTCTTCCAAGGCTGATTTGGCACACCCCTAATGGGAATAGGCCTATGTCTCACGGATTGGACAAATGATACATGTTCATGATGTGATTTCGAAGTACTAGCATGCATATCATTCAAAGCATTGTAGTTAGGAGGTGAAAAAATCATTTTCTTAGGAAAACAATCCTCCTTCATGTCATTCAAGGAATGCAAATATCCATGTGATACGAAAGATGTAGAAATATCATGCATATCACATTTCTTCAATTTTACATCATCACCAACATAACCTAAACCCGATTTATCCAAAGATTGTCTAAGGCATGATAAGAGTGAATCAAGTCTAGAAGATCCCACACTAAACTTTGAGAAAGATTTCTCTAGATCCTCATATCTCAATTTCAAAGCGTCTAATTCATTTTGAACAATAGAGTCATCGTGTGACTCTTGGTTCTCATTAGGCACAATAGCAATCAATTTCAAATCATCATACTCTTCTTGCAAGGTACTAAGTTTAAATTGCAAATCTTCAATCAAAGGTTCATGATCACACTTAGACATGTTATTAGCACACATGGCAGCAAGCATATCGCACTTTTCATCACATTTAGCATTTAGATCATCAATGGTCTTTTCATGCTCTTCTACCTTAGCATTTAAACAATCAATCTCATTTTTCAATTGTTTCTTTTCCTTATGCATTTTCCTATTCTTAGCATTCATGTCATTGAGTAAGGAAAGCAAATCATCAATAGACACATCATCATCATCATGATCAAAAGAGTTTACCTCCTCATCCGGATTGGATGAGTTTCCTTTGGCCATCAAGCAAAGTCTAGCAACCTCGTCCTCACTTGAAGTGCTTTCGGAGTCCGAATCACTCCATGTAGCTTTGAAGGCTCTCTTGGTTTGCTCCTTGCTCTTTTCTTTCTTCTTTGGACACTCATACTTCATGTGTCCCTTCTTACCACACTCAAAGCACCTCAAATCTTTGTCTTGCTCCTCATGGTTCCCTTTTGAGTCGTTTTGATCCCCATGGCCAGATTTGAAGTTGTCCCTCCTTGAGTGGCCAAAAAGTCTACCACCTTGCTTCTTCTTGTTTATCAAGTATCTCTTGAATCTTCTTGTCATTAGGGCTACTTCCTCATCACTCAAATCATCTCCACTATCACCCTTGGAGGCAAAAGCAATGCTCTTCTTTTTGGTGTCCTCTTTTTGAGCTTCTCTTGCCTTCAAATTTGTCTCATATACCAGAAGTGATCCTACAAGCTCATCCAACTTCAAAACTTTGAGATCTTTAGCTTCTTGGATGGCTGTCACTTTGGCATCCCATGCTTCCGGAAGACTTCTCAAGTACTTTTGCACCTTTTCTTGATTGGAGAATGTCTTCCCTAAAGATTCAAGAGAATTCAGAATTTTGGTTAGTCTAATATCCATATCGGTAATAGACTCATGTGAAAGCATAGTGAACAATTCATATGAATGCATGAGCATGTTAATCTTGGACTCCTTTACTTGATTAGTTCCCTCATGCTTCATCTCTAACCTAGTCCACATATCTTTAGCCGAAATGCATGTAGAAATATGTTTAGCTTCAATTGAATTCAATGCATTAAATAAAATAGACATAGCTTTAGCATTCCAGGAAATCTTTTTCTTATCATTGTCATCCCATTTATCCCTAGGTTTTGAAATCTCCTTTTCAACATCACCAACTTTGGTGATAATGGTAGGCTCATAATGTCCATCCTCTATGACATACCACAAATCAATATCCAGAGACATGAAATAAAGTTTCATTCTCATCTTCCAATGGTCATAGTCATCTCCATCAAAGTATGGAGGTCTACCACTAGATTGACCCTCTAACACATGATCATGTCTACCACTAGTAGATGCCATATCAAGAATCACAAATAATGCACAAGACAATTACTTCTATATGCAAGTAACCTGCTCCGATACCACTTGTTAGGATGTATGGCACCACAAGAGGGGGGGTGAATTGTGTCCTTAGTCAAATTTAGACTAGGTCACTCCTTTTTCGGTTTTAATGAATTCTATCAAATTTCACCCTAAGCGGAAGCTAAATATCAAATTAAGTTCTAGTGTATATGTATATGAGTCAAGGAGAAAAATCAATTTAAACAAACTTGAATCTAGCAACCTAAATATCCAATTTCAAGTATGTATGATATGAGAATGCAATGCTAATTGAAATTGCTGGAAAGTAAAAGAGGCAAGAGATTCATAGTGGTTCGGCTTAACCCAAGCCTACTCCACTCCCCAAGTCCCACTTGGGAATTTCAAACACTCCAATATGGCTTGTTCAACCGAGTCAAGCGGAACTCTTACAACCGATGTTTTTGTAGCTCAAACACCAAACTCTACACACCGTGTGGTTTATAGCTCACCACACCGAACTCTACACACCGTGTGGTTTGTAGCTCACCACACCAAACTCTACACACCGTGTGGTTTGTAGCTCACCACACTAACTCAATCAACAAAATAAAAGCTCAAATATGGCTCTAAGAATAGCCGGGTATGAGATAAGTTTAGGCTCAAAGGCTGGCTCTTTAGTAGCTGGATTTGTAAGTGTCTAAGGCTCAAATGAAGCTCTTGAAAAGCTGGAATGGGAATGGTAAGCACAAAACTCAGATTTGAGATTTTTTGGTTGCTAGGGTATGTGAAATTTTGAGTAGTGTATCAACCAACGAAAATCAGTTGTGATAAGGCTTGAATGGTGAAATGGAAATATAGTATGAAGCCTTATAGGTGCTGGAAATCAGATTGCTCAAGCAAGTAGAATGACTCTTGAGGAAATGATAAGAATCTGGTAAGAAAGGCTCAAGAGTAACAATAAAGCTTTACTTGGCTAGTGTGTGTGATCTCTCTTCAAAATCAAGTATGTAATCAAGAAATGAATGAGTGAAAGAATGAAAGCTTAGAAGATGGAGAACACTAGAGAGAGAGTGTAATTTTCGGCCAAGTATGTGCACCATAGACAAAGAGTTAGTTTTTTTAGAAAATTGTGGAGTGTAAGCTCATGAAATGAGGGCCATTGGATTGATATGAAAGATATGGACCCTTGGATCATTATAGACGTTAGAAGGCTTAGAGAAGTGTGAAAATGTTTACAACAAGTCTCTTTTGGTAGGAAGAAATAATGGCTTTTGGATGGATATAGACTTTAGAGGCATCTTGGAAGATACAACAATTGACTTGAGAAAAGTTTGTCTCTTAGGTGGAATAAATGATGGCCTTTGGATCAAATGAAGATTCAATTTTGACCATAGGATGTAAAGTAGGAGAGATAAGAATAAAGCTTGAATCTTTGGCCATTGGATTAAAATGTGATTTTGATGTAGAGAGAATATGATCCATTGGATGTGGAGTGTCTTGGTGGGAAAGAGAAATGGTTTTGAAATAAAGCTTCCCACACATGTGAAGAGAAAAACTTGTCATAAGACTTGTTATACCTCTTGTCTCCTCCTTTCAAATTAACTTTTCCTTCTCTTCTCTTTTTGGCTCCAAGTCTTCTAGTTAAGATGTAACTATGGTTAACTTGTCTTCTTTGCCATGTCATCAAATGCCATGTCATTAATGCCATGTCAACAATGCCATGTCAGCTGCCACGTCACGTCCGTCGATTCTGACTTTGACTAGAAAGTTAATTTTACTTCAATTGATCCCAATTACGCTCCAAGACATCTTTGGCAAAACTTGACTTATGTTGACCACGAAATTGACTTTCTTAATCATGTTTGACACTGATTAAGTCTTCATTACAGTCCGGTTAAGGTCACCATGTTGATACATGGCCAACTTGATCATCCTACACACAATTAAACTCAAGACATGCTATGTAAACCCTTTTAGGATTTCTTGCAATTAGTTCATGTTAGTTCCATAATCAAATCATCAAATAAGCACAATTGAACTAGTTTAATATAAGTCTTGAATTCCTAAACTAATCAAGTAGGCATATGCACCTAGGTTTCTCAATACAATCAATAGATCAAAGTTCAATCAAAACATGCCGTTGTAATCACTCAAACATATATTCAACAGTTTAGCCTTCGTGCAAGGTTTCGTGAGTTAAAGATGCGAATAGACCAAGTTATGTTGAAATTGCACAAAAAGTGAAAAGCTTGTCTATAGAGAGAGTTGAGCAATCCCAAAGCTTCCAAGTGGACCGTTGTAGTCTATTTAGTGTCTTTTGAAGTCTAACATGCTAGTTTAGCCTTCGTGCAATGTTTCGTATGGTAAAGATATGAATTGATCATGTAATGTTTGAAATTGCACAAAAACTTTTAAATCTCGTCTATGGAGAGTGTTGAGCAATTCCAAAGCATCAAAGTGGACTGTTGTACTCTATTTAGTGTTGTTAGAAGTCTAACTTGCTAGTTTAGCTTTCGTGCAATGTTTCGTATGCTAAAGATACGAATAGATCAAGTAATGTTTGAAATTGCACAAAAACTTTTAAATCTCGTCCATGGAGAGTGTTGAGCAATTCCAAAGCATCAAAGTGGACTGTTGTACTCTATTTAGTGTTGTTAGAAGTCTAACTTGCTAGTTTAGCTTTCGTGCAATGTTTCGTATGGTAAAGATACGAATAGATCAAGTAATGTTTGAAATTACACAAAAACTTTTAAATCTCGTCAATGGAGAGTGTTGAGCAATTCCAAAGCATCAAAGTGGACTGTTGTACTCTATTTAGAGTACTCTATTTAGAGTTCTTAAAAGTCTATGTTGCTAGTTTAGCTTCCGTGCAACGTTTCGTAATTTAAAGATGCGAATAGACCAAGTTATGTTTGAAATTGCACAAAAACTTGTAAAGCTCGTCTATGGAGAGAGTTTAGCAATTCCAAAGCATCAAAGTGGACCGTTGTACTCTATTTAGTGTTCTTAGAAGTCTAACATGCTAGTTTAGCATTCGTGCAAGGTTTCGTGAGGTAAAGATGCGAATAGACCAAGTTATGTTTGAAATTGCACAAAAACTTGTAAAGCTCGTCTATGGAGAGAGTTTAGCAATTCCAAAGCATCAAAGTGGACCGTTGTACTCTATTTAGTGTTCTTAGAAGTCTAACATGCTATTTTAGCATTCGTACAAGGTTTCGTGAGGTAAAGATGCGAATAGAACAAGTTATGTTTGAAATTGCACAAACACGTGAATTGCTCGTCTATGGAGAGAGTTAAGCTATTCCAAAGCATCAAATTGGGCCATTGTACTCTATTTAGTGTTCTTAGAAGTCTCACATGCTAGCTAGTTTAGCCTTCGTGCAAGGTTTCGTGAGGTAAAGATGCGAATAGACCAAGTTATGTTGAAATTGCACAAAAAGCGAAAAACTCGTCTATAGAGAGAGTAGAGCAATTCCAAAGCTTCAAAGTGGACCGTTGTTCTCTATTTAGTGTCCTTTGAAGTCTAACATGCTAGTTTAGCCTTCGTGCAATGTTTCGTATGGTAAAGATACGAATTAATCAAGTAATGTTTGAAATTGCACAAAAACTTTTAAATATCGTCTATGGAGAGTGTTGAGCAATTCCAAAGCATCAAAGTGGACAGTTGTACTCTATTTAGTGTTGTTAGAAGTCTAACTTGCTATTTTAGCTTTCGTGCAATGTTTCGTATGGTAAAGATACGAATAGATCAAGTAATGTTTGAAATTGCACAAAAACTTTTAAATCTCGTCTATGGCAAGTGTTGAGCAATTCCAAAGCATCAAAGTGGACTGTTGTACTCTATTTAGAGTTTTTAGAAGTCTAACTTGCTAGTTTAGCTTTTGTGCAACGTTTCGTAAGTTAAACATGCGAATAGCCAAGTTATGTTTGAAATTGCACAAAAACTTGTAAAGCTCGTCTATGGAGAAAGTTTAGCAATTCCAAAGCATCAAAGTGGGCCGTTATACTCTATTTAGTGTTCTTAGAAGTCTAACATGCTAGTTTAGCATTCGTGCAAGGTTTCGTGAGGTAAAGATGTGAATAGACCAAGTTATGTTTGAAATTGCACAAACACGTGAATTGCTCGTCTATGGAGAGAGTTGAGCAATTGCAAAGCTTCAAAGTGGACAATTGTACTCTATTTAGTGTTCTTAGAAGTCTAACATGCTAGTTTAGCCTTCGTGCAAGGTTTCGTGAGTTAAAGATGCGAATAGACCAAGTTATGTTGAAATTGAACAAAAAGTGAAAAGCTTGTCTATAGAAAGAGTTGAGCAATTCCAAAGCTTCCAATTGGACCGTTGTAGTCTATTTAGTGTCCTTTGAAGTCTAACATGCTAGTTTAGCCTTCGTGCAATGTTTCGTATGGTAAAGATACGAATTGATCATGTAATGTTTGAAATTGCACAAAAACTTTTAAATCTCGTCTATGGAGAGTGTTGAGCAATTCCAAAGTATCAAAGTGGACTGTTGTACTCTATTTAGGGTTCTTAGAAGTCTATGTTGCTAGTTTAGCTTTCGTGCAACGTTTCGTAAGTTAAAGATGCGAATAGACCAAGTTATGTTTGAAATTGCACAAAAACTTGTAAAGCTCGTCTATGGAGAGAGTTTAGCAATTCCAAAGCATCAAAGTGGACCGTTGTACTCTATTTAGTGTTCTTACAAGTCTAACATGCTAGTTTAGCATTCGTGCAAGGTTTCGTGAGGTAAAGATGCGAATAGACCAAGTTATGTTTGAAATTGCACAAAAACTTGTAAAGCTCGTCTATGGAGAGAGTTTAGCAATTCCAAAGCATCAAAGTGGACCGTTGTAATCTATTTAGTGTTCTTAGAAGTCTAACATGCTAGTTTAGCATTCGTGCAAGGTTTCGTGAGGTAAAGATGCGAATAGAACAAGTTATGTTTGAAATTGCACAAACACGTGAATTGCTCGTCTATGGAGAGAGTTAACCTATTCCAAAGCATCAAATTGGACCATTGTACTCTATTTAGTGTTCTCAGAAGTCTCACATGCTAGTTTAGCCTTCGTGCAAGGTTTCGTGAGGTAAAGATGCGAATAGACCAAGTTATGTTGAAATTGCACAAAAAGCGAAAAGCACGTCTATATAGAGAGTTGAGCAATTTCAAAGCTTCAAAGTGGACCGTTGTACTCTATTTAGTGTCCTTTGAAGTCTAACATGCTAGTTTAGCCTTCGTGCAATGTTTCGTATGGTAAAGATACGAATTGATCAAGTAATGTTTGAAATTGCACAAAAACTTTTAAATATCGTCTATGGAGAGTGTTGAGCAATTCCAAAGCATCAAATTGGACAGTTGTACTCTATTTAGTGTTGTTAGAAGTCTAGCTTGCTATTTTAGCTTTCGTGCAATGTTTCGTATGGTAAAGATACGAATAGATCAAGTAATGTTTGAAATTGCACAAAAACTTTTAAATCTCGTCTATGGCAAGTGTTGAGCAATTCCAAAGCATTAAAGTGGACTGTTGTACTCTATTTAGAGTTTTTAGAAGTCTAACTTGCTAGTTTAGCTTTCGTGCAACGTTTCGTAAGTTAAAGATGCGAATAGACCAAGTTATTTTTGAAATTGCACAAAAACTTGTAAAGCTCGTCTATGGAGAAAGTTTAGCAATTCCAAAGCATCAAAGTGGGCTGTTGTACTCTATTTAGTGTTCTTAGAAGTCTAACATGCTAGTTTAGCATTCGTGCAAGGTTTCGTGAGGTAAAGATGTGAATAGACCAAGTTATGTTTGAAATTGCACAAACATGTGAATTGCTCGTCTATGGAGAGAGTTGAGCAATTGCAAAGCTTCAAAGTGGACCGTTGTACTCTATTTAGTGTTCTTAGAAGTCTAACATGCTAGTTTAGCCTTCGTGCAAGGTTTCGTGAGGTAAAGATGTGAATAGACCAAGTTATGTTTGAAATTGCACAAACACGTGAATTGCTCGTCTATGGAGAGAGTTGAGCAATTGCAAAGCTTCAAAATGGACCGTTGTAGTCTATTTAGTGTCCTTTGAAGTCTAACATGCTAGTTTAGCCTTCGTGCAATGTTTCGTATGGTAAAGATACGAATTGATCATGTAATGTTTGAAATTGCACAAAAACTTTTAAATCTCGTCTATGGAGAGTGTTGAGGAATTCCAAAGCATCAAAGTGGACTGTTGTACTCTATTTAGTGTTGTTAGAAGTCTAACTTGCTAGTTTAGCTTTCGTGCAATGTTTCGTATGGTAAAGATACGAATAGATCAAGTAATGTTTGAAATTGCACAAAAACTTTTAAATCTCGTCTATGAAGAGTGTTGAGCAATTCCAAAGCATCAAAGTGGACTGTTGTACTCTATTTAGTGTTGTTAGAAGTCTAACTTGCTAGTTTAGCTTTCGTGCAATGTTTCGTATGGTAAAGATACGAATAGATCAAGTAATGTTTGAAATTGCACAAAAACTTTTAAATCTCGTCTATGGAGAGTGTTGAGAAATTCCAAAGCATCAAAGTGGACTGTTGTACTCTATTTAGAGTTCTTAGAAGTCTAACTTGCTAGTTTAGCTTTCGTGCAACGTTTCGTAAGTTAAAGATGCGAATAGACCAAGTTATGTTTGAAGTTGCACAAAAACTTGTAAAGCTCGTCTAAGGAGAGAGTTTAGCAATTCCAAAGCAGTAAAGTGGACCGTTCTACTCTATTTCGTGTTCTTAGAAGTCTAACATGCTAGTTTAGCATTCGTCCAAGGTTTCGTGAGGTAAAGATGCGGATAGACCAAGTTATGTTTGAAATTGCACAAAAACGTGAATTGCTCGTCTACGGAGAGAGTTAAGCTATTCCAAAGCATCAAATTGGAACGTTGTACTCTATTTATTGTTCTTAGAAGTCTAACATGCTAGTTTAGCCTTCGTGCAAGGTTTCGTGAGGTAAAGATGCGAATAGACCAAGTTATGTTTGAAATTGCATAAACACGTGAATTGCTCGTCTATGGAGAGAGTTAAGCTATTCCAAAGCATCAAATTGGACCATTGTACTCTATTTAGTGTTCTTAAAAGTCTCACATGGTAGTTTAGCCTTCGTGCAAGGTTTCGTGTGGTAAAGATGCGAATAGACCAAGTTATGTTGAAATTGCACAAAAAGTGAAAAGCTCGTCTATAGAGAGAGTTGAGCAATTACAAAGCTTCAAAGTGGACCGTTGTACTCTATTTAGTGTCCTTTGAAGTCTAACATGCTAGTTTAGCCTTCGTGCAATGTTTCGTGTGCTAAAGATACGAATTGATCAAGTAACGTTTGAAATTGCACAAAAACTTTTAAATCTCGTCTATGGAGAGTGTTGAGCAATTCCAAAGCATCAAAGTCGACTGTTGTACTCTATTTAGTGTTGTTAGAAGTCTAACTTGCTATTTTAGCTTTCGTGCAATGTTTCGTATGGTAAAGATACGAATAGATCAAGTAATGTTTGAAATTGCACAAAAACTTTTAAATCTCGTCTATGGCAAGTGTTCAGCAATTCCAAAGCATCAAAGTGGACGGTTGTACTATATTTAGAGTTCTTAGAAGTCTAACTTGCTAGTTTAGCTTTCGTGCAATGTTTCGTAAGTTAAAGATGCGAATAGACCAAGTTATGTTTGAAATTGCACAAAAACTTGTAAAGCTCGTCTATGGAGAAAGTTTAGCAATTTTAAAGCATCAAAGTGGGCCGTTGTACTCTATTTAGTGTTCTTAGAAGTCTAACATGCTAGTTTAGCATTCGTGCAAGGTTTCGTGAGGTAAAGATGTGAATAGACCAAGTTATGTTTGAAATTGCACAAACACGTGAATTGCTCGTCTATGGAGAGAGTTGAGCAATTGCAAAGCTTCAAAGTGGACCGTTGTACTCTATTTAGTGTTCTTAGAAGTCTAACATGCTAGTTTAGCCTTCGTGCAAGGTTTCGTGAGTTAAAGATGCGGATAGACCAAGTTATGTTGAAATTGCACAAAAAATGAAAAGCTTGTCTATAGAGAGAGTTGAGCAATTCCAAAGCTTCCAAGTGGACCGTTGTAGTCTATTTAGTGTCCTTTGAAGTCTAACATGCTAGTTTAGCCTTCGTGCAATGTTTCGTATGGTAAAGATACGAATTGATCATGTAATGTTTGAAATTGCACAAAAACTTTTAAATCTCGTATATGGAGAGTGTTGAGCAATTCCAAAGTATCAAAGTGGACTGTTGTACTCTAATTAGTGTTGTTAGAAGTCTAACTTGCTAGTTTAGCTTTCGTGCAATGTTTCGTATGGTAAAGATACGAATAGATCAAGTAATGTTTGAAATTGCACAAAAACTTTTAAATCTCGTCTATGGAGAGTGTTGAGCAATTTTAAAGCATCAAAGGGGACTGTTGTACTCTATTTAGTGTTGTTAGAAGTCTAACTTGCTAGTTTAGCTTTCGTGCAATGTTTCGTATGGTAAAGATACGAATAGATCAAGTAATGTTTGAAATTGCACAAGAACTTTTAAATCTCGTCTATGGAGAGTGTTGAGCAATTCCAAAGCATCAAAGTGGACTGTTGTACTCTATTTAGAGTTCTTAGAAGTCTAACTTGCTAGTTTAGCTTTCGTGCAACGTTTCGTAAGTTAAATATGCGAATAGACCAAGTTATGTTTGAAGTTGCACAAAAACTTGTAAAGCTCGTCTATGGAGAGAGTTTAGCAATTCCAAAGTATCAAAGTGGACCGTTCTACTCTATTTCGTGTTCTTAGAAGTCTAACATGCTAGTTTAGCATTCGTGCAAGGTTTCGTGAGGTAAAGTTGCGGATAGACCAAGTTATGTTCGAAATTGCACAAAAACGTGAATTGCTCGTCTATGGAGAGAGTTATGCTATTCCAAAGCATCAAATTGGACCGTTGTACTCTATTTATTGTTCTTAGAAGTCTAACATGCTAGTTTAGCCTTCGTGCAAGGTTTCGTGAGGTAAAGATGCGAATAGACCAAGTTATGTTTGAAATTGCACAAACACGTGAATTGCTCGTCTATGGAGAGAGTTAAGCTATTCCAAAGCATCAAATTGGACCATTGTACTCTATTTAGTGTTCTTAAAAGTCTCACATGCTAGTTTAGCCTTCGTGCAAGGTTTCGTGTGGTAAAGATGCGAATAGACCAAGTTATGTTGAAATTGCACAAAAAGTGAAAAGCTCGTCTATAGAGAGAGTTGAGCAATTACAAAGCTTCAAAGTGGACCGTTGTACTCTATTTAGTGTCCTTTGAAGTCTAACATGCTAGTTTAGCCTTCGTGCAATGTTTCGTGTGGTAAAGATACGAATTGATCAAGTAATGTTTGAAATTGCACAAAAACTTTTAAATCTCGTCCATGGAGAGTGTTGAGCAATTCCAAAGCATCAAAGTCGACTGTTGTACTCTATTTAGTGTTGTTAGAAGTCTAAGTTGCTATTTTAGCTTTCGTGCAATGTTTCGTATGGTAAAGATACGAATAGATCAAGTAATGTTTGAAAATGCACAAAAACTTTTAAATCTCGTCTATGGCAAGTGTTGAGCAATTCCAAAGCATCAAAGTGGACGGTTGTACTCTATTTAGAGTTCTTAGAAGTCTAACATGCTAGTTTAGCATTCGTGCAAGGTTTCGTGAGGTAAAGATGCGAATAGACCAAGTTATGTTTGAAATTGCACAAACACGTGAATTGCTCGTCTATGGAGAGAGTTGAGCAATTGCAAAGCTTCAAAGTGGACCGTTGTACTCTATTTAGTGTTCTTAGAAGTCTAACATGCTAGTTTAGCCTTCGTGCAACGTTTCGTGAGTTAAAGATGCGAATAGACCAAGTTATGTTGAAATTGCACAAAAAGTGAAAAGCTCGTCTATAGAGAGAGTTGAGCAATTCCAAAGCTTCAAAGTGAACCATTGTACTCTATTTAGTGTCCTTTGAAGTTTAACATGCTAGTTTAGTTTTCGTGCAATGTTTCGTATGGTAAAGATACGAATTGATCAAGTAATGTTTGAAATTGCACAACAACTTTTAAATCTCGTCTATGGAGAGTGTTGAGCAATTCCAAAGCTTCAAAGTGGACCGTTGTACTCTATTTAGTGTCCTTTGAAGTCTAACATGCTAGTTTAGCCTTCGTGCAATGTTTCGTATGGTAAAGATACGAATTGATCATGTAATGTTTGAAATTGCACAAAAACTTTTAAATCTCGTATATGGAGAGTGTTGAGCAATTCCAAAGTATCAAAGTGGACTGTTGTACTCTAATTAGTGTTGTTAGAAGTCTAACTTGCTAGTTTAGCTTTCGTGCAATGTTTCGTATGGTAAAGATACGAATAGATCAAGTAATGTTTGAAATTGCACAAAAACTTTTAAATCTCGTCTATGGAGAGTGTTGAGCAATTTTAAAGCATCAAAGGGGACTGTTGTACTCTATTTAGTGTTGTTAGAAGTCTAACTTGCTAGTTTAGCTTTCGTGCAATGTTTCGTATGGTAAAGATACGAATAGATCAAGTAATGTTTGAAATTGCACAAGAACTTTTAAATCTCGTCTATGGAGAGTGTTGAGCAATTCCAAAGCATCAAAGTGGACTGTTGTACTCTATTTAGAGTTCTTAGAAGTCTAACTTGCTAGTTTAGCTTTCGTGCAACGTTTCGTAAGTTAAATATGCGAATAGACCAAGTTATGTTTGAAGTTGCACAAAAACTTGTAAAGCTCGTCTATGGAGAGAGTTTAGCAATTCCAAAGTATCAAAGTGGACCATTCTACTCTATTTCGTGTTCTTAGAAGTCTAACATGCTAGTTTAGCATTCGTGCAAGGTTTCGTGAGGTAAAGTTGCGGATAGACCAAGTTATGTTTGAAATTGCACAAAAACGTGAATTGCTCGTCTATGGAGAGAGTTATGCTATTCCAAAGCATCAAATTGGACCGTTGTACTCTATTTATTGTTCTTAGAAGTCTAACATGCTAGTTTAGCCTTCGTGCAAGGTTTCGTGAGGTAAAGATGCGAATAGACCAAGTTATGTTTGAAATTGCACAAACACGTGAATTGCTCGTCTATGGAGAGAGTTAAGCTATTCCAAAGCATCAAATTGGACCATTGTACTCTATTTAGTGTTCTTAAAAGTCTCACATGCTAGTTTAGCCTTCGTGCAAGGTTTCGTGTGGTAAAGATGCGAATAGACCAAGTTATGTTGAAATTGCACAAAAAGTGAAAAGCTCGTCTATAGAGAGAGTTGAGCAATTACAAAGCTTCAAAGTGGACCGTTGTACTCTATTTAGTGTCCTTTGAAGTCTAACATGCTAGTTTAGCCTTCGTGCAATGTTTCGTGTGGTAAAGATACGAATTGATCAAGTAATGTTTGAAATTGCACAAAAACTTTTAAATCTCGTCCATGGAGAGTGTTGAGCAATTCCAAAGCATCAAAGTCGACTGTTGTACTCTATTTAGTGTTGTTAGAAGTCTAAGTTGCTATTTTAGCTTTCGTGCAATGTTTCGTATGGTAAAGATACGAATAGATCAAGTAATGTTTGAAAATGCACAAAAACTTTTAAATCTCGTCTATGGCAAGTGTTGAGCAATTCCAAAGCATCAAAGTGGACGGTTGTACTCTATTTAGAGTTCTTAGAAGTCTAACATGCTAGTTTAGCATTCGTGCAAGGTTTCGTGAGGTAAAGATGCGAATAGACCAAGTTATGTTTGAAATTGCACAAACACGTGAATTGCTCGTCTATGGAGAGAGTTGAGCAATTGCAAAGCTTCAAAGTGGACCGTTGTACTCTATTTAGTGTTCTTAGAAGTCTAACATGCTAGTTTAGCCTTCGTGCAACGTTTCGTGAGTTAAAGATGCGAATAGACCAAGTTATGTTGAAATTGCACAAAAAGTGAAAAGCTCGTCTATAGAGAGAGTTGAGCAATTCCAAAGCTTCAAAGTGAACCATTGTACTCTATTTAGTGTCCTTTGAAGTTTAACATGCTAGTTTAGTTTTCGTGCAATGTTTCGTATGGTAAAGATACGAATTGATCAAGTAATGTTTGAAATTGCACAACAACTTTTAAATCTCGTCTATGGAGAGTGTTGAGCAATTCCAAAGCATCAAAGTGGACTGTTGTACTCTATTTAGTGTTGTTAGAAGTCTAACTTGCTAGTTTAGCTTTCATGCAACGTTTCGTAAGTTAAAGATACGAATAGACCAAGTTATGTTTGAAATTGCACAAAAATTTGTAAAGCTCGTCTATGGGGAGAGTTTATCAATTCAAAAGCATCAAAGTGGACCGTTGTACTCTATTTAGTGTTCTTAGAACTATAACATGCTAGTTTAGCATTTGTGCAAGGTTTCGTGAGGTAAAGATGCGAATAGACCAAGTTATTTTCAAATTGTACAAAAACGTGAAAAACTCCTTTATGGAGAGACTTGAGGTATTCCAAAGCTTCGAAGTGGACCGTTGTACTCTATTTACTATGCTGAGAAGTCTAACTTGCTAGTTTAGCTTCATGCCATGTTTCGTGTGGTAAAGATGCGAATAGACCAAGTTATGTTGAAAGTGCACAAAAAGTGAAAAGCTCGGCTATGGAGAGAGTTGAGCAATTCCAAAGCTTCAAAGTGTACCGTTGTACTCTATTTAGCGTTCTTAGAAGTCTAACATGCTAGTTTAGCCTTCATGCAATGTTTCGTAAGGTAAAGATACGAATAGATAAAGTAATGTTTGAAATTGGACAAAAACGTGTAAATCTCGTCTATGGAGAGTGTTGAGCAATTCCAAAGCATCAAAGTGGACCGTTGTACTCTATTTGGTGCTCTTAGAAGTCAAACTTGCTAGTTCAGCTTTTGTGCTACCTTTCGTAAGTTAAACGTGCGAATAGACCAAGTTATGTTTGAAATTGCACAAAAATTGTAAAGCTCGTCTATGGGGAGAGTTTATCAATTCAAAAGCATCAAAGTGGACCGTTGTTCTCTATTTAGTGTTGTTAGAACTCTAACATGCTAGTTTAGCATTTGTGCAAGGTTTCGTGAGGTAAAGATGCGAATAGACCAAGTTATTTTCAAATTGTACAAAAACTTGAAAAACTCATTTATGGAGAGACTTGAGGTATTCCAAAGCTTCGAAGTGGACCGTTGTACTCTATTTACTATGCTGAGAAGTCTAACATGCTAGTTTAGCTTCGTGCAATGTTTCGTGTGGTAAAGATGCGAATAGACCATGTTATGTTGAAAGTGCACAAAAAGTGAAAAGCTCGGCTATGGAGAGAGTTGAGCAATTCCAAAGCTTCAAAGTGTACCGTTGTACTCTATTTAGCGTTCTTAGGAGTCTAACATGCTAGTTTAGCCTTCATGCAATGTTTCGTAAGGTACAGATACGAATAGATAAAGTAATGTTTGAAATTGCACAAAAACGTGTAAATCTCGTCTATGGAGAGTGTTGAGCAATTCCAAAGCATCAAAGTGGACCGTTGTACTCTATTTGGTGCTCTTAGAAGTCAAACTTGCTAGTTCAGCTTTTGTGCTACCTTTCGTAAGTTAAACATGCGAATAGACCAAGTTATGTTTGAAATTGCACAAAAACTTGTAAAGCTCGTCTATGGAGAGAGTTGAGAAATTCCAAAGCATCAAAGTGGACCGTTGTACTCTATTTAGTGTTTTTAGAACTCTAACGTGCTAGTTTGGCCTTCGTGCAATGTTTCGTAAGGTAAAGATACGAATAGATAAACTAATGTTTGAAATTGCCCAAAAACATGTAAATCTCGTGCATGGAGAGCGTTGTAAAATTCCAAAGTAACAAAGTAGACCGTTGTACTCTATTTAGTGTTATTAGAAGTTTAACATGCTAGTTTAGCCTTCGAGCAAGGTTTCGTGAGGTAAAGATGCGAATAGACCAAGTCATTTTGAAATTGCACAAAAATGTGAAAAACTCATTTATGGAGAGACTTGAGCTATTCCGAAGCTTCGAAGTGGACCGTTGTACTCTATTTACTGTTCTTAGAAGTCTAACATGCTAATTTAGCCTTCGTGCAAGGTTTCGTGAGATAAAGATGCGAATAGACCAAGTTATGTTTGAAATTGCACAAAAATTGTAAAGCTCGTCTATGGGGAGAGTTTATCAATTCAAAAGCATCAAACTGGACCGTTGTACTCTATTTAGTGTTGTTAGAACTCTAACATGCTAGTTTAGCATTTGTGCAAGGTTTCGTGAGGTAAAGATGCGAATAGACCAAGTTATTTTCAAATTGTACAAAAACTTGAAAAACTCATTTATGAGGAGACTTGAGGTATTCCAAAGCTTCGAAGTGGACCGTTGCACTCTATTTACTATGCTGAGAAGTCTAACATGCTAGTTTAGCTTCGTGCAATGTTTCGTGTGGTAAAGATGCGAATAGACCAAGTTATGTTGAAATTGCACAAAAATGTGAAAAACTCATTTATGGAGAGACTTGAGCTATTCCGAAGCTTCGAAGTTGACCGTTGTACTCTATTTACTGTTCTTAGAAGTCTAACATGCTAATTTAGCCTTCGTGCAAGGTTTCGTGAGATAAAGATGCGAATAGACCAAGTAATGTTTCAAATTGCACAAAAACGTGAATTGCTCGTCTATGGAGAGAGTTAAGCTATTCCAAAGCATCAAATTGGACCATTGTACTATATTTAGTGTTCTTAGAAGTCTAACATGCTAGTTTAACATTCGTGCAAGGTTTCGTGAGGTAAAGATGCGAATAGACCAAGTTATGTTGAAATTGCACAAAAAGTGAAAAGCTCGTCTATACAGAGAGTTGAGCAATTCCAAAGCTACAAAGTGGACTGTTGTACTCTATTTAGTGTCCTTATAAGTCTAACATGCTAGTTTAGCTTTCGTGCAATGTTTCGTATGGTAAAGATACGAATTGATCAAGTAATGTTTGAAATTCCACAAAAACATTTAAATCTCGTATATGGAGAGTGTTGAGCAATTCCAAAGCATCAAAGTGGACTGTTGTACTCTATTTGGTCTTCTTAGAAGTCTAACTTGCTAATTTAGCTTTCGTGCAACGTTTCGTAAGTTAAAGATGCGAATAGCCGAAATTATGTTTGAAATTGCACAAAAACTTGTAAAGCTCGTCTATGGAGAGAGTTTAGCAATTCCAAAGCATCAAAGTTGACCGTTGTACTCTATTTAGTGTTCTTAGAAGTCTAACATGCTAGTTTAGCATTCGTGCAAGGTTTCGTGAGGTAAAGATGCGATTAGACCAAGTTATGTTTGAAATTGCACAAATGCGTGAATTGCACGCCTATGGAGAGAGTTAAGCTATTCCAAAGCATCAAATTGGACCATTGTACTCTATTTAGTGTTCTTAGAAGTCTAACATGCTAGTTTAGCCTTCGTGCAAGGTTTCGTGAGGTAAAGATGCGAATAGACCAAGTTATGTCGAAATTGCACAAAAAGTGAAAAGCTTGTCTATAGAGAGAGTTGAGCAGTTCCAAAGCTTCAAAGTGGACCGTTGTACTCTATTTAGTGTCCTTTGAAGTCTAACATGCTAGTTTAGCCTTCGTGCAATGTTTCGTATGGTAAAGATACGAATTGATCAAGTAATGTTTGAAATTGCACAGAAACTTTTAAATCTCGTCTATGGAGAGTGTTGAGCAATTCCAAAGCATCAAAGTGGACTGTTGTACTCTATTTAGTGTTGTTAGAAGTCTAACTTGATAGTTTCGCTTTCGTGCAACGTTTCGTAAGTTAAAGATGCGAATAGACCAAGTTATGTTTGAAATTGCACAAAAACTTGTAAAGCTCGTCTATGGAGAGAGTTTAGCAATTCCAAAGCATCAAAGTGGGCCGTTGTACTCGATTTAGTGTTCTTAGAAGTCTAACATGCTAGTTTAGCAATCGTGCAAGGTTTCGTGAGGTAAAGATGTGAATAGACCAAGTTATGTTTGAAATTGCACAAACACGTGAATTACTCGTCTATGGAGAGAGTTGAGCAATTGCAAAGCTTCAAAGTGGACCGTTGTACTCTATTTAGTGTTTTTAGAAGTCTAACATGCTAGTTTAGCCTTCGTGCAAGGTTTCGTGAGTTAAAGATGCGAATAGACCAAGTTATGTCGAAATTGCACAAAAAGTGAAAAGCTTGTCTATAGAGAGAGTTGAGCAATTCCAAAGCTTCAAAATGGGCCGTTGTACTCTATTTAGTGTCCTTTGAAGTCTAACATGCTAGTTTAGCCTTCGTGCAATGTTTCGTATGGTAAAGATACGAATTGATCAAGTAATGTTTGAAATTGCACAAAAACTTTTAAATCTCGTCTATGGAGAGTGTTGAGCAAATCCAAAGCATCAAAGTGGACTATTGTACTCCATTTAGAGTTCTTAGAAGTCTAACTTGCTAGTTTAGCTTTCGTGCAACGTTTCGTAAGTTAAAGATGCCAATAGACCAAGTTATGTTTGAAATTGCACAAAAACTTGTAAAGCTCGTCTATGGAGAGAGTTTAGCAATTCCAAAGCATCAAAGTGGACCGTTGCACTCTATTTAGTGTTCTTAGATGTCTAACATGCTAGTTTAGCATTTGTGCAAGGTTTCGTGAGGTAATGATGCGAATAGACCAAGTTGTGTTTGAAATTGCACAAACACGTGAATTGCTCGTCTATGGAGAGAGTTAAGCTATTCCAAGCATCAAATTGGACCATTGTACTCTATTTAGTGTTCTTAGAAGTCTCACATGCTAGTTTAGCCTTCGTGCAAGGTTTCGTGAGGTAAAGATGCGAATAGACCAAGTTATGTCGAAATTGCACAAAAAGCGAAAAGCTCGTCTATAGAGAGAGTTGAGCAGTTCCAAAGCTTCAAAGTGGACCGTTGTACTCTATTTAGTGTCCTTCAAAGTCTAACATGCTAGTTTAGCCTTCGTGCAATGTTTCGTATGGTAAAGATACGAATTGATCAAGTAATGTTTGAAATTGCACAAAAACTTTTAAATCTCGTCTATGGAGAGTGTTGAGCAATTCCAAAGCATCAAAGTGGACTGTTGTACTCTATTTAGTGTTGTTAGAAGTCTAACTTGATAGTTTCGCTTTCGTGCAACGTTTCGTAAGTTAAAGATGCGAATAGACCAAGTTATGTTTGAAATTGCACAAAAACTTGTAAAGCTCGTCTATGGAGAGAGTTTAGCAATTCCAAAGCATCAAAGTGGGCCGTTGTACTCGATTTAGTGTTCTTAGAAGTCTAACATGCTAGTTTAGCAATCGTGCAAGGTTTCGTGAGGTAAAGATGTGAATAGACCAAGTTATGTTTGAAATTGCACAAACACGTGAATTACTCGTCTATGGAGAGAGTTGAGCAATTGCAAAGCTTCAAAGTGGACCGTTGTACTCTATTTAGTGTTTTTAGAAGTCTAACATGCTAGTTTAGCCTTCGTGCAAGGTTTCGCGAGTTAAAGATGCGAATAGACCAAGTTATGTCGAAATTGCACAAAAAGTGAAAAGCTTGTCTATAGAGAGAGTTGAGCAATTCCAAAGCTTCAAAATGGGCCGTTGTACTCTATTTAGTGTCCTTTGAAGTCTAACATGCTAGTTTAGCCTTCGTGCAATGTTTCGTATGGTAAAGATACGAATTGATCAAGTAATGTTTGAAATTGCACAAAAACTTTTAAATCTCGTCTATGGAGAGTGTTGAGCAAATCCAAAGCATCAAAGTGGACTATTGTACTCCATTTAGAGTTCTTAGAAGTCTAACTTGCTAGTTTAGCTTTCGTGCAACGTTTCGTAAGTTAAAGATGCCAATAGACCAAGTTATGTTTGAAATTGCACAAAAACTTGTAAAGCTCGTCTATGGAGAGAGTTTAGCAATTCCAATGCATCAAAGTGGACCGTTGTACTCTATTTAGTGTTCTTAGAAGTCTCACATGCTAGTTTAGCCTTCGTGCAAGGTTTCGTGAGGTAAAGATGAGAATAGACCAAGTTATGTTGAAATTGCACAAAAAGCGAAAAGCTCGTCTATAGAGAGAGTTGAGCAATTCCAAAGCTTCAAAGTGGACCGTTGTACTCTATTTAGTGTCCTTTGAAGTCTAACATGCTAGTTTAGCCTTCGTGCAATGTTTCGTATGGTAAAGATACGAATTGATCATGTAATGTTTGAAATTGCACAAAAACTTTTAAATCTCGTGTATGGAGAGTGTTGAGCAATTCCAAAGCATCAAAGTGGACTGTTGTACTCTGTTTAGTGTTGTTAGAAGTCCAACTTCCTATTTTAGCTTTCGTGCAATGTTTCGTATGGTAAAGATACGAATAGATCAAGTAATGTTTGAAATTGAACAAAAATTTTTAAATCTCGTCTATGGCAAGTGTTGAGCAATTCCAAAGCATCAAAGTGGACTGTTGTACTCTATTTAGAGTTCTTAGAAGTCTAACTTGCTAGTTTAGCTTTCGTGCAACGTTTCGTAAGTTAAAGATGCGAATAGACCAAGTTATGTTTGAAATTGCACAAAAACTTGTCAAGCTCGTCTATGGAGAGAGTTTAGCAATTCCAAAGCATCAAAGTGGTCCGTTGTACTCAATTTAGTGTTTTTAGAAGTCTAACATGCTAGTTTAGCAACCGTGCAAAGTTTCGTGAGGTAAAGATGTGAATAGACCAAGTTATGTTTGAAATTGCACAAAAACTTTTAAATCTCGTCTATGGAGAGTGTTGAGCAATTCTAAAGCATCAAAGTGGACTGTTGTACTCTATTTAGAGTTCTTAGAAGTCTAACTTGCTAGTTTAGCTTTCGTGCAACGTTTCGTAAGTTAAAGATGCGAATAGAGCAAGTTATGTTTGAAATTGCACAAAAACTTGTAAAGCTCGTCTATGAAGAGAGTTTAGCAATTCCAAAGCATCAAAGTGGACCGTTGTACTCTATTTAGTGTTCTTAGAAGTCTAACATGCTAGTTTAGTATTCCTGCAAGGTTTCGAGAGGTAAAGATGCGAATAGACTAAGTTATGTTTGAAATTGCACAAACACGTGAATTGCTCGTCTATGGAGAGAGTTAAGCTATTCCAAAGCACATCAAATTGGACCATTGTACTCTATTTAGTGTTCTTAGAAGTCTAACCTGCTAGTTTAGCCTTCGTGCAAGGTTTCGTGAGTTAAAGATGCGAATAGACCAAGTTATGTCGAAATTGCACAAAAAGTGAAAAGCTTGTCTATAGAGAGATTTGAGCAATTACAAAGCTTCAAAATGGGCCGTTGTACTCTATTTAGTGTCCTTTGAAGTCTAACATGCTAGTTTAGCATTCGTGCAATGTTTCGTATGGTAAAGATACGAATTGAACAAGTAATGTTTGAAATTGCACAAAAACTTTTAAATCTTGTCTATGGAGAGTGTTGAGCAAATCCAAAGCATCAAAGTGGACTGTTGTACTCCATTTAGAGTTCTTAGAAGTCTAACTTGCTAGTTTAGCTTTCGTGTAACGTTTCGTAAGTTAAAGATGCGAATAGACCAAGTTATGTTTGAAATTGCACAAAAACTTGTAAAGCTCGTCAATGGAGAGAGTTTAGCAATTGCAATGCATCAAAGTGGACCGTTGTACTCTATTTAGTGTTCTTAGAAGTCTCACATGCTAGTTTAGCATTCGTGCAAGGTTTCGTGAGGTAAAGATGCGAATAGACCAAGTTATGTTTGAAATTGCACAAACACGTGAATTGCTCGTCTATGGAGAGAGTTAAGCTATTCCGAAGCATCAAATTGGACCATTGTACTCTATTTAGTGTTCTTAGAAGTCTCACATGCTAGTTTAGCCTTCGTGCAAGGTTTCGTGAGGTAAAGATGCGAATAGACCAAGTTATGTTGAAATTGCACAAAAAGCGAAAAGCTCGTCTATAGAGAGAGTTGAGCAATTCCAAAGCTTCAAAGTGGACCGTTGTACTCTATTTAGTGTCCTTTGAAGTCTAACATGCTAGTTTAGCCTTCGTGCAATGTTTCGTATGGTAAAGATACGAATTGATCAAGTAATGTTTGAAATTGCACAAAAACTTTTAAATCTCGTCTATGGAGAGTGTTGAGCAATTCCAAAGCATCAAAGTGGACTGTTGTACTCTATTTAGTGTTGTTAGAAGTCTAACTTGCTATTTTAGCTTTCGTGCAATGTTTCGTATGGTAAAGATACGAATAGATCAAGTAATGTTTGAAATTGCACAAAAACTTTTAAATCTCGTCTATGGCAAGTGTTGAGCAATTCCAAAGCATCAAAGTGGACTGTTGTACTCTATTTAGAGTTCTTAGAAGTCTAACTTGCTAGTTTAGCTTTAGTGCAACGTTTCGTAAGTTAAAGATGCGAATAGACCAAGTTATGTTTGAAATTGCACAAAAACTTGTCAAGCGCGTCCATGGAGAGAGTTTAGCAATTCCAAAGCATCAAAGTGGTCCGTTGTACTCTATTTAGTGTTTTTAGAAGTCTAACATGCTAGTTTAGCAACCGTGCAAGGTTTCGTGAGGTAAAGATGTGAATAGACCAAGTTATGTTTGAAATTGCACAAACACGTGAATTACTCGTCTATGGAGAGAGTTGAGCAATTGCAAAGCTTCAAAGTGGACTGTTGTACTCTATTTAGTGTTCTGAGAAGTCTAACATGCTAGTTTAGCATTCGTGCAAGGTTTCGTGAGTTAAAGATGCGAATAGACCAAGTTATGTCGAAATTGCATAAAAAGTGAAAAGGTTGTCTATAGAGAGAGTTGAGCAATTCCAAAGCTTCAAAGTGGACCGTTGTACTCTATTTAGTGTGGTTAGAAGTCTAACATGCTAGTTTAGCATTCGTGCAATGTTTCGTATGGTAAAGATACGAATTGATCAAGTAATGTTTGGAATTGCACAAAAACTTTTAAATCTCGTCTATGGAGAGTGTTGAGCAATTTTAAAGCATCAAAGTGGACTGTTGTACTCTATTTAGTGTTTTTAGAAGTCTAACTTGCTAGTTTAGCTTTCGTGCAATATTTCGTATGGCAAAGATACGAATAGATCAAGTAATGTTTTAAATTGCACAAAAACTTTTAAATCTCGTCTATGGAGAGTGTTGAGCAAATCCAAAGCATCAAAGTGGACTGTTGTACTCTATTTAGAGTTCTTAGAAGTCTAACTTGCTAGTTTAGCTTTCGTGCAACGTTTCGTAAATTAAAGATGCGAATAGATCAAGTTATGTTTGAAATTGCACAAAAACTTGTAAAGCTCGTCTATGGAGAGAGTTTAGCAATTCCAATGCATCAAAGTGGACCGTTGTACTCTATTTAGTGTTCTTAGAAGTCTAACATGCTAGTTTAGCATTCGTGCAAGGTTTCGTGACGTAAAGATGCGAATAGACCAAGTTATGTTTGAAATTGCACAAACACGTGAATTGCTCGTCTATGGAGAGAGTTAAGCTATTCCAAAGAATCAAATTGGACCATTGTACTCTATTTAGTGTTCTTAGAAGTCTCACATGCTAGTTTAGCCTTCGTGCAAGGTTTCGTGAGGTAAAGATGCGAATAGACCAAGTTATGTTGAAATTGCACAAAAAGCGAAAAGCTCGTCTATAGAGAGAGTTGAGCAATTCCAAAGCTTCAAAGTGGACCGTTGTACTCTATTTAGTGTCCTTTGAAGTCTAACATGCTAGTTTAGCCTTCGTGCAATGTTTCATATGGTAAAGATACGAATTGATCAAGTAATGTTTGAAATTGCACAAAAACTTTTAAATCTCGTCTATGGAGAGTGTTGAGCAATTCCAAAGCATCAAAGTGGACTGTGTTAGGATGTATGGCACCACAAGAGGGGGGGTGAATTGTGTCCTTAGTCAAATTTAGACTAGGTCACTCCTTTTTCGGTTTCAATGAATTATATCAAATTTCACCCTAAGCGGAAGCTAAATACCAAATTAAATTCTAGTGTATATGTATATGAGTCAAGGAGAACAATCAATTTAAACAAACTTGAATCTAGCAACCTAAATATCCAATTTCAAGTATGTATGATATGAGAATGCAATGCTAATTGAAATTGCTGGAAAGTAAAAGAGGCAAGAGATTTATAGTGGTTCGGCTTAACCCAAGCCTACTCCACTCCCCAAGTCCCACTTGGGAATTTCAAACTCTCCACTATAGCTTGTTCAACCGAGTCAAGCGGAACTCATACAACCAGTGTTTTTGTAGCTCAAACACCAAACTTTACACACCGTGTGGTTTATAGCTCACCACACCAAACTCTACACACCGTGTGGTTTGTAGCTCACCACACTAACTCAATCAGCAAAATACAAGCTCAAAAATGGCTCTAAGAATAGCCGGGTATGAGATAAGTTTAGGCTCAAGTATGTAATCAAGGAATGAATGAGTGAAAGAATGAAAGCTTAGAAGATGAAGAACACTTAAGAGAGAAAGAGTAATTTTCGGCCAAGTGTATGCACCATAGACAAAGAGTTAGTTTTTATAGAAAATTGTGGAGTGTAAGCTCATGAAATGAGGGCCATTGGATTGATATGAAAGATATGGACCCTTGGATCATTAGAGACGTTAGAAGGCTTAGAGAAATGTGAAAATGTTTACAACAAGTCTCTTTTGGTAGGAAGAAATAATGGCTTTTGGATGGATATAGACTTTGGAGGCATCTTGGAAGATACAACAATTGACTTGAGAAAAGTTTGTCTTTTAGGTGGAGTAAATCATGGCTTTTGGATGGATATAGACTTTAGATGCATCTTGAAAGATACAACAATTGACTTGAGAAAAGTTTGTCTCTTAGGTGGAATAAATGATGGCCTTTGGATCAAATGAAGATTCAATTTTGGCCATAGGATGTAAAGTAGGAGAGATAAGAATAAAGCTTGAATCTTTGGCCATTGGATTAAAATGTGATTTTGATGTAGAGAGAATATGATCCATTGGATGTGGAGTGTCTTGGTGGGAAAGAGAAATGGTTTTGAAATAAAGCTTCCCACACATGTGAAGAGAAAAACTTGTCATAAGACTTGTTGTACCTCTTGTCTCCTCCTTTCAAATTAACTTTTCCTTCTCTTCTCTTTTTGGCTCCAAGTCTTCCAGTTAAGATGTAACTATGGTTAACTTGTCTTCTTTGCCATGTCATCAATGCCATGTCATTAATGCCGTGTCAACAATGCCATGTCAGCTGCCACGTCACGTCCGTCGATTCTGACTTTGACTAGAAAGTTAATTTTACTTCAATTGATCCCAATTAAGCTTCAAGACATCTTTGGCAAAACTTGATTATGTTGACCACGAAATTGACTTTCTTAATCATGTTTGACACTGATTAAGTCTTCATTACAGTTCGGTTAAGGTCACCATGTTGATACATGGCCAACTTGATCATCCTACACACAATTAAACTCAAGACATGCTATGTAAACCCTTTTAGGATTTCTTGCAATTAGTTCATGTTAGTTCAATAATCAAATCATCAAATAAGCACAATTGAACTAGTTTAATATAAGTCTTGAATTCCTAAACTAATCAAGTAGGCATATGCACCTAGGTTTCTCAATACAATCAATAGATCAAAGTTCAATCAAAACATGCCGTTGTAATCACTCAAACATATATTCAACATTCTCCCCCTTTCGTGAGGTAAAGATGCGAATAGACCAAGTTATTTTTGAAATTGCACAAACACGTGAATTGTTCGTCTATGGAGAGAGTTAAGCTATTTCAAAGCATCAAATTAAACCATTGTACTCTATTTAGTGTTCTTAGAAGTCTCACAAGCTAGTTTAGCCTTCGTGCAAGGTTTCGTGAGTTAAAGATGCGAATAGACCAAGTTATGTCGAAATTGCACAAAAAGTGAAAAGCTTGTCTATAGAGAGATTTGAGCAATTACAAAGCTTCAAAATGGGCCGTTGTACTCTATTTGGTGTCCTTTGAAGTCTAACA
Source organism: Tripterygium wilfordii (assembly GCF_013401445.1). NCBI lineage: Eukaryota > Viridiplantae > Streptophyta > Magnoliopsida > Celastrales > Celastraceae > Tripterygium > Tripterygium wilfordii. The sequence continues at coordinate 8,313,163 of NC_052250.1, forward strand.
TGCTAGTTTAGCATTCGTGCAGTGTTTCGTATGGTAAAGATACGAATTGATCAAGTAATGTTTGAAATTGCACAAAAACTTTTAAATCTTGTCTATGGAGAGTGTTGAGCAAATCCAAAGCATCAAAGTGGACTGTTGTACTCCATTTAGAGTTCTTAGAAGTCTAACTTGCTAGTTTAGCTTTCGTGCAACGTTTCGTAAGTTAAAGATGCGAATAGACCAAGTTATGTTTGAAATTGCACAAAAACTTGTAAAGCTCATCTATGGAGAGAGTTTAGCAATTGCAATGCATCGAAGTGGACCGTTGTACTCTATTTAGTGTTCTTAGAAGTCTAACATGCTAGTTTAGCATTCGTGCAAGGTTTCGTGAGGTAAAGATGCGAATAGACCAAGTTATGTTTGAAATTGCACAAACACGTGAATTGCTCGTCTATGGAGAGAGTTAAGCTATTCCAAAGCATCAAATTGGACCATTGTACTCTATTTAGTGTTCTTAGAAGTCTCACATGCTAGTTTAGCCTTCGTGCAAGGTTTCGTGAGGTAAAGATGCGAATAGACCAAGTTATGTTGAAATTGCACAAAAAAGCGAAAAGCTGGTCTATAGAGAGAGTTGAGCAATTCCAAAGCTTCAAAGTGGACCGTTGTACTCTATTTAGTGTCCTTTGAAGTCTAACATGCTAGTTTAGCCTTCGTGCAATGTTTCGTATGGTAAAGATACGAATTGATCAAGTAATGTTTGAAATTGCACAAAAACTTTTAAATCTCGTCTATGGAGAGTGTTGAGCAATTCCAAAGCATCAAAGTGGACTATTGTACTCTATTTAGTGTTGTTAGAAGTCTAACTTGCTATTTTAGCTTTCGTGCAATGTTTCGTATGGTAAAGATACGAATAGATCAAGTAATGTTTGAAATTGCACAAAAACTTTTAAATCTCGTCTATGGAGAGTGTTGAGCAAATCCAAAGCATCAAAGTGGACTGTTGTACTCTATTTACAGTTCTTAGAAGTCTAACTTGCTAGTTTAGCTTACGTGCAACGTTTCGTAAGTTAAAGATGTGAATAGACCAAGTTATGTTTGAAATGGCACAAAAACTTATAAAGCTCGTCTATGGAGAGAGTTTAGCAATTCCAAAGCATCAAAGTGGACCGTTGTACTCTATTTAGTGTTCTTAGAAGTCTAACATGCTAGTTTAGCATTCGTGCAAGATTTCGTGAGGTAAAGATGCGAATAGACCAAGTTATTTTTGAAATTGCACAAACACGTGAATTGTTCGTCTATGGAGAGAGTTAAGCTATTTCAAAGCATCAAATTAAACCATTGTACTCTATTTAGTGTTCTTAGAAGTCTCACAAGCTAGTTTAGCCTTCGTGCAAGGTTTCGTGAGTTAAAGATGCGAATAGACCAAGTTATGTCGAAATTGCACAAAAAGTGAAAAGCTTGTCTATAGAGAGATTTGAGCAATTACAAAGCTTCAAAATGGACCGTTGTACTCTATTTAGTGTCCTTTGAAGTCTAACATGCTAGTTTAGCATTCGTGCAGTGTTTCGTATGGTAAAGATACGAATTGATCAAGTAATGTTTGAAATTGCACAAAAACTTTTAAATCTTGTCTATGGAGAGTGTTGAGCAAATCCAAAGCATCAAAGTGGACTGTTGTACTCCATTTAGAGTTCTTAGAAGTCTAACTTGCTAGTTTAGCTTTCGTGCAACGTTTCGTAAGTTAAAGATGCGAATAGACCAAGTTATGTTTGAAATTGCACAAAAACTTGTAAAGCTCGTCTATGGAGAGAGTTTAGCAATTGCAATGCATCAAAGTGGACCGTTGTACTCTATTTAGTGTTCTTAGAAGTCTAACATGCTAGTTTAGCATTCGTGCAAGGTTTCGTGAGGTAAAGATGCGAATAGACCAAGTTATGTTTGAAATTGCACAAACACGTGAATTGCTCGTCTATGGAGAGAGTTAAGCTATTCCAAAGCATCAAATTGGACCATTGTACTCTATTTAGTGTTCTTAGAAGTCTCACATGCTAGTTTAGCCTTCGTGCAAGGTTTCGTGAGGTAAAGATGCGAATAGACCAAGTTATGTTGAAATTGCACAAAAAGCGAAAAGCTCGTCTATAGAGAGAGTTGAGCAATTCCAAAGCTTCAAAGTGGACCGTTGTACTCTATTTAGTGTCCTTTGAAGTCTAACATGCTAGTTTAGCCTTCGTGCAATGTTTCGTATGGTAAAGACACGAATTGATCAAGTAATGTTTGAAATTGCACAAAAACTTTTAAATCTCGTCTATGGAGAGTGTTGAGCAATTCCAAAGCATCAAAGTGGACTGTTGTACTCTATTTAGTGTTGTTAGAAGTCTAACTTGCTATTTTAGCTTTCGTGCAATGTTTCGTATGGTAAAGATACGAATAGATCAAGTAATGTTTGAAATTGCACAAAAACTTTTAAATCTCGTCTATGGCAAGTGTTGAGCAATTCCAAAGCATCAAAGTGGACTGTTGTACTCTATTTAGAGTTCTTAGAAGTCTAACTTGCTAGTTTAGCTTTCGTGCAACGTTTCGTAAGTTAAAGATGCGAATAGACCAAGTTATGTTTGAAATTGCACAAAAACTTGTCAAGCTCGTCTATGGAGAGAGTTTAGCAATTCCAAAGCATCAAAGTGGTCCGTTGTACTCTATTTAGTGTTTTTAGAAGTCTAACATGCTAGTTTAGCAACCGTGCAAGGTTTCGTGAGGTAAAGATGTGAATAGACCAAGTTATGTTTGAAATTGCACAAACACGTGAATTACTCGTCTATGGAGAGAGTTGAGCAATTGCAAAGCTTCAAAGTGGACTGTTGTACTCTATTTAGTGTTCTGAGAAGTCTAACATGCTAGTTTAGCATTCGTGCAAGGTTTCGTGAGTTAAAGATGCGAATAGACCAAGTTATGTCGAAATTGCATAAAAAGTGAAAAGGTTGTCTATAGAGAGAGTTGAGCAATTCCAAAGCTTCAAAGTGGACCGTTGTACTCTATTTAGTGTGGTTAGAAGTCTAACATGCTAGTTTAGCATTCGTGCAATGTTTCGTATGGTAAAGATACGAATTGATCAAGTAATGTTTGGAATTGCACAAAAACTTTTAAATCTCGTGTATGGAGAGTGTTGAGCAATTTTAAAGCATCAAAGTGGACTGTTGTACTCTATTTAGTGTTTTTAGAAGTCTAACTTGCTAGTTTAGCTTTCGTGCAATATTTCGTATGGCAAAGATACGAATAGATCAAGTAATGTTTTAAATTGCACAAAAACTTTTAAATCTCGTCTATGGAGAGTGTTGAGCAAATCCAAAGCATCAAAGTGGACTGTTGTACTCTATTTAGAGTTCTTAGAAGTCTAACTTGCTAGTTTGGCATTCGTGCAACGTTTCGTAAGTTAAAGATGCGAATAGATCAAGTTATGTTTGAAATTGCACAAAAACTTGTAAAGCTCGTCTATGGAGAGAGTTTAGCAATTCCAATGCATCAAAGTGGACCGTTGTACTCTATTTAGTGTTCTTAGAAGTCTAACATGCTAGTTTAGCATTCGTGCAAGGTTTCGTGAGGTAAAGATGCGAATAGACCAAGTTATGTTTGAAATTGCACAAACACGTGAATTGCTCGTCTATGGAGAGAGTTAAGCTATTCCAAAGAATCAAATTGGACCATTGTACTCTATTTAGTGTTCTTAGAAGTCTCACATGCTAGTTTAGCCTTCGTGCAAGGTTTCGTGAGGTAAAGATGCGAATAGACCAAGTTATGTTGAAATTGCACAAAAAGCGAAAAGCTCGTCTATAGAGAGAGTTGAGCAATTCCAAAGCTTCAAAGTGGACCGTTGTACTCTATTTAGTGTTCTTTGAAGTCTAACATGCTAGTTTAGCCTTCGTGCAATGTTTCGTATGGTAAAGATACGAATTGATCAAGTAATGTTTGAAATTGCACAAAAACTTTTAAATCTCGTCTATGGAGGGTGTTGAGCAATTCCAAAGCATCAAAGTGGACTGTTGTACTCTATTTAGTGTTGTTAGAAGTCTAACTTGCTATTTTAGCTTTCGTGCAATGTTTCGTATGGTAAAGATACGAATAGATCAAGTAATGTTTTAAATTGCACAAAAACTTTTAAATCTCGTCTATGGCAAGTGTTGAGCAATTCCAAAGCATCAAAGTGGACTGTTGTACTCTATTTAGAGTTCTTAGAAGTCTAACTTGCTAGTTTAGCTTTCGTGCAACGTTTCGTAAGTTAAAGATGCGAATAGACCAAGTTATGTTTGAAATTGCACAAAAACTTGTCAAGCTCGTCTATGGAGAGAGTTTAGCAATTCCAAAGCATCAAAGTGGTCCGTTGTACTCTATTTAGTGTTTTTAGAAGTCTAACATGCTAGTTTAGCAACCGTGCAAGGTTTCGTGAGGTAAAGATGTGAATAGACCAAGTTATGTTTGAAATTGCACAAACACGTGAATTGCTCGTCTATGGAGAGAGTTAAGCTATTCCAAAGAATCAAATTGGACCATTGTACTCTATTTAGTGTTCTTAGAAGTCTCACATGCTAGTTTAGCCTTCGTGCAAGGTTTCGTGAGGTAAAGATGCGAATAGACCAAGTTATGTTGAAATTGCACAAAAAGCGAAAAGCTCGTCTATAGAGAGAGTTGAGCAATTCCAAAGCTTCAAAGTGGACCGTTGTACTCTATTTAGTGTCCTTTGAAGTCTAACATGCTAGTTTAGCCTTCGTGCAATGTTTCGTATGGTAAAGACACGAATTGATCAAGTAATGTTTGAAATTGCACAAAAACTTTTAAATCTCGTCTATGGAGAGTGTTGAGCAATTCCAAAGCATCAAAGTGGACTGTTGTACTCTATTTAGTGTTGTTAGAAGTCTAACTTGCTATTTTAGCTTTCGTGCAATGTTTCGTATGGTAAAGATACGAATAGATCAAGTAATGTTTGAAATTGCACAAAAACTTTTAAATCTCGTCTATGGCAAGTGTTGAGCAATTCCAAAGCATCAAAGTGGACTGTTGTACTCTATTTAGAGTTCTTAGAAGTCTAACTTGCTAGTTTAGCTTTCGTGCAACGTTTCGTAAGTTAAAGATGCGAATAGACCAAGTTATGTTTGAAATTGCACAAAAAGCGAAAAGCTCGTCTATAGAGAGAGTTGAGCAATTCCAAAGCTTCAAAGTGGACCGTTGTACTCTATTTAGTGTTCTTTGAAGTCTAACATGCTAGTTTAGCCTTCGTGCAATGTTTCGTATGGTAAAGATACGAATTGATCAAGTAATGTTTGAAATTGCACAAAAACTTTTAAATCTCGTCTATGGAGGGTGTTGAGCAATTCCAAAGCATCAAAGTGGACTGTTGTACTCTATTTAGTGTTGTTAGAAGTCTAACTTGCTATTTTAGCTTTCGTGCAATGTTTCGTATGGTAAAGATACGAATAGATCAAGTAATGTTTTAAATTGCACAAAAACTTTTAAATCTCGTCTATGGCAAGTGTTGAGCAATTCCAAAGCATCAAAGTGGACTGTTGTACTCTATTTAGAGTTCTTAGAAGTCTAACTTGCTAGTTTAGCTTTCGTGCAACGTTTCGTAAGTTAAAGATGCGAATAGACCAAGTTATGTTTGAAATTGCACAAAAACTTGTCAAGCTCGTCTATGGAGAGAGTTTAGCAATTCCAAAGCATCAAAGTGGTCCGTTGTACTCTATTTAGTGTTTTTAGAAGTCTAACATGCTAGTTTAGCAACCGTGCAAGGTTTCGTGAGGTAAAGATGTGAATAGACCAAGTTATGTTTGAAATTGCACAAACACGTGAATTGCTCGTCTATGGAGAGAGTTAAGCTATTCCAAAGAATCAAATTGGACCATTGTACTCTATTTAGTGTTCTTAGAAGTCTCACATGCTAGTTTAGCCTTCGTGCAAGGTTTCGTGAGGTAAAGATGCGAATAGACCAAGTTATGTTGAAATTGCACAAAAAGCGAAAAGCTCGTCTATAGAGAGAGTTGAGCAATTCCAAAGCTTCAAAGTGGACCGTTGTACTCTATTTAGTGTCCTTTGAAGTCTAACATGCTAGTTTAGCCTTCGTGCAATGTTTCGTATGGTAAAGACACGAATTGATCAAGTAATGTTTGAAATTGCACAAAAACTTTTAAATCTCGTCTATGGAGAGTGTTGAGCAATTCCAAAGCATCAAAGTGGACTGTTGTACTCTATTTAGTGTTGTTAGAAGTCTAACTTGCTATTTTAGCTTTCGTGCAATGTTTCGTATGGTAAAGATACGAATAGATCAAGTAATGTTTGAAATTGCACAAAAACTTTTAAATCTCGTCTATGGCAAGTGTTGAGCAATTCCAAAGCATCAAAGTGGACTGTTGTACTCTATTTAGAGTTCTTAGAAGTCTAACTTGCTAGTTTAGCTTTCGTGCAACGTTTCGTAAGTTAAAGATGCGAATAGACCAAGTTATGTTTGAAATTGCACAAAAACTTGTCAAGCTCGTCTATAGAGAGAGTTGAGCAATTCCAAAGCTTCAAAGTGGACCGTTGTACTCTATTTAGTGTTCTTTGAAGTCTAACATGCTAGTTTAGCCTTCGTGCAATGTTTCGTATGGTAAAGATGTGAATAGACCAAGTTATGTTTGAAATTGCACAAAAACTTTTAAATCTCGTCTATGGAGGGTGTTGAGCAATTCCAAAGCATCAAAGTGGACTGTTGTACTCTATTTAGTGTTGTTAGAAGTCTAACTTGCTATTTTAGCTTTCGTGCAATGTTTCGTATGGTAAAGATACGAATAGATCAAGTAATGTTTTAAATTGCACAAAAACTTTTAAATCTCGTCTATGGCAAGTGTTGAGCAATTCCAAAGCATCAAAGTGGACTGTTGTACTCTATTTAGAGTTCTTAGAAGTCTAACTTGCTAGTTTAGCTTTCGTGCAACGTTTCGTAAGTTAAAGATGCGAATAGACCAAGTTATGTTTGAAATTGCACAAAAACTTGTCAAGCTCGTCTATGGAGAGAGTTTAGCAATTCCAAAGCATCAAAGTGGTCCGTTGTACTCTATTTAGTGTTTTTAGAAGTCTAACATGCTAGTTTAGCAACCGTGCAAGGTTTCGTGAGGTAAAGATGTGAATAGACCAAGTTATGTTTGAAATTGCACAAACACGTGAATTGCTCGTCTATGGAGAGAGTTAAGCTATTCCAAAGAATCAAATTGGACCATTGTACTCTATTTAGTGTTCTTAGAAGTCTCACATGCTAGTTTAGCCTTCGTGCAAGGTTTCGTGAGGTAAAGATGCGAATAGACCAAGTTATGTTGAAATTGCACAAAAAGCGAAAAGCTCGTCTATAGAGAGAGTTGAGCAATTCCAAAGCTTCAAAGTGGACCGTTGTACTCTATTTAGTGTCCTTTGAAGTCTAACATGCTAGTTTAGCCTTCGTGCAATGTTTCGTATGGTAAAGACACGAATTGATCAAGTAATGTTTGAAATTGCACAAAAACTTTTAAATCTCGTCTATGGAGAGTGTTGAGCAATTCCAAAGCATCAAAGTGGACTGTTGTACTCTATTTAGTGTTGTTAGAAGTCTAACTTGCTATTTTAGCTTTCGTGCAATGTTTCGTATGGTAAAGATACGAATAGATCAAGTAATGTTTGAAATTGCACAAAAACTTTTAAATCTCGTCTATGGCAAGTGTTGAGCAATTCCAAAGCATCAAAGTGGACTGTTGTACTCTATTTAGAGTTCTTAGAAGTCTAACTTGCTAGTTTAGCTTTCGTGCAACGTTTCGTAAGTTAAAGATGCGAATAGACCAAGTTATGTTTGAAATTGCACAAAAACTTGTCAAGCTCGTCTATGGAGAGAGTTTAGCAATTCCAAAGCATCAAAGTGGTCCGTTGTACTCTATTTAGTGTTTTTAGAAGTCTAACATGCTAGTTTAGCAACCGTGCAAGGTTTCGTGAGGTAAAGATGTGAATAGACCAAGTTATGTTTGAAATTGCACAAACACGTGAATTACTCGTCTATGGAGAGAGTTGAGCAATTGCAAAGCTTCAAAGTGGACTGTTGTACTCTATTTAGTGTTCTGAGAAGTCTAACATGCTAGTTTAGCATTCGTGCAAGGTTTCGTGAGTTAAAGATGCGAATAGACCAAGTTATGTCGAAATTGCATAAAAAGTGAAAAGGTTGTCTATAGAGAGAGTTGAGCAATTCCAAAGCTTCAAAGTGGACCGTTGTACTCTATTTAGTGTGGTTAGAAGTCTAACATGCTAGTTTAGCATTCGTGCAATGTTTCGTATGGTAAAGATACGAATTGATCAAGTAATGTTTGGAATTGCACAAAAACTTTTAAATCTCGTGTATGGAGAGTGTTGAGCAATTTTAAAGCATCAAAGTGGACTGTTGTACTCTATTTAGTGTTTTTAGAAGTCTAACTTGCTAGTTTAGCTTTCGTGCAATATTTCGTATGGCAAAGATACGAATAGATCAAGTAATGTTTTAAATTGCACAAAAACTTTTAAATCTCGTCTATGGAGAGTGTTGAGCAAATCCAAAGCATCAAAGTGGACTGTTGTACTCTATTTAGAGTTCTTAGAAGTCTAACTTGCTAGTTTGGCTTTCGTGCAACGTTTCGTAAGTTAAAGATGCGAATAGATCAAGTTATGTTTGAAATTGCACAAAAACTTGTAAAGCTCGTCTATGGAGAGAGTTTAGCAATTCCAATGCATCAAAGTGGACCGTTGTACTCTATTTAGTGTTCTTAGAAGTCTAACATGCTAGTTTAGCATTCGTGCAAGGTTTCGTGAGGTAAAGATGCGAATAGACCAAGTTATGTTTGAAATTGCACAAACACGTGAATTGCTCGTCTATGGAGAGAGTTAAGCTATTCCAAAGAATCAAATTGGACCATTGTACTCTATTTAGTGTTCTTAGAAGTCTCACATGCTAGTTTAGCCTTCGTGCAAGGTTTCGTGAGGTAAAGATGCGAATAGACCAAGTTATGTTGAAATTGCACAAAAAGCGAAAAGCTCGTCTATAGAGAGAGTTGAGCAATTCCAAAGCTTCAAAGTGGACCGTTGTACTCTATTTAGTGTTCTTTGAAGTCTAACATGCTAGTTTAGCCTTCGTGCAATGTTTCGTATGGTAAAGATACGAATTGATCAAGTAATGTTTGAAATTGCACAAAAACTTTTAAATCTCGTCTATGGAGGGTGTTGAGCAATTCCAAAGAATCAAAGTGGACTGTTGTACTCTATTTAGTGTTGTTAGAAGTCTAACTTGCTATTTTAGCTTTCGTGCAATATTTCGTATGGCAAAGATACGAATAGATCAAGTAATGTTTTAAATTGCACAAAAACTTTTAAATCTCGTCTATGGAGAGTGTTGAGCAAATCCAAAGCATCAAAGTGGACTGTTGTACTCTATTTAGAGTTCTTAGAAGTCTAACTTGCTAGTTTGGCATTCGTGCAACGTTTCGTAAGTTAAAGATGCGAATAGATCAAGTTATGTTTGAAATTGCACAAAAACTTGTAAAGCTCGTCTATGGAGAGAGTTTAGCAATTCCAATGCATCAAAGTGGACCGTTGTACTCTATTTAGTGTTCTTAGAAGTCTAACATGCTAGTTTAGCATTCGTGCAAGGTTTCGTGAGGTAAAGATGCGAATAGACCAAGTTATGTTTGAAATTGCACAAACACGTGAATTGCTCGTCTATGGAGAGAGTTAAGCTATTCCAAAGAATCAAATTGGACCATTGTACTCTATTTAGTGTTCTTAGAAGTCTCACATGCTAGTTTAGCCTTCGTGCAAGGTTTCGTGAGGTAAAGATGCGAATAGACCAAGTTATGTTGAAATTGCACAAAAAGCGAAAAGCTCGTCTATAGAGAGAGTTGAGCAATTCCAAAGCTTCAAAGTGGACCGTTGTACTCTATTTAGTGTTCTTTGAAGTCTAACATGCTAGTTTAGCCTTCGTGCAATGTTTCGTATGGTAAAGATACGAATTGATCAAGTAATGTTTGAAATTGCACAAAAACTTTTAAATCTCGTCTATGGAGGGTGTTGAGCAATTCCAAAGCATCAAAGTGGACTGTTGTACTCTATTTAGTGTTGTTAGAAGTCTAACTTGCTATTTTAGCTTTCGTGCAATGTTTCGTATGGTAAAGATACGAATAGATCAAGTAATGTTTTAAATTGCACAAAAACTTTTAAATCTCGTCCATGGCAAGTGTTGAGCAATTCCAAAGCATCAAAGTGGACTGTTGTACTCTATTTAGAGTTCTTAGAAGTCTAACTTGCTAGTTTAGCTTTCGTGCAACGTTTCGTAAGTTAAAGATGCGAATAGACCAAGTTATGTTTGAAATTGCACAAAAACTTGTCAAGCTCGTCTATGGAGAGAGTTTAGCAATTCCAAAGCATCAAAGTGGTCCGTTGTACTCTATTTAGTGTTTTTTGAAGTCTAACATGCTAGTTTAGCAACCGTGCAAGGTTTCGTGAGGTAAAGATGTGAATAGACCAAGTTATGTTTGAAATTGCACAAACACGTGAATTACTCGTCTATGGAGAGAGTTGAGCAATTGCAAAGCTTCAAAGTGGACTGTTGTACTCTATTTAGTGTTCTTTGAAGTCTAACATGCTAGTTTAGCCTTCGTGCAATGTTTCGTATGGTAAAGATACGAATTGATCAAGTAATGTTTGAAATTGCACAAAAACTTTTAAATCTCGTCTATGGAGAGTGTTGAGCAATTATAAATCTTCAAAGTGCACTGTTGTACTCTATTTAGTGTTTTTAGAAGTCTAACTTGCTAGTTTAGCTTTCGTGCAATGTTTCGTATGGTAAAGATACGAATAGATGAAGTAATGTTTGAAATTGCACAAAAACTTTTAAATCTCGTCTATGAAGAGTGTTGAGCAAATCCAAAGCATCAAAGTGGACTGTTGTACTCTATTTAGAGTTCTTAGAAGTCTAGCTTGCTAGTTTAGCTTTCGTGCAACGTTTCGTAAGTTAAAGATGGAAATAGAACAAGTTATGTTTGAAATTGCACAAAAACTTGTAAAGCTCGTCTATGGAGAGAGTATAGCAATTACAAAGCATCAAAGTGGACCGTTGTACTCTATTTAGTGTTCTTAGAAGTCTAACATGCTAGTTTAGTATTCGTGCAAGGTTTCGTGAGGTAAAGATGCGAATAGACCAAGTTATGTTTGAAATTGCACAAACACGTGAATTGCTCGTCTATGGAGAGAGTTAAGCTATTCCAAAGCATCAAATTGGACCATTGTACACTATTTAGTGTTTTTAGAAGTCTCACATGCTAGTTTAGCCTTCGTGCAAGGTTTCGTGAGGTAAAGATGCGAATAGACCAAGTTATGTTGAAATTACACAAAAAGCGAAAAGCTCGTCTATAGAGAGAGTTGAGCAATTCCAAAGCTTCAAAGTGGACCGTTGTACTCTATTTAGTGTCCTTTGAAGTCTAACATGCTAGTTTAGCCTTCGTGCAATGTTTCGTATGGTAAAGATACGAATTGATCAAGTAATGTTTGAAATTGCACAAAAACTTTTAAATCTCGTCTATGGAGAGTGTTGAGCAATTATAAATCTTCAAAGTGCACTGTTGTACTCTATTTAGTGTTTTTAGAAGTCTAACTTGCTAGTTTAGCTTTCGTGCAATGTTTCGTATGGTAAAGATACGAATAGATGAAGTAATGTTTGAAATTGCACAAAAACTTTTAAATCTCGTCTATGAAGAGTGTTGAGCAAATCCAAAGCATCAAAGTGGACTGTTGTACTCTATTTAGAGTTCTTAGAAGTCTAGCTTGCTAGTTTAGCTTTCGTGCAACGTTTCGTAAGTTAAAGATGGGAATAGAACAAGTTATGTTTGAAATTGCACAAAAACTTGTAAAGCTCGTCTATGGAGAGAGTATAGCAATTACAAAGCATCAAAGTGGACCGTTGTACTCTATTTAGTGTTCTTAGAAGTCTAACATGCTAGTTTAGTATTCGTGCAAGGTTTCGTGAGGTAAAGATGCGAATAGACCAAGTTATGTTTGAAATTGCACAAACACGTGAATTGCTCGTCTATGGAGAGAGTTAAGCTATTCCAAAGCATCAAATTGGACCATTGTACACTATTTAGTGTTTTTAGAAGTCTCACATGCTAGTTTAGCCTTCGTGCAAGGTCTCGTGAGGTAAAGATGCGAATAGACCAAGTTATGTTGAAATTACACAAAAAGCGAAAAGCTCGTCTATAGAGAGAGTTGAGCAATTCCAAAGCTTCAAAGTGGACCGTTGTACTCTATTTAGTGTCCTTTGAAGTCTAACATGCTAGTTTAGCCTTCGTGCAATGTTTCGTATGGTAAAGATACGAATTGATCAAGTAATGTTTGAAATTGCACAAAAACTTTTAAATCTCGTCTATGGAGAGTGTTGAGCAATTATAAATCTTCAAAGTGCACTGTTGTACTCTATTTAGTGTTTTTAGAAGTCTAACTTGCTAGTTTAGCTTTCGTGCAATGTTTCGTATGGTAAAGATACGAATAGATGAAGTAATGTTTGAAATTGCACAAAAACTTTTAAATCTCGTCTATGAAGAGTGTTGAGCAAATCCAAAGCATCAAAGTGGACTGTTGTACTCTATTTAGAGTTCTTAGAAGTCTAGCTTGCTAGTTTAGCTTTCGTGCAACGTTTCGTAAGTTAAAGATGGGAATAGAACAAGTTATGTTTGAAATTGCACAAAAACTTGTAAAGCTCGTCTATGGAGAGAGTATAGCAATTACAAAGCATCAAAGTGGACCGTTGTACTCTATTTAGTGTTCTTAGAAGTCTAACATGCTAGTTTAGTATTCGTGCAAGGTTTCGTGAGGTAAAGATGCGAATAGACCAAGTTATGTTTGAAATTGCACAAACACGTGAATTGCTCGTCTATGGAGAGAGTTAAGCTATTCCAAAGCATCAAATTGGACCATTGTACACTATTTAGTGTTTTTAGAAGTCTCACATGCTAGTTTAGCCTTCGTGCAAGGTCTCGTGAGGTAAAGATGCGAATAGACCAAGTTATGTTGAAATTACACAAAAAGCGAAAAGCTCGTCTATAGAGAGAGTTGAGCAATTCCAAAGCTTCAAAGTGGACCGTTGTACTCTATTTAGTGTCCTTTGAAGTCTAACATGCTAGTTTAGCCTTCGTGCAATGTTTCGTATGGTAAAGATACGAATTGATCAAGTAATGTTTGAAATTGCACAAAAACTTTTAAATCTCGTCTATGGAGAGTGTTGAGCAATTATAAATCTTCAAAGTGCACTGTTGTACTCTATTTAGTGTTTTTAGAAGTCTAACTTGCTAGTTTAGCTTTCGTGCAATGTTTCGTATGGTAAAGATACGAATAGATGAAGTAATGTTTGAAATTGCACAAAAACTTTTAAATCTCGTCTATGAAGAGTGTTGAGCAAATCCAAAGCATCAAAGTGGACTGTTGTACTCTATTTAGAGTTCTTAGAAGTCTAGCTTGCTAGTTTAGCTTTCGTGCAACGTTTCGTAAGTTAAAGATGGGAATAGAACAACTTATGTTTGAAATTGCACAAAAACTTGTAAAGCTCGTCTATGGAGAGAGTATAGCAATTACAAAGCATCAAAGTGGACCGTTGTACTCTATTTAGTGTTCTTAGAAGTCTAACATGCTAGTTTAGTATTCGTGCAAGGTTTCGTGAGGTAAAGATGCGAATAGACCAAGTTATGTTTGAAATTGCACAAACACGTGAATTGCTCGTCTATGGAGAGAGTTAAGCTATTCCAAAGCATCAAATTGGACCATTGTACACTATTTAGTGTTTTTAGAAGTCTCACATGCTAGTTTAGCCTTCGTGCAAGGTCTCGTGAGGTAAAGATGCGAATAGACCAAGTTATGTTGAAATTACACAAAAAGCGAAAAGCTCGTCTATAGAGAGAGTTGAGCAATTCCAAAGCTTCAAAGTGGACCGTTGTACTTAGGGCTGTTATTGGTATGGTAAATTATCCATTGGTATACCATTACCGATCAATTGGTTACCGAAAATAACAGAAGATTGGTATACCGTTACCAATTGTTCGGTACGGTAAATTTACCGATGATTTCGGTAACGGTAACGGTAAGCAAAGTTCAAAACCGGTAAATTTCCCGATTACCGACATATATATTAAATATATATTAATATTATTTTTAGTTTTAGTTTTATTTAATTATGACCATTAGATTGATCTAATTTAATCTAGACCATTTATTATTTTTAGGGTTATCATTTATATATCACTCGTAGCAATTTCATTAACTTTAAAGCAGCGTTTGCTACATAACAAAATGCTTTGTTGGTATTGATTACATGCTTTTCTTCTCCATTTCCATTATGGTCTTTTATCTTTATTTATCTTGTTTCTTCTAGCTTTCATGCTATGGAGTTTAAAACACTTCGGATACTAAAAATATTAGAAATTAATGAAATGAAAGATTTTCCGTTATAGATTGTTGGAATAATGTTATGTGAATTCTCCTTTCTTTTTTTCTCCGATTGATAGGTATTTTCTCTTATTCACATGTAGCACAATGATCCTTCTCATTAATCTATTACTTTTATTATTGGTATTGTAGGCAAGATGAAAGTGTTGTACTTTCATACAATGACTATTAAACACAATACTACTTGATGTATTTTTTTTTTCTTTCTCTTTTTTAAATAAGTTTAAGAATTGGTAAATTTACCAATTACCGACTTACCATTACCGATCGATCGGTATACCGACCATCGGTATACCGACTCTTCCGGTAACGGTAACGGTAACATTTTTTGAGTTACCGAAAGAATTGGTATGGTAACGGTATTCCGTGTTTGGTAACGGTAACCGTACCAATAACAGCCCTAGTTGTACTCTATTTAGTGTCCTTTGAAGTCTAACATGCTAGTTTAGCCTTCGTGCAATGTTTCGTATGGTAAAGATACGAATTGATCAAGTAATGTTTGAAATTGCACAAAAACTTTTAAATCTCGTCTATGGAGAGTGTTGAGCAATTATAAATCTTCAAAGTGCACTGTTGTACTCTATTTAGTGTTTTTAGAAGTCTAACTTGCTAGTTTAGCTTTCGTGCAATGTTTCGTATGGTAAAGATACGAATAGATGAAGTAATGTTTGAAATTGCACAAAAACTTTTAAATCTCGTCTATGAAGAGTGTTGAGCAAATCCAAAGCATCAAAGTGGACTGTTGTACTCTATTTAGAGTTCTTAGAAGTCTAGCTTGCTAGTTTAGCTTTCGTGCAACGTTTCGTAAGTTAAAGATGGGAATAGAACAACTTATGTTTGAAATTGCACAAAAACTTGTAAAGCTCGTCTATGGAGAGAGTATAGCAATTACAAAGCATCAAAGTGGACCGTTGTACTCTATTTAGTGTTCTTAGAAGTCTAACATGCTAGTTTAGTATTCGTGCAAGTTTTCGTGAGGTAAAGATGCGAATAGACCAAGTTATGTTTGAAATTGCACAAACACGTGAATTGCTCGTCTATGGAGAGAGTTAAGCTATTCCAAAGCATCAAATTGGACCATTGTACACTATTTAGTGTTCTTAGAAGTCTCACATGCTAGTTTAGCCTTCGTGCCAGGTTTCGTGAGGTAAAGATGCGAATAGACCAAGTTATGTTGAAATTACACAAAAAGCGAAAAGCTCGTGTATAGAGAGAGTTTAGCAATTCCAAAGCTTCAAAATGGACCGTTTTACTCTATTTAGTGTCCTTTGAAGTCTAACATGCTAGTGTAGCCTTCGAGCAATGTTTCGTATGGTAAAGATACGAATTGATCAAGTAATGTTTGAAATTGCACAAAAACTTTTAAATCTCGTCTATGGAGAGTGTTGAGCAATTCCAAAGCATCAAAGTGGACTGTTGTACTCTATTTAGTGTTTTTAGAAGTCTAACTTGCTAGTTTAGCTTTCGTGCAATGTTTCGTATGGTAAAGATACGAATAGATGAAGTAATGTTTGAAATTGCACAAAAACTTTTAAATCTCGTCTATGGAGAGTGTTGAGCAAATCCAAAGAATCAAAGTGGACTGTTGTACTCTATTTAGAGTTCTTAGAAGTCTAGCTTGCTAGTTTAGCTTTCGTGCAACGTTTCGTAAGTTAAAGATGCGAATAGACCAAGTTATGTTTGAAATTGCACAAAAACTTGTAAAGTTCGTCTATGGAGAGAGCTTAGCAATTCCAAAGCATGAAAGTGGTCCGTTGTACTCGATTTAGTGTTCTTATAAGTCTAACATGCTAGTTTAGCATTCGTGCAAGGTTTCGTGAGGTAAAGATGCGAATAGACCAAGTTATGTTTGAAATTGCACAAACACGTGAATTGCTCGTCTATGGAGAGAGTTAAGCTATTCCAAAGCATCAAATTGGACCATTGTACTCTATTTAGTGTTTTTAGAAGTCTCACATGCTAGTTTAGCCTTCGTGCAAGGTTTCGTGAGGTAAAGATGCGAATAGACCAAGTTATGTTGAAATTACACAAAAAGCGAAAAGCTCGTCTATTGAGAGAGTTGAGCAATTCCAAAGCTTCAAAGTGGACCGTTGTACTCTATTTAGTGTCCTTTGAAGTCTAACATGCTAGTTTAGCCTTCGTGCAATGTTTCGTATGGTAAAGATACGAATTGATCAAGTAATGTTTGAAATTGCACAAAAACTTTTAAATCTCGTCTATGGAGAGTGTTGAGCAATTATAAATCTTCAAAGTGCACTGTTGTACTCTATTTATTGTTTTTAGAAGTCTAACTTGCTAGTTTAGCTTTCGTGCAATGTTTCGTATGGTAAAGATACGAATAGATGAAGTAATGTTTGAAATTGCACAAAAACTTTTAAATCTCGTCTATGAAGAGTGTTGAGCAAATCCAAAGCATCAAAGTGGACTGTTGTACTCTATTTAGAGTTCTTAGAAGTCTAGCTTGCTAGTTTAGCTTTCGTGCAACGTTTCGTAAGTTAAAGATGGGAATAGAACAAGTTATGTTTGAAATTGCACAAAAACTTGTAAAGCTCGTCTATGGAGAGAGTATAGCAATTACAAAGCATCAAAGTGGACCGTTGTACTCTATTTAGTGTTCTTAGAAGTCTAACATGCTAGTTTAGTATTCGTGCAAGGTTTCGTGAGGTAAAGATGCGAATAGACCAAGTTATGTTTGAAATTGCACAAACACGTGAATTCCTCGTCTATGGAGAGAGTTAAGCTATTCCAAAGCATCAAATTGGACCATTGTACACTATTTAGTGTTCTTAGAAGTCTCACATGCTAGTTTAGCCTTCGTGCCAGGTTTCGTGAGGTAAAGATGCGAATAGACCAAGTTATGTTGAAATTACACAAAAAGCGAAAAGCTCGTCTATAGAGAGAGTTTAGCAATTCCAAAGTTTCAAGATGGACCGTTTTACTCTATTTAGTGTCCTTTGAAGTCTAACATGCTAGTTTAGCCTTCGTGCAATGTTTCGTATGGTAAAGATACGAATTGATCAAGTAATGTTTGAAATTGCACAAAAACTTTTAAATCTCGTCTCTGGAGAGTGTTGAGCAATTCCAAAGCATCAAAGTGGACTGTTGTACTCTATTTAGTGTTTTTATAAGTCTAACTTGCTAGTTTAGCTTTCGTGCAATGTTTCGTATGGTAAAGATACGAATAGATCAAGTAATGTTTGAAATTGCACAAAAACTTTTAAATCTCGTCTATGGAGAGTGTTGAGCAAATCCAAAGCATCAAAGTGGACTGTTGTACTCTATTTAGAGTTCTTAGAAGTCTAGCTTGCTAGTTTAGCTTTCGTGCAACGTTTCGTAAGTTAAAGATGCGAATAGACCAAGTTATGTTTGAAATTGCACAAAAACTTGTAAAGCTCGTCTATGGAGAGAGTTTAGCAATTCCAAAGCATGAAAGTGGTCCGTTGTACTCGATTTAGTGTTCTTATAAGTCTAACATGCTAGTTTAGTATTCGTGCAATGTTTCGTATGGTAAAGATACGAATTGATCAAGTAATGTTTGAACTTGCACAAAAACTTTTAAATCTCGTCTATGGAGAGTGTTGAGCAATTATAAATCTTCAAAGTGGACTGTTGTACTCTATTTAGTGTTTTTAGAAGTATAACTTGCTAGTTTAGCTTTCGTGCAATGTTTCGTATGGTAAAGATACGAATAGATCAAGTAATGTTTGAAATTGCACAAAAACTTTTAAATCTCGTCTATGAAGAGTGTTGAGCAAATCCAAAGCATCAAAGTGGACTGTTGTACTCTATTTAGAGTTCTTAGAAGTCTAGCTTGCTAGTTTAGCTTTCGTGCAACGTTTCGTAAGTTAAAGATGGGAATAGAACAAGTTATGTTTGAAATTGCACAAAAACTTGTAAAGCTCGTCTATGGAGAGAGTTTAGCAATTCCAAAGCATCAAAGTGGACCGTTGTACTCTATTTAGTGTTCTTAGAAGTCTAACATGCTAGTTTAGCATTCGTGCAAGGTTTCGTGATGTAAAGATGCGAATAGACCAAGTTATGTTTGAAATTGCACAAACACGTGAATTGCTCGTCTATGGAGAGAGTTAAGCTATTCCAAAGCATCAAATTGTACCATTGTACTCTATTTAGTGTTCTTAGAAGTCTCACATGCTAGTTTAGCCTTCGTGCAAGGTTTCGTGAGGTAAAGATGCGAATAGACCAAGTTATGTTGAAATTACACAAAAAGCGAAAAGCTCGTCTATAGAGAGAGTTTAGCAATTCCAAAGCTTCAAAGTGGACCGTTGTACTCTATTTAGTGTCCTTTGAAGTCTAACATGCTAGTTTAGCCTTCGTGCAATGTTTCGTATGGTAAAGATACGAATTGATCAAGTAATGTTTGAAATTGCACAAAAACTTTTAAATCTCGTCTATGGAGAGTGTTGAGCAATTATAAATCTTCAAAGTGCACTGTTGTACTCTATTTAGTGTTTTTAGAAGTCTAACTTGCTAGTTTAGCTTTCGTGCAATGTTTCGTATGGTAAAGATACGAATAGATGAAGTAATGTTTGAAATTGCACAAAAACTTTTAAATCTCGTCTATGAAGAGTGTTGAGCAAATCCAAAGCATCAAAGTGGACTGTTGTACTCTATTTAGAGTTCTTAGAAGTCTAGCTTGCTAGTTTAGCTTTCGTGCAACGTTTCGTAAGTTAAAGATGGGAATAGAACAAGTTATGTTTGAAATTGCACAAAAACTTGTAAAGCTCGTCTATGGAGAGAGTATAGCAATTACAAAGCATCAAAGTGGACCGTTGTACTCTATTTAGTGTTCTTAGAAGTCTAACATGCTAGTTTAGTATTCGTGCAAGTTTTCGTGAGGTAAAGATGCGAATAGACCAAGTTATGTTTGAAATTGCACAAACACGTGAATTGCTCGTCTATGGAGAGAGTTAAGCTATTCCAAAGCATCAAATTGGACCATTGTACACTATTTAGTGTTCTTAGAAGTCTCACATGCTAGTTTAGCCTTCGTGCCAGGTTTCGTGAGGTAAAGATGCGAATAGACCAAGTTATGTTGAAATTACACAAAAAGCGAAAAGCTCGTGTATAGAGAGAGTTTAGCAATTCCAAAGCTTCAAAATGGACCGTTTTACTCTATTTAGTGTCCTTTGAAGTCTAACATGCTAGTTTAGCCTTCGTGCAATGTTTCGTATGGTAAAGATACGAATTGATCAAGTAATGTTTGAAATTGCACAAAAACTTTTAAATCTCGTCTATGGAGAGTGTTGAGCAATTCCAAAGCATCAAAGTGGACTGTTGTACTCTATTTAGTGTTTTTATAACTCTCACTTGCTAGTTTAGCTTTCGTGCAATGTTTCGTATGGTAAAGATACGAATAGATCAAGTAATGTTTGAAATTGCACAAAAACTTTTAAATCTCGTCTATGGAGAGTGTTGAGCAAATCCAAAGAATCAAAGTGGACTGTTGTACTCTATTTAGAGTTCTTAGAAGTCTAGCTTGCTAGTTTAGCTTTCGTGCAACGTTTCGTAAGTTAAAGATGCGAATAGACCAAGTTATGTTTGAAATTGCACAAAAACTTGTAAAGTTCGTCTATGGAGAGAGTTTAGCAATTCCAAAGCATGAAAGTGGTCCATTGTACTCGATTTAGTGTTCTTATAAGTCTAACATGCTAGTTTAGCATTCGTGCAAGGTTTCGTGAGGTAAAGATGCGAATAGACCAAGTTATGTTTGAAATTGCACAAACACGTGAATTGCTCGTCTATGGAGAGAGTTAAGCTATTCCAAAGCATCAAATTGGACCATTGTACTCTATTTAGTGTTTTTAGAAGTCTCACATGCTAGTTTAGCCTTCGTGCAAGGTTTCGTGAGGTAAAGATGCGAATAGACCAAGTTATGTTGAAATTACACAAAAAGCGAAAAGCTCGTCTATTGAGAGAGTTGAGCAATTCCAAAGCTTCAAAGTGGACCGTTGTACTCTATTTAGTGTCCTTTGAAGTCTAACATGCTAGTTTAGCCTTCGTGCAATGTTTCGTATGGTAAAGATACGAATTGATCAAGTAATGTTTGAAATTGCACAAAAACTTTTAAATCTCGTCTATGGAGAGTGTTGAGCAATTATAAATCTTCAAAGTGCACTGTTGTACTCTATTTATTGTTTTTAGAAGTCTAACTTGCTAGTTTAGCTTTCGTGCAATGTTTCGTATGGTAAAGATACGAATAGATGAAGTAATGTTTGAAATTGCACAAAAACTTTTAAATCTCGTCTATGAAGAGTGTTGAGCAAATCCAAAGCATCAAAGTGGACTGTTGTACTCTATTTAGAGTTCTTAGAAGTCTAGCTTGCTAGTTTAGCTTTCGTGCAACGTTTCGTAAGTTAAAGATGGGAATAGAACAAGTTATGTTTGAAATTGCACAAAAACTTGTAAAGCTCGTCTATGGAGAGAGTATAGCAATTACAAAGCATCAAAGTGGACCGTTGTACTCTATTTAGTGTTCTTAGAAGTCTAACATGCTAGTTTAGTATTCGTGCAAGTTTTCGTGAGGTAAAGATGCGAATAGACCAAGTTATGTTTGAAATTGCACAAACACGTGAATTGCTCGTCTATGGAGAGAGTTAAGCTATTCCAAAGCATCAAATTGGACCATTGTACACTATTTAGTGTTCTTAGAAGTCTCACATGCTAGTTTAGCCTTCGTGCCAGGTTTCGTGAGGTAAAGATGCGAATAGACCAAGTTATGTTGAAATTACACAAAAAGCGAAAAGCTCGTGTATAGAGAGAGTTTAGCAATTCCAAAGCTTCAAAATGGACCGTTTTACTCTATTTAGTGTCCTTTGAAGTCTAACATGCTAGTTTAGCCTTCGTGCAATGTTTCGTATGGTAAAGATACGAATTGATCAAGTAATGTTTGAAATTGCACAAAAACTTTTAAATCTCGTCTATGGAGAGTGTTGAGCAATTCCAAAGCATCAAAGTGGACTGTTGTACTCTATTTAGTGTTTTTATAACTCTCACTTGCTAGTTTAGCTTTCGTGCAATGTTTCGTATGGTAAAGATACGAATAGATCAAGTAATGTTTGAAATTGCACAAAAACTTTTAAATCTCGTCTATGGAGAGTGTTGAGCAAATCCAAAGAATCAAAGTGGACTGTTGTACTCTATTTAGAGTTCTTAGAAGTCTAGCTTGCTAGTTTAGCTTTCGTGCAACGTTTCGTAAGTTAAAGATGCGAATAGACCAAGTTATGTTTGAAATTGCACAAAAACTTGTAAAGTTCGTCTATGGAGAGAGTTTAGCAATTCCAAAGCATGAAAGTGGTCCATTGTACTCGATTTAGTGTTCTTATAAGTCTAACATGCTAGTTTAGCATTCGTGCAAGGTTTCGTGAGGTAAAGATGCGAATAGACCAAGTTATGTTTGAAATTGCACAAACACGTGAATTGCTCGTCTATGGAGAGAGTTAAGCTATTCCAAAGCATCAAATTGGACCATTGTACTCTATTTAGTGTTTTTAGAAGTCTCACATGCTAGTTTAGCCTTCGTGCAAGGTTTCGTGAGGTAAAGATGCGAATAGACCAAGTTATGTTGAAATTACACAAAAAGCGAAAAGCTCGTCTATTGAGAGAGTTGAGCAATTCCAAAGCTTCAAAGTGGACCGTTGTACTCTATTTAGTGTCCTTTGAAGTCTAACATGCTAGTTTAGCCTTCGTGCAATGTTTCGTATGGTAAAGATACGAATTGATCAAGTAATGTTTGAAATTGCACAAAAACTTTTAAATCTCGTCTATGGAGAGTGTTGAGCAATTATAAATCTTCAAAGTGCACTGTTGTACTCTATTTATTGTTTTTAGAAGTCTAACTTGCTAGTTTAGCTTTCGTGCAATGTTTCGTATGGTAAAGATACGAATAGATGAAGTAATGTTTGAAATTGCACAAAAACTTTTAAATCTCGTCTATGAAGAGTGTTGAGCAAATCCAAAGCATCAAAGTGGACTGTTGTACTCTATTTAGAGTTCTTAGAAGTCTAGCTTGCTAGTTTAGCTTTCGTGCAACGTTTCGTAAGTTAAAGATGGGAATAGAACAAGTTATGTTTGAAATTGCACAAAAACTTGTAAAGCTCGTCTATGGAGAGAGTATAGCAATTACAAAGCATCAAAGTGGACCGTTGTACTCTATTTAGTGTTCTTAGAAGTCTAACATGCTAGTTTAGTATTCGTGCAAGGTTTCGTGAGGTAAAGATGCGAATAGACCAAGTTATGTTTGAAATTGCACAAACACGTGAATTGCTCGTCTATGGAGAGAGTTAAGCTATTCCAAAGCATCAAATTGGACCATTGTACACTATTTAGTGTTCTTAGAAGTCTCACATGCTAGTTTAGCCTTCGTGCCAGGTTTCGTGAGGTAAAAATGCGAATAGACCAAGTTATGTTGAAATTACACAAAAAGCGAAAAGCTCGTCTATAGAGAGAGTTTAGCAATTCCAAAGTTTCAAGATGGACCGTTTTACTCTATTTAGTGTCCTTTGAAGTCTAACATGCTAGTTTAGCCTTCGTGCAATGTTTCGTATGGTAAAGATACGAATTGATCAAGTAATGTTTGAAATTGCACAAAAACTTTTAAATCTCGTCTCTGGAGAGTGTTGAGCAATTCCAAAGCATCAAAGTGGACTGTTGTACTCTATTTAGTGTTTTTATAAGTCTAACTTGCTAGTTTAGCTTTCGTGCAATGTTTCGTATGGTAAAGATACGAATAGATCAAGTAATGTTTGAAATTGCACAAAAACTTTTAAATCTCGTCTATGGAGAGTGTTGAGCAAATCCAAAGCATCAAAGTGGACTGTTGTACTCTATTTAGAGTTCTTAGAAGTCTAGCTTGCTAGTTTAGCTTTCGTGCAACGTTTCGTAAGTTAAAGATGCGAATAGACCAAGTTATGTTTGAAATTGCACAAAAACTTGTAAAGCTCGTCTATGGAGAGAGTTTAGCAATTCCAAAGCATGAAAGTGGTCCGTTGTACTCGATTTAGTGTTCTTATAAGTCTAACATGCTAGTTTAGTATTCGTGCAATGTTTCGTATGGTAAAGATACGAATTGATCAAGTAATGTTTGAACTTGCACAAAAACTTTTAAATCTCGTCTATGGAGAGTGTTGAGCAATTATAAATCTTCAAAGTGGACTGTTGTACTCTATTTAGTGTTTTTAGAAGTATAACTTGCTAGTTTAGCTTTCGTGCAATGTTTCGTATGGTAAAGATACGAATAGATCAAGTAATGTTTGAAATTGCACAAAAACTTTTAAATCTCGTCTATGAAGAGTGTTGAGCAAATCCAAAGCATCAAAGTGGACTGTTGTACTCTATTTAGAGTTCTTAGAAGTCTAGCTTGCTAGTTTAGCTTTCGTGCAACGTTTCGTAAGTTAAAGATGGGAATAGAACAAGTTATGTTTGAAATTGCACAAAAACTTGTAAAGCTCGTCTATGGAGAGAGTTTAGCAATTCCAAAGCATCAAAGTGGACCGTTGTACTCTATTTAGTGTTCTTAGAAGTCTAACATGCTAGTTTAGCATTCGTGCAAGGTTTCGTGATGTAAAGATGCGAATAGACCAAGTTATGTTTGAAATTGCACAAACACGTGAATTGCTCGTCTATGGAGAGAGTTAAGCTATTCCAAAGCATCAAATTGTACCATTGTACTCTATTTAGTGTTCTTAGAAGTCTCACATGCTAGTTTAGCCTTCGTGCAAGGTTTCGTGAGGTAAAGATGCGAATAGACCAAGTTATGTTGAAATTACACAAAAAGCGAAAAGCTCGTCTATAGAGAGAGTTTAGCAATTCCAAAGCTTCAAAGTGGACCGTTGTACTCTATTTAGTGTCCTTTGAAGTCTAACATGCTAGTTTAGCCTTCGTGCAATGTTTCGTATGGTAAAGATACGAATTGATCAAGTAATGTTTGAAATTGCACAAAAACTTTTAAATCTCGTCTATGGAGAGTGTTGAGCAATTATAAATCTTCAAAGTGCACTGTTGTACTCTATTTAGTGTTTTTAGAAGTCTAACTTGCTAGTTTAGCTTTCGTGCAATGTTTCGTATGGTAAAGATACGAATAGATGAAGTAATGTTTGAAATTGCACAAAAACTTTTAAATCTCGTCTATGAAGAGTGTTGAGCAAATCCAAAGCATCAAAGTGGACTGTTGTACTCTATTTAGAGTTCTTAGAAGTCTAGCTTGCTAGTTTAGCTTTCGTGCAACGTTTCGTAAGTTAAAGATGGGAATAGAACAAGTTATGTTTGAAATTGCACAAAAACTTGTAAAGCTCGTCTATGGAGAGAGTATAGCAATTACAAAGCATCAAAGTGGACCGTTGTACTCTATTTAGTGTTCTTAGAAGTCTAACATGCTAGTTTAGTATTCGTGCAAGTTTTCGTGAGGTAAAGATGCGAATAGACCAAGTTATGTTTGAAATTGCACAAACACGTGAATTGCTCGTCTATGGAGAGAGTTAAGCTATTCCAAAGCATCAAATTGGACCATTGTACACTATTTAGTGTTCTTAGAAGTCTCACATGCTAGTTTAGCCTTCGTGCCAGGTTTCGTGAGGTAAAGATGCGAATAGACCAAGTTATGTTGAAATTACACAAAAAGCGAAAAGCTCGTGTATAGAGAGAGTTTAGCAATTCCAAAGCTTCAAAATGGACCGTTTTACTCTATTTAGTGTCCTTTGAAGTCTAACATGCTAGTTTAGCCTTCGTGCAATGTTTCGTATGGTAAAGATACGAATTGATCAAGTAATGTTTGAAATTGCACAAAAACTTTTAAATCTCGTCTATGGAGAGTGTTGAGCAATTCCAAAGCATCAAAGTGGACTGTTGTACTCTATTTAGTGTTTTTATAACTCTCACTTGCTAGTTTAGCTTTCGTGCAATGTTTCGTATGGTAAAGATACGAATAGATCAAGTAATGTTTGAAATTGCACAAAAACTTTTAAATCTCGTCTATGGAGAGTGTTGAGCAAATCCAAAGAATCAAAGTGGACTGTTGTACTCTATTTAGAGTTCTTAGAAGTCTAGCTTGCTAGTTTAGCTTTCGTGCAACGTTTCGTAAGTTAAAGATGCGAATAGACCGAGTTATGTTTGAAATTGCACAAAAACTTGTAAAGTTCGTCTATGGAGAGAGTTTAGCAATTCCAAAGCATGAAAGTGGTCCGTTGTACTCGATTTAGTGTTCTTATAAGTCTAACATGCTAGTTTAGCATTCGTGCAGGGTTTCGTGAGGTAAAGATGCGAATAGACCAAGTTATGTTGAAATTACACAAAAAGCGAAAAGCTCGTCTATAGAGAGAGTTTAGCAATTCCAAAGCTTCAAAGTGGACCGTTGTACTCTATTTAGTGTCCTTTGAAGTCTAACATGCTAGTTTAGCCTTCGTGCAATGTTTCGTATGGTAAAGATACGAATAGATGAAGTAATGTTTGAAATTGCACAAAAACTTTTAAATCTCGTCTATGAAGAGTGTTGAGCAAATCCAAAGCATCAAAGTGGACTGTTGTACTCTATTTAGAGTTCTTAGAAGTCTAGCTTGCTAGTTTAGCTTTCGTGCAACGTTTCGTAAGTTAAAGATGGGAATAGAACAAGTTATGTTTGAAATTGCACAAAAACTTGTAAAGCTCGTCTATGGAGAGAGTATAGCAATTACAAAGCATCAAAGTGGACCGTTGTACTCTATTTAGTGTTCTTAGAAGTCTAACATGCTAGTTTAGTATTCGTGCAAGTTTTCGTGAGGTAAAGATGCGAATAGACCAAGTTATGTTTGAAATTGCACAAACACGTGAATTGCTCGTCTATGGAGAGAGTTAAGCTATTCCAAAGCATCAAATTGGACCATTGTACACTATTTAGTGTTCTTAGAAGTCTCACATGCTAGTTTAGCCTTCGTGCCAGGTTTCGTGAGGTAAAGATGCGAATAGACCAAGTTATGTTGAAATTACACAAAAAGCGAAAAGCTCGTGTATAGAGAGAGTTTAGCAATTCCAAAGCTTCAAAATGGACCGTTTTACTCTATTTAGTGTCCTTTGAAGTCTAACATGCTAGTTTAGCCTTCGTGCAATGTTTCGTATGGTAAAGATACGAATTGATCAAGTAATGTTTGAAATTGCACAAAAACTTTTAAATCTCGTCTATGGAGAGTGTTGAGCAATTCCAAAGCATCAAAGTGGACTGTTGTACTCTATTTAGTGTTTTTATAACTCTCACTTGCTAGTTTAGCTTTCGTGCAATGTTTCGTATGGTAAAGATACGAATAGATCAAGTAATGTTTGAAATTGCACAAAAACTTTTAAATCTCGTCTATGGAGAGTGTTGAGCAAATCCAAAGAATCAAAGTGGACTGTTGTACTCTATTTAGAGTTCTTAGAAGTCTAGCTTGCTAGTTTAGCTTTCGTGCAACGTTTCGTAAGTTAAAGATGCGAATAGACCGAGTTATGTTTGAAATTGCACAAAAACTTGTAAAGTTCGTCTATGGAGAGAGTTTAGCAATTCCAAAGCATGAAAGTGGTCCGTTGTACTCGATTTAGTGTTCTTATAAGTCTAACATGCTAGTTTAGCATTCGTGCAGGGTTTCGTGAGGTAAAGATGCGAATAGACCAAGTTATGTTGAAATTACACAAAAAGCGAAAAGCTCGTCTATAGAGAGAGTTTAGCAATTCCAAAGCTTCAAAGTGGACCGTTGTACTCTATTTAGTGTCCTTTGAAGTCTAACATGCTAGTTTAGCCTTCGTGCAATGTTTCGTATGGTAAAGATACGAATTGATCAAGTAATGTTTGAAATTGCACAAAAACTTTTAAATCTCGTCTATGGAGAGTGTTGAGCAATTATAAATCTTCAAAGTGCACTGTTGTACTCTATTTAGTGTTTTTAGAAGTCTAACTTGCTAGTTTAGCTTTCGTGCAATGTTTCGTATGGTAAAGATACGAATAGATGAAGTAATGTTTGAAATTGCACAAAAACTTTTAAATCTCGTCTATGAAGAGTGTTGAGCAAATCCAAAGCATCAAAGTGGACTGTTGTACTCTATTTAGAGTTCTTAGAAGTCTAGCTTGCTAGTTTAGCTTTCGTGCAACGTTTCGTAAGTTAAAGATGGGAATAGAACAAGTTATGTTTGAAATTGCACAAAAACTTGTAAAGCTCGTCTATGGAGAGAGTATAGCAATTACAAAGCATCAAAGTGGACCGTTGTACTCTATTTAGTGTTCTTATAAGTCTAACATGCTAGTTTAGCATTCGTGCAAGGTTTCGTGAGGTAAAGATGCGAATAGACCAAGTTATGTTTGAAATTGCACAAACACGTGAATTGCTCGTCCATGGAGAGAGTTAAGCTATTCCAAAGCATCAAATTGGACCATTGTACTCTATTTAGTGTTTTTAGAAGTCTCACATGCTAGTTTAGCCTTCGTGCAAGGTTTCGTGAGGTAAAGATGCGAATAGACCAAGTTATGTTGAAATTACACAAAAAGCGAAAAGCTCGTCTATTGAGAGAGTTGAGCAAATCCAAAGAATCAAAGTGGACTGTTGTACTCTATTTAGAGTTCTTAGAAGTCTAGCTTGCTAGTTTAGCTTTCGTGCAACGTTTCGTAAGTTAAAGATGCGAATAGACCGAGTTATGTTTGAAATTGCACAAAAACTTGTAAAGCTCGTCTATGGAGAGAGTATAGCAATTACAAAGCATCAAAGTGGACCGTTGTACTCTATTTAGTATTCTTAGAAGTCTAACATGCTAGTTTAGTATTCGTGCAAGGTTTCGTGAGGTAAAGATGCGAATAGACCAAGTTATGTTTGAAATTGCACAAACACGTGAATTGCTCGTCTATGGAGAGAGTTAAGCTATTCCAAAGCATCAAATTGGACCATTGTACACTATTTAGTGTTCTTAGAAGTCTCACATGCTAGTTTAGCCTTCGTGCCAGGTTTCGTGAGGTAAAAATGCGAATAGACCAAGTTATGTTGAAATTACACAAAAAGCGAAAAGCTCGTCTATAGAGAGAGTTTAGCAATTCCAAAGTTTCAAGATGGACCGTTTTACTCTATTTAGTGTCCTTTGAAGTCTAACATGCTAGTTTAGCCTTCGTGCAATGTTTCGTATGGTAAAGATACGAATTGATCAAGTAATGTTTGAAATTGCACAAAAACTTTTAAATCTCGTCTCTGGAGAGTGTTGAGCAATTCCAAAGCATCAAAGTGGACTGTTGTACTCTATTTAGTGTTTTTATAAGTCTAACTTGCTAGTTTAGCTTTCGTGCAATGTTTCGTATGGTAAAGATACGAATAGATCAAGTAATGTTTGAAATTGCACAAAAACTTTTAAATCTCGTCTATGGAGAGTGTTGAGCAAATCCAAAGCATCAAAGTGGACTGTTGTACTCTATTTAGAGTTCTTAGAAGTCTAGCTTGCTAGTTTAGCTTTCGTGCAACGTTTCGTAAGTTAAAGATGCGAATAGACCAAGTTATGTTTGAAATTGCACAAAAACTTGTAAAGCTCGTCTATGGAGAGAGTTTAGCAATTCCAAAGCATGAAAGTGGTCCGTTGTACTCGATTTAGTGTTCTTATAAGTCTAACATGCTAGTTTAGTATTCGTGCAATGTTTCGTATGGTAAAGATACGAATTGATCAAGTAATGTTTGAACTTGCACAAAAACTTTTAAATCTCGTCTATGGAGAGTGTTGAGCAATTATAAATCTTCAAAGTGGACTGTTGTACTCTATTTAGTGTTTTTAGAAGTATAACTTGCTAGTTTAGCTTTCGTGCAATGTTTCGTATGGTAAAGATACGAATAGATCAAGTAATGTTTGAAATTGCACAAAAACTTTTAAATCTCGTCTATGAAGAGTGTTGAGCAAATCCAAAGCATCAAAGTGGACTGTTGTACTCTATTTAGAGTTCTTAGAAGTCTAGCTTGCTAGTTTAGCTTTCGTGCAACGTTTCGTAAGTTAAAGATGGGAATAGAACAAGTTATGTTTGAAATTGCACAAAAACTTGTAAAGCTCGTCTATGGAGAGAGTTTAGCAATTCCAAAGCATCAAAGTGGACCGTTGTACTCTATTTAGTGTTCTTAGAAGTCTAACATGCTAGTTTAGCATTCGTGCAAGGTTTCGTGATGTAAAGATGCGAATAGACCAAGTTATGTTTGAAATTGCACAAACACGTGAATTGCTCGTCTATGGAGAGAGTTAAGCTATTCCAAAGCATCAAATTGTACCATTGTACTCTATTTAGTGTTCTTAGAAGTCTCACATGCTAGTTTAGCCTTCGTGCAAGGTTTCGTGAGGTAAAGATGCGAATAGACCAAGTTATGTTGAAATTACACAAAAAGCGAAAAGCTCGTCTATAGAGAGAGTTTAGCAATTCCAAAGCTTCAAAGTGGACCGTTGTACTCTATTTAGTGTCCTTTGAAGTCTAACATGCTAGTTTAGCCTTCGTGCAATGTTTCGTATGGTAAAGATACGAATTGATCAAGTAATGTTTGAAATTGCACAAAAACTTTTAAATCTCGTCTATGGAGAGTGTTGAGCAATTATAAATCTTCAAAGTGCACTGTTGTACTCTATTTAGTGTTTTTAGAAGTCTAACTTGCTAGTTTAGCTTTCGTGCAATGTTTCGTATGGTAAAGATACGAATAGATGAAGTAATGTTTGAAATTGCACAAAAACTTTTAAATCTCGTCTATGAAGAGTGTTGAGCAAATCCAAAGCATCAAAGTGGACTGTTGTACTCTATTTAGAGTTCTTAGAAGTCTAGCTTGCTAGTTTAGCTTTCGTGCAACGTTTCGTAAGTTAAAGATGGGAATAGAACAAGTTATGTTTGAAATTGCACAAAAACTTGTAAAGCTCGTCTATGGAGAGAGTATAGCAATTACAAAGCATCAAAGTGGACCGTTGTACTCTATTTAGTGTTCTTAGAAGTCTAACATGCTAGTTTAGTATTCGTGCAAGTTTTCGTGAGGTAAAGATGCGAATAGACCAAGTTATGTTTGAAATTGCACAAACACGTGAATTGCTCGTCTATGGAGAGAGTTAAGCTATTCCAAAGCATCAAATTGGACCATTGTACACTATTTAGTGTTCTTAGAAGTCTCACATGCTAGTTTAGCCTTCGTGCCAGGTTTCGTGAGGTAAAGATGCGAATAGACCAAGTTATGTTGAAATTACACAAAAAGCGAAAAGCTCGTGTATAGAGAGAGTTTAGCAATTCCAAAGCTTCAAAATGGACCGTTTTACTCTATTTAGTGTCCTTTGAAGTCTAACATGCTAGTTTAGCCTTCGTGCAATGTTTCGTATGGTAAAGATACGAATTGATCAATTAATGTTTGAAATTGCACAAAAACTTTTAAATCTCGTCTATGGAGAGTGTTGAGCAATTCCAAAGCATCAAAGTGGACTGTTGTACTCTATTTAGTGTTTTTATAACTCTCACTTGCTAGTTTAGCTTTCGTGCAATGTTTCGTATGGTAAAGATACGAATAGATCAAGTAATGTTTGAAATTGCACAAAAACTTTTAAATCTCGTCTATGGAGAGTGTTGAGCAAATCCAAAGAATCAAAGTGGACTGTTGTACTCTATTTAGAGTTCTTAGAAGTCTAGCTTGCTAGTTTAGCTTTCGTGCAACGTTTCGTAAGTTAAAGATGCGAATAGACCGAGTTATGTTTGAAATTGCACAAAAACTTGTAAAGTTCGTCTATGGAGAGAGTTTAGCAATTCCAAAGCATGAAAGTGGTCCGTTGTACTCGATTTAGTGTTCTTATAAGTCTAACATGCTAGTTTAGCATTCGTGCAGGGTTTCGTGAGGTAAAGATGCGAATAGACCAAGTTATGTTTGAAATTGCACAAACACGTGAATTGCTCGTTTATGGAGAGAGTTAAGCTATTCCAAAGCATCAAATTGGACCATTGTACTCTATTTAGTGTTTTTAGAAGTCTCACATGCTAGTTTAGCCTTCGTGCAAGGTTTCGTGAGGTAAAGATGCGAATAGACCAAGTTATGTTGAAATTACACAAAAAGCGAAAAGCTCGTCTATTGAGAGAGTTGAGCAATTCCAAAGCTTCAAAGTGGACCGTTGTACTCTATTTAGTGTCCTTTGAAGTCTAACATGCTAGTTTAGCCTTCGTGCAATGTTTCGTATGGTAAAGATACGAATTGATCAAGAAATGTTTGAAATTGCACAAAAACTTTTAAATCTCGTCTATGGAGAGTGTTGAGCAATTATAAATCTTCAAAGTGCACTGTTGTACTCTATTTATTGTTTTTAGAAGTCTAACTTGCTAGTTTAGCTTTCGTGCAATGTTTCGTATGGTAAAGATACGAATAGATGAAGTAATGTTTGAAATTGCACAAAAACTTTTAAATCTCGTCTATGAAGAGTGTTGAGCAAATCCAAAGCATCAAAGTGGACTGTTGTACTCTATTTAGAGTTCTTAGAAGTCTAGCTTGCTAGTTTAGCTTTCGTGCAACGTTTCGAAAGTTAAAGATGGGAATAGAACAAGTTATGTTTAAAATTGCACAAAAACTTGTAAAGCTCGTCTATGGAGAGAGTATAGCAATTACAAAGCATCAAAGTGGACCGTTGTACTCTATTTAGTGTTCTTAGAAGTCTAACATGCTAGTTTAGTATTCGTGCAAGGTTTCGTGAGGTAAAGATGCGAATAGACCAAGTTATGTTTGAAATTGCACAAACACGTGAATTGCTCGTCTATGGAGAGAGTTAAGCTATTCCAAAGCATCAAATTGGACCATTGTACACTATTTAGTGTTCTTAGAAGTCTCACATGCTAGTTTAGCCTTCGTGCCAGGTTTCGTGAGGTAAAAATGCGAATAGACCAAGTTATGTTGAAATTACACAAAAAGCGAAAAGCTCGTCTATAGAGAGAGTTTAGCAATTCCAAAGCTTCAAAATGGACCGTTTTACTCTATTTAGTGTCCTTTGAAGTCTAACATGCTAGTTTAGCCTTCGTGCAATGTTTCGTATGGTAAAGATACGAATTGATCAAGTAATGTTTGAAATTGCACAAAAACTCTTAAATCTCGTCTCTGGAGAGTGTTGAGCAATTCCAAAGCATCAAAGTCGACTGTTGTACTCTATTTAGTGTTTTTATAAGTCTAACTTGCTAGTTTAGCTTTCGTGCAATGTTTCGTATGGTAAAGATACGAATAGATCAAGTAATGTTTGAAATTGCACAAAAACTTTTAAATCTCGTCTATGGAGAGTGTTGAGCAAATCCAAAGCATCAAAGTGGACTGTTGTACTCTATTTAGAGTTCTTAGAAGTCTAGCTTGCTAGTTTAGCTTTCGTGCAACGTTTCGTAAGTTAAAGATGCGAATAGACCAAGTTATGTTTGAAATTGCACAAAAACTTGTAAAGCTCGTCTATGGAGAGAGTTTAGCAATTCCAAAGCATGAAAGTGGTCCGTTGTACTCGATTTAGTGTTCTTATAAGTCTAACATGCTAGTTTAGCATTCGTGCAAGGTTTCGTGAGGTAAAGATGCGAATAGACCAAGTTATGTTTGAAATTGCACAAACACGTGAATTGCTCGTCTATGGAGAGAGTTAAGCTATTCCAAAGCATCAAATTGGACCATTGTACTCTATTTAGTGTTTTTAGAAGTCTCACATGCTAGTTTAGCCTTCGTGCAAGGTTTCGTGAGGTAAAGATGCGAATAGACCAAGTTATGTTGAAATTACACAAAAAGCGAAGAGCTCGTCTATTGAGAGAGTTGAGCAATTCCAAAGCTTCAAAGTGGACCGTTGTACTCTATTTAGTGTCCTTTGAAGTCTAACATGCTAGTTTAGCCTTCGTGCAATGTTTCGTATGGTAAAGATACGAATTGATCAAGTAATGTTTGAACTTGCACAAAAACTTTTAAATCTCGTCTATGGAGAGTGTTGAGCAATTATAAATCTTCAAAGTGGACTGTTGTACTCTATTTAGTGTTTTTAGATGTATAACTTGCTAGTTTAGCTTTCGTGCAATGTTTCGTATGGTAAAGATACGAATAGATCAAGTAATGTTTGAAATTGCACAAAAACTTTTAAATCTCGTCTATGAAGAGTGTTGAGCAAATCCAAAGCATCAAAGTGGACTGTTGTACTCTATTTAGAGTTCTTAGAAGTCTAGCTTGCTAGTTTAGCTTTCGTGCAACGTTTCGTAAGTTAAAGATGGGAATAGAACAAGTTATGTTTGAAATTGCACAAAAACTTGTAAAGCTCGTCTATGGAGAGAGTTGAGCAATTCCAAAGCATCAAAGTGGACCGTTGTACTCTATTTAGTGTTCTTAGAAGTCTAACATGCTAGTTTAGCATTCGTGCAAGGTTTCGTGAGGTAAAGATGCGAATAGACCAAGTTATGTTTGAAATTGCACAAACACGTGAATTGCTCGTCTATGGAGAGAGTTAAGCTATTCCAAAGCATCAAATTGTACCATTGTACTCTATTTAGTGTTCTTAGAAGTCTCACATGCTAGTTTAGCCTTCGTGCAAGGTTTCGTGAGGTAAAGATGCGAATAGACCAAGTTATGTTGAAATTACACAAAAAGCGAAAAGCTCGTCTATAGAGAGAGTTGAGCAATTCCAAAGCTTCAAAGTGGACCGTTGTACTCTATTTAGTGTCCTTTGAAGTCTAACATGCTAGTTTAGCCTTCGTGCAATGTTTCGTATGGTAAAGATACAAATTGATCAAGTAATGTTTGAAATTGCAGAAAAACTTTTAAATCTCGTCTATGGAGAGTGTTGAGCAATTATAAAGCATCAAAGTGGACTGTTGTACTCTATTTAGTGTTTTTAGAAGTCTAACTTGCTAGTTTAGCTTTCGTGCAATGTTTCGTATGGTAAAGATACGAATAGATCAAGTAATGTTTGAAATTGCACAAAAACTTTTAAATCTCGTCTATGGAGAGTGTTGAGCAAATCCAAAGCATCAAAGTGGACTGTTATACTCTATTTAGAGTTCTTAGAAGTCTAGCTTGCTAGTTTAGCTTTCGTGTAACGTTTCGTAAGTTAAAGATGCGAATAGACCAAGTTATGTTTGAAATTGCACAAAAACTTGTAAAGCTCGTCTATGGAGAGAGTTTAGCAATTCCAAAGCATCAAAGTGGACCGTTGTACTCTATTTAGTGTTCTTAGAAGTCTAACATGCTAGTTTAGCATTCGTGCAAGGTTTCGTGAGGTAAAGATGCGAATAGACCAAGTTATGTTTGAAATTGCACAAATACGTGAATTGCTCGTCTATGGAGAGAGTTAAGCTATTCCAAAGCATCAAATTGGACCATTGTACACTATTTAGTGTTCTTAGAAGTCTCACATGCTAGTTTAGTCTTCGTGCCAGGTTTCGTGAGGTAAAGATGCGAATAGACCAAGTTATGTTGAAATTACACAAAAAGCGAAAAGCTCGTATATAGAGAGAGTTTAGCAATTTCAAAGCTTCAAAATGGACCGTTTTACTCTATTTAGTGTCCTTTGAAGTCTAACATGCTAGTTTAGCCTTCGTGCAATGTTTCGTATGGTAAAGATACGAATTGATCAAGTAATGTTTGAAATTGCACAAAAACTTTTAAATCTCGTCTATGGAGAGTGTTGAGCAATTCCAAAGCATCAAAGTCGACTGTTGTACTCTATTTAGTGTTTTTATAAGTCTAACTTGCTAGTTTAGCTTTCGTGCAATGTTTCGTATGGTAAAGATACGAATAGATCAAGTAATGTTTGAAATTGCACAAAAACTTTTAAATCTCGTCTATGGAGAGTGTTGAGCAAATCCAAAGCATCAAAGTGGACTGTTGTACTATATTTAGAGTTCTTAGAAGTCTAGCTTGCTAGTTTAGCTTTCGTGCAACGTTTCGTAAGTTAAAGATGCGAATAGACCAAGTTATGTTTGAAATTGCACAAAAACTTGTAAAGCTCGTCTATGGAGAGAGTTTAGCAATTCCAAAGCATGAAAGTGGTCCGTTGTACGCGATTTAGTGTTCTTAGAAGTCTAACATGCTAGTTTAGCATTCGTGCAAGGTTTCGTGAGGTAAAGATGCGAATAGACCAAGTTATGTTTGAAATTGCACAAAAACGTGAATTGCTCGTCTATGGAGAGAGTTAAGCTATTCCAAAGCATCAAATTGGACCATTGTACTCTATTTAGTGTTTTTGGAAGTCTCACATGCTAGTTTAGCCTTCGTGCAAGGTTTCGTGAGGTAAAGATGCGAATAGACCAAGTTATGTTGAAATTACACAAAAAGCGAAAAGCTCGTCTATGGAGAGAGTTGAGCAATTCCAAAGCTTCAAAGTGGACCGTTGTACTCTATTTAGTGTCCTTTGAAGTCTAACATGCTAGTTTAGCCTTCGTGCAATGTTTCGTATGGTAAAGATACGAATTGATCAAGTAATGTTTGAAATTGCACAAAAACTTTTAAATCTCGTCTATGGAGAGTGTTGAGCAATTATAAATCTTCAAAGTGGACTGTTGTACTCTATTTAGTGTTTTTAGAAGTATAACTTGCTAGTTTAGTTTTCGTGCAATGTTTCGTATGGTAAAGATACGAATAGATCAAGTAATGTTTGAAATTGCACAAAAACTTTTAAATCTCGTCTATGAAGAGTGTTGAGCAAATCCAAAGCATCAAAGTGGACTGTTGTACTCTATTTAGCGTTCTTAGAAGTCTAGCTTGCTAGTTTAGCTTTCGTGAAACGTTTTGTAAGTTAAAGATGGGAATAGAACAAGTTATGTTTGAAATTGCACAAAAACTTGTAAAGCTCGTCTATGGAGAGAGTTTTGTTGAATATATGTTTGAGTGATTACAACGGCATGTTTTGATTGAACTTTGATCTATTGATTGTATTGAGAAACCTAGGTGCATATGCCTACTTGATTAGTTTAGGAATTCAAGACTTATATTAAACTAGTTCAATTGTGCTTATTTGATGATTTGATTATTGAACTAACATGAACTAATTGCAAGAAATCCTAAAAGGGTTTACATAGCATGTCTTGAGTTTAATTGTGTGTAGGATGATCAAGTTGGCCATGTATCAACATGGTGACCTTAACCGAACTGTAATGAAGACTTAATCAGTGTCAAACATGATTAAGAAAGTCAATTTCGTGGTCAACATAATCAAGTTTTGCCAAAGATGTCTTGAAGCTTAATTGGGATCAATTGAAGTAAAATTAACTTTCTAGTCAAAGTCAGAATCGACGGACGTGACGTGGCAGCTGACATGGCATTGTTGACACGGCATTAATGACATGGCATTGATGACATGGCAAAGAAGACAAGTTAACCATAGTTACATCTTAACTAGAAGACTTGGAGCCAAAAAGAGAAGAGAAGGAAAAGTTAATTTGAAAGGAGGAGACAAGAGGTACAACAAGTCTTATGACAAGTTTTTCTCTTCACATGTGTGGGAAGCTTTATTTCAAAACCATTTCTCTTTCCCACCAAGACACTCCACATCCAATGGATCATATTCTCTCTACATCAAAATCACATTTTAATCCAATGGCCAAAGATTCAAGCTTTATTCTTATCTCTCCTACTTTACATCCTATGGCCAAAATTGAATCTTCATTTGATCCAAAGGCCATCATTTATTCCACCTAAGAGACAAACTTTTGTCAAGTCAATTGTTGTATCTTTCAAGATGCATCTAAAGTCTATATCCATCCAAAAGCCATGATTTACTCCACCTAAAAGACAAACTTTTCTCAAGTCAATTGTTGTATCTTCCAAGATGCCTCCAAAGTCTATATCCATCCAAAAGCCATTATTTCTTCCTACCAAAAGAGACTTGTTGTAAACATTTTCACACTTCTCTAAGCCTTCTAACGTCTCTAATGATCCAAGGGTCCATATCTTTCATATCAATCCAATGGCCCTCATTTCATGAGCTTACACTCCACAAGTTTCTATAAAAACTAACTCTTTGTCTATGGTGCATATACTTGGCCGAAAATTACTCTTTCTCTCTTAAGTGTTCTTCATCTTCTAAGCTTTCATTCTTTCACTCATTCATTCCTTGATTACATACTTGATTTTGAAGAGAGATCATACACACTAGCCAAGTAAAGCTTTATTGTTACTCTTGAGCCTTTCTTACCAGATTCTTATCATTTCCTCAAGAGTCATTCTACTTGCTTGCACAATCTGATTTCCAGAACATAAAGAGCCACATTTGAGCCTAAACACTTCCATATCTAGCTACTCAAAGAGCCATACCTTGAGCTTAAACTACTTCTCTACCCGGCTGCCATAAAGAGCCTATTTGAGAATTCAACTTGTTGATTTGTGTTCTCGGTGAGACCGAGGTGTATTATTGATTAAGTTAGTGTGGTGAGCTACAAACCACACGGTGTGTAGAGTTTGGTGTGGTGAGCTACAAACCACACGGTGTGTAGAGTTTGGTGTTTGAGCTACAAAAACATCGGTTGTAAGAGTTCCGCTTGACTCGGTTGAACAAGCCATATTGGAGTGTTTGAAATTCCCAAGTGGGACTTGGGGAGTGGAGTAGGCTTGGGTTAAGCCGAACCACTATAAATCTCTTGCCTCTTTTACTTTCCAGCAATTTCAATTAGCATTGCATTCTCATATCATACATACTTGAAATTGGATATTTAGGTTGCTAGATTCAAGTTTGTTTAAATTGATTGTTCTCCTTGACTCGTATACATATACACTAGAACTTAATTTGGTATTTAGCTTCCGCTTAGGGTGAAATTAGATAGAATTCATTGAAACCGAAAAAGGAGTGACCTAGTCTAAATTTGACTAAGGACACAATTCACCCCCCTTCTTGTGGTGCCATACATCCTAACAATTTTAGCAATTCCAAAGCATCAAAGTGGACCGTTGTACTCTATTTAGTGTTCTTAGAAGTCTAACATGCTAGTTTAGCATTCGTGCAAGGTTTCGTGAGGTAAAGATGCGAATAGACCAAGTTATGTTTGAAATTGCACAAACACGTGAATTGCTCGTCTATGGAGAGAGTTAAGCTATTCCAAAGCATCAAATTGTACCATTGTAGTCTACTTAGTGTTCTTAGAAGTCTCACATGCTAGTTTAGCCTTCGTGCAAGGTTTCGTGAGGTAAAGATGCGAATAGACCAAGTTATGTTGAAATTACACAAAAAGCGAAAAGCTCGTCTATAGAGAGAGTTGAGCAATTCCAAAGCTTCAAAGTGGACCGTTGTACTCTATTTAGTGTCCTTTGAAGTCTAACATGCTAGTTTAGCCTTCGTGCAATGTTTCGTATGGTAAAGATACGAATTGATCAAGTAATGTTTGAAATTGCAGAAAAACTTTTAAATCTCGTCTATGGAGAGTGTTGAGCAATTATAAAGCATCAAAGTGGACTGTTGTACTCTATTTAGTGTTTTTAGAAGTCTAACTTGCTAGTTTAGCTTTCGTGCAATGTTTCGTATGGTAAAGATACGAATAGATCAAGTAATGTTTGAAATTGCACAAAAACTTTTAAATCTCGTCTATGGAGAGTGTTGAGCAAATCGAAAGCATCAAAGTGGACTGTTATACTCTATTTAGTGTTCTTAGAAGTCTAGCTTGCTAGTTTAGCTTTCGTGTAACGTTTCGTAAGTTAAAGATGCGAATAGACCAAGTTATGTTTGAAATTGCACAAAAACTTGTAAAGCTCGTCTATGGAGAGAGTTTAGCAATTCCAAAGCATCAAAGTGGACCGTTGTACTCTATTTAGTGTTCTTAGAAGTCTAACATGCTAGTTTAGCATTCGTGCAAGGTTTCGTGAGGTAAAGATGCGAATAGACCAAGTTATGTTTGAAATTGCACAAATACGTGAATTGCTCGTCTATGGAGAGAGTTAAGCTATTCCAAAGCATCAAATTGGACCATTGTACACTATTTAGTGTTCTTAGAAGTCTCACATGCTAGTTTAGCCTTCGTGCCAGGTTTCGTGAGGTAAAGATGTGAATAGACCAAGTTATGTTGAAATTACACAAAAAGCGAAAAGCTCGTCTATAGAGAGAGTTGAGCAATTTCAAAGCTTCAAAGTGGACTGTTGTACTCTATTTAGTGTCCTTTGAAGTCTAACATGCTAGTTTAGCCTTCGTGCAATGTTTCGTATGGTAAAGATACGAATTGATCAAGTAATGTTTGAAATTGCACAAAAACTTTTAAATCTCGTCTATGGAGAGTGTTGAGCAATTATAAATCTTCAAAGTGGACTGTTGTACTCTATTTAGTGTTTTTAGAAGTCTAACTTGCTAGTTTAGCTTTCGTGCAATGTTTCGTATGGTAAAGATACGAATAGATGAAGTAATGTTTGAAATTGCACAAAAACTTTTAAATCTCGTCTATGAAGAGTGTTGAGCAAATCCAAAGCATCAAAGTGGACTGTTGTACTCTATTTAGAGTTCTTAGAAGTATAGCTTGCTAGTTTAGCTTTCGTGCAACGTTTCGTAAGTTAAAGATGGGAATAGAACAAGTTATGTTTGAAATTGCACAAAAACTTGTAAAGCTCGTCTATGGAGAGAGTTTAGCAATTTCAAAGCATCAAAGTGGACCGTTGTACTCTATTTAGTGTTCTTAGAAGTCTAACATGCTAGTTTAGCATTCGTGCAAGGTTTCGTGAGGTAAAGATGCGAATAGACCAAGTTATGTTTGAAATTGCACAAACACGTGAATTGCTCGTCTATGGAGAGAGTTAAGCTATTCCAAAGCATCAAATTGTACCATTGTACTCTATTTAGTGTTCTTAGAAGTCTCGCATGCTAGTTTAGACTTCGTGCAAGGTTTCGTGAGGTAAAGATGCGAATAGACCAAGTTATGTTGAAATTACACAAAAAGCGAAAAGCTCGTCCATAGAGAGAGTTGAGCAATTCCAAAGCTTCAAAGTGGACCGTTGTACTCTATTTAGTGTCCTTTGAAGTCTAACATGCTAGTTTAGCCTTCGTGCAATGTTTCGTATGGTAAAGGTACGAATTGATCAAGTAATGTTTGAAATTGCACAAAAACTTTTAAATCTCGTCTATGGAGAGTGTTGAGCAATTCTAAAGCATCACAGTGGACTGTTGTACTCTATTTAGTGTTTTTAGAAGTCTAACTTGCTAGTTTAGCTTTCGTGCAATGTTTCGTATGGTAAAGATACGAATAGATCAAGTAATGTTTGAAATTGCACAAAAAATTTTAAATCTCGTCTATGGAGAGTGTTGAGCAAATGCAAAGCATCAAAGTGGACTGTTATACTCTATTTAGAGTTCTTAGAAGTCTAGCTTGCTAGTTTAGCTTTCGTGCAACGTTTCGTAAGTTAAAGATGCGAATAGACCAAGTTATGTTTGAAATTGCACAAAAACTTGTAAAGCTCGTCTATGGAGAGAGTTTAGCAATTCCAAAGCATCAAAGTGGACCGTTGTACTCTATTTAGTGTTCTTAGAAGTCTAACATGCTAGTTTAGCATTCGTGCAAGGTTTCGTGAGGTAAAGATGCGAATAGACCAAGTTATGTTTGAAATTGCACAAACACGTGAATTGCTCGTCTATGGAGAGAGTTAAGCTATTCCAAAGCATCAAATTGGACCATTGTACTCTATTTAGTGTTCTTAGAAGTCTCACATGCTAGTTTAGCCTTCGTGCCAGGTTTCGTGAGGTAAAGATGCGAATAGACCAAGTTATGTTGAAATTACACAAAAAGCGAAAAGCTCGTCTATAGAGAGAGTTTAGCAATTCCAAAGCTTCAAAATGGACCGTTTTACTCTATTTAGTGTCCTTTGAAGTCTAACATGCTAGTTTAGCCTTCGTGCAATGTTTCGTATGGTAAAGATACGAATTGATCAAGTAATGTTTGAAATTGCACAAAAACTTTTAAATCTCGTCTATGGAGAGTGTTGAGCAATTCCAAAGCATCAAAGTGGACTGTTGTACTCTATTTAGTGTTTTTATAAGTCTAACTTGCTAGTTTAGCTTTCGTGCAATGTTTCGTATGGTAAAGATACGAATAGATCAAGTAATGTTTGAAATTGTACAAAAACTTTTAAATCTTTTCTATGGAGAGTGGTGAGCAAATCCAAAGCATCAAAGTGGACTGTTGTACTCTATTTAGAGTTCTTAGAAGTCTAGCTTGCTAGTTTAGCTTTCGTGCAACGTTTCGTAAGTTAAAGATGCGAATAGACCAAGTTATGTTTGAAATTGCACAAAAACTTGTAAAGCTCGTCTATGGAGAGAGTTTAGCAATTCCAAAGCATGAAAGTGGTCCGTTGTACTCGATTTAGTGTTCTTATAAGTCTAACATGCTAGTTTAGCATTCGTGCAAGGTTTCGTGAAGTAAAGATGCGAATAGACCAAGTTATGTTTGAAATTGCACAAACACGTGAATTGCTCGTCTATGGAGAGAGTTAAGCTATTCCAAAGCATCAAATTGGACCATTGTACTCTATTTAGTGTTTTTAGAAGTCTCACATGCTAGTTTAGCCTTCGTGCAAGGTTTCGTGAGGTAAAGATGCGAATAGACCAAGTTATGTTGAAATTACACAAAAAGCGAAAAGCTCGTCTATAGAAAGAGTTGAGCAATTCCAAAGCTTCAAAGTGGACCGTTGTACTCTATTTAGTGTCCTTTGAAGTCTAACATGCTAGTTTAGCCTTCGTGCAATGTTTCGTATGGTAAAGATACGAATTGATCAAGTAATGTTTGAAATTGCACAAAAACTTTTCAATCTCGTCTATGGAGAGTGTTGAGCAATTATAAATCTTCAAAGTGGACTGTTGTACTCTATTTAGTGTTTTTAGATGTCTAACTTGCTAGTTTAGCTTTCGTGCAATGTTTCGTATGGTGAAGATACGAATAGATGAAGTAATGTTTAAAATTGCACAAAAACTTTTAAATCTCGTCTATGAAGAGTGTTGAGCAAATCCAAAGCATCAAAGTGGACTGTTGTACTCTATTTAGAGTTCTTAGAAGTCTAGCTTGCTAGTTTAGCTTTCGTGCAACGTTTCGTAAGTTAAAGATGCGAATAGAACAAGTTATGTTTGAAATTGCACAAAAACTTGTAAAGCTCGTCTATGGAGAGAGTTTAGCAATTCCAAATCATCAAAGTGGACCGTTGTACTCTATTTAGTGTTCTTAGAAGTCTAACATGCTAGTTTAGCATTCGTGCAAGGTTTCGTGAGGTAAAGATGCGAATAGACCAAGTTATGTTTGAAATTGCACAAACACGTGAATTGCTCGTCTATGGAGAGAGTTAAGCTATTCCAAAGCATCAAATTGTACCATTGTACTCTATTTAGTGTTCTTAGATGTCTCACATGCTAGTTTAGACTTCGTGAAAGGTTTCGTGAGGTAAAGATGCGAATAGACCAAGTTACGTTGAAATTACACAAAAAGCGAAAAGCTCGTCCATAGAGAGAGTTGAGCAATTCTAAAGCTTCAAAGTGGACCGTTGTACTCTATTTAGTGTCCTTTGAAGTCTAACATGCTAGTTTAGCCTTCGTGCAATGTTTCGTATGGTAAAGATACGAATTGATCAAGTAATGTTTGAAATTGCACAAAAACTTTTAAATCTCGTCTATGGAGAGTGTTGAGCAATTCTAAAGCATCACAGTGGACTGTTGTACTCTATTTAGTGTTTTTAGAAGTCTAACTTGCTAGTTTAGCTTTCGTGCAATG
Organism: Tripterygium wilfordii; assembly: GCF_013401445.1. Classification (NCBI taxonomy): domain Eukaryota; kingdom Viridiplantae; phylum Streptophyta; class Magnoliopsida; order Celastrales; family Celastraceae; genus Tripterygium; species Tripterygium wilfordii. Next base: position 8,356,280 of record NC_052250.1, read on the forward strand.
TTTCGTATGGTAAAGATACGAATAGATCAAGTAATGTTTGAAATTGCACAAAAACTTTTAAATCTCGTCTATGGAGAGTGTTGAGCAAATCCAAAGCATCAAAGTGGACTGTTATACTCTATTTAGAGTTCTTAGAAGTCTAGCTTGCTAGTTTAGCTTTCGTGCAACGTTTCGTAAGTTAAAGATGCGAATAGACCAAGTTATGTTTGAAATTGCACAAAAACTTGTAAAGCTCGTCTATGGAGAGAGTTTAGCAATTCCAAAGCATCAAAGTGGACCGTTGTACTCTATTTAGTGTTCTTAGAAGTCTAACATGCTAGTTTAGCATTCGTGCAAGGTTTCGTGAGGTAAAGATGCGAATAGACCAAGTTATGTTTGAAATTGCACAAACACGGGAATTGCTCGTCTATGGAGAGAGTTAAGCTATTCCAAAGCATCAAATTGGACCATTGTACTCTATTTAGTGTTCTTAGAAGTCTCACATGCTAGTTTAGCCTTCGTGCCAGGTTTCGTGAGGTAAAGATGCGAATAGACCAAGTTATGTTGAAATTACACAAAAAGCGAAAAGCTCGTCTATAGAGAGAGTTTAGCAATTCCAAAGCTTCAAAATGGACCGTTTTACTCTATTTAGTGTCCTTTGAAGTCTAACATGCTAGTTTAGCCTTCGTGCAATGTTTCGTATGGTAAAGATACGAATTGATCAAGTAATGTTTGAAATTGCACAAAAACTTTTAAATCTCGTCTCTGGAGAGTGTTGAGCAATTCCAAAGCATCAAAGTGGACTGTTGTACTCTATTTAGTGTTTTTATAAGTCTAACTTGCTAGTTTAGCTTTCGTGCAATGTTTCGTATGGTAAAGATACGAATAGATCAAGTAATGTTTGAAATTGTACAAAAACTTTTAAATCTCGTCTATGGAGAGTGTTGAGCAAATCCAAAGCATCAAAGTGGACTGTTGTACTCTATTTAGAGTTCTTAGAAGTCTAGCTTGCTAGTTTAGCTTTCGTGCAACGTTTCGTAAGTTAAAGATGCGAATAGACCAAGTTATGTTTGAAATTGCACAAAAACTTGTAAAGCTCGTCTATGGAGAGAGTTTAGCAATTCCAAAGCATCAAAGTGGACCGTTGTACTCTATTTAGTGTTCTTAGAAGTCTAACATGCTAGTTTAGCATTCGTGCAAGGTTTCGTGAGGTAAAGATGCGAATAGACCAAGTTATGTTTGAAATTGCACAAACACGTGAATTGCTCGTCTATGGAGAGAGTTAAGCTATTCCAAAGCATCAAATTGGACCATTGTACTCTATTTAGTGTTCTTAGAAGTCTCACATGCTAGTTTAGCCTTCGTGCCAGGTTTCGTGAGGTAAAGATGCGAATAGACCAAGTTATGTTGAAATTACACAAAAAGCGAAAAGCTCGTCTATAGAGAGAGTTTAGCAATTCCAAAGCTTCAAAATGGACCGTTTTACTCTATTTAGTGTCCTTTGAAGTCTAACATGCTAGTTTAGCCTTCGTGCAATGTTTCGTATGGTAAAGATACGAATTGATCAAGTAATGTTTGAAATTGCACAAAAACTTTTAAATCTCGTCTCTGGAGAGTGTTGAGCAATTCCAAAGCATCAAAGTGGACTGTTGTACTCTATTTAGTGTTTTTATAAGTCTAACTTGCTAGTTTAGCTTTCGTGCAATGTTTCGTATGGTAAAGATACGAATAGATCAAGTAATGTTTGAAATTGTACAAAAACTTTTAAATCTCGTCTATGGAGAGTGTTGAGCAAATCCAAAGCATCAAAGTGGACTGTTGTACTCTATTTAGAGTTCTTAGAAGTCTAGCTTGCTAGTTTAGCTTTCGTGCAACGTTTCGTAAGTTAAAGATGCGAATAGACCAAGTTATGTTTGAAATTGCACAAAAACTTGTAAAGCTCGTCTATGGAGAGAGTTTAGCAATTCCAAAGCATGAAAGTGGTCCGTTGTACTCGATTTAGTGTTCTTATAAGTCTAACATGCTAGTTTAGCATTCGTGCAAGGTTTCGTGAGGTAAAGATGCGAATAGACCAAGTTATGTTTGAAATTGCACAAACACGTGAATTGCTCGTCTATGGAGAGAGTTAAGCTATTCCAAAGCATCAAATTGGACCATTGTACTCTATTTAGTGTTTTTAGAAGTCTCACATGCTAGTTTAGCCTTCGTGCAAGGTTTCGTGAGGTAAAGATGCGAATAGACCAAGTTATGTTGAAATTACACAAAAAGCGAAAAGCTCGTCTATAGAGAGAGTTGAGCAATTCCAAAGCTTCAAAGTGGACCGTTGTACTCTATTTAGTGTCCTTTGAAGTCTAACATGCTAGTTTAGCCTTCGTGCAATGTTTCGTATGGTAAAGATACGGATTGATCAAGTAATGTTTGAAATTGCACAAAAACTTTTAAATCTCGTCTATGGAGAGTGTTGAGCAATTATAAATCTTCAAAGTGGACTGTTGTACTCTATTTAGTGTTTTTAGATGTCTAACTTGCTAGTTTAGCTTTCGTGCAATGTTTCGTATGGTAAAGATACGAATAGATGAAGTAATGTTTAAAATTGCACAAAAACTTTTAAATCTCGTCTATGAAGAGTGTTGAGCAAATCCAAAGCATCAAAGTGGACTGTTGTACTCTATTTAGAGTTCTTAGAAGTCTAGCTTGCTAGTTTAGCTTTCGTGCAACGTTTCGTAAGTTAAAGATGCGAATAGAACAAGTTATGTTTGAAATTGCACAAAAACTTGTAAAGCTCGTCTATGGAGAGAGTTTAGCAATTCCAAATCATCAAAGTGGACCGTTGTACTCTATTTAGTGTTCTTAGAAGTCTAACATGCTAGTTTAGCATTCGTGCAAGGTTTCGTGAGGTAAAGATGCGAATAGACCAAGTTATGTTTGAAATTGCACAAACACGTGAATTGCTCGTCTATGGAGAGAGTTAAGCTATTCCAAAGCATCAAATTGTACCATTGTACTCTATTTAGTGTTCTTAGAAGTCTCACATGCTAGTTTAGACTTTGTGCAAGGTTTCGTGAGGTAAAGATGCGAATAGACCAAGTTATGTTGAAATTACACAAAAAGCGAAAAGCTCGTCCATAGAGAGAGTTGAGCAATTCCAAAGCTTCAAAGTGGACCGTTGTACTCTATTTAGTGTCCTTTGAAGTCTAACATGCTAGTTTAGCCTTCGTGCAATGTTTCGTATGGTAAAGATACGAATTGATCAAGTAATGTTTGAAATTGCACAAAAACTTTTAAATCTCGTCTATGGAGAGTGTTGAGCAATTCTAAAGCATCACAGTGGACTGTTGTACTCTATTTAGTGTTTTTAGAAGTCTAACTTGCTAGTTTAGCTTTCGTGCAATGTTTCGTATGGTAAAGATACGAATAGATCAAGTAATGTTTGAAATTGCACAAAAACTTTTAAATCTCGTCTATGGAGAGTGTTGAGCAAATCCAAAGCATCAAAGTGGACTGTTATACTCTATTTAGAGTTCTTAGAAGTCTAGCTTGCTAGTTTAGCTTTCGTGCAACGTTTCGTAAGTTAAAGATGCGAATAGACCAAGTTATGTTTGAAATTGCACAAAAACTTGTAATGCTCGTCTATGGAGAGAGTTTAGCAATTCCAAAGCATCAAAGTGGACCGTTGTACTCTATTTAGTGTTCTTAGAAGTCTAACATGCTAGTTTAGCATTCGTGCAAGGTTTCGTGAGGTAAAGATGCGAATAGACCAAGTTATGTTTGAAATTGCACAAACACGTGAATTGCTCGTCTATGGAGAGAGTTAAGCTATTCCAAAGCATCAAATTGTACCATTGTACTCTATTTAGTGTTCTTAGAAGTCTCACATGCTAGTTTAGACTTTGTGCAAGGTTTCGTGTGGTAAAGATGCGAATAGACCAAGTTATGTTGAAATTACACAAAAAGCGAAAAGCTCGTCCATAGAGAGAGTTGAGCAATTCCAAAGCTTCAAAGTGGACCGTTGTACTCTATTTAGTGTCCTTTGAAGTCTAACATGCTAGTTTAGCCTTCGTGCAATGTTTCGTATGGTAAAGATACGAATTGATCAAGTAATGTTTGAAATTGCACAAAAACTTTTAAATCTCGTCTATGGAGAGTGTTGAGCAATTCTAAAGCATCACAGTGGACTGTTGTACTCTATGTAGTGTTTTTAGAAGTCTAACTTGCTAGTTTAGCTTTCGTTGAATGTTTCGTATGGTAAAGATACGAATAGATCAAGTAATGTTTGAAATTGCACAAAAACTTTTAAATCTCGTCTATGGAGAGTGTTGAGCAAATCCAAAGCATCAAAGTGGACTGTTATACTCTATTTAGAGTTCTTAGATGTCTAGCTTGCTAGTTTAGCTTTCGTGCAACGTTTCGTAAGTTAAAGATGCGAATAGACCAAGTTATGTTTGAAATTGCACAAAAACTTGTAAAGCTCGTCTATGGAGAGAGTTTAGCAATTCCAAAGCATCAAAGTGGACCGTTGTACTCTATTTAGTGTTCTTAGAAGTCTAACATGCTAGTTTAGCATTCGTGCAAGGTTTCGTGAGGTAAAGATGCGAATAGACCAAGTTATGTTTGAAATTGCACAAACACGTGAATTGCTCGTCTATGGAGAGAGTTAAGCTATTCCAAAGCATCAAATTGGACCATTGTACTCTATTTAGTGTTCTTAGAAGTCTCACATGCTAGTTTAGCCTTCGTGCAAGGTTTCGTGAGGTAAAGATGCGAATAGACCAAGTTATGTTGAAATTACACAAAAAGCGAAAAGCTCGTCTATAGAGAGAGTTTAGCAATTCCAAAGCTTCAAAATGGACCGTTTTACTCTATTTAGTGTCCTTTGAAGTCTAACATGCTAGTTTAGCCTTCGTGCAATGTTTCGTATGGTAAAGATACGAATTGATCAAGTAATGTTTGAAATTGCACAAAAACTTTTAAATCTCGTCTATGGAGAGTGTTGAGCAATTCCAAAGCATCAAAGTGGACTGTTGTACTCTATTTAGTGTTTTTATAAGTCTAACTTGCTAGTTTAGCTTTCGTGCAATGTTTCGTATGGTAAAGATACGAATAGATCAAGTAATGTTTGAAATTGCACAAAAACTTTTAAATCTCATCTATGGAGAGTGTTGAGCAAATCCAAAGCATCAAAGTGGACTGTTGTACTCTATTTAGAGTTCTTAGAAGTCTAGCTTGCTATTTTAGCTTTCGTGCAACGTTTCGTAAGTTAAAGATGCGAATAGACCAAGTTATGTTTGAAATTGCACAAAAACTTGTAAAGCTCGTCTATGGAGAGAGTTTAGCAATTCCAAAGCATGAAAGTGGTCCGTTGTACTCGATTTAGTGTTCTTATAAGTCTAACATGCTAGTTTAGCATTCGTGCAAGGTTTCGTGAGGTAAAGATGCGAATAGACCAAGTTATGTTTGAAATTGCACAAACACGTGAAATGCTCGTCTATGAAGAGAGTTAAGCTATTCCAAAGCATCAAATTGGACCATTGTACTCTATTTAGTGTTTTTAGAAGTCTCACATGCTAGTTTAGCCTTCGTGCAAGGTTTCGTGAGGTAAAGATGCGAATAGACCAAGTTATGTTGAAATTACACAAAAAGCGAAAAGCTCGTCTATGGAGAGAGTTGAGCAATTCCAAAGCTTCAAAGTGGACCGTTGTACTCTATTTAGTGTCCTTTGAAGTCTAACATGCTAGTTTAGCCTTCGTGCAATGTTTCGTATGGTAAAGATACGAATTGATCAAGTAATGTTTGAAATTGCACAAAAACTTTTAAATCTCGTCCATGGAGAGTGTTGAGCAATTATAAATCTTCAAAGTGGACTGTTGTACTCTATTTAGTGTTTTTAGAAGTCTAACTTGCTAGTTTAGCTTTCGTGCAATGTTTCGTATGGTAAAGATACGAATAGATGAAGTAATGTTTGAAATTGCACAAAAACTTTTAAATCTCGTCTATGAAGAGTGTTGAGCAAATCCAAAGCATCAAAGTGGACTGTTGTACTCTATTTAGAGTTCTTAGAAGTCTAACTTGCTAGTTTAGCTTTCGTGCAACGTTTCGTAAGTTAAAGATGCGAATAGAACAAGTTATGTTTGAAATTGCACAAAAACTTGTAAAGCTCGTCTCTGGAGAGAGTTTAGCAATTCCAAATCATCAAAGTGGACCGTTGTACTCTATTTAGTGTTCTTAGAAGTCTAACATGCTAGTTTAGCATTCGTGCAAGGTTTCGTGAGGTAAAGATGCGAATAGACCAAGTTATGTTTGAAATTGCACAAACACGTGAATTGCTCGTCTATGGAGAGAGTTAAGCTATTCCAAAGCATCAAATTGGACCATTGTACTCTATTTAGTGTTCTTAGAAGTCTCACATGCTAGTTTAGCCTTCGTGCCAGGTTTCGTGAGGTAAAGATGCGAATAGACCAAGTTATGTTGAAATTACACAAAAAGCGAAAAGCTCGTCTATAGAGAGAGTTGAGCAATTCCAAAGCTTCAAAATGGACCGTTGTACTCTATTTAGTGTCCTTTGAAGTCTAACATGCTAGTTTAGCCTTCGTGCAATGTTTCGTATGGTAAAGATACGAATTGATCAAGTAATGTTTGAAATTGCACAAAAACTTTTACATCTCGTCTATGGAGAGTGTTGAGCAATTCCAAAGCATCAAAGTGGACTGTTGTACTCTATTTAGTGTTTTTATAAGTCTAACTTGCTACTTTAGCTTTCGTGCAATGTTTCGTATGGTAAAGATACGAATAGATCAAGTAATTTTTGAAATTGCACAAAAACTTTTAAATCTCGTCTATGGAGAGTGTTGAGCAAATCCAAAGCATCAAAGTGGACTGTTGTACTCCATTTAGAGTTCTTAGAAGTGTAGCTTGCTATTTTAGCTTTCGTGCAACGTTTCGTAAGTTAAAGATGCGAATAGACCAAGTTATGTTTGAAATTGCACAAAAACTTGTAAAGCTCGTCTATGGAGAGAGTTTAGCAATTCCAAAGCATGAAAGTGGTCCGTTGTACTCGATTTAGTGTTCTTATAAGTCTAACATGCTAGTTTAGCATTCGTGCAAGGTTTCGTGAGGTAAAGATGCGAATAGACCAAGTTATGTTTGAAATTGCACAAACACGTGAAATGCTCGTCTATGGAGAGAGTTAAGCTATTCCAAAGCATCAAATTGGACCATTGTACTCTATTTAGTGTTTTTAGAAGTCTCACATGCTAGTTTAGCCTTCGTGCAAGGTTTCGTGAGGTAAAGATGCGAATAGACCAAGTTATGTTGAAATTACACAAAAAGCGAAAAGCTCGTCTATAGAGAGAGTTGAGCAATTCCAAAGCTTCAAAGTGGACCGTTGTACTCTATTTAGTGTCCTTTGAAGTCTAACATGCTAGTTTAGCCTTCGTGCAATGTTTCGTATGGTAAAGATACGAATTGATCAAGTAATGTTTGAAATTGCACAAAAACTTTTAAATCTCGTCTATGGAGAGTGTTGAGCAATTATAAATCTTCAAAGTGGACTGTTGTACTCTATTTAGTGTTTTTAGAAGTCTAACTTGCTAGTTTAGCTTTCGTGCAATGTTTCGTATGGTAAAGATACGAATAGATGAAGTAATGTTTGAAATTGCACAAAAACTTTTAAATCTCGTCTATGAAGAGTGTTGAGCAAATCCAAAGCATCAAAGTGGACTGTTATACTCTATTTAGAGTTCTTAGAAGTCTAACTTGCTAGTTTAGCTTTCGTGCAACGTTTCGTAAGTTAAAGATGCGAATAGAACAAGTTATGTTTGAAATTGCACAAAAACTTGTAAAGCTCGTCTCTGGAGAGAGTTTAGCAATTCCAAATCATCAAAGTGGACCGTTGTACTCTATTTAGTGTTCTTAGAAGTCTAACATGCTAGTTTAGCATTCGTGCAAGGTTTCGTGAGGTAAAGATGCGAATAGACCAAGTTATGTTTGAAATTGCACAAACACGTGAATTGCTCGTCTATGGAGAGAGTTAAGCTATTCCAAAGCATCAAATTGGACCATTGTACTCTATTTAGTGTTCTTAGAAGTCTCACATGCTAGTTTAGCCTTCGTGCCAGGTTTCGTGAGGTAAAGATGCGAATAGACCAAGTTATGTTGAAATTACACAAAAAGCGAAAAGCTCGTCTATAGAGAGAGTTTAGCAATTCCAAAGCTTCAAAATGGACCGTTTTACTCTATTTAGTGTCCTTTGAAGTCTAACATGCTAGTTTAGCCTTCGTGCAATGTTTCGTATGGTAAAGATACGAATTGATCAAGTAATGTTTGAAATTGCACAAAAACTTTTAAATCTCGTCTATGGAGAGTGTTGAGCAATTCCAAAGCATCAAAGTGGACTGTTGTACTCTATTTAGTGTTTTTATAAGTCTAACTTGCTAGTTTAGCTTTCGTGCAATGTTTCGTATGGTAAAGATACGAATAGATCAAGTAATGTTTGAAATTGCACAAAAACTTTTAAATCTCGTCTATGGAGAGTGTTGAGCAAATCCAAAGCATCAAAGTGGACTGTTGTACTCTATTTAGAGTTCTTAGAAGTCTAGCTTGCTATTTTAGCTTTCGTGCAACGTTTCGTAAGTTAAAGATGCGAATAGACCAAGTTATGTTTGAAATTGCACAAAAACTTGTAAAGCTCGTCTATGGAGAGAGTTTAGCAATTCCAAAGCATGAAAGTGGTCCGTTGTACTCGATTTAGTGTTCTTATAAGTCTAACATGCTAGTTTAGCATTCGTGCAAGGTTTCGTGAGGTAAAGATGCGAATAGACCAAGTTATGTTTGAAATTGCACAAACACGTGAATTGCTCGTCTATGGAGAGAGTTAAGCTATTCCAAAGCATCAAATTGGACCATTGTACTCTATTTAGTGTTTTTAGAAGTCTCACATGCTAGTTTAGCCTTCGTGCAAGGTTTCGTGAGGTAAAGATGCGAATAGACCAAGTTATGTTGAAATTACACAAAAAGCGAAAAGCTCGTCTATAGAGAGAGTTGAGCAATTCCAAAGCTTCAAAGTGGACCGTTGTACTCTATTTAGTGTCCTTTGAAGTCTAACATGCTAGTTTAGCCTTCGTGCAATGTTTCGTATGGTAAAGATACGAATTGATCAAGTAATGTTTGAAATTGCACAAAAACTTTTAAATCTCGTCTATGGAGAGTGTTGAGCAATTATAAATCTTCAAAGTGGACTGTTGTACTCTATTTAGTGTTTTTAGAAGTCTAACTTGCTAGTTTAGCTTTCGTGCAATGTTTCGTATGGTAAAGATACGAATAGATGAAGTAATGTTTGAAATTGCACAAAAACTTTTAAATCTCGTCTATGAAGAGTTTTGAGCAAATCCAAAGCATCAAAGTGGACTGTTGTACTCTATTTAGAGTTCTTAGAAGTCTAACTTGCTAGTTTAGCTTTCGTGCAACGTTTCGTAAGTTAAAGATGCGAATAGAACAAGTTATGTTTGAAATTGCACAAAAACTTGTAAAGCTCGTCTCTGGAGAGAGTTTAGCAATTCCAAATCATCAAAGTGGACCGTTGTACTCTATTTAGTGTTCTTAGAAGTCTAACATGCTAGTTTAGCATTCGTGCAAGGTTTCGTGAGGTAAAGATGCGAATAGACCAAGTTATGTTTGAAATTGCACAAACACGTGAATTGCTCGTCTATGGAGAGAGTTAAGCTATTCCAAAGCATCAAATTGGACCATTGTACTCTATTTAGTGTTCTTAGAAGTCTCACATGCTAGTTTAGCCTTCGTGCCAGGTTTCGTGAGGTAAAGATGCGAATAGACCAAGTTATGTTGAAATTACACAAAAAGCGAAAAGCTCGTCTATAGAGAGAGTTTAGCAATTCCAAAGCTTCAAAATGGACCGTTTTACTCTATTTAGTGTCCTTTGAAGTCTAACATGCTAGTTTAGCCTTCGTGCAATGTTTCGTATGGTAAAGATACGAATTGATCAAGTAATGTTTGAAATTGCACAAAAACTTTTACATCTCGTCTATGGAGAGTGTTGAGCAATTCCAAAGCATCAAAGTGGACTGTTGTACTCTATTTAGTGTTTTTATAAGTCTAACTTGCTACTTTAGCTTTCGTGCAATGTTTCGTATGGTAAAGATACGAATAGATCAAGTAATGTTTGAAATTGCACAAAAACTTTTAAATCTCGTCTATGGAGAGTGTTGAGCAAATCCAAAGCATCAAAGTGGACTGTTGTACTCTATTTAGAGTTCTTAGAAGTCTAGCTTGCTATTTTAGCTTTCGTGCAACGTTTCGTAAGTTAAAGATGCGAATAGACCAAGTTATGTTTGAAATTGCACAAAAACTTGTAAAGCTCGTCTATGGAGAGAGTTTAGCAATTCCAAAGCATGAAAGTGGTCCGTTGTACTCGATTTAGTGTTCTTATAAGTCTAACATGCTAGTTTAGCATTCGTGCAAGGTTTCGTGAGGTAAAGATGCGAATAGACCAAGTTATGTTTGAAATTGCACAAACACGTGAAATGCTCGTCTATGGAGAGAGTTAAGCTATTCCAAAGCATCAAATTGGACCATTGTACTCTATTTAGTGTTTTTAGAAGTCTCACATGCTAGTTTAGCCTTCGTGCAAGGTTTCGTGAGGTAAAGATGCGAATAGGCCAAGTTATGTTGAAATTACACAAAAAGCGAAAAGCTCGTCTATAGAGAGAGTTGAGCAATTCCAAAGCTTCAAAGTGGACCGTTGTACTCTATTTAGTGTCCTTTGAAGTCTAACATGCTAGTTTAGCCTTCGTGCAATGTTTCGTATGGTAAAGATACGAATTGATCAAGTAATGTTTGAAATTGCACAAAAACTTTTAAATCTCGTCTATGGAGAGTGTTGAGCAATTATAAATCTTCAAAGTGGACTGTTGTACTCTATTTAGTGTTTTTAGAAGTCTAACTTGCTAGTTTAGCTTTCGTGCAATGTTTCGTATGGTAAAGATACGAATAGATGAAGTAATGTTTGAAATTGCACAAAAACTTTTAAATCTCGTCTATGAAGAGTTTTGAGCAAATCCAAAGCATCAAAGTGGACTGTTGTACTCTATTTAGAGTTCTTAGAAGTCTAACTTGCTAGTTTAGCTTTCGTGCAACGTTTCGTAAGTTAAAGATGCGAATAGAACAAGTTATGTTTGAAATTGCACAAAAACTTGTAAAGCTCGTCTCTGGAGAGAGTTTAGCAATTCCAAATCATCAAAGTGGACCGTTGTACTCTATTTAGTGTTCTTAGAAGTCTAACATGCTAGTTTAGCATTCGTGCAAGGTTTCGTGAGGTAAAGATGCGAATAGACCAAGTTATGTTTGAAATTGCACAAACACGTGAATTGCTCGTCTATGGAGAGAGTTAAGCTATTCCAAAGCATCAAATTGGACCATTGTACTCTATTTAGTGTTCTTAGAAGTCTCACATGCTAGTTTAGCCTTCGTGCCAGGTTTCGTGAGGTAAAGATGCGAATAGACCAAGTTATGTTGAAATTACACAAAAAGCGAAAAGCTCGTCTATAGAGAGAGTTTAGCAATTCCAAAGCTTCAAAATGGACCGTTTTACTCTATTTAGTGTCCTTTGAAGTCTAACATGCTAGTTTAGCCTTCGTGCAATGTTTCGTATGGTAAAGATACGAATTGATCAAGTAATGTTTGAAATTGCACAAAAACTTTTACATCTCGTCTATGGAGAGTGTTGAGCAATTCCAAAGCATCAAAGTGGACTGTTGTACTCTATTTAGTGTTTTTATAAGTCTAACTTGCTACTTTAGCTTTCGTGCAATGTTTCGTATGGTAAAGATACGAATAGATCAAGTAATGTTTGAAATTGCACAAAAACTTTTAAATCTCGTCTATGGAGAGTGTTGAGCAAATCCAAAGCATCAAAGTGGACTGTTGTACTCTATTTAGAGTTCTTAGAAGTCTAGCTTGCTATTTTAGCTTTCGTGCAACGTTTCGTAAGTTAAAGATGCGAATAGACCAAGTTATGTTTGAAATTGCACAAAAACTTGTAAAGCTCGTCTATGGAGAGAGTTTAGCAATTCCAAAGCATGAAAGTGGTCCGTTGTACTCGATTTAGTGTTCTTATAAGTCTAACATGCTAGTTTAGCATTCGTGCAAGGTTTCGTGAGGTAAAGATGCGAATAGACCAAGTTATGTTTGAAATTGCACAAACACGTGAAATGCTCGTCTATGGAGAGAGTTAAGCTATTCCAAAGCATCAAATTGGACCATTGTACTCTATTTAGTGTTTTTAGAAGTCTCACATGCTAGTTTAGCCTTCGTGCAAGGTTTCGTGAGGTAAAGATGCGAATAGGCCAAGTTATGTTGAAATTACACAAAAAGCGAAAAGCTCGTCTATAGAGAGAGTTGAGCAATTCCAAAGCTTCAAAGTGGACCGTTGTACTCTATTTAGTGTCCTTTGAAGTCTAACATGCTAGTTTAGCCTTCGTGCAATGTTTCGTATGGTAAAGATACGAATTGATCAAGTAATGTTTGAAATTGCACAAAAACTTTTAAATCTCGTCTATGGAGAGTGTTGAGCAATTATAAATCTTCAAAGTGGACTGTTGTACTCTATTTAGTGTTTTTAGAAGTCTAACTTGCTAGTTTAGCTTTCGTGCAATGTTTCGTATGGTAAAGATACGAATAGATGAAGTAATGTTTGAAATTGCACAAAAACTTTTAAATCTCGTCTATGAAGAGTGTTGAGCAAATCCAAAGCATCAAAGTGGACTGTTGTACTCTATTTAGAGTTCTTAGAAGTCTAACTTGCTAGTTTAGCTTTCGTGCAACGTTTCGTAAGTTAAAGATGCGAATAGAACAAGTTATGTTTGAAATTGCACAAAAACTTGTAAAGCTCGTCTCTGGAGAGAGTTTAGCAATTCCAAATCATCAAAGTGGACCGTTGTACTCTATTTAGTGTTCTTAGAAGTCTAACATGCTAGTTTAGCATTCGTGCAAGGTTTCGTGAGGTAAAGATGCGAATAGACCAAGTTATGTTTGAAATTGCACAAACACGTGAATTGCTCGTCTATGGAGAGAGTTAAGCTATTCCAAAGCATCAAATTGGACCATTGTACTCTATTTAGTGTTCTTAGAAGTCTCACATGCTAGTTTAGCCTTCGTGCCAGGTTTCGTGAGGTAAAGATGCGAATAGACCAAGTTATGTTGAAATTACACAAAAAGCGAAAAGCTCGTCTATAGAGAGAGTTTAGCAATTCCAAAGCTTCAAAATGGACCGTTTTACTCTATTTAGTGTCCTTTGAAGTCTAACATGCTAGTTTAGCCTTCGTGCAATGTTTCGTATGGTAAAGATACGAATTGATCAAGTAATGTTTGAAATTGCACAAAAACTTTTAAATCTCGTCTATGGAGAGTGTTGAGCAATTCCAAAGCATCAAAGTGGACTGTTGTACTCTATTTAGTGTTTTTATAAGTCTAACTTGCTAGTTTAGCTTTCGTGCAATGTTTCGTATGGTAAAGATACGAATAGATCAAGTAATGTTTGAAATTGCACAAAAACTTTTAAATCTCGTCAATGGAGAGTGTTGAGCAAATCCAAAGCATCAAAGTGGACTGCTGTACTCTATTTAGAGTTCTTAGAAGTCTAGCTTGCTATTTTAGCTTTCGTGCAACGTTTCGTAAGTTAAAGATGCGAATAGACCAAGTTATGTTTGAAATTGCACAAAAACTTGTAAAGCTCGTCTATGGAGAGAGTTTAGCAATTCCAAAGCATGAAAGTGGTCCGTTGTACTCGATTTAGTGTTCTTATAAGTCTAACATGCTAGTTTAGCATTCGTGCAAGGTTTCGTGAGGTAAAGATGCGAATAGACCAAGTTATGTTTGAAATTGCACAAACACGTGAATTGCTCGTCTATGGAGAGAGTTAAGCTATTCCAAAGCATCAAATTGGACCATTGTACTCTATTTAGTGTTTTTAGAAGTCTCACATGCTAGTTTAGCCTTCGTGCAAGGTTTCGTGAGGTAAAGATGCGAATAGACCAAGTTATGTTGAAATTACACAAAAAGCGAAAAGCTCGTCTATAGAGAGAGTTGAGCAATTCCAAAGCTTCAAAGTGGACCGTTGTACTCTATTTAGTGTCCTTTGAAGTCTAACATGCTAGTTTAGCCTTCGTGCAATGTTTCGTATGGTAAAGATACGAATTGATCAAGTAATGTTTGAAATTGCACAAAAACTTTTAAATCTCGTCTATGGAGAGTGTTGAGCAATTATAAATCTTCAAAGTGGACTGTTGTACTCTATTTAGTGTTTTTAGAAGTCTAACTTGCTAGTTTAGCTTTCGTGCAATGTTTCGTATGGTAAAGATACGAATAGATGAAGTAATGTTTGAAATTGCACAAAAACTTTTAAATCTCGTCTATGAAGAGTGTTGAGCCAATCCAAAGCATCAAAGTGGACTGTTGTACTCTATTTAGAGTTCTTAGAAGTCTAGCTTGCTAGTTTAGCTTTCGTGCAACGTTTCGTAAGTTAAAGATGCGAATAGAACAAGTTATGTTTGAAATTGCACAAAAACTTGTAAAGCTCGTCTCTGGAGAGAGTTTAGCAATTCCAAATCATCAAAGTGGACCGTTGTACTCTATTTAGTGTTCTTAGAAGTCTAACATGCTAGTTTAGCATTCGTGCAAGGTTTCGTGAGGTAAAGATGCGAATAGACCAAGTTATGTTTGAAATTGCACAAACACGTGAATTGCTCGTCTATGGAGAGAGTTAAGCTATTCCAAAGCATCAAATTGTAACATTGTACTCTATTTAGTGTTCTTAGAAGTCTCACATGCTAGTTTAGCCTTCGTGCAAGGTTTCGTGAGGTAAAGATGCGAATAGACCAAGTTATGTTGAAATTACACAAAAAGCGAAAAGCTCGTCTATAGAGAGAGTTGAGCAATTCCAAAGCTTCAAAGTGGACCGTTGTACTCTATTTAGTGTCCTTTGAAGTCTAACATGCTAGTTTAGCCTTCGTGCAATGTTTCGTATGGTAAAGATACGAATTGATCAAGTAATGTTTGAAATTGCACAAAAACTTTTAAATCTCGTCTATGGAGAGTGTTGAGCAATTCTAAAGCATCAAAGTGGACTGTTGTACTCTATTTAGTGGTTTTAGAAGTCTAACTTGCTAGTTTAGCTTTCGTGCAATGTTTCGTATGGTAAAGATACGAATAGATCAAGTAATGTTTGAAATTGCACAAAAACTTTTAAATCTCGTCTATGGAGAGTGTTGAGCAAATCCAAAGCATCAAAGTGGACTGTTATACTCTATTTAGAGTTCTTAGAAGTCTAGCTTGCTAGTTTAGCTTTCGTGCAACGTTTCGTAAGTTAAAGATGCGAATAGACCAAGTTATGTTTGAAATTGCACAAAAACTTGTAAAGCTCGTCTATGGAGAGAGTTTAGCAATTCCAAAGCATCAAAGTGGACAGTTGTACTCTATTTAGTGTTCTTAGAAGTCTAACATGCTAGTTTAGCATTCGTGCAAGGTTTCGTGAGGTAAAGATGCGAATAGACCAAGTTATGTTTGAAATTGCACAAACACGTGAATTGCTCGTCTATGGAGAGAGTTAAGCTATTCCAAAGCATCAAATTGGACCATTGTACTCTATTTAGTGTTCTTAGAAGTCTCACATGCTAGTTTAGCCTTCGTGCCAGGTTTCGTGAGGTAAAGATGCGAATAGACCAAGTTATGTTGAAATTACATAAAAAGCGAAAAGCTCGTCTATAGAGAGAGTTTAGCAATTCCAAAGCTTCAAAATGGACCGTTTTACTCTATTTAGTGTCCTTTGAAGTCTAACATGCTAGTTTAGCCTTCGTGCAATGTTTCGTATGGTAAAGATACGAATTGATCAAGTAATGTTTGAAATTGCACAAAAACTTTTAAATCTCGTCTATGGAGAGTTTTGAGCAATTCTAAAGCATCAAAGTGGACTGTTGTACTCTATTTAGTGTTTTTAGAAGTCTAACTTGCTAGTTTAGCTTTCGTGCAATGTTTCGTATGGTAAAGATACGAATAGATCAAGTAATGTTTGAAATTGCACAAAAACTTTTAAATCTCGTCTATGGAGAGTGTTGAGCAAATCCAAAGCATCAAAGTGGACTGTTATACTCTATTTAGAGTTCTTAGAAGTCTAGCTTGCTAGTTTAGCTTTCGTGCAACGTTTCGTAAGTTAAAGATGCGAATAGACCAAGTTATGTTTGAAATTGCACAAAAACTTGTAAAGCTCGTCTATGGAGAGAGTTTAGCAATTCCAAAGCATCAAAGTGGACCGTTGTACTCTATTTAGTGTTCTTAGAAGTCTAACATGCTAGTTTAGCATTCGTGCAAGGTTTCGTGAGGTAAAGATGCGAATAGACCAAGTTATGTTTGAAATTGCAGAAACACGTGAATTGCTCGTCTATGGAGAGAGTTAAGCTATTCCAAAGCATCAAATTGTAACATTGTACTCTATTTAGTGTTCTTAGAAGTCTCACATGCTAGTTTAGCCTTCGTGCAAGGTTTCGTGAGGTAAAGATGCGAATAGACCAAGTTATGTTGAAATTACACCAAAAGCGAAAAGCTCGTCTATAGAGAGAGTTGAGCAATTCCAAAGCTTCAAAGTGGACCGTTGTACTCTATTTAGTGTCCTTTGAAGTCTAACATGCTAGTTTAGCCTTCGTGCAATGTTTCGTATGGTAAAGATACGAATTGATCAAGTAATGTTTGAAATTGCACAAAAACTTTTAAATCTCGTCTATGGAGAGTGTTGAGCAATTATAAATCTTCAAAGTGGACTGTTGTACTCTATTTAGTGTTTTTAGAAGTCTAACTTGCTAGTTTAGCTTTCGTGCAATGTTTCGTATGGTAAAGATACGAATAGATGAAGTAATGTTTGAAATTGCACAAAAACTTTTAAATCTCGTCTATGAAGAGTGTTGAGCCAATCCAAAGCATCAAAGTGGACTGTTGTACTCTATTTAGAGTTCTTAGAAGTCTAGCTTGCTAGTTTAGCTTTCGTGCAACGTTTCGTAAGTTAAAGATGCGAATAGAACAAGTTATGTTTGAAATTGCACAAAAACTTGTAAAGCTCGTCTCTGGAGAGAGTTTAGCAATTCCAAATCATCAAAGTGGACCGTTGTACTCTATTTAGTGTTCTTAGAAGTCTAACATGCTAGTTTAGCATTCGTGCAAGGTTTCGTGAGGTAAAGATGCGAATAGACCAAGTTATGTTTGAAATTGCACAAACACGTGAATTGCTCGTCTATGGAGAGAGTTAAGCTATTCCAAAGCATCAAATTGTAACATTGTACTCTATTTAGTGTTCTTAGAAGTCTCACATGCTAGTTTAGCCTTCGTGCAAGGTTTCGTGAGGTAAAGATGCGAATAGACCAAGTTATGTTGAAATTACACAAAAAGCGAAAAGCTCGTCTATAGAGAGAGTTGAGCAATTCCAAAGCTTCAAAGTGGACCGTTGTACTCTATTTAGTGTCCTTTGAAGTCTAACATGCTAGTTTAGCCTTCGTGCAATGTTTCGTATGGTAAAGATACGAATTGATCAAGTAATGTTTGAAATTGCACAAAAACTTTTAAATCTCGTCTATGGAGAGTGTTGAGCAATTCTAAAGCATCAAAGTGGACTGTTGTACTCTATTTAGTGGTTTTAGAAGTCTAACTTGCTAGTTTAGCTTTCGTGCAATGTTTCGTATGGTAAAGATACGAATAGATCAAGTAATGTTTGAAATTGCACAAAAACTTTTAAATCTCGTCTATGGAGAGTGTTGAGCAAATCCAAAGCATCAAAGTGGACTGTTATACTCTATTTAGAGTTCTTAGAAGTCTAGCTTGCTAGTTTAGCTTTCGTGCAACGTTTCGTAAGTTAAAGATGCGAATAGACCAAGTTATGTTTGAAATTGCACAAAAACTTGTAAAGCTCGTCTATGGAGAGAGTTTAGCAATTCCAAAGCATCAAAGTGGACAGTTGTACTCTATTTAGTGTTCTTAGAAGTCTAACATGCTAGTTTAGCATTCGTGCAAGGTTTCGTGAGGTAAAGATGCGAATAGACCAAGTTATGTTTGAAATTGCACAAACACGTGAATTGCTCGTCTATGGAGAGAGTTAAGCTATTCCAAAGCATCAAATTGGACCATTGTACTCTATTTAGTGTTCTTAGAAGTCTCACATGCTAGTTTAGCCTTCGTGCCAGGTTTCGTGAGGTAAAGATGCGAATAGACCAAGTTATGTTGAAATTACATAAAAAGCGAAAAGCTCGTCTATAGAGAGAGTTTAGCAATTCCAAAGCTTCAAAATGGACCGTTTTACTCTATTTAGTGTCCTTTGAAGTCTAACATGCTAGTTTAGCCTTCGTGCAATGTTTCGTATGGTAAAGATACGAATTGATCAAGTAATGTTTGAAATTGCACAAAAACTTTTAAATCTCGTCTATGGAGAGTTTTGAGCAATTCTAAAGCATCAAAGTGGACTGTTGTACTCTATTTAGTGTTTTTAGAAGTCTAACTTGCTAGTTTAGCTTTCGTGCAATGTTTCGTATGGTAAAGATACGAATAGATCAAGTAATGTTTGAAATTGCACAAAAACTTTTAAATCTCGTCTATGGAGAGTGTTGAGCAAATCCAAAGCATCAAAGTGGACTGTTATACTCTATTTAGAGTTCTTAGAAGTCTAGCTTGCTAGTTTAGCTTTCGTGCAACGTTTCGTAAGTTAAAGATGCGAATAGACCAAGTTATGTTTGAAATTGCACAAAAACTTGTAAAGCTCGTCTATGGAGAGAGTTTAGCAATTCCAAAGCATCAAAGTGGACCGTTGTACTCTATTTAGTGTTCTTAGAAGTCTAACATGCTAGTTTAGCATTCGTGCAAGGTTTCGTGAGGTAAAGATGCGAATAGACCAAGTTATGTTTGAAATTGCAGAAACACGTGAATTGCTCGTCTATGGAGAGAGTTAAGCTATTCCAAAGCATCAAATTGTAACATTGTACTCTATTTAGTGTTCTTAGAAGTCTCACATGCTAGTTTAGCCTTCGTGCAAGGTTTCGTGAGGTAAAGATGCGAATAGACCAAGTTATGTTGAAATTACACCAAAAGCGAAAAGCTCGTCTATAGAGAGAGTTGAGCAATTCCAAAGCTTCAAAGTGGACCGTTGTACTCTATTTAGTGTCCTTTGAAGTCTAACATGCTAGTTTAGCCTTCGTGCAATGTTTCGTATGGTAAAGATACGAATTGATCAAGTAATGTTTGAAATTGCACAAAAACTTTTAAATCTCGTCTATGGAGAGTGTTGAGCAATTCTAAAGCATCAAAGTGGACTGTTGTACTCTATTTAGTGTTTTTAGAAGTCTAACTTGCTAGTTTAGCTTTCGTGCAATGTTTCGTATGGTAAAGATACGAATAGATCAAGTAATGTTTGAAATTGCACAAAAACTTTTAAATCTCGTCTATGGAGAGTGTTGAGCAAATCCAAAGCATCAAAGTGGACTGTTATACTTTATTTAGAGTTCTTAGAAGTCTAGCTTGCTAGTTTAGCTTTCGTGCAACGTTTCGTAAGTTAAAGATGCGAATAGACCAAGTTATGTTTGAAATTGCACAAAAACTTGTAAAGCTCGTCTATGGAGAGAGTTTAGCAATTCCAAAGCATCAAAGTGGACCGTTGTACTCTATTTAGTGTTCTTAGAAGTCTAACATGCTAGTTTAGCATTCGTGCAAGGTTTCGTGAGGTAAAGATGGGAATAGACCAAGTTATGTTTGAAATTGCACAAACACGTGAATTGCTCGTCTATGGAGAGAGTTAAGCTATTCCAAAGCATCAAATTGGACCATTGTACTCTATTTAGTGTTCTTAGAAGTCTCACATGCTAGTTTAGCCTTCGTGCCAGGTTTCGTGAGGTAAAGATGCGAATAGACCAAGTTATGTTGAAATTACATAAAAAGCGAAAAGCTCGTCCATAGAGAGAGTTTTGCAATTCCAAAGCTTCAAAATGGACCGTTTTACTCTATTTAGTGTCCTTTGAAGTCTAACATGCTAGTTTAGCCTTCGTGCAATGTTTCGTATGGTAAAGATACGAATTGATCAAGTAATGTTTGAAATTGCACAAAAACTTTTAAATCTCGTCTATGGAGAGTGTTGAGCAATTATAAATCTTCAAAGTGGACTGTTGTACTCTATTTAGTATTTTTAGAAGTCTAACTTGCTAGTTTAGCTTTCGTGCAATGTTTCGTATGGTAAAGATACGAATGGATGAAGTAATGTTTGAAATTGCACAAAAACTTTTAAATCTCGTCTATGAAGAGTGTTGAGCAAATCAAAAGCATCAAAGTGGACTGTTGTACTCTATTTAGAGTTCTTAGAAATCTAGCTTGCTAGTTTAGCTTTCGTGCAACGTTTCGTAAGTTAAAGATGCGAATAGAACAAGTTATGTTTGAAATTGCACAAAAACTTGTAAAGCTCGTCTATGGAGAGAGTTTAGCAATTCCAAATCATCAAAGTGGACCGTTGTACTCTATTTAGTGTTCTTAGAAGTCTAACATGCTAGTTTAGCATTCGTGCAAGGTTTCGTGAGGTAAAGATGCGAATAGACCAAGTTATGTTTGAAATTGCACAAACACGTGAATTGCTCGTCTATGGAGAGAGTTAAGCTATTCCAAAGCATCAAATTGTACCATTGTACTCTATTTAGTGTTCTTAGAAGTCTCACATGCTAGTTTAGCCTTCGTGCAAGGTTTCGTGAGTTAAAGATGCGAATAGACCAAGTTATGTTAAAATTACACAAAAAGCGAAAAGCTCTTCTATAGAGAGAGTTGAGCAATTCCAAAGCTTCAAAGTGGACCGTTGTACTCTATTTAGTGTCATTTGAAGTCTAACATGCTAGTTTAGCCTTCGTGCAATGTTTCGTATGGTAAAGATACGAATTGATCAAGTAATGTTTGAAATTGCACAAAAACTTTTAAATCTCGTCTATGGAGAGTGTTGAGCAATTCTAAAGCATCAAAGTGGACTGTTGTACTCTATTTAGTGTTTTTAGAAGTCTAACTTGCTAGTTTAGCTTTCGTGCAATGTTTCGTATGGTAAAGATACGAATAGATCAAGTAATGTTTGAAATTGCACAAAAACTTTTAAATCTCGTCTATGGAGAGTGTTGAGCAAATCCAAAGCATCAAAGTGGACTGTTATACTTTATTTAGAGTTCTTAGAAGTCTAGCTTGCTAGTTTAGCTTTCGTGCAACGTTTCGTAAGTTAAAGATGCGAATAGACCAAGTTATGTTTGAAATTGCACAAAAACTTGTAAAGCTCGTCTATGGAGAGAGTTTAGCAATTCCAAAGCATCAAAGTGGACCGTTGTACTCTATTTAGTGTTCTTAGAAGTCTAACATGCTAGTTTAGCATTCGTGCAAGGTTTCGTGAGGTAAAGATGGGAATAGACCAAGTTATGTTTGAAATTGCACAAACACGTGAATTGCTCGTCTATGGAGAGAGTTAAGCTATTCCAAAGCATCAAATTGGACCATTGTACTCTATTTAGTGTTCTTAGAAGTCTCACATGCTAGTTTAGCCTTCGTGCCAGGTTTCGTGAGGTAAAGATGCGAATAGACCAAGTTATGTTGAAATTACATAAAAAGCGAAAAGCTCGTCCATAGAGAGAGTTTTGCAATTCCAAAGCTTCAAAATGGACCGTTTTACTCTATTTAGTGTCATTTGAAGTCTAACATGCTAGTTTAGCCTTCGTGCAATGTTTCGTATGGTAAAGATACGAATTGATCAAGTAATGTTTGAAATTGCACAAAAACTTTTAAATCTCGTCTATGGAGAGTGTTGAGCAATTATAAATCTTCAAAGTGGACTGTTGTACTCTATTTAGTATTTTTAGAAGTCTAACTTGCTAGTTTAGCTTTCGTGCAATGTTTCGTATGGTAAAGATACGAATGGATGAAGTAATGTTTGAAATTGCACAAAAACTTTTAAATCTCGTCTATGAAGAGTGTTGAGCAAATCCAAAGCATCAAAGTGGACTGTTGTACTCTATTTAGAGTTCTTAGAAATCTAGCTTGCTAGTTTAGCTTTCGTGCAACGTTTCGTAAGTTAAAGATGCGAATAGAACAAGTTATGTTTGAAATTGCACAAAAACTTGTAAAGCTCGTCTATGGAGAGAGTTTAGCAATTCCAAATCATCAAAGTGGACCGTTGTACTCTATTTAGTGTTCTTAGAAGTCTAACATGCTAGTTTAGCATTCGTGCAAGGTTTCGTGAGGTAAAGATGCGAATAGACCAAGTTATGTTTGAAATTGCACAAACACGTGAATTGCTCGTCTATGGAGAGAGTTAAGCTATTCCAAAGCATCAAATTGTACCATTGTACTCTATTTAGTGTTCTTAGAAGTCTCACATGCTAGTTTAGCCTTCGTGCAAGGTTTCGTGAGTTAAAGATGCGAATAGACCAAGTTATGTTAAAATTACACAAAAAGCGAAAAGCTCTTCTATAGAGAGAGTTGAGCAATTCCAAAGCTTCAAAGTGGACCGTTGTACTCTATTTAGTGTCATTTGAAGTCTAACATGCTAGTTTAGCCTTCGTGCAATGTTTCGTATGGTAAAGATACGAATTGATCAAGTAATGTTTGAAATTGCACAAAAACTTTTAAATCTCGTCTATGGAGAGTGTTGAGCAATTCTAAAGCATCAAAGTGGACTGTTGTACTCTATTTAGTGTTTTTAGAAGTCTAACTTGCTAGTTTAGCTTTCGTGCAATGTTTCGTATGGTAAAGATACGAATAGATCAAGTTATGTTTGAAATTGCACAAAAACTTTTAAATCTCGTCTTTGGAGAGTGTTGAGCAAATCCAAAGCATCAAAGTGGACTGTTATACTCTATTTAGAGTTCTTAGAAGTCTAGCTTGCTAGTTTAGCTTTCGTGCAACGTTTCGTAAGTTAAAGATGCGAATAGACCAAGTTATGTTTGAAATTGCACAAAAACTTGTAAAGCTCGTCTATGGAGAGAGTTTAGCAATTCCAAAGCATCAAAGTGGACCGTTGTACTCTATTTAGTGTTCTTAGAAGTCTAACATGCTAGTTTAGCATTCGTGCAAGGTTTCGTGAGGTAAAGATGCGAATAGACCAAGTTATGTTTGAAATTGCACAAACACGTGAATTGCTCGTCTATGGAGAGAGTTAAGCTATTCCAAAGCATCAAATTGGACCATTGTACTCTATTTAGTGTTCTTAGAAGTCTCACATGCTAGTTTAGCCTTCGTGCCAGGTTTCGTGAGGTAAAGATGCGAATAGACCAAGTTATGTTGAAATTACACAAACAGCGAAAAGCTCGTCTATAGAGAGAGTTGAGCAATTCCAAAGCTTCAAAGTGGACCGTTGTACTCTATTTAGTGTCTTTTGAAGTCTAACATGCTAGTTTAGCCGTCGTGCATTGTTTCGTATGGTAAAGATACGAATTGGTCAAGTAATGTTTGAAATTGCACAAAAACTTTTAAATCTCGTCTATGAAGAGTGTTGAGCCAATCCAAAGCATCAAAGTGGACTGTTGTACTCTATTTAGAGTTCTTAGAAGTCTAGCTTGCTAGTTTAGCTTTCGTGCAACGTTTCGTAAGTTAAAGATGCGAATAGAACAAGTTATGTTTGAAATTGCACAAAAACTTGTAAAGCTCGTCTCTGGAGAGAGTTTAGCAATTCCAAATCATCAAAGTGGACCGTTGTACTCTATTTAGTGTTCTTAGAAGTCTAACATGCTAGTTTAGCATTCGTGCAAGGTTTCGTGAGGTAAAGATGCGAATAGACCAAGTTATGTTTGAAATTGCACAAACACGTGAATTGCTCGTCTATGGAGAGAGTTAAGCTATTCCAAAGCATCAAATTGGACCATTGTACTCTATTTAGTGTTCTTAGAAGTCTCACATGCTAGTTTAGCCTTCGTGCCAGGTTTCGTGAGGTAAAGATGCGAATAGACCAAGTTATGTTGAAATTACACAAACAGCGAAAAGCTCGTCTATAGAGAGAGTTGAGCAATTCCAAAGCTTCAAAGTGGACCGTTGTACTCTATTTAGTGTCTTTTGAAGTCTAACATGCTAGTTTAGCCGTCGTGCATTGTTTCGTATGGTAAAGATACGAATTGGTCAAGTAATGTTTGAAATTGCACAAAAACTTTTAAATCTCGTCTATGAAGAGTGTTGAGCCAATCCAAAGCATCAAAGTGGACTGTTGTACTCTATTTAGAGTTCTTAGAAGTCTAGCTTGCTAGTTTAGCTTTCGTGCAACGTTTCGTAAGTTAAAGATGCGAATAGACCAAGTTATGTTTGTAATTGCACAAAAACTTGTAAAGCTCGTCTATGGAGAGAGTTTAGCAATTCCAAAGCATCAAAGTGGACCGTTGTACTCTATTTAGTGTTCTTAGAAGTCTAACATGCTAGTTTAGCATTCGTGCAAGGTTTCGTGAGGTAAAGATGCGAATAGACCAAGTTATGTTTGAAATTGCACAAACACGTGAATTGCTCGTCTATGGAGAGAGTTAAGCTATTCCAAAGCATCAAATTGGACCATTGTACTCTATTTAGTGTTCTTAGAAGTCTCACATGCTAGTTTAGCCTTCGTGCCAGGTTTCGTGAGGTAAAGATGCGAATAGACCAAGTTATGTTGAAATTACACAAACAGCGAAAAGCTCGTCTATAGAGAGAGTTGAGCAATTCCAAAGCTTCAAAGTGGACCGTTGTACTCTATTTAGTGTCTTTTGAAGTCTAACATGCTAGTTTAGCCGTCGTGCATTGTTTCGTATGGTAAAGATACGAATTGGTCAAGTAAAGTTTGAAATTGCACAAAAACTTTTAAATCTCGTCTATGAAGAGTGTTGAGCCAATCCAAAGCATCAAAGTGGACTGTTGTACTCTATTTAGAGTTCTTAGAAGTCTAGCTTGCTAGTTTAGCTTTCGTGCAACGTTTCGTAAGTTAAAGATGCGAATAGACCAAGTTATGTTTGAAATTGCACAAAAACTTGTAAAGCTCGTCTATGGAGAGAGTTTAGCAATTCCAAAGCATCAAAGTGGACCGTTGTACTCTATTTAGTGTTCTTAGAAGTCTAACATGCTAGTTTAGCATTCGTGCAAGGTTTCGTGAGGTAAAGATGCGAATAGACCAAGTTATGTTTGAAATTGCACAAACACGTGAATTGCTCGTCTATGGAGAGAGTTAAGCTATTCCAAAGCATCAAATTGGACCATTGTACTCTATTTAGTGTTCTTAGAAGTCTCACATGCTAGTTTAGCCTTCGTGCCAGGTTTCGTGAGGTAAAGATGCGAATAGACCAAGTTATGTTGAAATTACACAAACAGCGAAAAGCTCGTCTATAGAGAGAGTTGAGCAATTCCAAAGCTTCAAAGTGGACCGTTGTACTCTATTTAGTGTCTTTTGAAGTCTAACATGCTAGTTTAGCCGTCGTGCATTGTTTCGTATGGTAAAGATACGAATTGGTCAAGTAATGTTTGAAATTGCACAAAAACTTTTAAATCTCGTCTATGAAGAGTGTTGAGCCAATCCAAAGCATCAAAGTGGACTGTTGTACTCTATTTAGAGTTCTTAGAAGTCTAGCTTGCTAGTTTAGCTTTCGTGCAACGTTTCGTAAGTTAAAGATGCGAATAGAACAAGTTATGTTTGAAATTGCACAAAAACTTGTAAAGCTCGTCTCTGGAGAGAGTTTAGCAATTCCAAATCATCAAAGTGGACCGTTGTACTCTATTTAGTGTTCTTAGAAGTCTAACATGCTAGTTTAGCATTCGTGCAAGGTTTCGTGAGGTAAAGATGCGAATAGACCAAGTTATGTTTGAAATTGCACAAACACGTGAATTGCTCGTCTATGGAGAGAGTTAAGCTATTCCAAAGCATCAAATTGGACCATTGTACTCTATTTAGTGTTCTTAGAAGTCTCACATGCTAGTTTAGCCTTCGTGCCAGGTTTCGTGAGGTAAAGATGCGAGTAGACCAAGTTATGTTGAAATTACATAAAAAGCGAAAAGCTCGTCCATAGAGAGAGTTTTGCAATTCCAAAGCTTCAAAATGGACCGTTTTACTCTATTTAGTGTCCTTTGAAGTCTAACATGCTAGTTTAGCCTTCGTGCAATGTTTCGTATGGTAAAGATACGAATTGATCAAGTAATGTTTGAAATTGCACAAAAACTTTTAAATCTCGTCTATGGAGAGTGTTGAGCAATTATAAATCTTCAAAGTGGACTGTTGTACTCTATTTAGTATTTTTAGAAGTCTAACTTGCTAGTTTAGCTTTCGTGCAATGTTTCGTATGGTAAAGATACGAATGGATGAAGTAATGTTTGAAATTGCACAAAAACTTTTAAATCTCGTCTATGAAGAGTGTTGAGCAAATCAAAAGCATCAAAGTGGACTGTTGTACTCTATTTAGAGTTCTTAGAAATCTAGCTTGCTAGTTTAGCTTTCGTGCAACGTTTCGTAAGTTAAAGATGCGAATAGAACAAGTTATGTTTGAAATTGCACAAAAACTTGTAAAGCTCGTCTATGGAGAGAGTTTAGCAATTCCAAATCATCAAAGTGGACCGTTGTACTCTATTTAGTGTTCTTAGAAGTCTAACATGCTAGTTTAGCATTCGTGCAAGGTTTCGTGAGGTAAAGATGCGAATAGACCAAGTTATGTTTGAAATTGCACAAACACGTGAATTGCTCGTCTATGGAGAGAGTTAAGCTATTCCAAAGCATCAAATTGTACCATTGTACTCTATTTAGTGTTCTTAGAAGTCTCACATGCTAGTTTAGCCTTCGTGCAAGGTTTCGTGAGTTAAAGATGCGAATAGACCAAGTTATGTTAAAATTACACAAAAAGCGAAAAGCTCTTCTATAGAGAGAGTTGAGCAATTCCAAAGCTTCAAAGTGGACCGTTGTACTCTATTTAGTGTCATTTGAAGTCTAACATGCTAGTTTAGCCTTCGTGCAATGTTTCGTATGGTAAAGATACGAATTGATCAAGTAATGTTTGAAATTGCACAAAAACTTTTAAATCTCGTCTATGGAGAGTGTTGAGCAATTCTAAAGCATCAAAGTGGACTGTTGTACTCTATTTAGTGTTTTTAGAAGTCTAACTTGCTAGTTTAGCTTTCGTGCAATGTTTCGTATGGTAAAGATACGAATAGATCAAGTAATGTTTGAAATTGCACAAAAACTTTTAAATCTCGTCTATGGAGAGTGTTGAGCAAATCCAAAGCATCAAAGTGGACTGTTATACTTTATTTAGAGTTCTTAGAAGTCTAGCTTGCTAGTTTAGCTTTCGTGCAACGTTTCGTAAGTTAAAGATGCGAATAGACCAAGTTATGTTTGAAATTGCACAAAAACTTGTAAAGCTCGTCTATGGAGAGAGTTTAGCAATTCCAAAGCATCAAAGTGGACCGTTGTACTCTATTTAGTGTTCTTAGAAGTCTAACATGCTAGTTTAGCATTCGTGCAAGGTTTCGTGAGGTAAAGATGGGAATAGACCAAGTTATGTTTGAAATTGCACAAACACGTGAATTGCTCGTCTATGGAGAGAGTTAAGCTATTCCAAAGCATCAAATTGGACCATTGTACTCTATTTAGTGTTCTTAGAAGTCTCACATGCTAGTTTAGCCTTCGTGCCAGGTTTCGTGAGGTAAAGATGCGAATAGACCAAGTTATGTTGAAATTACATAAAAAGCGAAAAGCTCGTCCATAGAGAGAGTTTTGCAATTCCAAAGCTTCAAAATGGACCGTTTTACTCTATTTAGTGTCATTTGAAGTCTAACATGCTAGTTTAGCCTTCGTGCAATGTTTCGTATGGTAAAGATACGAATTGATCAAGTAATGTTTGAAATTGCACAAAAACTTTTAAATCTCGTCTATGGAGAGTGTTGAGCAATTATAAATCTTCAAAGTGGACTGTTGTACTCTATTTAGTATTTTTAGAAGTCTAACTTGCTAGTTTAGCTTTCGTGCAATGTTTCGTATGGTAAAGATACGAATGGATGAAGTAATGTTTGAAATTGCACAAAAACTTTTAAATCTCGTCTATGAAGAGTGTTGAGCAAATCAAAAGCATCAAAGTGGACTGTTGTACTCTATTTAGAGTTCTTAGAAATCTAGCTTGCTAGTTTAGCTTTCGTGCAACGTTTCGTAAGTTAAAGATGCGAATAGAACAAGTTATGTTTGAAATTGCACAAAAACTTGTAAAGCTCGTCTATGGAGAGAGTTTAGCAATTCCAAATCATCAAAGTGGACCGTTGTACTCTATTTAGTGTTCTTAGAAGTCTAACATGCTAGTTTAGCATTCGTGCAAGGTTTCGTGAGGTAAAGATGCGAATAGACCAAGTTATGTTTGAAATTGCACAAACACGTGAATTGCTCGTCTATGGAGAGAGTTAAGCTATTCCAAAGCATCAAATTGTACCATTGTACTCTATTTAGTGTTCTTAGAAGTCTCACATGCTAGTTTAGCCTTCGTGCAAGGTTTCGTGAGTTAAAGATGCGAATAGACCAAGTTATGTTAAAATTACACAAAAAGCGAAAAGCTCTTCTATAGAGAGAGTTGAGCAATTCCAAAGCTTCAAAGTGGACCGTTGTACTCTATTTAGTGTCATTTGAAGTCTAACATGCTAGTTTAGCCTTCGTGCAATGTTTCGTATGGTAAAGATACGAATTGATCAAGTAATGTTTGAAATTGCACAAAAACTTTTAAATCTCGTCTATGGAGAGTGTTGAGCAATTCTAAAGCATCAAAGTGGACTGTTGTACTCTATTTAGTGTTTTTAGAAGTCTAACTTGCTAGTTTAGCTTTCGTGCAATGTTTCGTATGGTAAAGATACGAATAGATCAAGTTATGTTTGAAATTGCACAAAAACTTTTAAATCTCGTCTTTGGAGAGTGTTGAGCAAATCCAAAGCATCAAAGTGGACTGTTATACTCTATTTAGAGTTCTTAGAAGTCTAGCTTGCTAGTTTAGCTTTCGTGCAACGTTTCGTAAGTTAAAGATGCGAATAGACCAAGTTATGTTTGAAATTGCACAAAAACTTGTAAAGCTCGTCTATGGAGAGAGTTTAGCAATTCCAAAGCATCAAAGTGGACCGTTGTACTCTATTTAGTGTTCTTAGAAGTTTAACATGCTAGTTTAGCATTCGTGCAAGGTTTCGTGAGGTAAAGATGCGAATAGACCAAGTTATGTTTGAAATTGCACAAACACGTGAATTGCTCGTCTATGGAGAGAGTTAAGCTATTCCAAAGCATCAAATTGGACCATTGTACTCTATTTAGTGTTCTTAGAAGTCTCACATGCTAGTTTAGCCTTCGTGCCAGGTTTCGTGAGGTAAAGATGCGAATAGACCAAGTTATGTTGAAATTACACAAAAAGCGAAAAGCTCGTCTATAGAGAGAGTTGAGCAATTCCAAAGCTTCAAAGTGGACCGTTGTACTCTATTTAGTGTCTTTTGAAGTCTAACATGCTAGTTTAGCCGTCGTGCATTGTTTCGTATGGTAAAGATACGAATTGGTCAAGTAATGTTTGAAATTGCACAAAAACTTTTAAATCTCGTCTATGAAGAGTGTTGAGCCAATCCAAAGCATCAAAGTGGACTGTTGTACTCTATTTAGAGTTCTTAGAAGTCTAGCTTGCTAGTTTAGCTTTCGTGCAACGTTTCGTAAGTTAAAGATGCGAATAGAACAAGTTATGTTTGAAATTGCACAAAAACTTGTAAAGCTCGTCTCTGGAGAGAGTTTAGCAATTCCAAATCATCAAAGTGGACCGTTGTACTCTATTTAGTGTTCTTAGAAGTCTAACATGCTAGTTTAGCATTCGTGCAAGGTTTCGTGAGGTAAAGATGCGAATAGACCAAGTTATGTTTGAAATTGCACAAACACGTGAATTGCTCGTCTATGGAGAGAGTTAAGCTATTCCAAAGCATCAAATTGGACCATTGTACTCTATTTAGTGTTCTTAGAAGTCTCACATGCTAGTTTAGCCTTCGTGCCAGGTTTCGTGAGGTAAAGATGCGAGTAGACCAAGTTATGTTGAAATTACATAAAAAGCGAAAAGCTCGTCCATAGAGAGAGTTTTGCAATTCCAAAGCTTCAAAATGGACCGTTTTACTCTATTTAGTGTCCTTTGAAGTCTAACATGCTAGTTTAGCCTTCGTGCAATGTTTCGTATGGTAAAGATACGAATTGATCAAGTAATGTTTGAAATTGCACAAAAACTTTTAAATCTCGTCTATGGAGAGTGTTGAGCAATTATAAATCTTCAAAGTGGACTGTTGTACTCTATTTAGTATTTTTAGAAGTCTAACTTGCTAGTTTAGCTTTCGTGCAATGTTTCGTATGGTAAAGATACGAATGGATGAAGTAATGTTTGAAATTGCACAAAAACTTTTAAATCTCGTCTATGAAGAGTGTTGAGCAAATCAAAAGCATCAAAGTGGACTGTTGTACTCTATTTAGAGTTCTTAGAAATCTAGCTTGCTAGTTTAGCTTTCGTGCAACGTTTCGTAAGTTAAAGATGCGAATAGAACAAGTTATGTTTGAAATTGCACAAAAACTTGTAAAGCTCGTCTATGGAGAGAGTTTAGCAATTCCAAATCATCAAAGTGGACCGTTGTACTCTATTTAGTGTTCTTAGAAGTCTAACATGCTAGTTTAGCATTCGTGCAAGGTTTCGTGAGGTAAAGATGCGAATAGACCAAGTTATGTTTGAAATTGCACAAACACGTGAATTGCTCGTCTATGGAGAGAGTTAAGCTATTCCAAAGCATCAAATTGTACCATTGTACTCTATTTAGTGTTCTTAGAAGTCTCACATGCTAGTTTAGCCTTCGTGCAAGGTTTCGTGAGGTAAAGATGCGAATAGACCAAGTTATGTTGAAATTACACAAAAAGCGAAAAGCTCTTCTATAGAGAGAGTTGAGCAATTCCAAAGCTTCAAAGTGGACCGTTGTACTCTATTTAGTGTCATTTGAAGTCTAACATGCTAGTTTAGCCTTCGTGCAATGTTTCGTATGGTAAAGATACGAATTGCTCAAGTAATGTTTGAAATTGCACAAAAACTTTTAAATCTCGTCTATGGAGAGTGTTGAGCAATTCTAAAGCATCAAAGTGGACTGTTGTACTCTATTTAGTGTTTTTAGAAGTCTAACTTGCTAGTTTAGCTTTCGTGCAATGTTTCGTATGGTAAAGATACGAATTGGTCAAGTAATGTTTGAAATTGCACAAAAACTTGTAATGCTCGTCTATGGAGAGAGTTTAGCAATTCCAAAGCATCAAAGTGGACCGTTGTACTCTATTTCGTGTTCTTAGAAGTCTAACATGCTAGTTTAGCATTCGTGCAAGGTTTCGTGAGGTAAAGATGCGAATAGACCAAGTTATGTTTGAAATTGCACAAAAACGTGAATTGCTCGTCTATGGAGAGAGTTAAGCTATTCCAAAGCATCAAATTGGACCGTTGTATTCTATTTAGTGTTCTTAGAAGTCTAACATGCTAGTTTAGCCTTCGTGCAAGGTTTCGTGAGGTAAAGATGCGAATAGACCAAGTTATGTTTGAAATTGCACAAACACGTGAATTGCTCGTCTATGGAGAGAGTTGAGCAAATGCAAAGCTTCAAAGTGGACCGTTGTACTCTATTTAGTGTTCTTAGAAGTCTAACATGCTAGTTTAGCCTTCGTACAAGGTTTCGTGAGTTAAAGATGCGAATAGACCAAGTTATGTTTGAAATTGCACAAACACG
Source organism: Tripterygium wilfordii (assembly GCF_013401445.1). NCBI lineage: Eukaryota > Viridiplantae > Streptophyta > Magnoliopsida > Celastrales > Celastraceae > Tripterygium > Tripterygium wilfordii. The sequence continues at coordinate 8,388,032 of NC_052250.1, forward strand.
TGAATTGCTCGTCTATGGAGAGAGTTGAGCAATTGCAAAGCTTCAAAGTGGACCGTTGTACTCTATTTAGTGTTCTTAGAAGTCTAACATGCTAGTTTAGCCTTCGTACAAGGTTTCGTGAGTTAAAGATGCGAATAGACCAAGTTATGTTGAAATTGCACAAAAAGTGAAAAGCTCGTCTATAGAGAGAGTTGAGCAATTCCAAAGCTTCAAAGTGAACCGTTGTACTCTATTTAGTGTCCTTTGAACTCTAACATGCTAGTTTAGCCTTCGTGCAATGTTTCGTATGGTAAAGATACGAATTCATCAGGTAATGTTTGAAATTGCACAAAAACTTTTAAATCTTGTCTATGGAGAGTGTTGAGCAATTCCAAAGCATCAAAGTGGACTGTTGTACTCTATTTAGTGTTGTTAGAAGTCTAACTTGCTAGTTTAGCTTTCGTGCAATGTTTCGTATGGTAAAGATAAGAATATATCAAGTAATGTTTGAAATTGCACAAAAACTTTTAAATCTCATCTATGGAGAGTGTTGAGCAATTTCAAAGCATCAAAGTGGACTGTTGTACTCTATTTAGAGTTCTTAGAAGTCTAACTTGCTAGTTTAGCTTTCGTGCAACGTTTCGTAAGTTAAAGATGCGAATAGACCAAGTTATGTTTCAAATTGCACAAAAACTTGTAAAGCTCGTCTATGGAGAGAGTTTAGCAATTCCAAAGCATCAAAGTGGACCGTTGTACTCTATTTAGTGTTATTAGAAGTCTAGCATGCTAGTTTAGCATTCGTGCGAGGTTTCGTGAGGTAAAGATGCGAATAGACCAAGTTATGTTTGAAATTGCACAAACACGTGAATTGCTCGTCTATGGAGAGAGTTAAGCTATTCCAAAGCATCAAATTGGACCATTGTACTCTATTTAGTGTTGTTAGAAGTCTCACATGCTAGTTTAGCCTTCGTGCAAGGTTTCGTGAGTTAAAGATGCGAATAGACCAAGTTATGTTGAAATTACACAAGAAGCGAAAAGCTCGTCTATATAGAGAGTTGAGCAATTCCAAAGCTTCAAAGTGGACCGTTGTACTCTATTTAGTGTCCTTTGAACTCTAACATGCTAGTTTAGCCTTCGTGCAATGTTTCGTATGGTAAAGATACGAATTGATCAAGTAATGTTTGAAATTGCACAAAAACTTTTAAATCTCGTCTATGGAGAGTGTTGAGCAATTCCAAAGCGTCAAAGTGGACTGTTGTACTCTATTTAGTGTTGTTAGCAGTCTAACTTGCTATTTTAGCTTTCGTGCAATGTTTCGTATGGTAAAGATACGAATAGATGAAGTAATGTTTGAAATTGCACAAAAACTTTTAAATCTCATCTATGGAGAGTGTTGAGCAATTCCAAAGCATCAAAGTGGACTGTTGTACTCTATTTAGAGTTCTTAGAAGTCTAACTTGCTAGTTTAGCTTTCGTGCAACGTTTCGTAAGTTAAAGATGCGAATAGACCAAGTTATGTTTGAAATTGCACAAACACGTGAATTGCTCGTCTATGGAGAGAGTTAAGCTATTCCAAAGCATCAAATGGGACCATTGTACTCTATTTAGTGTTCTTAGAAGTCTCACATGCTAGTTTCGTGAGGTAAAGATGCGAATAGACCAAGTTATGTTGAAATTGCACAAAAAGTAAAAAGCTTGTCTATAGAGAGAGTTGAGCAATTCCAAACCTTCAAAGTGGACCGTTGTACTCTATTTAGTGTCCTTTGAAGTCTAACATGCTAGTTTAGCATTCGTGCAATATTTCGTATGGTAAAGATACGAATTGATCAAGTAATGTTTGAAATTGCACAAAAACTTTTAAATCTCGTCTATGGAGAGTGTTGAGAAATTCCAACGCTTCAAAGTGGACTGTTGTACTCTATTTAGTGTTGTTAGAAGTCTAACTTGCTAGTTTAGCTTTCGTGCAATGTTTCGTGTGGTAAAGATACGAATAGATCAAGTAATGTTTGAAATTGCAAAAAAACTTTTAAATCTCGTCTATGGCCAGTGTTCAGCAATTCCAAAGCATCAAAGTGGACTGTTGTACTCTATTTAGAGTTCTTAGAAGTCTAACTTGCTAGTTTAGCTTTCGTGCAACGTTTCGTAAGTTAAAGATGCGAATAGACCAAGTTATATTTGAAATTGCACAAAAACGTGAATTGCTCGTCTATGGAGAGAGTTAAGCTATTCCAAAGCATCAAATTGGACCGTTGTATTCTATTTAGTGTTCTTAGAAGTCTAACATGCTAGTTTAGCCTTCGTGCAAGGTTTCGTGAGGTAAAGATGCGAATAGACCAAGTTATGTTTGAAATTGCACAAGCACGTGAATTGCTCGTCTATGGAGAGAGTTGAGCAATTGCAAAGCTTCAAAGTGTACCGTTGTACTCTATTTGGTGTTCTTAGAAGTCTAACATGCTAGTTTAGCCTTCGTGCAAGGTTTCGTGAGTTAAAGATGCGAATAGACCAAGTTATGTTGAAATTGCACAAAAAGTGAAAAGCTCATCTATAGAGAGAGTTGAGCAATTCCAAAGCTTCAAAGTGAACCGTTGTACTCTATTTAGTGTCCTTTGAACTCTAACATGCTAGTTTAGCCTTCGTGCAATGTTTCGTATGGTAAAGATACGAATTCATCAGGTAATGTTTGAAATTGCACAAAAACTTTTAAATCTCGTCTATGGAGAGTGTTGAGCAATTCCAAAGCATCAAAGTGGACTGTTGTAGTCTATTTAGTGTTGTTAGAAGTCTAACTTGCTAGTTTAGCTTTCGTGCAATGTTTCGTATGGTAAAGATAAGAATAGATCAAGTAATGTTTGAAATTGCACAAAAACTTTTAAATCTCGTCTATGAAGAGTGTTGAGCAAATCCAAAGCATCAAAGTGGACTGTTGTACTCTATTTAGTGTTGTTCGAAGTCTAATTTGCTAGTTTAGTTTTCGTGCAATGTTTCGTGTGGTAAAGATACGAATAGATCAAGTAATGTTTGAAATTGCACAAAAACTTTTAAATCTCGTCTATGGAGAGTGTTGAGCAATTTCAAAGCATCAAAGTGGACTGTTGTACTCTATTTAGAGTTCTTAGAAGTCTAACTTGCTAGTTTAGCTTTCGTGCAACGTTTCGTAAGTTAAAGATGCGAATAGACCAAGTTATGTTTGAAATTGCACAAAAACTTGTAAAGCTCGTCTATGGAGAGAGTTTAGCAATTCCAAAGCATCAAAGTGGACCATTGTACTCTATTTCGTGTTCTTAGAAGTCTAACATGCTAGTTTGACATTCGTGCAAGGTTTCGTGAGGTAAAGATGCGGATAGACCAAGTTATGTTTGAAATTGCACAAAAACGTGAATTGCTCGTCTATGGAGAGAGTTAAGCTATTCCAAAGCATCAAATTGGAACGTTGTACTCTATTTAGTGTTCTTAGAAGTCTAACATGCTAGTTTAGCCTTCGTGCAAGGTTTCGTGAGGTAAAGATTCGAATAGACCAAGTTATGTTTGAAATTGCACAAACACGTGAATTGCTCGTCTATGGAGAGAGTTGAGCAATTGCAAAGCTTCAAAGTGGACCGTTGTACTCTATTTAGTGTTCTTAAAAGTCTAACATGCTAGTTTAGCCTTCGTGCAAGGTTTCGTGAGTTAAAGATGCGAATAGACCAAGTTATGTTGAAATTGCACAAAAAGTGAAAAGCTCGTCTATAGAGAGAGTTGAGCAATTCCAAAGCTTCAAAGTGAACCGTTGTACTCTATTTAGTGTCCTTTGAACTCTAACATGCTAGTTTAGCTTTCGTGTAATGTTTCGTATGGTAAAGATACGAATTCATCAAGTAATGTTTGAAATTGCAAAAAAACTTTTAAATCTCGTCTATGGAGAGTGTTTAGCAATTCCAAAGCATCAAAGTGGACTGTTGTACTCTATTTAGTGTTGTTAGAAGTCTAACTTGCTAGTTTAGCTTTCGTGCAATGTTTCGTATGGTAATGATACGAATAGATCAAGTAATGTTTGAAATTGCACAAAAACTTTTAAATCTCATCTATGGATAGTGTTGAGCAATTCCAAAGCATCAAAGTGGACTGTTGTACTCTATTTAGTGTTCTTAGAAGTCTAACTTGCTAGTTTAGCTTTCGTGCAACGTTTCGTAAGTTAAAGATGCGAATAGACCAAGTTATGTTTGAAATTGCACAAAAACTTGGAAAGCTCGTCTATGGAGAGAGCTGAGCAATTCCAAAGCATCAAAGTGGACCGTTGTACTCTATTTAGTGTTCTTAGAAGTCTAACTTGCTAGTTTAGCTTTCGTGCAAGGGTTCGTGAGGTAAAGATGCGGATAGACCAAGTTATGTTTGAAATTGCACAAAAACGTGAATTGCTCGTCTATGGAGAGAGTTAAGCTATTCTAAAGCATCAAATTGGACCGTTGTACTCTATTTAGTGTTCTTAGAAGTCTAACATGCTAGTTTAGCCTTCGTGCAAGGTTTCGTGAGGTAAAGATGCGAATAGACCAAGTTATGTTTGAAATTGCACAAACACGTGAATTGCTCGTCTATGGAGAGAGTTGAGCAATTGCAAAGCTTCAAAGTTGACCGTTGTACTCTATTTAGTGTTCTTAGAAGTCTAACATGCTAGTTTAGCCTTCGTGCAAGGTTTCGTGAGTTAAAGATGCGAATAGACCAAGTTATGTTGAAATTGCACAAAAAGTGAAAAGCTCGTCTATAGAGAGAGTTGAGCAATTCCAAAGCTTCAAAGTGAACCGTTGTACTCTATTTAGTGTCCTTTGAACTCTAACATGCTAGTTTAGCTTTCGTGCAATGTTTCGTATGGTAAAGATACGAATAGATCAAGTAATGTTTGAAATTGCACAGAAACTTTTAAATCTCATCTATGGAGAGTGTTGAGCAATTCCAAAGCATCAAAGTGGACTGTTGTACTCTATTTAGTGTTGTTAGAAGTCTAACTTGCTAGTTTAGCTTTCGTGCAATGTTTCGTATGGTAATGATACGAATAGATCAAGTAATGTTTGAAATTGCACAAAAACTTTTAAATCTCATCTATGGATAGTGTTGAGCAATTCCAAAGCATCAAAGTGGACTGTTGTACTCTATTTAGAGTTCTTAGAAGTCTAACGTGCTAGTTTAGCTTTCTGCAACGTTTCGTAAGTTAAAGATGCGATAGACCAAGTTATGTTTGAAATTGCACAAAAACTTGTAAAGCTCGTCTATGGAGAGAGTTTAGCAATTCCAAAGCATCAAAGTGGACCGTTGTACTCTATTTCGTGTTCTTAGAAGTCTAACATGCTAGTTTAGCATTCGTGCAAGGGTTCGTGAGGTAAAGATGCGGATAGAGCAAGTTATGTTTGAAATTGCACAAAAACGTGAATTGCTCGTCTATGGAGAGAGTTAAGCTATTCTAAAGCATCAAATTGGACCGTTGTACTCTATTTAGTGTTCTTAGAAGTCTAACATGCTAGTTTAGCCTTCGTGCAAGGTTTCGTGAGGTAAAGATGCGAATAGACCAAGTTATGTTTGAAATTGCACAAACACGTGAATTGCTCGTCTATGGAGAGAGTTGAGCAATTGCAAAGCTTCAAAGTTGACCGTTGTACTCTATTTAGTGTTCTTAGAAGTCTAACATGCTAGTTTAGCCTTCGTGCAAGGTTTCGTGAGTTAAAGATGCGAATAGACCAAGTTATGTTGAAATTGCACAAAAAGTGAAAAGCTCGTCTATAGAGAGAGTTGAGCAATTCCAAAGCTTCAAAGTGAACCGTTGTACTCTATTTAGTGTCCTTTGAATTCTAACATGCTAGTTTAGCTTTCGTGCAATGTTTCGTATGGTAAAGATACGAATAGATCAAGTAATGTTTGAAATTGCACAGAAACTTTTAAATCTCATCTATGGAGAGTGTTGAGCAATTCCAAAGCATCAAAGTGGACTGTTGTACTCTATTTAGAGTTCTTAGAAGTCTAACTTGCTAGTTTAGCTTTCGTGCAACGTTTCGTAAGTTAAAGATGCGAATAAACCAAGTTATGTTTGAAATTGCACAAAAACTTGTAAAGCTCGTCTATGGAGAGAGTTGAGCAATTCCAAAGCATCAAAGTGGACCGTTGTACTCTATTTCGTGTTCTTAGAAGTCTAACATGCTAGTTTAGCATTCGTGCAAGGTTTCGTCAGGGAAAGATGCGGATAGACCAAGTTATGTTTGAAATTGCACAAAAACGTGAATTGCTCGTCTATGGAGAGAGTTAAGCTATTCCAAAGCATCAAATTGGACCGTTGTACTATATTTAGTGTTCTTAGAAGTCTAACATGCTAGTTTAGCCTTCGTGCAAGGTTTCGTGAGGTAAAGATGCGAATAGACCAAGTTATGTTTGAAATTGCACAAACAAGTGAATTGCTCGTCTATGGAGAGAGTTGAGCAATTGCAAAGCTTCAAAGTGGACCGTTGTACTCTATTTAGTGTTCTTAGAAGTCTAACATGCTAGTTTAGCCTTCGTGCAAGGTTTCGTGAGTTAAAGATGCGAATAGACCAAGTTATGTTGAAATTGCACAAAAAGTGAAAAGTGTTGAATATATGTTTGAGTGATTACAACGGCATGTTTTGATTGAACTTTGATCTATTGATTGTATTGAGAAACCTAGGTGCATATGGCTACTTGATTAGTTTAGGAATTAAAGACTTATATTAAACTAGTTCAATTGTGCTTATTTGATGATTTGATTATTGAACTAACATGAACTAATTGCAAGAAATCCTAAAAGGGTTTACATAGCATGTCTTGAGTTTAATTGTGTGTAGGATGATCAAGTTGGCCATGTATCAACATGGTGACCTTAACCGAACTGTAATGAAGACTTAATCAGTGTCAAACATGATTAAGAAAGTCAATTTCGTGGTCAACATAATCAAGTTTTGCCAAAGATGTCTTGAAGCTTAATTGGGATTAATTGAAGTAAAATTAACTTTCTAGTCAAAGTCAGAATCGACGGACGTGACGTGGCAGCTGACATGGCATTGTTGACACGGCATTAATGACATGGCATTGATGACATGGCAAAGAAGACAAGTTAACCATAGTTACATCTTAACTGGAAGACTTGGAGCCAAAAAGAGAAGAGAAGGAAAAGTTAATTTGAAAGGAGGAGACAAGAGGTACAACAAGTCTTATGACAAGTTTTTCTCTTCACATGTGTGGGAAGCTTTATTTCAAAACCATTTCTCTTTCCCACCAAGACACTCCACATCCAATGGATCATATTCTCTCTACATCAAAATCACATTTTAATCCAATGGCCAAAGATTCAAGCTTTATTCTTATCTCTCCTACTTTACATCCTATGGCCAAAATTGAATCTTCATTTGATCCAAAGGCCATCATTTATTCCACCTAAGAGACAAAATTTTCTCAAGTCAATTGTTGTATCTTTCAAGATGCATCTAAAGTCTATATCCATCCAAAAGCCATGATTTACTCCACCTAAAAGACAAACTTTTCTCAAGTCAATTGTTGTATCTTCCAAGATGCCTCCAAAGTCTATATCCATCCAAAAGCCATTATTTCTTCCTACCAAAAGAGACTTGTTGTAAACATTTTCACACTTCTCTAAGCCTTCTAACGTCTCTAATGATCCAAGGGTCCATATCTTTCATATCAATCCAATGGCCCTCATTTCATGAAGCTTACACTCCACAATTTTCTATAAAAACTAACTCTTTGTCTATGGTGCATATACTTGGCCGAAAATTACTCTTTCTCTCTTAAGTGTTCTTCATCTTCTAAGCTTTCATTCTTTCACTCATTCATTCCTTGATTACATACTTGATTTTGAAGAGAGATCATACACACTAGCCAAGTAAAGCTTTATTGTTACTCTTAAGCCTTTCTTACCAGATTCTTATCATTTCCTCAAGAGCCATTTTCTTGCTTGCACAATCTGATTTCCAGAACATAAAGAGCCACATTTGAGCCTAAACACTTCCATATCTAGCTACTCAAAGAGCCATACCTTGAGCTTAAACTACTTCTCTACCCGGCTGCCATAAAGAGCCTATTTGAGAATTCAACTTGTTGATTTGTGTTCTCGGTGAGACCGAGGTGTATTATTGATTAAGTTAGTGTGGTGAGCTACAAACCACACGGTGTGTAGAGTTTGGTGTGGTGAGCTACAAACCACACGGTGTGTAGAGTTTGGTGTGGTGAGCTACAAACCACACGGTGTGTAGAGTTTGGTGTTTGAGCTACGAAAACATCGGTTGTAAGAGTTCCGCTTGACTCGGTTGAACAAGCCATATTGGAGTGTTTGAAATTCCCAAGTGGGACTTGGGGAGTGGAGTAGGCTTGGGTTAAGCCGAACCACTATAAATCTCTTGCCTCTTTTACTTTCCAGCAACTTCAATTAGCATTGCATTCTCATATCATACATACTTGAAATTGGATATTTAGGTTGCTAGATTCAAGTTTGTTTAAATTGATTGTTCTCCTTGACTCATATACATATACACTAGAACTTAATTTGGTATTTAGCTTCCGCTTAGGGTGAAATTTGATAGAATTCATTGAAACCGAAAAAGGAGTGACCTAGTCTAAATTTGACTAAGGACACAATTCACCCCCCCTCTTGTGGTGCCATACATCCTAACAAAAAGCTCGTCTATAGAGAGAGTTGAGCAATTCCAAAGCTTCAAAGTGAACCGTTGTACTCTATTTAGTGTCCTTTGAAGTCTAACATGCTAGTTTAGCCTTCGTGCAATGTTTCGTATGGTAAAGATACGAATAGATCAAGTAATGTTTGAAATTGCACAAAAACTTTTAAATCTCATCTATGGATAGTGTTGAGCAATTCCAAAGCATCAAAGTGGACTGTTGTACTCTATTTAGAGTTCTTAGAAGTCTAACTTGCTAGTTTAGCTTTCGTGCAACGTTTCGTAAGTTAAAGATGCGATAGACCAAGTTATGTTTGAAATTGCACAAAAACTTGTAAAGCTCGTCTATGGAGAGAGTTTAGCAATTCCAAAGCATCAAAGTGGACCGTTGTACTCTATTTCGTGTTCTTAGAAGTCTAACATTCTAGTTTAGCATTCGTGCAAGGTTTCGTGAGGTAAAGATGCGGATAGACCAAGTTATGTTTGAAATTGCATAAAAACTTTTAAATCTCGTCTATGGAGAGTGTTGAGCAATTCCAAAGCATCAAAGTGTACTGTTGTACTCTATTTAGTGTTGTTAGAAGTCTAACTTGCTAGTTTAGCTTTCGTGCAATGTTTCGTATGGTAAAGATACGAATAGATCAAGTAATGTTTGAAATTGCACAAAAACTTTTAAATCTCATCTATGGATAGTGTTGAGCAATTCCAAAGCATCAAAGTGGACTGTTGTACTCTATTTAGAGTTCTTAGAAGTCTAACTTGCTAGTTTAGCTTTCGTGCAACGTTTCGTAAGTTAAAGATGCGATAGACCAGGTTATGTTTGAAATTGCACAAAAACTTGTAAAGCTCGTCTATGGAGAGAGTTTAGCAATTCCAAAGCATAAAGTGGACCATCGTACTCTATTTCGTGTTCTTAGAAGTCTAACATGCTAGTTTAGCATTCGTGCAAGGTTTCGTGAGGTAAAGATGTGGATAGACCAAGTTATGTTTGAAATTGCACAAAAACGTGAATTGCTCGTCTATGGAGAGAGTTAAGCTATTACAAAGCATCAAATTGGACCGTTGTACTCTATTTAGTGTTCTTGGAAGTCTAACATGCTAGTTTAGCCTTCGTGCAAGGTTTCGTGAGGTAAAGATGCGAATAGACCAAGTTATGTTTGAAATTGCACAAACACGTGAATTGCTCGTCTATAGAGAGAGTTGAGCAATTGCAAAGCTTCAAAGTGGACCGTTGTACTCTATTTAGTGTTCTTAGAAGTCTAACATGCTAGTTTAGCCTTCGTGCAAGGTTTCGTGAGTTAAAGATGCGAATAGACCAAGTTATGTTGAAATTGCACAAAAAGTGAAAAGCTCGTCTACAGAGAGAGTTGAGCAATTCCAAAGCTTCAAAGTGAACCGTTGTACTCTATTTAGTGTACTTTGAAGTCTAACATGCTAGTTTAGCATTCGTGCAATGTTTCGTATGGTAAAGATACGAATTCATCAAGTAATATTTGAAATTGCACAAAAACTTTTAAATCTCGTCTATGGAGAGTGTTGAGCAATTCCAAATCATCAAAGTGGACTGTTGTACTCTATTTAGTGTTGTTAGAAGTCTAACTTGCTAGTTTAGCTTTCGGGCAATGTTTCGTATGGTAAAGATACGAATAGATCAAGTAATGTTTGAAATTGCACAAAAACTTTTAAATCTCATCTATGGAGAGTGTTGAGCAATTCCAAAGCATCAAAGTGCACTGTTGTACTCTATTTAGAGTTCTTAGAAGTCTAACTTGCTAGTTTAGCTTTCGTGCAACGTTTCGTAACTTAAAGATGCGAATAGACCAAGTTATGTTTGAAATTGCACAAAAACTTGTAAAGCTCGTCTATGGAGAGAGTTTAGCAATTCCAAAGCATCAAAGTGGACCGTTGTACTCTATTTCGTGTTTTTAGAAGTCTAACATGCTGGTTTAGCATTCGTGCAAGGTTTCGTGAGGTAAAGATGCGGATAGACCAAGTTATGTTTGAAATTGCACAAAAACGTGAATTGCTCGTTTATGGAGAGAGTTAAGCTATTCCAAAGCATCAAATTGGACCGTTGTACTCTATTTAGTGTTCTTAGAAGTCTAACACGCTAGTTTAGCCTTCGTGCAAGGTTTCGTGAGAAAAAGATGCGAATAGACCAAGTTATGTTTGAAATTGCACAAACACGTGAATTGCTCATCTATGGAGAGAGTTGAGCAATTGCAAAGGTTCAAAGTTGACCGTTGTACTCTATTTAGTGTTCTTAGAAGTCTAACATGCTAGTTTAGCCTTCGTGCAAGGTTTCGTGAGTTAAAGATGCGAATAGACCAAGTTATGTTGAAATTGCACAAAAAGTGAAAAGCTCGTCTATAGAGAGAGTTGAGCAATTCCAAAGCTTCAAAGTGAACCGTTGTACTCTATTTAGTGTCCTTTGAACTCTAACACGCTAGTTTAGCCTTCGTGCAATGTTTCGTATGGTAAAGATACGAATTCATCAAGTAATGTTTGAAATTGCACAAAAACTTTTAAATCTCGTCTATGGAGAGTTTTGAGCAATTCCAAAGCATCAAAGTGGACTGTTGTACTCTATTTAGTGTTGTTAGAAGTCTAACTTGCTAGTTTAGCTTTCGTGCAATGTTTCGTATGGTAAAGATACGAATAGATCAAGTAATGTTTGAAATTGCACAAAAACTTTTAAATCTCATCTATGGAGAGTGTTGAGCAATTCCAAAGCATCAAAGTGGACTGTTGTACTCTATTTAGAGTTCTTAGAAGTCTAACTTGCTAGTTTAGCTTTCGTGCAACGTTTTGTAAGTTAAAGATGCGAATAGACCAAGTTATGTTTGAAGTTGCACAAAAACTTGTAAAGCTCGTCTATGGAGAGAGTTTAGCAATTCCAAAGCATCAAAGTGGACCGTTGTACTCTATTTCGTGTTCTTAGAAGTCTAACATGCTAGTTTAGCATTCGTGCAAGGTTTCGTCAGGGAAAGATGCGGATAGACCAAGTTATGTTTGAAATTGCACAAAAACGTGAATTGCTCGTCTATGGAGAGATTAGGCTATTCCAAAGCATCAAATTGGACCGTTGTACTCTATTTAGTGTTCTTAGAAGTCTAACATGCTAGTTTAGCCTTCGTGCAAGGTTTCGTGAGGTAAAGATGCGAATAGACCAAGTTATGTTTGAAATTGCACAAACACGTGAATTGCTCGTCTATGGAGAGAGTTGAGCAATTGCAAAGCTTCAAAGTGGACCGTTGTACTCTATTTAGTGTTCTTAGAAGTCTAACATGCTAGTTTAGCCTTCGTGCAAGGTTTCGTGAGTTAAAGATGCGAATAGACCAAGTTATGTTGAAATTGCACAAAAAGTGGAAAGCTCGTCTATAGAGAGAGTTGAGCAATTCCAAAGCTTCAAAGTGAACCGTTGTACTCTATTTAGTGTCCTTTGAAGTCTAACATGCTAGTTTAGCCTTCGTGCAATGGTTCGTATGGTAAAGATACGAATTCATCAAGTAATGTTTGAAATTGCACAAAAACTTTTAAATCTCGTCTATGGAGAGTGTTGAGCAATTCCAAAGCATCAAAGTGGACTGTTGTACTCTATTTAGTGTTGTTAGAAGTCTAACTTGCTAGTTTAGCTTTCGTGCAATGTTTCGTATGGTAAAGATACGAATAGATCAAGTAATGTTTGAAATTTCATAAAAACTTTTAAATCTCATCTATGGAGAGTGTTGAGCAATTCCAAAGCATCAAAGTGGACTGTTGTACTCTATTTAGAGTTCTTAGAAGTCTAACTTGCTAGTTTAGCTTTCGTGCAACGTTTCGTAAGTTAAAGATGCGAATAGACCAAGTTATGTTTGAAATTGCACAAAAACTTGTAAAGCTCGTCTATGGAGAGAGTTTAGCAATTCCAAAGCATCAAAGTGGACCGTTGTACTCTATTTCGTGTTCTTAGAAGTCTAACATTCTAGTTTAGCATTCGTGCAAGGTTTCGTGAGGTAAAGATGCGGATAGACCAAGTTATGTTTGAAATTGCACAAAAACGTGAATTGCTCGTCTATGGAGGGAGTTAAGCTATTCCAAAGCATCAAATTGGACCGTTGTACTCTATTTAGTGTTCTTAGAAGTCTAACATGCTAGTTTAGCCTTCGTGCAAGGTTTCGTGAGGTAAAGATGCGAATAGACCAAGTTATGTTTGAAATTGCACAAACACGTGAATTGCTCGTCCATGGAGAGAGTTGAGCAATTGCAAAGCTTCAAAGTGGACCGTTGTACTCTATTTCGTGTTCTTAGAAGTCTAACATGCTAGTTTAGCCTTCGTCCAAGGTTTCGTGAGTTAAAGATGCGAATAGACCAAGTTATGTTGAAATTGCACAAAAAGTGAAAAGCTCGTCTATAGAGAGAGTTGAGCAATTCCAAAATTCAAAGTGAACTGTTGTACTCTATTTAGTGTCCTTTGAACTCTAACATGCTAGTTTAGCTTTCGTGCAATGTTTCGTATGGTAAAGATACGAATTCATCAAGTAATGTTTGAAATTGCATAAAAACTTTTAAATCTCGTCTATGGAGAGTGTTGAGCAATTCCAAAGCATCAAAGTGTACTGTTGTACTCTATTTAGTGTTGTTAGAAGTCTAACTTGCTAGTTTAGCTTTCGTGCAATGTTTCGTATGGTAAAGATACGAATAGATCAAGTAATGTTTGAAATTGCACAAAAACTTTTAAATCTCATCTATGGATAGTGTTGAGCAATTCCAAAGCATCAAAGTGGACTGTTGTACTCTATTTAGAGTTCTTAGAAGTCTAACTTGCTAGTTTAGCTTTCGTGCAACGTTTCGTAAGTTAAAGATGCGATAGACCAGGTTATGTTTGAAATTGCACAAAAACTTGTAAAGCTCGTCTATAGAGAGAGTTTAGCAATTCCAAAGCATAAAGTGGACCATCGTACTCTATTTCGTGTTCTTAGAAGTCTAACATGCTAGTTTAGCATTCGTGCAAGGTTTCTTGAGGTAAAGATGTGGATAGACCAAGTTATGTTTGAAATTGCACAAAAACGTGAATTGCTCGTCTATGGAGAGAGTTAAGCTATTACAAAGCATCAAATTGGACCGTTGTACTCTATTTAGTGTTCTTAGAAGTCTAACATGCTAGTTTAGCCTTCGTGCAAGGTTTCGTGAGGTAAAGATGCGAATAGACCAAGTTATGTTTGAAATTGCACAAACACGTGAATTGCTCGTCTATGGAGAGAGTTGAGCAATTGCAAAGCTTCAAAGTGGACCGTTGTACTCTATTTAGTGTTCTTAGAAGTCTAACATGCTAGTTTAGCCTTCGTGCAAGGTTTCGTGAGTTAAAGATGCGAATAGACCAAGTTATGTTGAAATTGCACAAAAAGTGAAAAGCTCGTCTACAGAGAGAGTTGAGCAATTCCAAAGTTTCAAAGTGAACCGTTGTACTCTATTTAGTGTACTTTGAAGTCTAACATGCTAGTTTAGCATTCGTGCAATGTTTCGTATGGTAAAGATACGAATTCATCAAGTAATATTTGAAATTGCACAAAAACTTTTAAATCTCGTCTATGGAGAGTGTTGAGCAATTCCAAATCATCAAAGTGGACTGTTGTACTCTATTTAGTGTTGTTAGAAGTCTAAGTTGCTAGTTTAGCTTTCGGGCAATGTTTCGTATGGTAAAGATACGAATAGATCAAGTAATGTTTGAAATTGCACAAAAACTTTTAAATCTCATCTATGGAGAGTGTTGAGCAATTCCAAAGCATCAAAGTGCACTGTTGTACTCTATTTAGAGTTCTTAGAAGTCTAACTTGCTAGTTTAGCTTTCGTGCAACGTTTCGTAACTTAAAGATGCGAATAGACCAAGTTATGTTTGAAATTGCACAAAAACTTGTAAAGCTCGTCTATGGAGAGAGTTTAGCAATTCCAAAGCATCAAAGTGGACCGTTGTACTCTATTTCGTGTTTTTAGAAGTCTAACATGCTGGTTTAGCATTCGTGCAAGGTTTCGTGAGGTAAAGATGCGGATAGACCAAGTTATGTTTGAAATTGCACAAAAACGTGAATTGCTCGTTTATGGAGAGAGTTAAGCTATTCCAAAGCATCAAATTGGACCGTTGTACTCTATTTAGTGTTCTTAGAAGTCTAACACGCTAGTTTGGCCTTCGTGCAAGGTTTCGTGAGAAAAAGATGCGAATAGACCAAGTTATGTTTGAAATTGCACAAACACGTGAATTGCTCATCTATGGAGAGAGTTGAGCAATTGCAAAGGTTCAAAGTTGACCGTTGTACTCTATTTAGTGTTCTTAGAAGTCTAACATGCTAGTTTAGCCTTCGTGCAAGGTTTCGTGAGTTAAAGATGCGAATAGACCAAGTTATGTTGAAATTGCACAAAAAGTGAAAAGCTCGTCTATAGAGAGAGTTGAGCAATTCCAAAGCTTCAAAGTGAACCGTTGTACTCTATTTAGTGTCCTTTGAACTCTAACACGCTAGTTTAGCCTTCGTGCAATGTTTCGTATGGTAAAGATACGAATTCATCAAGTAATGTTTGAAATTGCACAAAAACTTTTAAATCTCGTCTATGGAGAGTTTTGAGCAATTCCAAAGCATCAAAGTGGACTGTTGTACTCTATTTAGTGTTGTTAGAAGTCTAACTTGCTAGTTTAGCTTTCGTGCAATGTTTCGTATGGTAAAGATACGAATAGATCAAGTAATGTTTGAAATTGCACAAAAACTTTTAAATCTCATCTATGGAGAGTGTTGAGCAATTCCAAAGCATCAAAGTGGACTGTTGTACTCTATTTAGAGTTCTTAGAAGTCTAACTTGCTAGTTTAGCTTTCGTGCAACGTTTTGTAAGTTAAAGATGCGAATAGACCAAGTTATGTTTGAAATTGCACAAAAACTTGTAAAGCTCGTCTATGGAGAGAGTTTAGCAATTCCAAAGCATCAAAGTGGACCGTTGTACTCTATTTCGTGTTCTTAGAAGTCTAACATGCTAGTTTAGCATTCGTGCAAGGTTTCGTCAGGGAAAGATGCGGATAGACCAAGTTATGTTTGAAATTGCACAAAAACGTGAATTGCTCGTCTATGGAGAGATTAGGCTATTCCAAAGCATCAAATTGGACCGTTGTACTCTATTTAGTGTTCTTAGAAGTCTAACATGCTAGTTTAGCCTTCGTGCAAGGTTTCGTGAGGTAAAGATGCGAATAGACCAAGTTATGTTTGAAATTGCACAAACACGTGAATTGCTCGTCTATGGAGAGAGTTGAGCAATTGCAAAGCTTCAAAGTGGACCGTTGTACTCTATTTAGTGTTCTTAGAAGTCTAACATGCTAGTTTAGCCTTCGTGCAAGGTTTCGTGAGTTAAAGATGCGAATAGACCAAGTTATGTTGAAATTGCACAAAAAGTGGAAAGCTCGTCTATAGAGAGAGTTGAGCAATTCCAAAGCTTCAAAGTGAACCGTTGTACTCTATTTAGTGTCCTTTGAAGTCTAACATGCTAGTTTAGCCTTCGTGCAATGGTTCGTATGGTAAAGATACGAATTCATCAAGTAATGTTTGAAATTGCACAAAAACTTTTAAATCTCGTCTATGGAGAGTGTTGAGCAATTCCAAAGCATCAAAGTGGACTGTTGTACTCTATTTAGTGTTGTTAGAAGTCTAACTTGCTAGTTTAGCTTTCGTGCAATGTTTCGTATGGTAAAGATACGAATAGATCAAGTAATGTTTGAAATTTCATAAAAACTTTTAAATCTCATCTATGGAGAGTGTTGAGCAATTCCAAAGCATCAAAGTGGACTGTTGTACTCTATTTAGAGTTCTTAGAAGTCTAACTTGCTAGTTTAGCTTTCGTGCAACGTTTCGTAAGTTAAAGATGCGAATAGACCAAGTTATGTTTGAAATTGCACAAAAACTTGTAAAGCTCGTCTATGGAGAGAGTTTAGCAATTCCAAAGCATCAAAGTGGACCGTTGTACTCTATTTCGTGTTCTTAGAAGTCTAAGATGCTAGTTTAGCATTCGTGCAAGGTTTCGTGAGGTAAAGATGCTGATAGACCAAGTTATGTTTGAAATTGCACAAAAACGTGAATTGCTCGTCTATGGAGAGAGTTAAGCTATTCCAAAGCATCAAATTGGACAGTTGTACTCTATTTAGTGTTCTTAGAAGTCTAACATTCTAGTTTAGCCTTCGTGCAAGGTTTCGTGAGGTAAAGATGCGAATACACCAAGTTATGTTTGAAATTGCACAAACACGTGAATTGCTCGTCTATGGAGAGAGTTGAGCAATTGCAAAGCTTCAAAGTGGACCGTTGTACTCTATTTAGTGTTCTTAGAAGTCTAACATGCTAGTTGAGCCTTCGTGCAAGGTTTCGTGAGTTAAAGATGCGAATAGACGAAGTTATGTTGAAATTGCACAAAAAGTGAAAAGCTCGTCTATAGAGAGAGTTGAGCAATTCCAAAGCTTCAAAGTGAACCGTTGTACTCTATTTACTGTCCTTTGAACTCTAACATGCTAGTTTAGCATTCGTGCAATGTTTCGTATGGAAAAGATACGAATTCATCAAGTAATGTTTGAAATTGCACAAAAACTTTTAAATCTCGTCTATGGAGAGTGTTGACCAATTCCAAAGCATCAAAGTGGACTGTTGTACTCTATTTAGTGTTGTTAGAAGTATAACTTGCTAGTTTAGCTTTCGTGCAATGTTTCGTATGGTAAAGATACGAATAGATCAAGTAATGTTTGAAATTGCACTAAAACTTTTAAATCTCATCTATGGAGAGTGTTGAGCAATTCCATAGCATCAAAGTGGACTGTTTTACTCTATTTAGAGTTCTTAGAAGTCTAACTTGCTAGTTTAGCTTTCGTGCAATGTTTCGTAAGTTAAAGATGCGAATAGACCAAGTTATGTTTGAAATTGCACAAAAACTTGTAAAGCTCGTCTATGGAGAGAGTTTAGCAATTCCAAAGCATCAAAGTGGACCGTTGTACTCCATTTCGTGTTCTTAGAAGTCTAACATGCTAGTTTAGCATTCGTGCAAGGTTTCGTGAGGTAAAGATGCGGATATACCAAGTTATGTTTGAAATTGCACAAAAACGTGAATTGCTCGTCTATGGAGAGAGTTAGGCTATTCCAAAGCATCAAAGTGGACTGTTGTACTCTATTTCGTGTTCTTAGAAGTCTAAGATGCTAGTTTAGCATTCGTGCAAGGTTTCGTGAGGTAAAGATGCTGATAGACCAAGTTATGTTTGAAATTGCACAAAAACGTGAATTGCTCGTCTATGGAGAGAGTTAAGCTATTCCAAAGCATCAAATTGGACCGTTGTACTCTATTTAGTGTTCTTAGAAGTCTAACATTCTAGTTTAGCCTTCGTGCAAGGTTTCGTGAGGTAAAGATGCGAATACACCAAGTTATGTTTGAAATTGCACAAACACGTGAATTGCTCGTCTATGGAGAGAGTTGAGCAATTGCAAAGCTTCAAAGTGGACCGTTGTACTCTATTTAGTGTTCTTAGAAGTCTAACATGCTAGTTGAGCCTTCGTGCAAGGTTTCGTGAGTTAAAGATGCGAATAGACGAAGTTATGTTGAAATTGCACAAAAAGTGAAAAGCTCGTCTATAGAGAGAGTTGAGCAATTCCAAAGCTTCAAAGTGAACCGTTGTACTCTATTTACTGTCCTTTGAACTCTAACATGCTAGTTTAGCATTCGTGCAATGTTTCGTATGGAAAAGATACGAATTCATCAAGTAATGTTTGAAATTGCACAAAAACTTTTAAATCTCGTCTATGGAGAGTGTTGACCAATTCCAAAGCATCAAAGTGGACTGTTGTACTCTATTTAGTGTTGTTAGAAGTATAACTTGCTAGTTTAGCTTTCGTGCAATGTTTCGTATGGTAAAGATACGAATAGATCAAGTAATGTTTGAAATTGCACTAAAACTTTTAAATCTCATCTATGGAGAGTGTTGAGCAATTCCATAGCATCAAAGTGGACTGTTTTACTCTATTTAGAGTTCTTAGAAGTCTAACTTGCTAGTTTAGCTTTCGTGCAATGTTTCGTAAGTTAAAGATGCGAATAGACCAAGTTATGTTTGAAATTGCACAAAAACTTGTAAAGCTCGTCTATGGAGAGAGTTTAGCAATTCCAAAGCATCAAAGTGGACCGTTGTACTCCATTTCGTGTTCTTAGAAGTCTAACATGCTAGTTTAGCATTCGTGCAAGGTTTCGTGAGGTAAAGATGCGGATATACCAAGTTATGTTTGAAATTGCACAAAAACGTGAATTGCTCGTCTATGGAGAGAGTTAGGCTATTCCAAAGCATCAAAGTGGACCGTTGTACTCTATTTCGTGTTCTTAGAAGTCTAAGATGCTAGTTTAGCATTCGTGCAAGGTTTCGTGAGGTAAAGATGCTGATAGACCAAGTTATGTTTGAAATTGCACAAAAACGTGAATTGCTCGTCTATGGAGAGAGTTAAGCTATTCCAAAGCATCAAATTGGACCGTTGTACTCTATTTAGTGTTCTTAGAAGTCTAACATTCTAGTTTAGCCTTCGTGCAAGGTTTCGTGAGGTAAAGATGCGAATACACCAAGTTATGTTTGAAATTGCACAAACACGTGAATTGCTCGTCTATGGAGAGAGTTGAGCAATTGCAAAGCTTCAAAGTGGACCGTTGTACTCTATTTAGTGTTCTTAGAAGTCTAACATGCTAGTTGAGCCTTCGTGCAAGGTTTCGTGAGTTAAAGATGCGAATAGACGAAGTTATGTTGAAATTGCACAAAAAGTGAAAAGCTCGTCTATAGAGAGAGTTGAGCAATTCCAAAGCTTCAAAGTGAACCGTTGTACTCTATTTACTGTCCTTTGAACTCTAACATGCTAGTTTAGCATTCGTGCAATGTTTCGTACGGAAAAGATACGAATTGATCAAGTAATGTTTGAAATTGCACAAAAACTTTTAAATCTCGTCTATGGAGAGTGTTGAGCAATTCCAAAGCATCAAAGTGGACTGTTGTACTCTATTTAGTGTTGTTAGAAGTATAACTTGCTAGTTTAGCTTTCGTGCAATGTTTCGTATGGTAAAGATACGAATAGATCAAGTAATGTTTGAAATTGCACTAAAACTTTTAAATCTCATCTATGGAGAGTGTTGAGCAATTCCATAGCATCAAAGTGGACTGTTTTACTCTATTTAGAGTTCTTAGAAGTCTAACTTGCTAGTTTAGCTTTCGTGCAATGTTTCGTAAGTTAAAGATGCGAATAGACCAAGTTATGTTTGAAATTGCACAAAAACTTGTAAAGCTCGTCTATGGAGAGAGTTTAGCAATTCCAAAGCATCAAAGTGGACCGTTGTACTCCATTTCGTGTTCTTAGAAGTCTAACATGCTAGTTTAGCATTCGTGCAAGGTTTCGTGAGGTAAAGATGCGGATATACCAAGTTATGTTTGAAATTGCACAAACACGTGAATTGCTCGTCTATGGAGAGAGTTGAGCAATTGCAAAGCTTCAAAGTGGACCGTTGTACTCTATTTAGTGTTCTTAGATGTCTAACATGCTAGTTTAGCCTTCGTGCAAGGTTTCGTGAGTTAAAGATGCGAATAGACCAAGTTATGTTGAAATTGCACAAAAAGTGAAAAGATCGTCTATAAAGAGAGTTGAGCAATTCCAAAGCTTCAAAGTGAACCGTTGTACTCTATTTACTGTCCTTTGAAGTCTAACATGCTAGTTTAGCCTTCGTGCAATGTTTCGTATGGTAAAGATACGAATTCATGAAGTAATGTTTGAAATTGCACAAAAACTTTTAAATCTCGTCTATGGAGAGTGTTGAGCAATTCCAAAGCATCAAAGTGGACTGTTGTACTCTATTTAGTGTTGTTAGAAGTCTAACTTGCTAGTTTAGCTTTCGTGCAATGTTTCGTATGGTAAAGATACGAATAGATCAAGTAATGTTTGAAATTTCATAAAAACTTTTAAATCTCATCTATGGAGAGTGTTGAGCAATTCCAAAGCATCAAAGTGGACTGTTGTACTCTATTTAGAGTTGTTAGAAGTCTAACTTGCTAGTTTAGCTTTCGTGCAACGTTTCGTAAGTTAAAGATGCGAATAGACCAAGTTATGTTTGAAATTGCACAAAAACTTGTAAAGCTCGTCTATGGAGAGAGTTTAGCTATTCCAAAGCATCAAAGTGGACCGTTGTACTCTATTTCGTGTTCTTAGAAGTCTAACATGCTAGTTTAGCATTCGTGCAAGGTTTCGTGAGGTAAAGATGCGGATAGACCAAGTTATGTTTGAAATTGCACAAAAACGTGCGTTGCTCGTCTATGGAGAGAGTTATGCTATTCCAAAGTATAAAATTGAACCGTTGTACTCTATTTAGTGTTCTTAGAAGTCTAACATTCTAGTTTAGCCTACGTGCAAGGTTTCTTGAGGTAAAGATACGAATAGACCAAGTTATGTTTGAAATTGCACAAACACGTGAATTGCTCGTCTATGGAGAGAGTTGAGCAATTGCAAAGCTTCAAAGTGGACCGTTGTACTCTATTTAGTGTTCTTTGAAGTCTAACATGCTAGTTTAGCCTTCGTGCAAGGTTTCGTGAGTTAAAGATGCGAATAGACCAAGTTATGTTGAAATTGCACAAAAAGTGAAAAGCTTGTCTATAGAGAGAGTTGAGCAATTCCAAAGCTTCAAAGTGGATCGTTGTACTCTATTTAGTGTCCTTTGAAGTCTAACATGCTAGTTTAGCTTTCGTGCAACGTTGCGTAAGTTAAAGATGCGAATAGACCAAGTTATGTTTGAAATTGCACAAAAACTTGTAAAGCTCGTCTATGAAGAGAGTTTAGCAATTTCAAAGCATCAAAGTGGACTGTTGTACTCTATTTCGTGTTCTTAGAAGTCTAACATGCTAGTTTAGCATTCGTGCAAGGTTTAGTGAGGTAAAGATGTGGATAGACCAAGTTATGTTTGAAATTGCACAAAAACGTGAATTGCTCGTCTATGGAGAGAGTTAAGCTATTCCAAAGCATCAAATTGGACCGTTGTACTCTATTTAGTGTTCTTAGAAGTCTAACATGCTAGTTTAGCCTTCGTGCAAGGTTTCGTGAGGTAAAGATGCGAATAGACCAAGTTATGTTTGAAATTGCACAAACACGTGAATTGCTCGTCTATGGAGAGAGTTGAGCAATTGCAAAGCTTCAAAGTGGACCGTTGTACTCTATTTAGAGTTCTTAGAAGTCTAACTTGCTAGTTTAGCTTTCGTGCAACGTTGCGTAAGTTAAAGATGCGAATAGACCAAGTTATGTTTGAAATTGCACAAAAACTTGTAAAGCTCGTCTATGGAGAGAGTTTAGCAATTTCAAAGCATCAAAGTGGACCGTTGTACTCTATTTCGTGTTCTTAGAAGTCTAACATACTAGTTTAGCATTCGTGCAAGGTTTCGTGAGGTAAAGATGAGGATAGACCAAGTTATGTTTGAAATTACACAAAAACGTGAATTGCTCGTCTATGAAGAGAGTTAAGCCATTCCAAAGAATCAAATTGGACTGTTGTACTCTATTTAGTGTTCTTAGAAGTCTAACATGCTAGTTTAGCCTTCGTGCAAGGTTTGGTGAGGTAAAGATGCGAATAGACCAAGTTATGTTTGAAATTGCACAAACACGTGAATTGCTCGTCTATGGAGAGAGTTGAGCAATTGCAAAGCTTCAAAGTGGACCGTTGTACTCTATTTAGTGTTCTAAGAAGTCTAACATGCTATTTTAGCCTTCGTGCAAGGTTTCGTGAGTTAAAGATGCGAATAGACCAAGTTATGTTGAAATTGCACAAAAAGTGAAAAGCTCGTCTATGGAGAGAGTTGAGCAATTCCAAAGCTTCAAAGTGAACCGTTGTACTCTATTTACTGTCCTTTGAAGTCTAACATGCTAGTTTAGCCTTCGTGCAATGTTTCGTATGGTAAAGATACGAATTCATCAAGTAATGTTTGAAATTGCACAAAAACTTTTAAATCTCGTCTATGGAGAGTGTTGACCAATTCCAAAGCATCAAAGTGGACTGTTGTACTCTATTTAGTGTTGTTAGAAGTCTAACTTGCTAGTTTAGCTTTCGTGCAATGTTTCGTATGGTAAAGATACGAATAGATCAAGTAATGTTTGAAATTGCACAAAAACTTTTAAATCTCATCTATGGAGAGTGTTGAGTAATTTCAAAGCATCAAAGTGGACTGTTGTACTCTATTTAGAGTTCTTAGAAGTCTAACTTGCTAGTTTAGCTTTCGTGCAACGTTTCGTAAGTTAAAGATGCGAATAGACCAAGTTACGTTTGAAATTACACAAAAACTTGTAAAGCTCGTCTATGGAGAGAGTTTAGCAATTCCAAAGCATCAAAGTGGACCGTTGTACTCTATTTCGTGTTCTTAGAAGTCTAACATGCTAGTTTAGCATTCGTGCAAGGTTTCGTGAGGTAAAGATGCGAATAGACCAAGTTATGTTTGAAATTGCACAAACACGTGAATTGCTCGTCTATGGAGAGAGTTGAGCAATTGCAAAGCTTCAATGTGGACCGTTGTACTCTATTTAGTGTTCTTAGAAGTCTAACATGCTAGTTTAGCCTTCGTGCAAGGTTTCGTGAGTTAAAGATGCGAATAGACCAAGTTATGTTGAAATTGCACAAAAAGTGAAAAGCTCGTCTATAGAGAGAGTTGAGCAATTCCAAAGCTTCAAAGTGAACCGTTGTACTCTATTTACTGTCCTTTGAAGTCTAACATGCTAGTTTAGCCTTCGTGCAATGTTTCGTATGGTAAAGATACGAATTCATCAAGTAATGTTTGAAATTGCACAGAAACTTTTAAATCTCGTCTATGGAGAGTGTTGACCAATTCCAAAGCATCAAAGTGGACTGTTGTACTCTATTTAGTGTTGTTAGAAGTCTAACTTGCTAGTTTAGCTTTCGTGCAATGTTTCGTATGGTAAAGATACGAATAGATCAAGTAATGTTTGAAATTGCACAAAAACTTTTAAATCTCATCTATGGAGAGTGTTGAGTAATTTCAAAGCATCAAAGTGGACTGTTGTACTCTATTTAGAGTTCTTAGAAGTCTAACTTGCTAGTTTAGCTTTCGTGCAACGTTTCGTAAGTTAAAGATGCGAATAGACCAAGTTACGTTTGAAATTACACAAAAACTTGTAAAGCTCGTCTATGGAGAGAGTTTAGCAATTCCAAAGCATCAAAGTGGACCGTTGTACTCTATTTCGTGTTCTTAGAAGTCTAACATGCTAGTTTAGCATTCGTGCAAGGTTTCGTGAGGTAAAGATGTGGATAGACCAAGTTATGTTTGAAATTGCACAAAAACGTGAATTGCTCGTCTATGGAGAGAGTTAAGCTATTCCAAAGCATCAAATTGGACCGTTGTACTCTATTTAGTGTTCTTAGAAGTCTAACATGCTAGTTTAGCCTTCGTACAAGGTTTCGTGAGGTAAAGATGCGAATAGACCAAGTTATGTTTGAAATTGCACAAACACGTGAATTGCTCGTCTATGGAGAGAGTTGAGCAATTGCAAAGCTTCAAAGTGGACCGTTGTACTCTATTTAGTGTTCTTAGAAGTCTAACATGCTATTTTAGCCTTCGTGCAAGGTTTCGTGAGTTAAAGATGCGAATAGACCAAGTTATGTTGAAATTGCACAAAAAGTGAAAAGCTCGTCTATAGAGAGAGTTGAGCAATTCCAAAGCTTCAAAGTGAACCGTTGTACTCTATTTACTGTCCTTTGAAGTCTAACATGCTAGTTTAGCCTTCGTGCAATGTTTCGTATGGTAAAGATACGAATTCATCAAGTAATGTTTGAAATTGCACAAAAACTTTTAAATCTCGTCTATGGAGAGTGTTGACCAATTCCAAAGCATCAAAGTGGACTGTTGTACTCTATTTAGTGTTGTTAGAAGTCTAACTTGCTAGTTTAGCTTTCGTGCAATGTTTCGTATGGTAAAGATACGAATAGATCAAGTAATGTTTGAAATTGCACAAAAACTTTTAAATCTCATCTATGGAGAGTGTTGAGTAATTTCAAAGCATCAAAGTGGACTGTTGTACTCTATTTAGAGTTCTTTGAAGTCTAACTTGCTAGTTTAGCTTTCGTGCAACGTTTCGTAAGTTAAAGATGCGAATAGACCAAGTTATGTTTGAAATTGCACAAAAACTTGTAAAGCTCGTCTATGGAGAGAGTTTAGCAATTCCAAAGCATCAAAGTGGACCGTTGTACTCTATTTCGTGTTCTTAGAAGTCTAACATGCTAGTTTAGCATTCGTGCAAGGTTTCGTGAGGTAAAGATGTGGATAGACCAAGTTATGTTTGAAATTGCACAAAAACGTGAATTGCTCGTCTATGGAGAGAGTTAAGCTATTCCAAAGCATCAAATTGGACCGTTGTACTCTATTTAGTGTTCTTAGAAGTCTAACATGCTAGTTTAGCCTTCGTGCAAGGTTTCGTGAGGTAAAGATGCGAATAGACCAAGTTATGTATGAAATTGCACAAACACGTGAATTGCTCGTCTATGGAGAGAGTTGAGCAATTGCAAAGCTTCAATGTGGACCGTTGTACTCTATTTAGTGTTCTTAGAAGTCTAACATGCTAGTTTAGCCTTCGTGCAAGGTTTCGTGAGTTAAAGATGCGAATAGACCAAGTTATGTTGAAATTGCACAAAAAGTGAAAAGCTCGTCTATAG
Source organism: Tripterygium wilfordii (assembly GCF_013401445.1). Lineage (NCBI taxonomy): Eukaryota > Viridiplantae > Streptophyta > Magnoliopsida > Celastrales > Celastraceae > Tripterygium > Tripterygium wilfordii. Next base: position 8,413,379 of record NC_052250.1, read on the forward strand.
AGAGAGTTGAGCAATTCCAAAGCTTCAAAGTGAACCGTTGTACTCTATTTACTGTCCTTTGAAGTCTAACATGCTAGTTTAGCCTTCGTGCAATGTTTCGTATGGTAAAGATACGAATTCATCAAGTAATGTTTGAAATTGCACAAAAACTTTTAAATCTCGTCTATGGAGAGTGTTGACCAATTCCAAAGCATCAAAGTGGACTGTTGTACTCTATTTAGTGTTGTTAGAAGTCTAACTTGCTAGTTTAGCTTTCGTGCAATGTTTCGTATGGTAAAGATACGAATAGATCAAGTAATGTTTGAAATTGCACAAAAACTTTTAAATCTCATCTATGGAGAGTGTTGAGTAATTTCAAAGCATCAAAGTGGACTGTTGTACTCTATTTAGAGTTCTTAGAAGTCTAACTTGCTAGTTTAGCTTTCGTACAACGTTTCGTAAGTTAAAGATGCGAATAGACCAAGTTATGTTTGAAATTGCACAAAAACTTGTAAAGCTCGTCTATGGAGAGAGTTTAGCAATTCCAAAGCATCAAAGTGGACCGTTGTACTCTATTTCGTGTTCTTAGAAGTCTAACATGCTAGTTTAGCATTCGTGCAAGGTTTCGTGAGGTAAAGATGTGGATAGACCAAGTTATGTTTGAAATTGCACAAAAACGTGAATTGCTCGTCTATGGAGAGAGTTAAGCTATTCCAAAGCATCAAATTGGACCGTTGTACTCTATTTAGTGTTCTTAGAAGTCTAACATGCTATTTTAGCCTTCGTGCAAGGTTTCGTGAGGTAAAGATGCGAATAGACCAAGTTATGTTTGAAATTGCACAAACACGTGAATTGCTCGTCTATGGAGAGAGTTGAGCAATTGCAAAGCTTCAATGTGGACCGTTGTACTCTATTTAGTGTTCTTAGAAGTCTAACATGCTAGTTTAGCCTTCGTGCAAGGTTTCGTGAGTTAAAGATGCGAATAGACCAAGTTATGTTGAAATTGCACAAAAAGTGAAAAGCTCGTCTATAGAGAGAGTTGAGCAATTCCAAAGCTTCAAAGTGAACCGTTGTACTCTATTTACTGTCCTTTGAAGTCTAACATGCTAGTTTAGCCTTCGTGCAATGTTTCGTATGGTAAAGATACGAATTCATCAAGTAATGTTTGAAATTGCACAAAAACTTTTAAATCTCGTCTATGGAGAGTGTTGACCAATTCCAAAGCATCAAAGTGGACTGTTGTACTCTATTTAGTGTTGTTAGAAGTCTAACTTGCTAGTTTAGCTTTCGTGCAATGTTTCGTATGGTAAAGATACGAATAGATCAAGTAATGTTTGAAATTGCACAAAAACTTTTAAATCTCATCTATGGAGAGTGTTGAGTAATTTCAAAGCATCAAAGTGGACTGTTGTACTCTATTTAGAGTTCTTAGAAGTCTAACTTGCTAGTTTAGCTTTCGTACAACGTTTCGTAAGTTAAAGATGCGAATAGACCAAGTTATGTTTGAAATTGCACAAAAACTTGTAAAGCTCGTCTATGGAGAGAGTTTAGCAATTCCAAAGCATCAAAGTGGACCGTTGTACTCTATTTCGTGTTCTTAGAAGTCTAACATGCTAGTTTAGCATTCGTGCAAGGTTTCGTGAGGTAAAGATGTGGATAGACCAAGTTATGTTTGAAATTGCACAAAAACGTGAATTGCTCGTCTATGGAGAGAGTTAAGCTATTCCAAAGCATCAAATTGGACCGTTGTACTCTATTTAGTGTTCTTAGAAGTCTAACATGCTAGTTTAGCCTTCGTGCAAGGTTTCGTGAGGTAAAGATGCGAATAGACCAAGTTATGTTTGAAATTGCACAAACACGTGAATTGCTCGTCTATGGAGAGAGTTGAGCAATTGCAAAGCTTCAATGTGGACCGTTGTACTCTATTTAGTGTTTTTAGAAGTCTAACATGCTAGTTTAGCCTTCGTGCAAGGTTTCGTGAGTTAAAGATGCGAATAGACCAAGTTATGTTGAAATTGCACAAAAAGTGAGAAGCTCGTCTATAGAGAGAGTTGAGCAATTCCAAAGCTTCAAAGTGAACCGTTGTACTCTATTTACTGTCCTTTGAAGTCTAACATGCTAGTTTAGCCTTCGTGCAATGTTTCGTATGGTAAAGATACGAATTCATCAAGTAATGTTTGAAATTGCACAAAAACTTTTAAATCTCGTCTATGGAGAGTGTTGACCAATTCCAAAGCATCAAAGTGGACTGTTGTACTCTATTTAGTGTTGTTAGAAGTCTAACTTGCTAGTTTAGCTTTCGTGCAATGTTTCGTATGGTAAAGATACGAATAGATCAAGTAATGTTTGAAATTGCACAAAAACTTTTAAATCTCATCTATGGAGAGTGTTGAGTAATTTCAAAGCATCAAAGTGGACTGTTGTACTCTATTTAGAGTTCTTAGAAGTCTAACTTGCTAGTTTAGCTTTCGTGCAACGTTTCGTAAGTTAAAGATGCGAATAGACCAAGTTATGTTTGAAATTGCACAAAAACTTGTAAAGCTCGTCTATGGAGAGAGTTTAGCAATTCCAAAGCATCAAAGTGGACCGTTGTACTCTATTTCGTGTTCTTAGAAGTCTAACATGCTAGTTTAGCATTCGTGCAAGGTTTCGTGAGGTAAAGATGTGGATAGACCAAGTTATGTTTGAAATTGCACAAAAACGTGAATTGCTCGTCTATGGAGAGAGTTAAGCTATTCCAAAGCATCAAATTGGACCGTTGTACTCTATTTAGTGTTCTTAGAAGTCTAACATGCTAGTTTAGCCTTCGTGCAAGGTTTCGTGAGGTAAAGATGCGAATAGACCAAGTTATGTTTGAAATTGCACAAACACGTGAATTGCTCGTCTATGGAGAGAGTTGAGCAATTGCAAAGCTTCAATGTGGACCGTTGTACTCTATTTAGTGTTCTTAGAAGTCTAACATGCTAGTTTAGCCTTCGTGCAAGGTTTCGTGAGTTAAAGATGCGAATAGACCAAGTTATGTTGAAATTGCACAAAAAGTGAAAAGTGAAAGACTCTAGGTAACACAAGAGGGGGGGGGGTGAATTGTTTTACCCTTTAAAAATATGTCAAATTTGAGTTTAAACCTGCTGATTTCAGGTTACTTTAAATCTTATAGAAACTTGATATTAGTGAATATGAGCATGAGGTCTAGGTTACTTCAAGTAGGAATCAAGTACTAGAATTAAATACAACAAGCACACACACAAATAAATTAGTAAAGAGTAGGGTAAGAGAGTGCAAACAGATTTATAGTGGTTCGGCTTTGTAAAGTCCTACATCCACTCCTCAAGGCTCCTCCTTGAGATTTTGAATCCACTATGATTTGCTTGTTGAAGAGCCAAGCCTCTTTCTTTACACCAGCTGTTGTTTAAAGTGCCAACTTCACTTTTACAATGGTTGTTTTGGCTTACCAAGTGCCAGCCTCACTTTCTTGTGATTTTGTAAGCTGACCACAAACACTTAGACTTTTAATTGTGTGTACAAAGTGACCTTATAATGATCAAGGAGTGTACAATGAAGCTTGAGTATTTTCTGAGTAAGAATGAAAGCTTGAATGCTTGTAAAACTCTCAGAGAATTGGAATCAAGTGTTGTGTTGTTCTATGGAGTATATAGAAGCATTTATATGCACTAGAATTCCTAAACATGACCGTTGCATGGAGCTAGACCTTTTTGACTTTTAAGGCTTTGTGATCTTGAAAGATTTCAGCTCCCATTTGCAGCTATATTTCACTTCTTGTCTTCTCCATTTATTTCTTCATCTCTTCAATAATTCCAACTTCTTTTACAGCCAACTTTGACTTCTTATCTCTTTCACCTACTTCATTGCTTTTCTTTTCAACAATTGCAGCCATCTTTAACTTTTTGCAGTAACTTGAACATGTGATGTTTGTAGGTGCTAGGAAAGTCTTCATAATTTAATTTTCAGCATGCTTTGCTAGCTGCCATTTCAAATCAGCTGCTAATCTTTCTTTTCTGTACTCATTCATTGAATTTCAGCAAGCTTTGACTTTATAGGATGACAACTTGTGATATGCTAACTTGTGTAAGATTAGTAAAGGCAAAACAACAAGACAATTCATAGTGAAATCTGGAACCTGAAACTTAGTGACTTGTAAGCTTGATTAAAAGCTTCATGTCTTGATCTTTGTTAGCCTTGCAAATTAAAGCATTAAAGGATATAAACAAGTTCAGAATATAATTAAGAATGCATAGCAAACATAGAACACATATTTTGATCAACATATAGAATGCACACTTCATCATTAAAACTCATATCATAACAAAAAGCTCGTCTATAGAGAGAGTTGAGCAATTCCAAAGCTTCAAAGTGAACCGTTGTACTCTATTTACTGTCCTTTGAAGTCTAACATGCTAGTTTAGCCTTCGTGCAATGTTTCGTATGGTAAAGATACGAATTCATCAAGTAATGTTTGAAATTGCACAAAAACTTTTAAATCTCGTCTATGGAGAGTGTTGACCAATTCCAAAGCATCAAAGTGGACTGTTGTACTCTATTTAGTGTTGTTAGAAGTCTAACTTGCTAGTTTAGCTTTCGTGCAATGTATCGTATGGTAAAGATACGAATAGATCAAGTAATGTTTGAAATTGCACAAAAACTTTTAAATCTCATCTATGGAGAGTGTTGAGCAATTTCAAAGCATCAAAGTGGACTGTTGTACTCTATTTAGAGTTCTTAGAAGTCTAACTTGCTAGTTTAGCTTTCGTGCAACGTTTCGTAAGTTAAAGATGCGAATAGACCAAGTTATGTTTGAAATTGCACAAAAACTTGTAAAGATCGTCTATGGAGAGAGTTTAGCAATTCCAAAGCATCAAAGTGGACCGTTGTACTCTATTTCGTGTTTTTAGAAGTCTAACATGCTAGTTTAGCATTCGTGCAAGGTTTCGTGAGGTAAAGATGTGGATAGACCAAGTTATGTTTGAAATTGCACAAAAACGTGAATTGCTCGTCTATGGAGAGAGTTAAGCTATTCCAAAGCATCAAATTGGACCGTTGTACTCTATTTAGTGTTCTTAGAAGTCTAACATGCTAGTTTAGCCTTCGTGCAAGGTTTCGTGAGGTAAAGATGCGAATAGACCAAGTTATGTTTGAAATTGCACAAACACGTGAATTGCTCGTCTATGGAGAGAGTTGAGCAATTGCAAAGCTTCAAAGTGGACCGTTGTACTCTATTTAGAGTTCTTAGAAGTCTAACTTGCTAGTTTAGCTTTCGTGCAACGTTGCGTAAGTTAAAGATGCGAATAGACCAAGTTATGTTTGAAATTGCACAAAACTTGTAAAGCTCGTCTATGGAGAGAGTTTAGCAATTTCAAAGCATCAAAGTGGACCGTTGTACTCTATTTCGTCTTCTTAGAAGTCTAACATGCTAGTTTAGCATTCGTGCAAGGTTTCGTGAGGTAAAGATGAGGATAGACCAAGTTATGTTTGAAATTACACAAAAACGTGAATTGCTCGTCTATGAAGAGAGTTAAGCCATTCCAAAGAATCAAATTGGACTGTTGTACTCTATTTAGTGTTCTTAGAAGTCTAACATGCTAGTTTAGCCTTCGTGCAAGGTTTCGTGAGGTAAAGATGCGAATAGACCAAGTTATGTTTGAAATTGCACAAACACGTGAATTGCTCGTCTATGGAGAGAGTTGAGCAATTGCAAAGCTTCAAAGTGGACCGTTGTACTCTATTTAGTGTTCTTAGAAGTCTAACATGCTAGTTTAGCCTTCGTGCAAGGTTTCGTGAGTTAAAGATGCGAATAGACCAAGTTATGTTGAAATTGCACAAAAAGTGAAAAGCTCGTCTATAGAGAGAGTTGAGCAATTCCAAAGCTTCAAAGTGAACCGTTGTACTCTATTTACTGTCCTTTGAAGTCTAACATGCTAGTTTAGCCTTCGTGCAATGTTTCGTATGGTAAAGATACGAATTCATCAAGTAATGTTTGAAATTGCACAAAAACTTTTAAATCTCGTCTATGGAGAGTGTTGACCAATTCCAAAGCATCAAAGTGGACTGTTGTACTCTATTTAGTGTTGTTAGAAGTATAACTTGCTAGTTTAGCTTTCGTGCAATGTATCGTATGGTAAAGATACGAATAGATCAAGTAATGTTTGAAATTGCACAAAAACTTTTAAATCTCATCTATGGAGAGTGTTGAGCAATTTCAAAGCATCAAAGTGGACTGTTGTACTCTATTTAGAGTTCTTAGAAGTCTAACTTGCTAGTTTAGCTTTCGTGCAACGTTTCGTAAGTTAAAGATGCGAATAGACCAAGTTATGTTTGAAATTGCACAAAAACTTGTAAAGCTCGTCTATGGAGAGAGTTTAGCAATTCCAAAGCATCAAAGTGGACCGTTGTACTCTATTTCGTGTTCTTAGAAGTCTAACATGCTAGTTTAGCATTCGTGCAAGGTTTCGTGAGGTAAAGATGTGGATAGACCAAGTTATGTTTGAAATTGCACAAAAACGTGAATTGCTCGTCTATGGAGAGAGTTAAGCTATTCCAAAGCATCAAATTGGACCGTTGTACTCTATTTAGTGTTCTTAGAAGTCTAACATGCTAGTTTAGCCTTCGTGCAAGGTTTCGTGAGGTAAAGATGCGAATAGACCAAGTTATGTTTGAAATTGCACAAACACGTGAATTGCTCGTCTATGGAGAGAGTTGAGCAATTGCAAAGCTTCAAAGTGGACCGTTGTACTCTATTTAGTGTTCTTAGAACTCTAACATGCTAGTTTAGCCTTCGTGCAAGGTTTCGTGAGTTAAATATGCGAATAGACCAAGTTATGTCAAAATTGTACAAAAAGTGAAAAGCTCGTCTATAGAGAGAGTTGAGCAATTCCAAAGCTTCAAAGTGAACCGTTGTACTCTATTTAGTGTCCTTTGAAGTCTAACATGCTAGTTTAGCCTTCGTGCAATGTTTCGTATGGTAAAGATACGAATTCATCAAGTAATGTTTGAAATTGCACAAAAACTTTTAAATCTCGTCTATGGAGAGTGTTGAGCAATTCCAAAGCATCAAAGTGGGCTGTTGTACTCTATTTAGTGTTGTTAGAAGTCTAACTTGCTAGTTTAGCTTTCGTGCAATGTTTCGTATGGTAAAGAGACGAATAGATCAAGTAATGTTTGAAGTTGCACAAAAACTTTTAAATCTCATCTATGGAGAGTGTTGAGCAATTCCAAAGCATCAAAGTGGACTGTTGTACTCTATTTAGAGTTCTTAGAAGTCTAACTTGCTTGTTTAGCTTTCGTGCAACGTTGCGTAAGTTAAAGATGCGAATAGACCAAGTTATGTTTGAAATTGCACAAAAACTTGTAAAGCTCGTCTATGGAGAGAGTTTAGCAATTCCAAAGCATCAAAGTGGACCGTTGTACTCTATTTCGTGTTCTTAGAAGTCTAACATGCTAGTTTAGCCTTCGTGCAAGGTTTCATGAGGTAAAGATGCGAATAGACCAAGTTATGTTTGAAATTGCACAAACACGTGAATTGCTCGTCTATGGAGAGAGTTGAGCAATTGCAAAGCTTCAAAGTGGACCGTTGTACTCTATTTAGTGTTCTTTGAAGTCTAACATGCTAGTTTAGCCTTCGTGCAAGGTTTCGTGAGTTAAAGATGCGAATAGACCAAGTTATGTTGAAATTGCACAAAAAGTGAAAAGCTTGTCTATAGAGAGAGTTGAGCAATTCCAAAGCTTCAAAGTGGACCGTTGTACTCTATTTAGTGTCCTTTGAAGTCTAACATGCTAGTTTAGCTTTCGTGCAACGTTGCGTAAGTTAAAGATGCGAATAGACCAAGTTATGTTTGAAATTGCACAAAAACTTGTAAAGCTCGTCTATGGAGAGAGTTTAGCAATTCCAAAGCATCAAAGTGGACCGTTGTACTCTATTTCGTGTTCTTAGAAGTCTAACATGCTAGTTTAGCATTCGTGCAAAGTTTCGTGAGGTAAAGATGCGGATAGACCAAGTTATGTTTGAAATTACACAAAAACATGAATTGCTCGTCTATGCAGAGAGTTAAGCCATTCCAAAGAATCAAATTGGACTGTTGTACTCTATTTAGTGTTCTTAGAAGTCGAACATGCTAGTTTAGCCTTCGTGCAAGGTTTCGTGAGGTAAAGATGCGAATAGACCAAGTTATGTTTGAAATTGCACAAACACGTGAATTGCTCGTCTATGGAGAGAGTTGAGCAATTGCAAAGCTTCAAAGTGGACCGTTGTACTCCATTTAGTGTTCTTAGAAGTCTAACATGCTAGTTTAGCCTTCGTGCAAGGTTCCGTGAGTTAAAGATGCGAATAGACCAAGTTATGTTGAAATTGCACAAAAAGTGAAAAGCTCGTCTATAGAGAGAGTTGAGCAATTCCAAAGCTTCAAAGTGAACCGTTGTACTCTATTTACTGTCCTTTGAAGTCTAACACGCTAGTTTAGCCTTCGTGCAATGTTTCGTATGGTAAAGATACGAATTCATCAAGTAATGTTTGAAATTGCACAAAAACTTTTAAATCTCGTCTATGGAGAGTGTTGACCAATTCCAAAGCATCAAAGTGGACTGTTGTACTCTATTTAGTGTTGTTAGAAGTCTAACTTGCTAGTTTAGCTTTCGTGCAATGTTTCGTATGGCAAAGATACGAATAGATCAAGTAATGTTTGAAATTGCACAAAAACTTTTAAATCTCATCTATGGAGAGTGTTGAGTAATTTCAAAGCATCAAAGTGGACTGTTGTACTCTATTTAGAGTTCTTAGAAGTCTAACTTGCTAGTTTAGCTTTCGTGCAACGTTTCGTAAGTTAAAGATGCGAATAGACCAAGTTATGTTTGAAATTGCACAAAAACTTGTAAAGCTCGTCTATGGAGAGAGTTTAGCAATTCCAAAGCATCAAAGTGGACCGTTGTACTCTATTTCGTGTTCTTAGAAGTCTAACATGCTAGTTTAGCATTCGTGCAAGGTTTCGTGAGGTAAAGATGCGGATAGACCAAGTTATGTTTGAAATTACACAAAAACGTGAATTGCTCGTCTATGGAGAGAGTTAAGCCATTCCAAAGAATCAAATTGGACTGTTGTACTCTATTTAGTGTTCTTAGAAGTCTAACATGCTAGTTTAGCCTTCGTGCAAGGTTTCGTGAGGTAAAGATGCGAATAGACCAAGTTATGTTTGAAATTGCACAAACACGTGAATTGCTCGTCTATGGAGAGAGTTGAGCAATTGCAAAGCTTCAAAGTGGACCGTTGTACTCTATTTAGTGTTCTTTGAAGTCTAACATGCTAGTTTAGCTTTCGTGCAAGGTTTCGTGAGTTAAAGATGCGAATATACCAAGTTATGTTGAAATTGCACAAAAAGTGAAAAGCTTGTCTATAGAGAGAGTTGAGCAATTTCAAAGATTTAAAGTGGACCGTTGTACTCTATTTAGTGTCCTTTGAAGTCTAACATGCTAGTTTAGCTTTCGTGCAACGTTGCGTAAGTTAAAGATGCGAATAGACCAAGTTATGTTTGAAATTGCACAAAAACTTGTAAAGCTCGTCTATGGAGAGAGTTTAGCAATTCCAAAGCATCAAAGTGGACCGTTGTACTCTATTTCGTGTTCTTAGAAGTCTAACATGCTAGTTTAGCATTCGTGCAAGGTTTCGTGAGGTAAAGATGTGGATAGACCAAGTTATGTTTGAAATTGCACAAAAACGTGAATTGCTCGTCTATGGAGAGAGTTAAGCTATTCCAAAGCATCAAATTGGACCGTTGTACTCTTTTTAGTGTTCTTAGAAGTCTAACATGCTAGTTTAGCCTTCGTGCAAGGTTTCGTGAGGTAAAGATGCGAATAGACCAAGTTATGTTTGAAATTGCACAAACACGTGAATTGCTCGTCTATGGAGAGAGTTGAGCAATTGCAAAGCTTCAAAGTGGACCGTTGTACTCTATTTAGTGTTCTTAGAAGTCTAACATGCTATTTTAGCCTTCGTGCAAGGTTTCGTGAGTTAAAGATGCGAATAGACCAAGTTATGTTGAAATTGCACAAAAAGTGAAAAGCTCGTCTATAGAGAGAGTTGAGCAATTCCAAAGCTTCAAAGTGAACCGTTGTACTCTATTTACTGTCCTTTGAAGTCTAACATGCTAGTTTAGCCTTCGTGCAATGTTTCGTATGGTAAAGATACGAATTCATCAAGTAATGTTTGAAATTGCACAAAAACTTTTAAATCTCGTCTATGGAGAGTGTTGACCAATTCCAAAGCATCAAAGTGGACTGTTGTACTCTATTTAGTGTTGTTAGAAGTCTAACTTGCTAGTTTAGCTTTCGTGCAATGTTCGTATGGTAAAGATACGAATAGATCAAGTAATGTTTGAAATTGCACAAAAACTTTTAAATCTCATCTATGGAGAGTGTTGAGTAATTTCAAAGCATCAAAATGGACTGTTGTACTCTATTTAGAGTTCTTAGAAGTCTAACTTGCTAGTTTAGCTTTCGTGCAACGTTTCGTAAGTTAAAGATGCGAATAGACCAAGTTATGTTTGAAATTGCACAAAAACTTGTAAAGCTCGTCTATGGAGAGAGTTTAGCAATTCCAAAGCATCAAAGTGGACCGTTGTACTCTATTTCGTGTTCTTAGAAGTCTAACATGCTAGTTTAGCATTCGTGCAAGGTTTCGTGAGGTAAAGATGTGGATAGACCAAGTTATGTTTGAAATTGCACAAACACGTGAATTGCTCGTCTATGGAGAGAGTTGAGCAATTGCAAAGCTTCAAAGTGGACCGTTGTACTCTATTTAGTGTTCTTTGAAGTCTAACATGCTAGTTTAGCTTTCGTGCAAGGTTTCGTGAGTTAAAGATGCGAATATACCAAGTTATGTTGAAATTGCACAAAAAGTGAAAAGCTTGTCTATAGAGAGAGTTGAGCAATTTCAAAGATTTAAAGTGGACCGTTGTACTCTATTTAGTGTCCTTTGAAGTCTAACATGCTAGTTTAGCTTTTGTGCAACGTTGCGTAAGTTAAAGATGCGAATAGACCAAGTTATGTTTGAAATTGCACAAAAACTTGTAAAGCTCGTCTATGGAGAGAGTTTAGCAATTCCAAAGCATCAAAGTGGACCGTTGTACTCTATTTAGTGTTCTTAGAAGTCTAACATGCTAGTTTAGCATTCGTGCAAGGTTTCGTGAGGTAAAGATGCGAATAGACCAAGTTATGTTTGAAATTGCACAAAAACGTGAAGCTCGTCTATGGAGAGAGTTAGCAATTCCAAAGCATCAAAGGACCGTTGTACTCTATTTAGTGTTCTTAGAAGTCTAACATGCTAGTTTAGCTTCGTGCAAGGTTTCGTGAGGTAAAGATGCGAATAGACCAAGTTATGTTTGAAATTGCACAAAAACGTGCAAGGCTCGTCTATGGAGAGAGTTGAGCAATTCCAAAGCATCAAAGTGGACCGTTGTACTCTATTTAGTGTTCTTAGAAGTCTAACATGCTAGTTTAGCCTTCGTGCAAGGTTTCGTGAGTAAAGATGCGAATAGACCAAGTTATGTTGAAATTGCAAAAAGTGAAAGCTCGTCTATGGAGAGAGTTGAGCAATTCCAAAGCATCAAAGTGGACGTTGTACTCTATTTAGTTTCTTAGAAGTCTAACATGCTAGTTTAGCCTTCGTGCAAGGTTTCGTATGGTAAAGATGCGAATAGATCAAGTTATGTTTGAAATTGCACAAAAACTTTTAAAGCTCGTCTATGGAGAGTGTTGAGCAATTCCAAAGCATCAAAGGACGTTGTACTCTATTTAGTGTTTTAGAAGTCTAACATGCTAGTTTAGCTTCGTGCAATGTTTCGTATGGTAAAGATACGAATAGATCAAGTAATGTTTGAAATTGCACAAAAACTTTAAATCTCGTCTATGGAGAGTGTTGAGCAATTCCAAAGCATCAAAGTGGACGTTGTACTCTATTTAGTGTTCTTAGAAGTCTAACTTGCTAGTTTAGCTTTCGTGCAATGTTTCGTAGTTAAAGATGCGAATAGACCAAGTTATGTTTGAAATTGCACAAAAACTTTTAAATCTCGTCTATGGAGAGAGTTTAGCAATTCCAAAGCATCGAAGTGGACCATTGTACTCTATTTTGTGTTCTTCGAAGTCTAAGATGCTATTTTAGTTTTCGTGCAACGTTTCGTAGTGCAAAAATGCGAATAGACCAAGTTATATTTGAAATTGCACAAAAACTTGTGCTCGTCTATGGAGAGAGTTAGCAATTCCAAAGCATCAAAGTGCACCATTGTACTCTATTTAGTGTTCTTAGAAGTCTAACATGCTAGTTTAGCTTCGTGCAATGTTTCGTAAGGTAAAGATGCGAATAGACCAAGTTATGTTTGAAATTGCACAAAAACGTGAATTGCTCGTCTATGGAGAGAGTTGAGCAATTCCAAAGCATCAAAGTGGACCGTTGTACTCTATTTAGTGTTCTTAGAAGTCTAACATGCTAGTTTAGCCTTCGTGCAAGGTTTCGTGAGGTAAAGATGCGAATAGACCAAGTTATGTTGAAATTGCACAAAAAGTGAAAAGCTCGTCTATGGAGAGAGTTGAGCAATTCCAAAGCTTCAAAGTGGACCGTTGTACTCTATTTAGTGTGCTTAGAAGTCTAACATGCTAGTTTAGCCTTCGTGCAATGTTTCGTAAGGTAAAGATACGAATCAAGTAATGTTTGAAATTGCACAAAAACTTTTAAATCTCGTATATGGAGAGTGTTGAGCAATTCCAAAGCATCAAAGTGGACTGTTGCACTCTATTTAGTGTTCTTAGAAGTCTAACTTGCTAGTTTAGCTTTCGTGCAATGTTTCGTACGGTAAAGATACGAATAGATCAAGTAATGTTTGAAATTTGCACAAAAACATGTAAATCTCGTCTATGGAGAGTGTTGAGCAATTCCAAAGCATCAAAGTGGACTGTTGTACTCTATTTAGTGTTCTTAGAAGTCTAACTTGCTAGTTTAGCTTTCGTGCAACGTTTCGTAAGTTAAAGATGCGAATAGACCAAGTAATGTTTGAAATTGCACAAAAACATGTAAATCTCGTCTATGCAGAGTGTTGAGCAATTCCACAGCATCAAAGTGGACCGTTGTACTCTATTTAGTGTTCTTAGAAGTCTAACATGCTAGTTTAGCCTTCGTTCAAGGTTTCGTGAGGTAAAGATGCGAATGGACTAAGTTATGTTTGAAATTGCACAAAAACGTGAATTGCTCGTCTATGGAGAGAGTTAAGCTATTCCAAAGCATCAAAGTGGACCGTTGTACTCTAGTTCTTAGAAGTCTAACATGCTAGTTTAGCCTTCGTTCAAGGTTTCGTGAGGTAAAGATGCGAATGGACCAAGTTATGTTTGAAATTGCACAAAAACGTGTATTGCTCGTCTATGGAGAGAGTTGAGCAATTCCAAAGCTTCAAAGTGGACCGTTGTACTCTATTTAGTGTCTTTTGAAGTCTAACATGCTAGTTTAACCTTCGTGCAAGGTTTCGTGAGTAAATATGCGAATAGACCAAGTTATGTTGAAATTGCACAAAAAGTGAAAGCTCGTCTATAGAGAGAGTTGAGCAATTCCAAAGCTTCAAAGTGGACCGTTGTACTCTATTTAGTGTTTGAAGTCTAAATGCTAGTTTAGCTTCGTGCAATGTTTCGTATGGTAAAGATACGAATAGATCAAGTAATGTTTGAAATTGCACAAAAACTTTTAAATCTCGTCTATGGAGAGTGTTGAGCAATTCCAAAGCATCAAAGTGGACTGTTGTACTCTATTTAGTGTTTTAGAAGTCTAACTTGCTAGTTTAGCTTTCGTGCAATGTTTCGTATGGTAAAGACGAATAGATCAAGTATGTTTGAAATTGCACAAAAACTTTAAATCTCGTCTATGGAGAGTGTTGAGCAATTCCAAAGCATCAAAGTGGACTGTTGTACTCTATTTAGTGTTCTTAGAAGTCTAACTTGCTAGTTTAGCTTTCGTGCAAGGTTTCGTGAGGTAAAGATGCGAATAGACCAAGTTATGTTTGAAATTGCACAAAAACGTAAAGCTCGTCTATGGAGAGAGTTTGAGCAATTCCAAAGCATCAAAGTGGACCGTTGTACTCTATTTAGTGTTCTTAGAAGTCTAACATGCTAGTTTAGCTTCGTGCAAGGTTTCGTGAGTAAAGATGCGAATAGACCAAGTTATGTTGAAATTGCACAAAAAGTGAAAAGCTCGTCTATGGAGAGAGTTGAGCAATTCCAAAGCTTCAAAGTGGACCGTTGTACTCTATTTAGTGTCTTTGAAGTCTAACATGCTAGTTTAGCTTCGTGCAAGTTTCGTGAGTAAAGATGCGATAGACCAAGTTATGTTTGAAATTGCACAAAAATTGAAATTCGTCTATGGAGAGAGTTGAGCAATTCCAAAGATCAAAGTGGACCGTTGTACTCTATTTAGTGTTTGAAGTCTAACATGCTGTTTAGCTTTCGTGCAATGTTTCGTAGTGTAAAAATGCGAATAGACCAAGTTATGTTTGAAATTGCACAAAAACTTGGAAAGCTCGTCTATGGAGAGAGCTGAGCAATTCCAAAGCATCAAAGTGGACGTTGTACTCTATTTAGTGTTCTTAGAAGTCTAACTTGCTACTTTAGCTTCGTGCAACGTTTCGTCAGTTAAAGATGCGAATAGACCAAGTTATGTTTGAAATTGCACAAAAACTTGAAGCTCGTCTATGGAGAGAGTTAGCAATTCCAAAGCATCAAAGTGGACCGTTGTACTCTATTTAGTGTTCTTAGAAGTCTAACATGCTAGTTTAGCATTCGTGCAAGGTTTCGTGAGGTAAAGATGCGAATAGACCAAGTTATTTGCTCGTCTATGGATAGAGTTGAGCAATTCCAAAGCATCAAAGTGGACCGTTGTACTCTATTTAGTGTTCTTAGAAGTCTAACATGCTAGTTTAGCCTTCGTGCAAGTTTTCGTGAGGTAAAGATGCGAATAGACCAAGTTATGTTGAAATTGCACAAAAAGTGAAAAGCTTGTCTATAGAGAGAGTTGAGCAATTCCAAAGCTTCAAAGTAGACCGTTTTACTCTATTTAGTGTCCTTTGACGTCTAACATGCTAGTTTAGCCTTCGTGCAATGTTTCGTATGGTAAAGATACGAATAGATCAAGTAATGTTTGAAATTGCACAAAAACTTTAAATCTCGTCTATGGAGAGTGTTGAGCAATTCCAAAGCATCAAAGTGGACTTTGTACTCTATTTAGTGTTTTAGAAGTCTAACTTGCTAGTTTAGCTTTCGTGCAATGTTTCGTATGGTAAAGATACGAATAGATCAAGTAATGTTTGAAATTGCACAAAAACATGTAAATCTCGTCTATGGAGAGTGTTGAGCAATTCCAAAGCATCAAAGTGGACTGTTGTACTCTATTTAGTGTTCTTAGAAGTCTAACTTGCTAGTTTAGCTTTCGTGCAACGTTTCGTAAGTTAAAGATGCGAATAGACCAAGTTATGTTTGAAATTGCACAAAAACTTGTAAAGCTCGTCTATGGAGAGAGTTTAGCAATTCCAAAGCATCAAAGTGGACCGTTGTACTCTATTTAGTGTTCTTAGAAGTCTAACTGCTAGTTTAGCATTCGTGCAAGTTTCGTGAGTAAAGATGCGAATAGACCAAGTTATGTTTGAAATTGCACAAAAACGTAAAGCTCGTCTATGGAGAGAGTTTAGCATTCCAAAGCATCAAATGGACCGTTGTACTCTATTTAGTGTTCTTAGAAGTCTAACATGCTAGTTTAGCCTTCGTGCAAGGTTTCGTGAGGTAAAGATGCGAATACCAAGTTATGTTTGAAATTGCACAAAAACGTGAATTGCTCGTCTATGGAGAGAGTTAGCAATTCAAAGCATCAAAGTGGACCGTTGTACTCTATTTAGTGTTCTTAGAAGTCTAACATGCTAGTTTAGCCTTCGTGCAAGGTTTCGTGAGTAAAGCGAATAGACCAAGTTATGTTGAAATTGCACAAAAAGTGAAAGCTCGTCTATGAGAGAGTTGAGCATTCCAAAGCTTCAAAGTGGACCGTTGTACTCTATTTAGTGTCTTAGAAGTCTAACATGCTAGTTTAGCCTTCGTGCAAGTTTCGTAGGTAAAGATGCGAATTCAAAGTATGTTTGAAATTGCACAAAAACTTTAAATCTCGTATATGGAGAGTGTTGAGCAATTCCAAAGCTCAAAGTGGACTTGTACTCTATTTAGTGTTGTTAGAAGTCTAACTTGCTAGTTTAGCTTCGTGCAATGTTTCGTAAGATAAAGATGCGACTAGATCAAGTAATGTTTGAAATTGCGTAAAAACGTGTAAATCCTGTCTATAGAGAGTGTTGAGCAATTCTAAAGCATCAAAGCAGACCGTTGTGCTCTATTTAGTGTTCTTAGAAGTCTAACTTGCTAGTTTAGCTTTCGTGCAACATTTCGTAAGTAAAGATGCGAATAGACCAAGTTGTGTTTGAAATTGCACAAAAACTTGTAAAGCTCGTCTATGGAGAGTTTAGCAATTCCAAAGCATCAAAGTGGACCGTTGTACTCTATTTAGTGTTCTTAGAAGTCTAACTGCTAGTTTAGCTTCGTGCAAGTTTCGTGAGGTAAAGATGCGAATAGACCAAGTTATGTTTGAAATTGCACAAAAACGTGAAAGCTCGTCTATGGAGAGAGTTAGCAATTCCAAAGCATCAAAGTGGACCGTTGTACTCTATTTAGTGTTTTAGAAGTCTAACATGCTAGTTTAGCCTTCGTGCAAGGTTTCGTGAGGTAAAGATGCGAATAGACCAAGTTATGTTTGAAATTGCACAAAACGTGAATTGCTCGTCTATGGAGAGAGTTGAGCAATTCCAAAGCATCAAAGTGGACCGTTGTACTCTATTTAGTGTTCTTAGAAGTCTAACATGCTAGTTTAGCCTTCGTGCAAGGTTTCGTAAGGTAAAGATGCGAATAGACCAAGTTATGTTTGAAATTGCACAAAAGTGAAAAGCTCGTCTATAGAGAGTTGAGCAATTCCAAAGCTTCAAAGTGGACCGTTGTACTCTATTTAGTGTCTTAGAAGTCTAACATGCTAGTTTAGCCTTCGTGCAATTTCGTATGGTAAAGATACGAACATCAAGTAATGTTTGAAATTGCACAAAAACTTTAAATCTCGTCTATGGAGAGTTGAGCAATTCCAAAGCATCAAAGTGGACTGTTGTACTCTATTTAGTGTTTTAGAAGTCTAACTGCTAGTTTAGCTTCGTGCAATGTTTCGTATGGTAAAGATACGAATAGATCAAGTAATGTTTGAAATTGCACAAAAACTTTTAAATCTCGTCTATGGAGAGTGTTGAGCAATTCCAAAGCATCAAAGTGGACTGTTGTACTCTATTTAGTGTTCTTAGAAGTCTAACTTGCTAGTTTAGCTTTCGTGCAAGTTTCGTAGGTAAAGATGCGAATAGACCAAGTATGTTTGAAATTGCACAAAAACTTGTAAAGCTCGTCTATGGAGAGAGTTTAGCAATTCCAAAGCATCAAAGTGGACCGTTGTACTCTATTTAGTGTTCTTAGAAGTCTAACTGCTAGTTTAGCTTCGTGCAAGGTTTCGTGAGTTAAAGATGCGAATAGACCAAGTTATGTTTGAAATTGCACAAAAAGTGAAAAGCTCGTCTATGAGAGAGTTGAGCAATTCCAAAGCTTCAAAGTGGACCGTTGTACTCTATTTAGTGTCTTTGAAGTCTAACATGCTAGTTTAGCCTTCGTGCAAGTTTCGTAGTTAAAGATGCGAATAGACCAAGTTATGTTTGAAATTGCACAAAAACTGAAAGCTCGTCTATGGAGAGTTTAGCAATTCCAAAGCTCAAAGTGGACGTTGTACTCTATTTAGTGTTCTTCGAAGTCTAACATGCTGTTTAGCCTTCGTGCAATGTTTCGTAGGGTAAAAATGTGAATAGACCAAGTTATATTTGAAATTGCTTAAAAAGCGTAAAGCTCGTCTATGGAGAGAGTTGAGCAATTCCAAAGCATCAAAGTGGACCGTTGTACTCTATTTAGTGTTCTTAGAAGTCTAACATGCTAGTTTAGCCTTCGTGCAAGGTTTCGTGAGTAAAGATGCGAATAGACCAAGTTATGTTTGAAATTGCACAAAAAGTGAAAAGCTCGTCTATGAGAGAGTTGAGCAATTCCAAAGCTCAAAGTGGACCGTTGTACTCTATTTAGTGTCTTTGAAGTCTAACATGCTAGTTTAGCCTTCGTGCAAGGTTTCGTAGTAAAGATGCGAATAGACCAAGTTATGTTTGAAATTGCACAAAAACGTGAAGCTCGTCTATGGAGAGAGTTAGCAATTCCAAAGCTCAAAGTGGACCGTTGTACTCTATTTAGTGTTCTTAGAAGTCTAACATGCTAGTTTAGCTTCGTGCAAGTTTCGTGGGTAAAGATGCGAATAGACCAAGTTATGTTTGAAATTGCACAAAACGTAATGCTCGTCTATGGAGAGAGTTGAGCAATTCCAAAGCTCAAAGTGGACCGTTGTACTCTATTTAGTGTTCTTAGAAGTCTAACATGCTAGTTTAGCCTTCGTGCAAGGTTTCGTGAGTAAAGATGCGAATAGACCAAGTTATGTTTGAAATTGCACAAAAAGTAAAGCTCGTCTATGGAGAGTTGAGCAATTCCAAAGCTTCAAAGTGGACCGTTGTACTCTATTTAGTGTCTTAGAAGTCTAACATGCTAGTTTAGCTTCGTGCAAGTTTCGTAGTTAAAGATGCGAATAGACCAAGTTATGTTTGAAATTGCACAAAAACTTGTAGCTCGTCTATGGAGAGAGTTTAGCAATTCCAAAGCATCAAAGTGGACCGTTGTACTCTATTGTGTTCTTAGAAGTCTAACATGCTAGTTTAGCTTCGTGCAAGTTTCGTGAGGTAAAGATGCGAATAGACCAAGTTATGTTTGAAATTGCACAAAAACGTAATTGCTCGTCTATGGAGAGTTGAGCAATTCCAAAGCTCAAAGTGGACCGTTGTACTCTATTTAGTGTTCTTAGAAGTCTAACATGCTAGTTTAGCCTTCGTGCAAGGTTTCGTGAGGTAAAGATGCGAATAGACCAAGTTATGTTGAAATTGCACAAAAAGTGAAAGCTCGTCTATGAGAGTTGAGCAATTCCAAAGCTTCAAAGTGGACCGTTTACTCTATTTAGTGTCTTTGAAGTCTAACATGCTAGTTTAGCTTCGTGCAAGTTTCGTAGTTAAAGATGCGAATAGACCAAGTTATGTTTGAAATTGCACAAAAACTTGAAGCTCGTCTATGGAGAGAGTTGAGCAATTCCAAAGCTCAAAGTGGACCGTTGTACTCTATTTAGTGTCTTAGAAGTCTAACATGCTAGTTTAGCTTTCGTGCAAGTTTCGTAGTAAAGATGCGAATAGACCAAGTTATGTTTGAAATTGCACAAAACTTGTAATGCTCGTCTATGGAGAGAGTTGAGCAATTCCAAAGCTCAAAGTGGACCGTTGTACTCTATTTAGTGTTCTTAGAAGTCTAACATGCTAGTTTAGCTTCGTGCAAGGTTTCGTGAGTAAAGATGCGAATAGACCAAGTTATGTTTGAAATTGCACAAAAAGTAAAGCTCGTCTATAGAGAGTTGAGCAATTCCAAAGCTCAAAGTGGACCGTTGTACTCTATTTAGTGTTCTTAGAAGTCTAACATGCTAGTTTAGCTTCGTGCAAGGTTTCGTGAGTTAAAGATGCGAATAGACCAAGTTATGTTTGAAATTGCACAAAAACGTGAAGCTCGTCTATGGAGAGAGTTAGCAATTCCAAAGCTTCAAAGTGGACCGTTGTACTCTATTTAGTGTTCTTAGAAGTCTAACATGCTAGTTTAGCTTCGTGCAAGTTTCGTGAGGTAAAGATGCGAATAGACCAAGTTATGTTTGAAATTGCACAAAAACGTAATTGCTCGTCTATGGAGAGAGTTGAGCAATTCCAAAGCTCAAAGTGGACCGTTGTACTCTATTTAGTGTTCTTAGAAGTCTAACATGCTAGTTTAGCCTTCGTGCAAGTTTCGTGAGGTAAAGATGCGAATAGACCAAGTTATGTTTGAAATTGCACAAAAATGAAAAGCTCGTCTATGAGAGAGTTGAGCAATTCCAAAGCTTCAAAGTGGACCGTTGTACTCTATTTAGTGTCTTTGAAGTCTAACATGCTAGTTTAGCTTTCGTGCAAGTTTCGTAGTAAAGATGCGAATAGACCAAGTTATGTTTGAAATTGCACAAAAACGTGAAATGCTCGTCTATGGAGAGAGTTGAGCAATTCCAAAGCTCAAAGTGGACCGTTGTACTCTATTTAGTGTTCTTTGAAGTCTAACATGCTAGTTTAGCTTCGTGCAAGTTTCGTAGTTAAAGATGCGAATAGACCAAGTTATGTTTGAAATTGCACAAAAAGTGAAAGCTCGTCTATGGAGAGAGTTGAGCAATTCCAAAGCTCAAAGTGGACCGTTGTACTCTATTTAGTGTTCTTTGAAGTCTAACATGCTAGTTTAGCTTCGTGCAAGTTTCGTAGTTAAAGATGCGAATAGACCAAGTTATGTTTGAAATTGCACAAAAACTGAAAGCTCGTCTATGGAGAGAGTTTAGCAATTCCAAAGCTCAAAGTGGACCGTTGTACTCTATTTAGTGTTCTTAGAAGTCTAACATGCTAGTTTAGCCTTCGTGCAAGTTTCGTGAGGTAAAGATGCGAATAGACCAAGTTATGTTTGAAATTGCACAAAAACTGAAAGCTCGTCTATGGAGAGAGTTGAGCAATTCCAAAGCTCAAAGTGGACCGTTGTACTCTATTTAGTGTTCTTAGAAGTCTAACATGCTAGTTTAGCCTTCGTGCAAGGTTTCGTGAGGTAAAGATGCGAATAGACCAAGTTATGTTTGAAATTGCACAAAAAGTGAAAAGCTCGTCTATAGAGAGTTGAGCAATTCCAAAGCTCAAAGTGGACCGTTGTACTCTATTTAGTGTCTTTGAAGTCTAACATGCTAGTTTAGCTTCGTGCAATGTTTCGTAGTTAAAGATGCGAATAGACCAAGTTATGTTTGAAATTGCACAAAAACTTGTAAAGCTCGTCTATGGAGAGTTTAGCAATTCCAAAGCATCAAAGTGGACCGTTGTACTCTATATTTTGTTCTTAGAAGTCTAACATGCTAGTTTAGCTTCGTGCAAGTTTCGTAGGTAAAGATGCGAATAGACCAAGTTATGTTTGAAATTGCACAAACGTAATTGCTCGTCTATGGAGAGTTGAGCAATTCCAAAGCTCAAAGTGGACCGTTGTACTCTATTTAGTGTTCTTAGAAGTCTAACATGCTAGTTTAGCTTCGTGCAAGGTTTCGTGAGGTAAAGATGCGAATAGACCAAGTTATGTTTGAAATTGCACAAAAATTGAAACTCGTCTATGAGAGAGTTGAGCAATTCCAAAGCTTCAAAGTGGACCGTTGTACTCTATTTAGTGTCTTTGAAGTCTAACATGCTAGTTTAGCTTCGTGCAAGTTTCGTAGTTAAAGATGCGAATAGACCAAGTTATGTTTGAAATTGCACAAAAACTTGAAAGCTCGTCTATGAGAGAGTTTAGCAATTCCAAAGCATCAAAGTGGACCGTTGTACTCTATTTAGTGTTCTTAGAAGTCTAACATGCTAGTTTAGCTTCGTGCAAGTTTCGTGAGGTAAAGATGCGAATAGACCAAGTTATGTTTGAAATTGCACAAAAACGTAAAGCTCGTCTATGGAGAGAGTTGAGCAATTCCAAAGCATCAAAGTGGACCGTTGTACTCTATTTAGTGTTTTGAAGTCTAACATGCTAGTTTAGCCTTCGTGCAAGGTTTCGTGAGTAAAGATGCGAATAGACCAAGTTATGTTTGAAATTGCACAAAAACGTGAAACTCGTCTATGGAGAGAGTTGAGCAATTCCAAAGCTCAAAGTGGACCGTTGTACTCTATTTAGTGTTCTTTGAAGTCTAACATGCTAGTTTAGCTTCGTGCAAGTTTCGTAGTAAAGATGCGAATAGACCAAGTTATGTTTGAAATTGCACAAAAACTGAAAGCTCGTCTATGGAGAGAGTTAGCAATTCCAAAGCTCAAAGTGGACCGTTGTACTCTATTTAGTGTTCTTAGAAGTCTAACATGCTAGTTTAGCTTCGTGCAAGTTTCGTGAGGTAAAGATGCGAATAGACCAAGTTATGTTTGAAATTGCACAAAACGTGAAATTGCTCGTCTATGGAGAGGTTGAGCAATTCCAAAGCATCAAAGTGGACCGTTGTACTCTATTTAGTGTTCTTAGAAGTCTAACATGCTAGTTTAGCCTTCGTGCAAGGTTTCGTGAGTAAAGATGCGAATAGACCAAGTTATGTTTGAAATTGCACAAAAAGTGAAAGCTCGTCTATGAGAGAGTTGAGCAATTCCAAAGCTCAAAGTGGACCGTTGTACTCTATTTAGTGTCTTTGAAGTCTAACATGCTAGTTTAGCTTCGTGCAACGTGTAGTAAAGATGCGAATAGACCAAGTTATGTTTGAAATTGCACAAAAACTGAAAGCTCGTCTATGAGAGAGTTGAGCAATTCCAAAGCATCAAAGTGGACCGTTGTACTCTATTTAGTGTTCTTAGAAGTCTAACATGCTAGTTTAGCTTCGTGCAAGTTTCGTAGGTAAAGATGCGAATAGACCAAGTTATGTTTGAAATTGCACAAAAACGTGAATGCTCGTCTATGGAGAGAGTTAGCAATTCCAAAGCATCAAAGTGGACTGTTGTACTCTATTTAGTGTTCTTAGAAGTCTAACATGCTAGTTTAGCCTTCGTTCAAGGTTTCGTGAGGTAAAGATGCGAATGGACCAAGTTATGTTTGAAATTGCACAAAAACGTGTATTGCTCGTCTATGGAGAGAGTTGAGCAATTCCAAAGCTCAAAGTGGACCGTTGTACTCTATTTAGTGTCCTTTGAAGTCTAACATGCTAGTTTAGCCTTCGTGCAAGGTTTCGTGAGGTAAAGATGCGAATGGACCAAGTTATGTTTGAAATTGCACAAAAAGTGAAAGCTCGTCTATGGAGAGAGTTGAGCAATTCCAAAGCTCAAAGTGGACCGTTGTACTCTATTTAGTGTCTTTAAAGTCTAACATGCTAGTTTAGCCTTCGTGCAATTTCGTATGGTAAAGATACGAATATCAAGTATGTTTGAAATTGCACAAAAACTTTTAAATCTCGTCTATGGAGAGTGTTGAGCAATTCCAAAGCATCAAAGTGGACTGTTGTACTCTATTTAGTGTTTTAGAAGTCTAACTGCTAGTTTAGCTTCGTGCAATGTTTCGTATGGTAAAGATACGAATAGATCAAGTAATGTTTGAAATTGCACAAAAACTTTTAAATCTCGTCTATGGAGAGTGTTGAGCAATTCCAAAGCATCAAAGTGGACTGTTGTACTCTATTTAGGTTCTTAGAAGTCTAACTTGCTAGTTTAGCTTCGTGCAACGTTTCGTAGTAAAGATGCGAATAGACAAGTTATGTTTGAAATTGCACAAAAACTTTAAAGCTCGTCTATGGAGAGAGTTTAGCAATTCCAAAGCATCAAAGTGGACCGTTGTACTCTATTTAGTGTTCTTAGAAGTCTAACATGCTAGTTTAGCTTCGTGCAAGGTTTCGTGAGGTAAAGATGCGAATAGACCAAGTTATGTTTGAAATTGCACAAAAACGTGAATTGCTCGTCTATGGAGAGAGTTAGCATTCCAAAGCATCAAAGTGGACCGTTGTACTCTATTTAGTGTTCTTAGAAGTCTAACTTGCTAGTTTAGCCTTCGTGCCAAGGTTCGTGAGGTAAAGATGCGAATAGACCAAGTTATGTTTGAAATTGCACAAACACGTGAATTGCTCGTCTATGGAGAGAGTTGAGCAATTGCAAAGCTCAAAGTGGACCGTTGTACTCTATTTAGTGTTCTTTGAAGTCTATGCTACAGTTTAGCCTTCGTGCAAGGTTTCGTGAGGTAAAGATGCGAATAGACCAAGTTATGTTGAAATTGCACAAAAAGTGAAAAGCTTGTCCATAGAGAGAGTTGAGCAATTCCAAAGCTTCAAAGTGGACCGTTGTACTCTATTTAGTGTCCTTTGAAGTCTAACATGCTAGTTTAGCCTTCGTGCAATGTTTCGTATGGTAAAGATACGAATTGATCAAGTAATGTTTGAAATTGCACAAAAACTTTTAAATCTCTCGTCTATGGAGGTGTGAGCAATTCCAAGCATCAAAGTGGACTGTTGTACTCTATTTAGTGTTGTTAGAAGTCTAACTTGCTAGTTTAGCTTTCGTGCAATGTTTTGTATGGTAAAGATACGAATAGATCAAGTAATGTTTGAAATTGCACAAAAACTTTTAAATCTCATCTATGGAGAGTGTTGAGCAATTCCAAAGCATCAAAGTGGACCGTTGTACTCTATTTCGTGTTCTTAGAAGTCTAACATGCTAGTTTTCCTTTCGTGCAATGTTTCGTGAGGTAAAGTTGCGAATAGACCAAGTTATGTTTGAAATTGCACAAAAACGTGAATGCTCGTCTATGGAGAGAGTTAGCATTCCAAAGCATCAAATTGAACCGTTGTACTCTATTTAGTGTTCTTAGAAGTCTAACATGCTAGTTTAGCCTTCGTGCAAGGTTTCGTAGTAAAGATGCGAATAGACCAAGTTATGTTGAAATTGCACAAAAAGTGAAAGCTCGTCTGAGAGAGTTGAGCAATTCCAAAGCTCAAAGTGGACCGTTGTACTCTATTTAGTGTTCTTTGAAGTCTAACATGCTAGTTTAGCCTTCGTGCAAGTTTCGTAGGTAAAGATACGAATAGACAAGTTATGTTTGAAATTGCACAAAACTTTAAATCTCGTCTATGGAGAGTTTGAGCAATTCCAAAGCATCAAAGTGGACCGTTGTACTCTATTTAGTGTTCTTAGAAGTCTAACTGCTAGTTTAGCTTCGTGCAATGTTTCGTATGGTAAAGATACGAATAGATCAAGTAATGTTTGAAATTGCACAAAAACTTTTAAATCTCGTCTATGGAGAGTGTTGAGCAATTCCAAAGCATCAAAGTGGACTGTTGTACTCTATTTAGTGTTCTTAGAAGTCTAACTGCTAGTTTAGCTTCGTGCAAGTTTCGTAGGTAAAGATGCGAATAGACCAAGTTATGTTTGAAATTGCACAAAACTTTAACTCGTCTATGGAAGAGTTTAGCAATTCCAAAGCATCAAAGTGGACCGTTGTACTCTATTTAGTGTTCTTAGAAGTCTAACATGCTAGTTTAGCATTCGTGCAAGTTTCGTGAGTAAAGATGCGATAGACCAAGTTATGTTTGAAATTGCACAAAAACGTGAATGCTCGTCTATGGAGAGAGTTAGCAATTCCAAAGCATCAAATGGACCGTTGTACTCTATTTAGTGTTCTTAGAAGTCTAACTGCTAGTTTAGCCTTCGTGCAAGGTTTCGTGAGGTAAAGATGCGAATAGACCAAGTTATGTTTGAAATTGCACAAAACGTGAATTGCTCGTCTATGGAGAGAGTTGAGCAATTCCAAAGCTCAAAGTGGACCGTTGTACTCTATTTAGTGTTCTTAGAAGTCTAACATGCTAGTTTAGCCTTCGTGCAAGGTTTCGTGAGTAAAGATGCGAATAGACCAAGTTATGTTTGAAATTGCACAAAAAGTGAAAAGCTCGTCTATGAGAGAGTTGAGCAATTCCAAAGCTTCAAAGTGGACCGTTGTACTCTATTTAGTGTCTTTGAAGTCTAACATGCTAGTTTAGCTTCGTGCAATGTTTCGTATGGTAAAGATACGAATTGATCAAGTATGTTTGAAATTGCACAAAAACTTTTAAATCTCGTCTATGGAGAAGTGTTGAGCAATTCCAAAGCATCAAAGTGGACTGTTGTACTCTATTTAGTGTTCTTAGAAGTCTAACTGCTAGTTTAGCTTTCGTGCAATGTTTCGTATGGTAAAGATACGAATAGATCAAGTATGTTTGAAATTGCACAAAAACTTTTAAATCTCGTCTATGGAGAGTTGAGCAATTCCAAAGCATCAAAGTGGACTGTTGTACTCTATTTAGAGTTCTTAGAAGTCTAACTTGCTAGTTTAGCTTTCGTGCAAGTTTCGTAGGTAAGATGCGAATAGACCAAGTTATGTTTGAAATTGCACAAAAACTTGTAAAGCTCGTCTATGGAGAGAGTTTAGCAATTCCAAAGCATCAAAGTGGACCGTTGTACTCTATTTAGTGTTCTTAGAAGTCTAACATGCTAGTTTAGCATTCGTGCAAGGTTTCGTGAGGTAAAGATGCGAATAGACCAAGTTATGTTTGAAATTGCACAAAAACTGAATTGCTCGTCTATGGAGAGAGTTGAGCATTCCAAAGCATCAAAGTGACCGTTGTACTCTATTTAGTGTTCTTAGAAGTCTAACATGCTAGTTTAGCCTTCGTGCAAGTTTCGTGAGTAAAGATGCGAATAGACCAAGTTATGTTTGAAATTGCACAAAAAGTGAAACTCGTCTATGGAGAGTTGAGCAATTCCAAAGCTCAAAGTGGACCGTTGTACTCTATTTAGTGTCTTTGAAGTCTAACATGCTAGTTTAGCCTTCGTGCAATGTTTCGTATGGTAAAGATACGAATATCAAGTAATGTTTGAAATTGCACAAAACTTTAAATCTCGTCTATGGAGAGTGTTGAGCAATTCCAAAGCATCAAAGTGGACTGTTGTACTCTATTTAGTGTTTTAGAAGTCTAACTTGCTAGTTTAGCTTTCGTGCAATGTTTCGTATGGTAAAGATACGAATAGACAAGTATGTTTGAAATTGCACAAAAACTTTTAAATCTCGTCTATGGAGAGTGTTGAGCAATTCCAAAGCATCAAAGTGGACTGTTGTACTCTATTTAGTTCTTAGAAGTCTAACTTGCTAGTTTAGCTTTCGTGCAAGTTTCGTAGGTAAAGATGCGAATAGACCAAGTTATGTTTGAAATTGCACAAAACTTGTAAAGCTCGTCTATGGAGAGTTTAGCAATTCCAAAGCATCAAAGTGGACCGTTGTACTCTATTTAGTGTTCTTAGAAGTCTAACATGCTAGTTTAGCTTCGTGCAAGTTTCGTGAGGTAAAGATGCGAATAGACCAAGTTATGTTTGAAATTGCACAAAAACGTGAAAGCTCGTCTATGGAGAGAGTTAGCAATTCCAAAGCATCAAATGGACCGTTGTACTCTATTTAGTGTTCTTAGAAGTCTAACATGCTAGTTTAGCCTTCGTGCAAGGTTTCGTGAGGTAAAGATGCGAATAGACCAAGTTATGTTTGAAATTGCACAAAACGTGAATTGCTCGTCTATGGAGAGAGTTGAGCAATTCCAAAGCTCAAAGTGGACCGTTGTACTCTATTTAGTGTTCTTAGAAGTCTAACATGCTAGTTTAGCTTCGTGCAAGGTTTCGTGATTAAAGATGCGAATAGACCAAGTTATGTTTGAAATTGCACAAAAAGTGAAAAGCTCGTCTATGAGAGAGTTGAGCAATTCCAAAGCATCAAAGTGGACCGTTGTACTCTATTTAGTGTCTTTGAAGTCTAACATGCTAGTTTAGCCTTCGTGCAATGTTTCGTATGGTAAAGATACGAATAGATCAAGTATGTTTGAAATTGCACAAAAACTTTAAATCTCGTCTATGGAGAGTGTTGAGCAATTCCAAAGCATCAAAGTGGACTGTTGTACTCTATTTAGTGTTTTAGAAGTCTAACTGCTAGTTTAGCTTCGTGCAATGTTTCGTATGGTAAAGATACGAATAGACAAGTATGTTTGAAATTGCACAAAAACTTTTAAATCTCCTATGGAGAGTGTTGAGCAATTCCAAAGCATCAAAGTGGACTGTTGTACTCTATTTAGTTCTTAGAAGTCTAACTGCTAGTTTAGCTTCGTGCAAGTTTCGTAGTAAAGATGCGAATAGACCAAGTTATGTTTGAAATTGCACAAAAACTTGAAAGCTCGTCTATGGAGAGGTTAGAGCAATTCCAAAGCATCAAAGTGGACCGTTGTACTCTATTTAGTGTTCTTAGAAGTCTAACATGCTAGTTTAGCCTTCGTTCAAGGTTTCGTGAGGTAAAGATGCGAATGGACCAAGTTATGTTTGAAATTGCACAAAAACGTGTATTGCTCGTCTATGGAGAGTTAGCATTCCAAAGCATCAAATGGACCGTTGTACTCTATTTAGTGTTCTTAGAAGTCTAACATGCTAGTTTAGCCTTCGTGCAAGTTTCGTGGTTAAAGATGCGAATAGACCAAGTTATGTTGAAATTGCACAAAAAGTGAAAGCTCGTCTATGAGAGAGTTGAGCAATTCCAAAGCTTCAAAGTGGACTTGTACTCTATTTAGTGTTTGAAGTCTAACATGCTAGTTTAGCCTTCGTGCAATGTTTCGTATGGTAAAGATACGAATATCAAGTATGTTTGAAATTGCACAAAAACTTTTAAATCTCGTCTATGGAGAGTTTGAGCAATTCCAAAGCATCAAAGTGGACTGTTGTACTCTATTTAGTGTTTTAGAAGTCTAACTTGCTAGTTTAGCTTTCGTGCAATGTTTCGTATGGTAAAGATACGAATAGATCAAGTAATGTTTGAAATTGCACAAAACTTTTAAATCTCATCTATGGAGAGTGTTGAAGCATTCCAAAGCATCAAAGTGGACTGTTTCTCTATTTGAGTTCTTAGAAGTCTAACTTGCTAGTTTAGACATTTCGTGCAACGTTGCGTAAGTTAAAGATGCGATAGACCAAGTTATGTTTGAAATTGCACAAAAACTTGGTAAAGCTCGTCTATGAGAGATTTTAGGCAATTCCAAAGCATCAAAGTGGACCGTTGTAATCTATTTCGTGTTCTTAGAATCTAACATGCTAGTTTAGCATTCGTGCAAGGGTTTCGTGAGGTAAAGATGCGGATAGACCAAGTTATTGTTTGAAAATTACACAAAAGCGTGAATTGCTCGTCTATGGATAGAGTTAAGCCATTCCAAAGAATCAAATTGGACTGTTGTACTCTATTTAGTGTTCTTAGAAGTCTAACATGCTAGTTTAACCTTCTGTGCAAGGTTTCGTGAGGTAAAGATGCGAATAGACCAAGTTATGTTTGAAATTGCACAAACACGTGAATTGGCTCGTGCTATGGAGAGAGTTGAGCAATTGCAAAGCTTCAAGTGGACCGTTGTACTCTATTTAGTGTTCTTTGAAGTCTAACATGCTAGTTTAAGCCTTCCGTGCAAGGTTTCATGAGTTAAAGATGCGAATAGACCAAGTTATTTGAAATTGCACAAAAGTGAAAAAGCTTCGTCTATAGAGAGAGTTGAGCAATTCCAAAGCTTCAAAGTGAACCGTTGTACTCTATTTACTGTCCTTTGAAGTCTAACATGCTAGGTTAGCCTTCGTGCAATGTTCGTATGGTAAAGATACGAATTCATCAAGTAATGTTTGAAATTGCACAAAAACTTTTAAATCTCGTCTATGGAAAGTGTTGACCAATTCCAAAGCATCAAAGTGTACTGTTGTACTCTATTTAGTGTTGTTAGAAGTGTAACTTGCTCGTTTAGCTTTCGTGCAATGTTTTGTATGGTAAAGATACTAATAGATCAAGTAATGTTTGAAATTGCACAAAAACTTTTAAATCTCATTTATGGAGAGTGTTGAGCAATTCCAAAGCATCAAAGTGGACTGTTGTACTCTATTTAGAGTTCTTAGAAGTCTAACTTGATAGTTTAGCTTTCGTGCAACGTTGCGAAAGTTAAAGATGCGAATAGACCAAGTTATGTTTGAAATTGCACAAAAACTTGTAAAGCTCGTCTATGGAGAGAGTTTAGCAATTCCAAAGCGTCAAAGTGGACCGTTGTACTCTATTTCGTGTTCTTAGAAGTCTAACATGCTAGTTTAGCATTCGTGCAAGGTTTCGTGAGGTAAAGATGCGGATAGACCAAGTTATGTTTGAAATTACACAAAAACGTGAATTGCTCGTCTATGGAGAGAGTTAAGCCATTCCAAAGAATCAAATTGGACTGTTGTACTCTATTTAGTGTTCTTAGAAGTCTAACTTGCTAGTTTAGCCTTCGTGCAAGGTTTCGTGAGGTAAAGATGCGAATAGACCAAGTTATGTTTGAAATTGCACAAACACGTGAATTGCTCGTCTATGGAGAGAGTTGAGCAATTGCAAAGCTTCAAAGTGGACCGTTGTACTCTATTTAGTGTTCTTTGAAGTCTAACATGCTAGTTTAGCCTTCGTGCAAGGTTTCGTGAGTTAAAGATGCGAATAGACCAAGTTATGTTGAAATTGCACAAAAAGTGAAAAGCTTGTCCATAGAGAGAGTTGAGCAATTCCAAAGCTTCAAAGTGGACCGTTGTACTCTATTTAGTGTCCTTTGAAGTCTAACATGCTAGTTTAGCCTTCGTGCAATGTTTCGTATGGTAAAGATACGAATTGATCAAGTAATGTTTGAAATTGCACAAAAACTTTTAAATCTCGTCTATGGGAAGTGTTGAGCAATTCCAAAGCATCAAAGTGGACTGTTGTACTCTATTTAGTGTTGTTAGAAGTCTAACTTGCTAGTTTAGCTTTCGTGCAATGTTTTGTATGGTAAAGATACGAATAGATCAAGTAATGTTTGAAATTGCACAAAAACTTTTAAATCTCATCTATGGAGAGTGTTGAGCAATTCCAAAGCATCAAAGTGGACTGTTGTACTCTATTTAGAGTTCTTAGAAGTCTAACTTGCTAGTTTAGCTTTCGTACAACGTTTCGTAAGTTAAAGATGCGAATAGACCAAGTTATGTTTGAAATTGCACAAAAACTTGTAAAGCTCGTCTATGGAGAGAGTTTAGCAATTCCAAAGCATCAAAGTGGACCGTTGTACTCTATTTCGTGTTCTTAGAAGTCTAACATGCTAGTTTAGCATTCGTGCAAGGTTTCGTGAGGTAAAGATGCGGATAGACCAAGTTATGTTTGAAATTGCACAAAAACGTGAATTGCTCGTCTATGGAGAGAGTTAAGCTATTCCAAAGCATCAAATTGAACCGTTGTACTCTATTTAGTGTTATTAGAAGTCTAACATGCTAGTTTAGCCTTCGTGCAAGGTTTCGTGAGTTAAAGATGCGAATAGACCAAGTTATGTTGAAATTGTACAAAAGTGAAAAGCTCGTCCATAGAGAGAGTTGAGCAATTCCAAAGCTTCAAAGTGAACCGTTGTACTCTATTTAGTGTCCTTTGAAGTCTAACATGCTAGTTTAGCCTTCGTGCAATGTTTCGTATGGTAAAGATATGAATTCATCAAGTAATGTTTGAAATTGCACAAAAACTTTTAAATCTCGTATATGGAGAGTATTGAGCAATTCCAAAGCATCAAAGTGGACTGTTGTACTCTATTTAGTGTTGTTAGAAGTCTAACTTGCTAGTTTAGCTTTCGTGCAAGGTTTCGTATGGTAAAGATACGAATAGATCAAGTAATGTTTGAAATTGCACAAAAACTTTTAAATCTCATCTATGGAGAGTGTTGAGCAATTCCAAAGCATCAAAGTGGACTGTTGTACTCTATTTAGAGTTCTTAGAAGTCTAACTTGCTAGTTTAGCTTTCGTGCAACGTTTCGTAAGTTAAACATGCGAATAGACCAAGTTATGTTTGAAATTGCACAAAAACTTGTAAAGCTCTTCTATGGAGAGACTTTAGCAATTCCAAAGCATCAAAGTGGACCGTTGTACTCTATTTCGTGTTCTTAGAAGTCTAACATGCTAGTTTAGCATTCATGCATGGTTTCGTGAGATAAAGATGCGGATAGACCAAGTTATGTTTGAAATTGCACAAAAACGTGAATTGCTCGTCTATGGAGAGAGTTAAGCTATTCCAAAGCATCAAATTGGACCGTTGTACTCTATTTAGTGTTCTTAGAAGTCTAACATGCTAGTTTAGCCTTCGTGCAAGGTTTCGTGAGGTAAAGATGCGAATAGACCAAGTTATGTTTGAAATTGCACAAACACGTGAATTGCTCGTCTATGGAGAGAGTTGAGCAATTGCAAAGCTTCAAAGTGGACCGTTGTAATCTATTTAGTGTTCTTAGAAGTCTAACATGCTAGTTTAGCCTTCGTGCAAGGTTTCGTGAGTTAAAGATGCGAATAGACCAAGTTATGTTGAAATTGCACAAAAAGTGAAAAGCTCGTCCATAGAGAGAGTTGAGAAATTTCAAAGCTTCAAAGTGAACCGTTGTACTCTATTTAGTGTCCTTTGAAGTCTAACATGCTAGTTTAGCCTTCGTGCAATGTTTCGTATGGTAAAGATATGAATTCATCAAGTAATGTTTGAAATTGCACAAAAACTTTTAAATCTCGTATATGGAGAGTGTTGAGCAATTCCAAAGCATCAAAGTGGACTGTTGTACTCTATTTAGTGTTGTTAGAAGTCTAACTTACTAGTTTAGCTTTCGTTCAATGTTTCGTATGGTAAAGATACGAATAGATCAAGTAATGTTTGAAATTGCACAAAAACTTTTAAATCTCATCTATGGAGAGTGTTGAGCAATTCCAAAGCATCAAAGTGGACTGTTGTACTCTATTTAGAGTTCTTAGAAGTCTAACTTGCTAGTTTAGCTTTCGTGCAACGTTTCGTAAGTTAAAGATGCGAATAGACCAAGTTATGTTTGAAATTGCACAAAAACTTGTAAAGCTCGTCTATGGAGAGAGTTTAGCAATTCCAAAGCATCAAAGTGGACCGTTGTACTCTATTTCGTGTTCTTAGAAGTCTAACATGCTATTTTAGCATTCGTGCAAGGTTTCGTGAGGTAAAGATACGGATAGACCAAGTTATGTTTGAAATTACACAAAAACGTGAATTGCTCGTCTATGGAGAGAGTTAAGCTATTCCAAAGCATCAAATTGGACCGTTGTACTCTATTTAGTGTTCTTAGAAGTCTAACTTGCTAGTTTAGCCTTCGTGCAAGGTTTCGTGAGGTAAAGATGCGAATAGACCAAGTTATGTTTGAAATTGCACAAACACGTGAATTGCTCGTCTATGGAGAGAGTTGAGCAATTGCAAAGCTTCAAAGTGGACCGTTGTACTCTATTTAGTGTTCTTTGAAGTCTAACATGCTAGTTTAGCCTTCGTGCAAGCTTTCGTGAGTTAAAGATGCGAATAGACCAAGTTATGTTGAAATTGCACAAAAAGTGAAAAGCTTGTCTATAGAGAGAGTTGAGCAATTCCAAAGCTTCAAAGTGGACCGTTGTACTCTATTTAGTGTCCTTTGAAGTCTAACATGCTAGTTTAGCCTTCGTGCAATGTTTCGTATGGTAAAGATACGAATTGATCAAGTAATGTTTGAATTGCACAAAAACTTTTAAATCTCGTCTATGGGAAGTGTTGAGCAATTCCAAAGTATCAAAGTGGACTGTTGTACTCTATTTAGTGTTGTTAGAAGTCTAACTTGCTAGTTTAGCTTTCGTGCAATGTTTTGTATGGTAAAGATACGAATAGATCAAGTAATGTTTGAAATTGCACAAAAACTTTTAAATCTCATCTATGGAGAGTGTTGAGCAATTCCAAAGCATCAAAGTGGACTGTTGTACTCTATTTAGAGTTCTTAGAAGTCTAACATGCTAGTTTAGCCTTCGTGCAAGGTTTCGTGAGGTAAAGATGCGAATAGACCAAGTTATGTTTGAAATTGCACAAACACGTGAATTGCTCGTCTATGGAGAGAGTTGAGCAATTGCAAAGCTTCAAAGTGGACCGTTGTACTTTATTTAGTGTTCTTTGAAGTCTAACATGCTAGTTTAGCCTTCGTGCAAGGTTTCGTGAGTTAAAGATGCGAATAGACCAAGTTATGTTGAAATTGCACAAAAAGTGAAAAGCTCGTCTATAGAGAGAGTTGAGCAATTCCAAAGCTTGAAAGTGAACCGTTGTACTCTACTTAGTGTCCTTTGAAGTGTAACATGCTAGTTTAGCCTTCGTGCAATGTTTCGTATGGTAAAGATATGAATTCATCAAGTAATGTTTGAAATTGCACAAAAACTTTTAAATCTCGTATATGGAGAGTGTTGAGCAATTCCAAAGCATCAAAGTGGACTGTTGTACTCTATTTAGTGTTGTTAGAAGTCTAACTTGCTAGTTTAGCTTTCGTGCAATGTTTCGTATGGTAAAGATACGAATAGATCAAGTAATGTTTGAAATTGCACAAAAACTTTTAAATCTCATCTATGGAGAGTCTTGAGCAATTCCAAAGCATCAAAGTGGACCGTTGTACTCTATTTAGAGTTCTTAGAAGTCTAACTTGCTAGTTTAGCTTTCGTGCAACGTTTCGTAAGTTAAACATGCGAATAGACCAAGTTATGTTTGAAATTGCACAAAAACTTGTAAAGCTCTTCTATGGAGAGAGTTTAGCAATTCCAAAGCATCAAAGTGGACCGTTGTACTCTATTTCGTGTTCTTAGAAGTCTAACATGCTAGTTTAGCATTCGTGCATGGTTTCGTGAGATAAAGATGCGGATAGACCAAGTTATGTTTGAAATTGCACAAAAACGTGAATTGCTCGTCTATGGAGAGAGTTAAGCTATTCCAAAGCATCGAATTGGACCGTTGTACTCTATTTAGTGTTCTTAGAAGTCTAACATGCTAGTTTAGCCTTCGTGCAAGGTTTCGTGAGTTAAAGATGCGAATAGACCAAGTTATGTTGAAATTGCACAAAAAGTGAACAGCTCGTCCATAGAGAGAGTTGAGCAATTCCAAAGCTTCAAAGTGAACCGTTGTACTCTATTTAGTGTCCTTTGAAGTCTAACATGCTAGTTTAGCCTTCGTGCAATGTTTCGTATGGTAAAGATAGGAATTCATCAAGTAATGTTTGAAATTTAAATCTCGTCTATGGAGAGTGTTGAGCAATTCCAAAGTATCAAAGTGGACTGTTGTACTCTATTTAGTGTTGTTAGAAGTCTAACTTACTAGTTTAGCTTTCGTGCAATGTTTCGTATGGTAAAGATACGAATAGATCAAGTAATGTTTGAAATTGCACAAAAACTTTTAAATCTCATCTATGGAGAGTGTTGAGCAATTCCAAAGCATCAAAGTGGACTGTTGTACTCTATTTAGAGTTCTTAGAAGTCTAACTTGCTAGTTTAGCTTTCGTGCAACGTTTCGTAAGTTAAAGATGCGAATAGACCAAGTTATGTTTGAAATTGCACAAAAACTTGTAAAGCTCGTCTATGGAGAGAGTTTAGCAATTCCGAAGCATCAAAGTGGACCGTTGTACTCTATTTCGTGTTCTTAGAAGTCTAACATGCTATTTTAGCATTCGTGCAAGGTTTCGTGAGGTAACGATACGGATAGACCAAGTTATGTTTGAAATTACACAAAAACGTGAATTGCTCGTCTATGGAGAGAGTTAAGCTATTCCAAAGCATCAAATTGGACCGTTGTACTCTATTTAGTGTTCTTAGAAGTCTAACATGCTAGTTTAGCCTTCGTGCAAGGTTTCGTGAGGTAAAGATGCGAATAGACCAAGTTTTGTTTGAAATTGCACAAACACGTGAATTGCTCATCTATGGAGAGTGTTGAGCAATTGCAAAGCTTCAAAGTGGACCGTTGTACTCTATTTAGTGTTCTTTGAAATCTAACATGCTAGTTTAGCCTTCGTGCAACGTTTCGTGAGTTAAAGATGCGAATAGACCAAGTTATGTTGAAATTGCACAAAAAGTGAAAAGCTTGTCTATAGAGGGAGTTGAGCAATTCCAAAGCTTCAAAGTGGACCGTTGTACTCTATTTAGTGTCCTTTGAAGTCTAACATGCTAGTTTAGCCTTCGTGCAATATTTCGTATGGTAAAGATACGAATTGATCAAGTAATGTTTGAAATTGCACAAAAACTTTTAAATCTCGTCTATGGAGAGTGTTGAGCAATTCCAAAGCATCAAAGTGGACTGTTGTACTCTATTTAGTGTTGTTAGAAGTCTAACTTACTAGTTTAGCTTTCGTGCAATGTTTCGTATGGTAAAGATACGAATAGATCAAGTAATGTTTGAAATTGCACAAAAACTTTTAAATCTCATCTATGGAGAGTGTTGAGCAATTCCAAAGCATCAAAGTGGACTGTTGTACTCTATTTAGAGTTCTTAGAAGTCTAACTTGCTAGTTTAGCTTTCGTGCAACGTTTCGTAAGTTAAAGATGCGAATAGACCAAGTTATGTTTGAAATTGCACAAAAACTTGTAAAGCTCGTCTATGGAGAGAGTTTAGCAATTCCGAAGCATCAAAGTGGACCGTTGTACTCTATTTCGTGTTCTTAGAAGTCTAACATGCTATTTTAGCATTCGTGCAAGGTTTCGTGAGGTAACGATACGGATAGACCAAGTTATGTTTGAAATTACACAAAAACGTGAATTGCTCGTCTATGGAGAGAGTTAAGCTATTCCAAAGCATCAAATTGGACCGTTGTACTCTATTTAGTGTTCTTAGAAGTCTAACATGCTAGTTTAGCCTTCGTGCAAGGTTTCGTGAGGTAAAGATGCGAATAGACCAAGTTTTGTTTGAAATTGCACAAACACGTGAATTGCTCATCTATGGAGAGAGTTGAGCAATTGCAAAGCTTCAAAGTGGACCGTTGTACTCTATTTAGTGTTCTTTGAAATCTAACATGCTAGTTTAGCCTTCGTGCAACGTTTCGTGAGTTAAAGATGCGAATAGACCAAGTTATGTTGAAATTGCACAAAAAGTGAAAAGCTTGTCTATAGAGAGAGTTGAGCAATTCCAAAGCTTCAAAGTGGACCGTTGTACTCTATTTAGTGTCCTTTGAAGTCTAACATGCTAGTTTAGCCTTCGTGCAATATTTCGTATGGTAAAGATACGAATTGATCAAGTAATGTTTGAAATTGCACAAAAACTTTTAAATCTCGTCTATGGAGAGTGTTGAGCAATTCCAAAGCATCAAAGTGGACTGTTGTACTCTATTTAGTGTTGTTAGAAGTCTAACTTGCTAGTTTAGCTTTCGTGCAATGTTTCGTATGGTAAAGATACGAATAGATCAATTAACGTTTGAAATTGCACAAAAACTTTTAAATCTCATCTATGGAGAGTATTGAGCAATTCCAAAGCATCAAAGTGGACTGTTGTTCTCTATTTAGAGTTCTTAGATGTCTAACTTGCTAGTTTAGCTTTCGTGCAACATTTCGTAAGTTAAAGATGCGAATAGAACAAGTTATGTTTGAAATTGCACAAAAACTTGTAAAGCTTGTCTATGGAGAGAGTTTAGCAATTCCAAAGCATCAAAGTGGACCGTTGTACTCTATTTCGTGTTCTTAGAAGTCTAACATGCTAGTTTAGCATTCGTGCAAGGTTTCGTGAGGTAAAGATGC
This sequence comes from Tripterygium wilfordii, assembly GCF_013401445.1. Lineage (NCBI taxonomy): Eukaryota > Viridiplantae > Streptophyta > Magnoliopsida > Celastrales > Celastraceae > Tripterygium > Tripterygium wilfordii. The sequence continues at coordinate 8,450,729 of NC_052250.1, forward strand.
GGATAGACCAAGTTATGTTTAAAATTGCACAAAAACGTGAATTGCTCGTCTATGGAGAGAGTTAAGCTATTCCAAAGCATCAAATTGGACCGTTGTACTCTATTTAGTGTTATTAGAAGTCTAACATGCTAGTTTAGCCTTCGTGCAAGGTTTCGTGAGGTAAAGATGCGAATAGACCAAGTTATGTTTGAAATTGCACAAACACGTGAATTGCTCGTCCATGGAGAGTGTTGAGCAATTCCAAAGCATCAAAGTGGACCGTTGTACTCTATTTAGTGTTCTTAGCAGTCTAACATGATAGTTTAGCCTTCGTGCAAGGTTTCGCGAGGCAAAGATGCGAATAGACCAAGTTATGTTGAAATTGCACAAAAAGTGAAAAATTCATCTATGGAGAGACTTGAGCTATTCCAACGCTTCTAAGTGGACCGTTGTACTCTATTTACCGTGCTTAAAAGTCTAACATGCTAGTTTAGCCTTCGTGCAATGTTTCATGAGGTAAAGATGCGAATAGACCAACTTATGTTGAAATTACACCAAAACTGAAAAACTCGTCTATGGAGAGACTTGATCAATTCCAAAGCTTCAAAATGGACCGTTGTACTCTATTTAGTGTCTTTTGAAGTCTAACATGCTAGTTTAGCCTTCGCACAATGTTTCGTATGGTAAAGATATGAATAGATCAAGTTATGTTTGAAATTGCACAAAAACTTGTAAATCTCGTCCATGGAGAGTGTTGATCAATTCCAAAGCATCAAAGTGAACCGTTGCACTCGATTTGGTGTTCTTAGAAGTCTATCTTGCTAGTTTAGCCTTCGTCCAAGGTTTCATGAGGTAATGATGCGAATAGACCAAGTTATGTTTGAAATTGCACAAAAACTTGAATTGCTCGTCTATGAAGAGAGTTAAGCTATTCCAAGGCATCAAATTGGACCATTGTACTCTATTTAGTGTTCTTAGAAGTCTAACATGCTAGTTTAGCCTTCGTGCAAGGTTTCGTGAGGTAAAGATGCGAATAGACCAAGTTATGTTGAAATAGCACAAAAAGTGAAAAGCTCGTCTATAGAGAGAGTTGAGCAATTCCAAAGCCTCAAAGTGGACCGTTGTACTCTATTTGGTGTTCTTAGAAATCTAACTTGCTAGTTTAGCTTTCGTGCAACGTTTCGTAAGTTAAGGATGCGAATAGACCAAGTTATGTTTGAAATTGCACAAAAACGTGAATTGCTCGTCTATGGAGAGAGTTGAGCAATTGCAAAGCTTCAAAGTGGACCGTTGTACTCTATTTAGTGTCTTTAGAAGTCTAACATGCTGGTTTAGCCTTCATGCAATGTTTCGTAAGGTAAAGATGCGAATAGATAAAGTAATGTTTGAAATTGCACAGAAACGTGTAAATCTCATCCATGGAGAGTGTTGAGCAATTCCAAAGAATCAAAGTGGACCGTTGTACTATATTTGTTGTTCTTAGAAGTTTAACTTGCTAGTTTAGCTTTCGTGCAACGTTTCGTCAGTTAAGGATGCGAATAGACCACGTTATGTTTGAAATTGCACAAAAAATTGTAAATCTCGTCCATGGAGAGTGGTGAGGAATTCCAAAGCATCAAAGTGGACCGTTGTACTCTATTTAGTGTTCTTAGAAGTCTAACATGCTAGTTTAACCTTCGTGCAAGGTTTCGTGAGGTAAAGATGCGAATAGACCAAGTTATGTTCGAAATTGCACAAAAACGTGAATTGCTCGTCTATGGAGAGAGTTAAGCTATTCCAAAGCATCAAATTGGACCACTGTACTCTATTTAGTGTTATTCGAAGTCTAACATGCTAGTTTAGCCTTCGTGCAAGGTTTCGTGAAGTAAAGATACGAATAGATAAAGTAATGTTTGAAATTGCACATAAACATGTAAATCTAGTCCATGGAGAGTGTTGAGCAATTCCAAAGAATCAGGTGGACCGTTGTACTCTATTTGGTGTTCTTAGAAGTCTAACTTGCTAGTTTAGCTTTCGTGCAACGTTTCGTAAGTTAAGTATGCGAATAGACCAAGTTATGTTTGAAATTGCACAAAAACTTGTAAATCTCGTCCATGGAGAGTGGTGAGCAATTCCGAATCATCAAAGTCGACCGTTGTACTCTATTTAGTGTTCTTAGAAGTCTAACACGCTAGTTTAGCCTACGTGCAAGGTTTCGTGAGGTAACGATGCGAATAGACCAAGTTATGTTCGAAATTGCACAAAAACGTGAATTGCTCGTTTATGGAGAGAGTTGAGCAATTGCAAAGCTTCAAAGTGGACCGTTGTACTCTATTTAGTGTCTTTAGAAGTCTAACATGCTATTTTAGCCTTCATGCAATGTTTCGTAAGGTAAAGATACGAATAGATAAAGTAATGTTTGAAATTACACAGAAACGTGTAAATCTCATCCATGGAGAGTGTTGAGCAATTCCAAAGAATCAAATTGGACCGTTGTACTATATTTGGTGTTCTTAGAAGTCTAACTTGCTAGTTTAGCTTTCGTGCAACGTTTCGTCATTTAAGGATGCGAATAGACCACGTTATGTTTGAAATTGCACAAAAACTTGTAAATCTCGTCCATGGAGAGTGGTGAGGAATTCCAAAGCATCAAAGTGGACCGTTGTACTCTATTTAGTGTTCTTAGAAGTCTAACTTGCTAGTCTAGCTTTCGTGCAAAGTTTCGTCAGGTAAAGATGCGAATAGACCAAGTTATGTTTGAAATGGCACAAAAACGTGTAAAGCTCGTCTATCGAGAGAGTTAAGCAATTCCAAAGCATCAAAGTGTACCGTTCTACTCTATTTGGTGTTATTAGAAGTCTAAGTTGCTAGTTTAGCTTTCGTGCAATGTTTCATCAGTTAAAGATGCGAATAGACCAAGTTATGTTTGAAATTGCACAAAAACGTCAATTGCTCGTCTTTGGTGAGAGTTGAGCAATTCCAAAGCTTGAAAGTGGACCGTTGTACTCTATTTAGTGTCTTTAGAAGTCTCACATGCTAGTTTAGCTTTCATGCAATGTTTCGTAAGGTAAAGATACAAATAGATAAAGTAATGTTTGAAATTGCATAGAAACATGTAAATCTCGTCCATGGAGAGTGTTGAGCAATTCCAAAGCATCAAAGTGGACCGTTGTACTCTATTTGGTGTTCTTATAAGTGTAACTTGCTAGTTTAGCTTTCGTGCAACGTTTCATAAGTTAACGATGCGAATAGACCAAGTTATGTTTGAAATTGCACAAAAACTTGTAAATCTCGTCCATGCAGAGTGTTGAGCAATTCCAAAGCATCAAAGTGGACCGTTGTACTCTATTTAGTGTTCTTAGCAGTCTAACATGATAGTTTAGCCTTCGTGCAAGGTTTCGTGAGGCAAAGATGCGAATAGACCAAGTTATGTTGAAATTGCACAAAAACGTGAAAAATTCATCTATGGAGAGACTTGAGCTATTCCAACGCTTCTAAGTGGACCGTTGTACTCTATTTACTGTGCTTAAAAGTCTAACATGCTAGTTTAGCCTTCGTGCAATGTTTCATGAGGTAAAGATGCGAATAGACCAACTTATGTTGAAATTACACCAAAAGTGAAAAGCTCGTCTATGGAGAGACTTGAGCAATTCCAAAGCTTCAAAGTGGACCATTGTACTCTATTTAGTGTCCTTTGAAGTCTAACATGCTAGTTTAGCCTTCGCACAATGTTTCGTATGGTAAAGTTATGAAAAGATCAAGTAATGTTTGAAATTGCACAAAAACATATAAATCTCGTACATGGAGAGTGTTGAGCAATTTCAAAGCATCAAACTGGACCGTTGTACTCTATTTAGTGTTCTTAGAAGTCTAACATGCTAGTTTAGCCTTTGTGCAAGGTTTCATGAGGTAATAATGCGAATAGACCAAGTTATGTTTGAAATTGCACAAAAACGTGAATTGCTCGTCTATGGAGAGAGTTAAGCTATTCCAAGGCATCAAATTGTACCATTGTACTCTATTTAGTGTTCTTAGAAGTCTAACATGATAATTTAGCCTTCGTGCAAGGTTTCGTGAGGTAAAGATGCGAATAGACTAAGTTATGTTGAAATAGCACAAAAAGTGAAAAACTCGTCTATAGAGAGAGTTGAGCAATTCCAAAGCCTCAAAGTGGACCGTTGTCCTCTATTTAGTGTCCTTTGAAGTCTAACATGCTAGTTTAGCCTTCGAGCAATTTTTCGTACGGCAAAGATACAAAAAGATCAAGTAATGTTTGAAATTGTACAAAAACATGTAAATCTCGTCTATGGAGAGTGTTGAGCAATTCCCAAGCATCAAAGTGGGCCGTAGTACTCTATTTGGTGTTCTTAGAAGTCTAACTTGCTAGTTTAGCTTTCGTGCAACGTTTCGTAAGTTAAGGATGCGAATAGACCAAGTTATGTTTGAAATTGCACAAAAACTTGTAAATCTCGTCCATGGAGAGTGGTGAGGAATTCCAAAACATCAAAGTGGACCGTTGTACTCTATTTAGTGTTCTTAAAAGTCTAACATGCTAGTTTAGCCTTCGTGCAAGGTTTCGTGAGGTAAAGATGCGAATAGACCAAGTTATGTTCGAAATTGCACAAAAACGTGAATTGCTCGTCTATGGCGAGAATTAAGCTATTCCAAAGCATCAAATTGGACCACTATACTCTATTTAGTGTTATTAGAAGTCTAACATGCTAGTTTAGCCTTCGTGCAAGGTTTCGTGAGGTAAAGATACGAATAGATAAAGTAATGTTTGAAATTGCACAGAAACGTGTAAATCTCGTCCATGGAGAGTGTTGAGCAATTCCAAAGCATCAAAGTGGACCGTTGTACTCTATTTCGTGTTCTTAGAAGTCTAACTTGCTACTCTAGCTTTCGTGCAAAGTTTCGTCAGATAAAGATGCTAATAGACATTAAGTTTGAAATGGCACAAAAACGTGTAAAGCTCGTCTATCGAGAGAGTTAAGCAATTCCAAAGCATCAAAGTGGACCGTTCTACTCTATTTGGTGTTATTAGAAGTCTAAGTTGCTAGTTTAGCTTTCGTACAATGTTTCATCAGTTAAAGATGCGAATAGACCAAGTTATGTTTTAAATTGCACAAAAACGTCAATTGCTCGTCTTTGGTGAGAGTTGAGCAATTCCAAAGCTTCAAAGTTGACCGTTGTACTCTAGTTAGTGTCTTTAGAAGTCTCACATGCTAGTTTAGCTTTCATGCAATGTTTCGTAAGGTAAAGATACAAATAGATAAAGTAATGTTTGATATTGCACAGAAACATGTAAATCTCGTACATGGAGAGTGTTGAGCAATTCCAAAGCATCAAAGTGGACCATTGTACTCTATTTGGTGTTCTTAGAAGTGTAACTTGCTAGTTTAGCTTTCGTGCAACATTTCGTAAGTTAACGATGCGAATAGACCAAGTTATGTTTGAAATTGCACAAAAACTTGTAAATCTCGTCCATGGAGAGTGTTGAGCAATTTCAAAGCATCAAAGTGGACCGTTGTACTCTATTTAGTGTTCTTAGAAGTCTAACATGCTAGTTTAGCCTTCGTCCAAGGTTTCATGAGGTAATGATGCGAATAGACCAAGTTATGTTTGAAATTGCACAAAAACGTGAATTGCTCGTCTAAGGAGAGAGTTAATGTTGAATATATGTTTGAGTGATTACAATGGCATGCTTGATTGAACTTTGATCTATTGATTGTATTGAGAAACATAGGTGCATATGCCTACTTGATTAGTTTAGGAATTCAAGACTTATATTAAATTAGTTCAATTGTGCTTATTTGATGATTTGATTATTGAACTAACGTGGACTAATTGCAAGAAACCCTAAAAGGGTTTACATAGCATGTCTTGAGTATGATTTGTGTGTAGGGTGACCAAAACGTAAATTAGTCCTAATGTCATCCTCGACCAACATTAGTGAAGGCTTAATCAGTGTCAAACATGATTAAGAAAGTCAATTTCGTGGTCAACATAAGTCAAGTTTTGCCAAAGATGTCTTGGAGCTTAATTGGGATCAATTGAAGTAAAATTAACTTTCTAGTCAAAGTCAGAATCAACGGACGTGACGTGGCAGCTGACATAGCATTGTTGACATGGCATTGATGACATAGAAAAGAAGACAAGTTAACCATAGTTACATCTTAACTAGAAGACTTGGAGCCAAAAGAGAAGACAAGGAAAAGTTAATTTGAAAGGAGGAGACAAGAGGTACAACAAGTCTTATGACAAGTTTTTCTCTTCACATGTGTGGGAAGCTTTATTTCAAAACCATTTCTCTTTCCCACCAAGACACTCCACATCCAATGGATCATATTCTCTCTACATCAAAATCACATTTTAATCCAATGGCCAAAGATTCAAGCTTTATTCTTATCTCTCCTACTTTACATCCTATGGCCAAAATTGAATCTTCATTTGATCTAAAGGCCATCATTTATTCCACCTAAGAGACAAACTTTTCTCAAGTCAATTGTTGTATCTTCCAAGATGCCTCTAAAAGTCTATATCCATCCAAAAGCCATGATTTACTCCACCTAAAAGACAAACTTTTCTCAAGTCAATTGTTGTATCTTCCAAGATGCCTCCAAAGTCTATATCCATCCAAAAGCCATTATTTCTTCCTACCAAAAGAGACTTGTTGTAAACATTTTCACACTTCTCTAAGCCTTCTAACGTCTCTAATGATCCAAGGGTCCATATCTTTCATATCAATCCAATGGCCCTCATTTCATGAGCTTACACTCCACAATTTTCTATAAAAACTAACTCTTTGTCTATGGTGCACATACTTGGCCGAAAATTACAATCTCTCTCTCTAGTGTTCTTCATCTTCTAAGCTTTCATTCTTTCACTCATTCATTCCTTGATTACATACTTGATTTTGAAGAGAGATCATACACACTAGCCAAGTAAAGCTTTATTGTTACTCTTGAGCCTTTCTTACTTGATTCTTATCATTTCCTCAAGAGCCATTTTCTTACTTGAACAATCTGATTTCCAGAACATAAATTGAGCCTGAACACTTACAAATCCAGCTACTAAAGAGCCAGCCTTTGAGCCTAAACTTATCTCATACCCGGCTATTCTTAGAGCCATTTTTGAGCTTGTATTTTGTTGATTAAGTTAGTGTGGTGAGCTACAAACCACACGGTGTGTAGAGTTTGGTGTGGTGAGCTATAAACCACACGGTGTGTAAAGTTTGGTGTTTGAGCTACAAAAACACTGGTTGTATGAGTTCCGCTTGACTCGGTTGAACAAGCTATAGTGGAGTGTTTGAAATTCCCAAGTGGGACTTGGGGAGTGGAGTAGGCTTGGGTTAAGCCGAACCACTATTAATCTCTTGCCTCTTTTACTTTCCAGCAATTTCAATTAGCATTGCATTCTCATATCATACATACTTGAAATTGATCATTTAGGTTGCTAGAGTCAAGCTTGTTCAATTAATTGTCAAATCTGATTTTGTGCCCTAATTACATTTGTTTTACAAGTGACATATACATACTTGATCATCTTGCTTGGTTCTTGATCTTAAAGTTATCTATCTTGCTTATATCAATTGTCCTTGACTTGCTTGAGCTTGTTTAATTGCTTTGTGCTCAAATCTGCCATTAGGAGAACATACAATCATATTAGGATTTTATATGTGATTTGCTCGAATTGATTGTTCAACTTGATTTATATACATCTACACTAGTACTCAATTTGATATTTAGCTTCCGCTTAGGGTGAAACTAAAAAAGAGGTGAACTAGTCTAAAATTGACTAAGGACACAATTCACCCCCCCTCTTGTGGTGCCATCCGATCCAACAAGTGGTATCGGAGCTTGTGTTCCCTTGCATATAGAAGTAATTTTCTTGTGCATTATTAGTGATTTATATGATGGCATCTACTAGTGGTAGACATGATCATGTGTTAGAGGGTCAATCTAGTGGTAGACCTCCATTCTTTAATGGAGAAGACTATGACCATTGGAAGATGAGAATGAAACTTTATTTCATGTCTCTTGATATTGATTTGTGGTATGTCATAGAGGATGGACCTTATGAGCCTACCATCACCACCAAGATCGGTGATGTCGAAAAAGAGATTTCAAAACCTAGGGATAAATGGGATGATAATGATAAGAAAAAGATTTCTTTGAATGCTAAAGCTATGTCTATTTTATTTAATGCATTGAATTCAATTGAAGCTAAACATATTTCTACATGCATTTCGGCTCAAGATATGTGGACTAGGTTAGAGATGAAACATGAGGGAACTAATCAAGTAAAGGAGTCTAAGATTAACATGCTCATGCATTCATATGAATTGTTCACTATGTTTCCACATGAGTCTATTACCGATATGGATATTAGACTAACCAAAATTCTGAATTCTCTTGAATCTTTAGGGAAGACATTCTCCAATCAAGAAAAGGTGCAAAAGTACTTGAGAAGTCTTCCGGAAGCATGGGATGCCAAAGTGACTGCCATCCAAGAAGCTAAAGATCTCAAAATTTTGAAGTTGGATGAGCTTGTAGGATCACTTCTGGTATATGAGACAAACTTGAAAGCAAGAGAAGCTCAAAAAGAGGACACCAAAAAGAAGAGCATTGCTTTTGCCTCCAAGGGTGATAGTGGAGATGATTTGAGTGATGAGGAAGTAGCCTTAATGACAAGGAGGTTCAAGAGATACTTGATAAACAAGAAGAAGCAAGGTGGTAGACCTTTTGGCCACTCAAAGAGGGACAACTTCAAATCTGGCCGTGGGAATCAAAGCGACTCCAAAGGGAACTATGAGGAGCAAGACAAAGATTTGAGGTGCTTTGAGTGTGGCAAGAAGGGGCACATGAAGTATGAGTGTCCAAAGAAGAAAGATAAGAGCAAGGAGCAAACCAAGAGAGCCTTCAAAGCTACATGGAGTGATTCGGACTCCGAAAGCACTTCAAGTGAGGATGAGGTTGCTAGACTTTGCTTGATGGCCAAAGGAAACTCATCCAATCCGGATGAGGAGGTAAACTCTTTTGATAATGATGATGATGATGTGTCTATTGATGATTTGCTTTCCTTACTCAATGACATGAATGCTAAGAATAGGAAAATGCATAAGGAAAAGAAACAATTGAAAAATGAGATTGATTATTTAAATGCTAAGGTAGAAGAGCATGGAAAGACCATTGATGATCTCAATGCTAAATGTGATGAAAAGTGCGATATGCTTGCTGCCATGTGTGCTAATAACATGTCTAAGTGTGATCATGAACCTTTGATTGAAGATTTGCAATTTAAACTTAGTACCTTGCAAGAAGAGTATGATGATTTGAAATTGATTGCTATTGTGCCTAATGAGAACCAAGAGTCACACGATGACTCTATTGTTCAAAATAAATTAGACGCTTTGAAATTGAGATATGAGGATCTAGAGAAATCTTTCTCGAAGTTTAGTGTGGGATCTTCTAGACTTGATTCACTCTTATCATGCCTTAGACAATCTTTGGACAAATCGGGTTTAGGTTATGTTGGTGATAATGTAAAATTGAAGAAATGTGATATGCATGATATTTCTACATCTTTTGTATCACATGGATATTTGCATTCCTTGAATGACATGAAGGAGGATTGTTTTCCTAAGAAAATGATTTTTTCACCTCCTAACTACAATGCTTTGAATGATATGCATGCTAGTACTTCGAAATCACATCATGAACATGTATCATTTGTCCAATCCGTGAGACATAGGCCTATTCCCATTAGGGGTGTGCCAAATCAGCCTTGGAAGAAGGATATCAAATCTGGTCCCAAGAGACCCGTAGGGTTTCCTAAGAAATTAGGGCAACCCATAAGGTATTCTAGGGCTCCTAGAGCTCCACAAGGCTCTATGTATGCTAGCACTTCATTTCATTCTTCAAATGATGCATATTTGCATAACTTGAATGCCAAAGTTTTTCCAAAGTTTCAATATGTGTTTGGCAAGAAAGTTAAGCAAATGTGGGTTCCAAAGGGAACCAAGATTCTTGATGCTAACCTCCTAGGACCCAAAAGAAATTGGGTACCTAAAGCGAATTGAACTAATGTAGGTGTTCTTGAAAATCAAAAGTTCTAAGGCTTCCAAGTGGTACTTGGATAGTGGTTGCTCAAGACACATGACCGGGAACTCAAGTTCTTTTTCTTCTCTCAAGAAGTTCTCTAATGGTGGTCATGTGACTTTTGGTGACAACAAGAAGGGTAGGATCCTTGGTCAAGGATCCATAGGTGATGTATCCTCTTTCTCTATCTCTAATGTGCAATTAGTTGATGGATTATCTTTTAACCTTCTTAGTATTTCTCAATTGTGTGATGGTGGCTTGCGCATATGTTTTGATGATTCAAAGTGTGAGTTTTTAAATGCCATGAATGAATGTGTGCTTGTAGGAAAAAGAGATGGTAATGTGTATTCTATTAATTTGAAAGACTTGAATGTTTGCAAACTTAAATGCTTGATTTCCAATGTTAGTGATGTGAATATTTGGCATAGAAGATTAGGACATATAGGAATTTCTACAATTGAAAAATTGGTTAGAAATAATCTTGTTAGAGGCATACCTTCTTTGAACTTTGACATGTATGATGCTTGTGAGCCATGCATTAGAGGAAAACACACTAGGGAGTCTTTCAAGTCTAAAAACCAGATTTCAACTACTAGGGTTTTAGAACTTTTGCATCTTGATTTGTTTGGTCCAAGTAGAGTTAAAAGTGTAGGTGGTAGATCCTATGCCTTTGTAATTGTTGATGATTATTCTAGATATACTTGGGTGATTTTCCTTGCACATAAACATGAGACCATTCATGAGTTTTCAAAACTAATCAAGAGGCTTCAAAATGAAAAGAACATAAGCATTAGCAAGATTAGGAGTGATCATGGAGGAGAATTTGATAATCATGCATTTATTGATTTATGTGATGAATATGGCATTAGACATGATTTCTCTTCACCTAGGACACCCCAACAAAATGGGGTGGTAGAAAGGAAGAATAGAACTTTACAAGAAATTGCTAGGACTATGCTTTGTGAACATGATTTGCCTAAGTTCTTGTGGGCTGAGGCCATTAATTGTGCATGCTATGTTACAAATAGGTTGTCTATTAGAAAGAAGATAAATAAGACACCTTATGAGATTTGGAATGATAGAAAACCTAAGGTTGACTACTTTAGAGTTTTTGGTTGCAAATGTTATGTACTAAACACTAAGGATGACTTAGATAAATTTGATGCAAAATCTACTCCTTATGTATTTGTTGGCTATGCTTTAACTTCTAGAGCTTATAGAGTTTACAATCCAAAGTCTAGGAGAATAGAAGAGTCCATTCATGTTAAATTTATTGAAACTCTTGCATTTGACCCTTTGCTTGAGAATGATGACATTGAGTTAGGTTTGGAGAAATTGAGCTTAAAAGATGATAAAGATGACTCTCCTACACCTGAAGATGATGGACCAAGCAAAGAGGGAGGAAATAAGCACGAGGAGACACAAAATAGTGATGCACCCGTGGGCTTGGAAGAAAGTGAGGTTGCACCCGTGGCCTCCAATAGTGAAACTACAGCTCCTACATCATGGTTGCAAGTGAAGGACAAACACAAGCATCCCAAACAACTCATAATTGGCGATTTGCATCAAGGGTAAGGACTCGTAGATCTCACTTAGCTCCTAATGATAATGATATGCATGCTAATGTTGTAGATAATGTGACTGCAAATTTAATGAATACTGCTTTAATTGTTGATGTGCATGGTTCTTATGCCTTAATTTCTCAAATAGAACCTAGAAACATTGATGATGCTTTGCTTGATGATAAATGGATTATTGCTATGCAAGATGAGTTGAATCAATTCACTAGGAATGAAGTTTGGCATTTAGTTCCAAGACCTAAAGACCAAACCATAATTGGAACTAAATGGGTGTTTAAGAACAAAATGAATGAAGATGGTGAAGTTATTAGAAACAAGGCTAGGTTGGTTGCACAAGGGTACAACCAAGAAGAAGGGATTGACTATGAAGAAACATTTGCCCCCGTAGCTAGGTTAGAAGCTATTAGGTTGCTTATGGCATTTGCATGTTTCAAAGGTTTTAAACTTTATCAAATGGATGTCAAAAGTGCATTTTTGAATGGTTTTATCAATGAGAATGTGTATGTAAAGCAACCACCCGGATTTGAAGATCCTAACTTTCCAAACCATGTTTATAAATTGACAAAAGCCTTGTATGGTTTGAAACAAGCACCTAGGGCATGGTATGATAGACTTTCCTCATTCTTAATTCAAAATGGTTTTAAAAGAGGAAGAATTGATAGCACTTTGTTCTTAAAGGAAAAAGGTCATGACATGCTTATTGTTCAAATATACGTAGATGACATTATATTTGGTGCTACTAATGATGCTATGTGCAAAGAATTTGAGTTGTGCATGAAAAGTGAATTTGAGATGTCTATGATGGGTGAACTTACCTTCTTTTTAGGACTACAAGTTAAACAAACTAAGGGAGGTATACATATTAGTCAAACTAAATATATTCATGATATGCTTAGAAAGTTTGGTTTTGATTCCTTGAACCCTTCTCCTACTCCTATGAGTGTGTCAACTAAACTTGAAAAAGATGAAGATGGACAACCTTATGATTCTAAAATGTATAGGTCCATGATTGGTTCACTTTTATATTTGACATCTAGTAGACCCGACATCATGTTTAGTGTATGCATGTGTGCTAGATTTCAAAGTCAACCTATGCATTCTCATTTCCTAGCGGTTAAGAGAATATTTAGGTACCTTAGGCATACATCAACTCTTGGCCTATGGTATGATAAAAATTCTTTGTTTGATTTATATGCATATAGTGATGCTGATTTTGCTGGGTGTAAGATAAATAGAAAGAGTACTTCGGGTACATGTCAATTCCTAGGGAGTATGCTTATTTCTTGGTTCTCCAAGAAACAACCTTGTGTAGCCCTATCTACCACCGAAGCCGAATATATGGCTGTAGGGAGTTGTTGTGCTCAACTCTTATGGATTAGACAACAACTAAATGATTTTGGACTTAAATTAAAAGATATTCCTATATATTGTGATAATACTAGTGCCATTAGCCTTTCTAAAAATCCGGTGCATCATTCTAAGGCTAAACATATTGAAATTAGGCATCATTTTATTAGAGACCATGTGACTCAAGGGACAATTAAATTAGATTATGTGAACACAATGAATCAACTTGCGGACATACTAACGAAACCTCTAAACCAAGAGAGATTTGAATTTTTAAGAGGTAATCTTGGCATGAGAATGATTCCTTGATATGTGTATGAATTTTATGCATTGCTTATATTGAACACCTTTTGGATGCATTTACAAAATAAAGAGGGAGAAATATACTTTGAACTTTAAAGTTTGATATGCATAGGTTAAGGGGGAGGAACTTGAATGTCATATTGTATAGACCTTGCCTATTGATACTTTATTTGTCTTGAATTGCAATTCCCTTGTGTTTATTGAAACATATGCTTATAGAAAGTTTATTTGTGTGAAGCATAATGTGAGGGGGAGAGTTTCTCATGTGAATTAAAGAAAATAGCTCAAAGTTACATAAGTTATTTTGTAATCATCAAAAGGGGGAGAATGTTGAATATATGTTTGAGTGATTACAATGGCATGCTTGATTGAACTTTGATCTATTGATTGTATTGAGAAACATAGGTGCATATGCCTACTTGATTAGTTTAGGAATTCAAGACTTATATTAAATTAGTTCAATTGTGCTTATTTGATGATTTGATTATTGAACTAACGTGGACTAATTGCAAGAAACCCTAAAAGGGTTTACATAGCATGTCTTGAGTATGATTTGTGTGTAGGGTGACCAAAACGTAAATTAGTCCTAATGTCATCCTCGACCAACATTAGTGAAGGCTTAATCAGTGTCAAACATGATTAAGAAAGTCAATTTCGTGGTCAACATAAGTCAAGTTTTGCCAAAGATGTCTTGGAGCTTAATTGGGATCAATTGAAGTAAAATTAACTTTCTAGTCAAAGTCAGAATCAACGGACGTGACGTGGCAGCTGACATAGCATTGTTGACATGGCATTGATGACATAGAAAAGAAGACAAGTTAACCATAGTTACATCTTAACTAGAAGACTTGGAGCCAAAAGAGAAGACAAGGAAAAGTTAATTTGAAAGGAGGAGACAAGAGGTACAACAAGTCTTATGACAAGTTTTTCTCTTCACATGTGTGGGAAGCTTTATTTCAAAACCATTTCTCTTTCCCACCAAGACACTCCACATCCAATGGATCATATTCTCTCTACATCAAAATCACATTTTAATCCAATGGCCAAAGATTCAAGCTTTATTCTTATCTCTCCTACTTTACATCCTATGGCCAAAATTGAATCTTCATTTGATCTAAAGGCCATCATTTATTCCACCTAAGAGACAAACTTTTCTCAAGTCAATTGTTGTATCTTCCAAGATGCCTCTAAAAGTCTATATCCATCCAAAAGCCATGATTTACTCCACCTAAAAGACAAACTTTTCTCAAGTCAATTGTTGTATCTTCCAAGATGCCTCCAAAGTCTATATCCATCCAAAAGCCATTATTTCTTCCTACCAAAAGAGACTTGTTGTAAACATTTTCACACTTCTCTAAGCCTTCTAACGTCTCTAATGATCCAAGGGTCCATATCTTTCATATCAATCCAATGGCCCTCATTTCATGAGCTTACACTCCACAATTTTCTATAAAAACTAACTCTTTGTCTATGGTGCACATACTTGGCCGAAAATTACAATCTCTCTCTCTAGTGTTCTTCATCTTCTAAGCTTTCATTCTTTCACTCATTCATTCCTTGATTACATACTTGATTTTGAAGAGAGATCATACACACTAGCCAAGTAAAGCGTTATTGTTACTCTTGAGCCTTTCTTACTTGATTCTTATCATTTCCTCAAGAGCCATTTTCTTACTTGAACAATCTGATTTCCAGAACATAAATTGAGCCCGAACACTTACAAATCCAGCTACTAAAGAGTCAGCCTTTGAGCCTAAACTTATCTCATACCCGGCTATTCTTAGAGCCATTTTTGAGCTTGTATTTTGTTGATTAAGTTAGTGTGGTGAGCTACAAACCACACGGTGTGTAGAGTTTGGTGTGGTGAGCTATAAACCACACGGTGTGTAAAGTTTGGTGTTTGAGCTACAAAAACACTGGTTGTATGAGTTCCGCTTGACTCGGTTGAACAAGCTATAGTGGAGTGTTTGAAATTCCCAAGTGGGACTTGGGGAGTGGAGTAGGCTTGGGTTAAGCCGAACCACTATTAATCTCTTGCCTCTTTTACTTTCCAGCAATTTCAATTAGCATTGCATTCTCATATCATACATACTTGAAATTGATCATTTAGGTTGCTAGAGTCAAGCTTGTTCAATTAATTGTCAAATCTGATTTTGTGCCCTAATTACATTTGTTTTACAAGTGACATATACATACTTGATCATCTTGCTTGGTTCTTGATCTTAAAGTTATCTATCTTGCTTATATCAATTGTCCTTGACTTGCTTGAGCTTGTTTAATTGCTTTGTGCTCAAATCTGCCATTAGGAGAACATACAATCATATTAGGATTTTATATGTGATTTGCTCGAATTGATTGTTCTACTTGATTTATATACATCTACACTAGTACTCAATTTGGTATTTAGCTTCCGCTTAGGGTGAAACTAAAAAAGAGGTGAACTAGTCTAAAATTGACTAAGAACACAATTCACCCCCCCTCTTGTGGTGCCATCCGATCCAACAGTTAAGCTATTCCAAGGCATCAAATTGGACCATTGTACTCTATTTAGTGTTCTTAGAAGTCTAACATGTTAGTTTAGCCTTCGTGCAAGGTTTCGTGAGGTAAAGATGCGAATAGACTAAGTTATGTTGAAATAGCACAAAAAGTGAAAAGCTCGTCTATAGAGAGAGTTGAGCAATTCCAAAGCCTCAAAGTGGACCGTTGTACTCTATTTAGTGTACTTTGAAGTCTAACATGCTAGTTTAGCCTTCGTGCAATGTTTCGTACGGTAAAGATACAAAAAGATCAAGTAATGTTTGAAATTGTACAAAAACATGTAAATCTCGTATATGGAGAGTGTTGAGCAATTCCAAAGCATCAAAGTGGACCGTAGTACTCTATTTGGTGTTCTTAGAAGTCTAACTTGCTAGTTTAGCTTTCGTGCAACGTTTCGTAAGTTAAGGATGCGAATAGACCAAGTTATATTTGAAATTGCAGAAAAACTTGTAAATCTCGTCCATGGAGAGTGGTGAGTAATTCCAAAGCATCAAAGTGGACCGTTGTACTATATTTAGTGTTCTTAGAAGTCTAACATGCTAGTTTAGCTTTCGTGCAATGTTTCATTAGTTAAAGACGCGAATAGACCAAGTTATGTTTGAAAATGCACAAAAACGTCAATTGCTCGTCTTTGGTGAGAGTTGAGCAATTCCAAAGCTTCAAAGTGGACCGTTGTACTCTATTTAGTGTCTTTAGAAGTCTAACATGCTAGTTTAGCCTTCATGCAATGTTTCGTAAGGTAAAGATACGAATAGATAAAGTAATGTTTGAAATTGCACAGAAACGTGTAAATCTCATCCATGGAGAGTGTTGAGCAATTCCAAAGCATCAAAGTGGACCGTAGTACTCTATTTGGTGTTCTTAGAAGTCTAACTTGCTAGTTTAGCTTTCGTGCAACGTTTCGTAAGTTAAGGATGCGAATAGACCAAGTTATGTTTGAAATTGCACAAAAACTTGTAAATCTCGTCCATGGAGAGTGGTGAGGAATGCCAAAGCATCAAAGTGGACCGTTGTACTCTATTTAGTGTTCTTAGAAGTCTAACATGCTAGTTTAGCCTTCGTGCAAGGTTTCGTGAGGTAAAGATGCGAATAGACCAAGTTATGTTCGAAATTGCACAAAAACGTGAATTGCTCGTCTATGGAGAGAGTTAAGTTATTCCAAAGCATCAAATTGCACCACTGTACTCTATTTAGTGTTCTTAGAAGTATAACATGCTAGTTTAGCCTTCGTGCAAGGGTTCGTGAGGTAAAGATGCAAATAGACCAAGTAATGTTTGAAATGGCACAGAAACGTGTAAATCTTGTCCATGGAGAGTGTTGAGCAATTCCAAAGCATCAAAGTGGACCGTTGTACTATATTTGGTGTTCTTAGAAGTCTAACTTGCTACTCTAGCTTTCGTGCAACGTTTCGTCAGATAAAGATGCTAATAGACCAATTTATGTTTAAAATGGCACAAAAACGTGTAAAGCTCGTCCATCGAGAGAGTTAAGCAATTTCAAAGCATCAAAGTGGACCGTTCTAATTTATTTGTTGTCATTAGAAGTCTAAGTTGCTAGTTTAGCTTTCGTGCAATGTTTCATCAGTTAAAGATGCGAATATACCAAGTTATGTTTGAAATTGCACAAAAACGTCAATTGCTCGTCTTTGGTGAGAGTTGAACAATTCCAAAGCTTCAAAGTGGACCGTTGTATTCTATTTAGTGTCTTTAGAAGTCTCACATGCTAGTTTAGCTTTCATGCAATGTTTCGTAAGGTAAAGATACAAATAGATAAAGTAATGTTTGAAATTGCACAGAAACGTGTAAATCTCGTCCATGGAGAGTGTTGAGCAATTCCAAAGCATCAAAGTGGACCGTTGTACTCCATTTAGTGTTCTTAGCAGTCTAACATGATAGTTTAGCCTTCGTGCAAGGTTTCGTGAGGCAAAGATGCGAATAGACCAAGTTATGTTGAAATTGCACAAAAACGTGAAAAAATCATCTATGGAGAGACTTGAGCTATTCCAAAGCTTCTAAGTGGACCGTTGTACTCTATTAACTGTGCTTAGAAGTGTAACATGCTAGTTTAGCCTTCGTGCAATGTTTCATGAGGTAAAGATACGAATAGACCAAGTTATGTTGAACTTATACAAAAAGTGAAAAGCTCGTCTATGGAGAGACTTGAGCAATTCCAAAGCTTCAAAGTGGACCGTTGTACTCTATTTGGTGTCCTTTGAAGTCTAACATGCTAGTTTAACCTTCGCACAATGTTTCGTATGGTAAAGATGCGAATAGAACAAGTTATGTTGAAATTACACAAAAGTGAAAAGCTCGTCTATGGAGAGACTTGAGCAATTCCAAAGCTTCAAACTGGACCGTTGTACTCTATTTAGTGTCCTTTGAAGTATAACATGCCAGTTTAGGCTTCGTGCAAGGTTTCGTGAGGTAAAGCTACGAATAGATAAAGTAATGTTTGCTGGGTGTAAAATAAATAGAAAGAGTACTTCGGGTACATGTCAATTTATAGGAAGTATGCTTATTTCTTGGTTCTCCAAGAAACAACCTTGTGTAGCCCTATCTACCACCGAAGCTGAATATATGGCTATAGGAAGTTGTTGTGCTCAACTTTTATGGATTAGACAACAACTAAATGATTTTGGACTTAAATTGAAAGATATTCCTATATATTGTGATAATACTAGTGCCATTAGCCTTTCTAAAAATCCGGTGCATCATTCTAAGGCTAAACATATTGAAATTAGGCATCATTTTATTAGAGACCATGTGACTCAAGGGACAATTAAATTAGATTATGTGGACACAATGAACCAACTTGCGGACATACTAACGAAACCTCTAAACCAAGAGAGATTTGAATTTTTAAGAGGTAATCTTGGCATGAGAATGAGTCCTTGATATGTGTATGAAATTTATGCATTGTTTATATTGAACACCTTTTGGATGCATTTACAAAATAAAGGGGGAGAAATATAGAACTTTAAACTTTAAAGTTTGGTATGCATAGGTTAAGGGGGATGAACTTGAATGTCATATTGTATAAACCTTGCCTATTGATACTTTACTTGTCTTGAATTGCAATTCCCTTGTGTTTATTGAAACATATGCTTATAAGAAGTTTATTTGTGTGAAGCATAATGTGAGGGGGAGAGTTTCTCATGTGAATTAAAGAAAATAGCTCAAAGTTACATAAGTTATTTTGTAATCATCAAAAGGGGGAGAATGTTGAATATATGTTTGAGTGATTACAACGGCATGTTTTGATTGAACTTTGATCTATTGATTGTATTAAGAAACCTAGGTGCATATGTCTACTTGATTAGTTTAGGAATTCAAGACTTATATTAAACTAGTTCAATTGTGCTTATTTGATGATTTGATTATTGAACTAACATGAACTAATTGCAAGAAATCCTAAAAGGGTTTACATAGCATGTCTTGAGTTTAATTGTGTGTAGGATGATCAAGTTGGCCATGTATCAACATGGTGACCTTAACCGAACTGTAATGAAGACTTAATCAGTGTCAAACATGATTAAGAAAGTCAATTTCGTGGTCAACATAATCAAGTTTTTGCCAAAGATGTCTTGAAGCTTAATTGGGATCAATTGAAGTAAAATTAACTTTCTAGTCAAAGTCAGAATCGACGGACGTGACGTGGCAGCTGACATGGCATTGTTGACACGGCATTAATGACATGGCATTGATGACATGGCAAAGAAGACAAGTTAACCATAGTTACATCTTAACTGGAAGACTTGGAGCCAAAAAGAGAAGAGAAGGAAAAGTTAATTTGAAAGGAGGAGACAAGAGGTACAACAAGTCTTATGACAAGTTTTTCTCTTCACATGTGTGGGAAGCTTTCTTTCAAAACCATTTCTCTTTCCCACCAAGACACTCCACATCCAATGTATCATATTCTCTCTACATCAAAATCACAATTTAATCCAATGGCCAAAGATTCAAGCTTTATTCTTATCTCTCCTACTTTACATCCTATGGCCAAAATTGAATCTTCATTTGATCCAAAGGCCATCATTTATTCCACCTAAGAGACAAACTTTTGTCAAGTCAATTGTTGTATCTTTCAAGATGCATCTAAAGTCTATATCCATCCAAAAGCCATGATTTAGTCCACCTAAAAGACAAACTTTTCTCAAGTCAATTGTTGTATATTCCAAGATGCCTCCAAAGTCTATATCCATCCAAAAGCCATTATTTCTTCCTACCAAAAGAGACTTGTTGTAAACATTTTCACACTTCTCTAAGCCTTCTAACGTCTCTAATGATCCAAGGGTCCATATCTTTCATATCAATCCAATGGCCCTCATTTCATGAGCTTACACTCCACAAGTTTCTATAAAAACTAACTCTTTTTCTATGGTGCACATACTTGGCCGAAAATTACTCTTTCTCTCTCTAGTGTTCTTCATCTTCTAAGCTTTCATTCTTTCACTCATTCATTCCTTGATTACATACTTGATTTTGAAGAGAGATCATACACACTAGCCAAGTAAAGCGTTATTGTTACTCTTGAGCCTTTCTTACTTGATTCTTATCATTTCCTCAAGAGCCATTTTCTTACTTGAACAATCTGATTTCCAGAACATAAATTGAGCCCGAACACTTACAAATCCAGCTACTAAAGAGCCAGCCTTTGAGCCTAAACTTATCTCATACCCGGCTATTCTTAGAGCCATTTTTGAGCTTGTATTTTGTTGATTAAGTTAGTGTGGTGAGCTACAAACCACACGGTGTGTAGAGTTTGGTGTGGTGAGCTATAAACCACACGGTGTGTAAAGTTTGGTGTTTGAGCTACAAAAACACTGGTTGTATGAGTTCCGCTTGACTCGGTTGAACAAGCTATAGTGGAGTGTTTGAAATTCCCAAGTGGGACTTGGGGAGTGGAGTAGGCTTGGGTTAAGCCGAACCACTATTAATCTCTTGCCTCTTTTACTTTCCAGCAATTTCAATTAGCATTGCATTCTCATATCATACATACTTGAAATTGATCATTTAGGTTGCTAGAGTCAAGCTTGTTCAATTAATTGTCAAATCTGATTTTGTGCCCTAATTACATTTGTTTTACAAGTGACATATACATACTTGATCATCTTGCTTGGTTCTTGATCTTAAAGTTATCTATCTTGCTTATATCAATTGTCCTTGACTTGCTTGAGCTTGTTTAATTGCTTTGTGCTCAAATCTGCCATTAGGAGAACATACAATCATATTAGGATTTTATATGTGATTTGCTCGAATTGATTGTTCTACTTGATTTATATACATCTACACTAGTACTCAATTTGGTATTTAGCTTCCGCTTAGGGTGAAACTAAAAAAGAGGTGAACTAGTCTAAAATTGACTAAGAACACAATTCACCCCCCCTCTTGTGGTGCCATCCGATCCAACAGTTAAGCTATTCCAAGGCATCAAATTGGACCATTGTACTCTATTTAGTGTTCTTAGAAGTCTAACATGTTAGTTTAGCCTTCGTGCAAGGTTTCGTGAGGTAAAGATGCGAATAGACTAAGTTATGTTGAAATAGCACAAAAAGTGAAAAGCTCGTCTATAGAGAGAGTTGAGCAATTCCAAAGCCTCAAAGTGGACCGTTGTACTCTATTTAGTGTACTTTGAAGTCTAACATGCTAGTTTAGCCTTCGTGCAATGTTTCGTACGGTAAAGATACAAAAAGATCAAGTAATGTTTGAAATTGTACAAAAACATGTAAATCTCGTATATGGAGAGTGTTGAGCAATTCCAAAGCATCAAAGTGGACCGTAGTACTCTATTTGGTGTTCTTAGAAGTCTAACTTGCTAGTTTAGCTTTCGTGCAACGTTTCGTAAGTTAAGGATGCGAATAGACCAAGTTATATTTGAAATTGCAGAAAAACTTGTAAATCTCGTCCATGGAGAGTGGTGAGTAATTCCAAAGCATCAAAGTGGACCGTTGTACTATATTTAGTGTTCTTAGAAGTCTAACATGCTAGTTTAGCTTTCGTGCAATGTTTCATTAGTTAAAGACGCGAATAGACCAAGTTATGTTTGAAAATGCACAAAAACGTCAATTGCTCGTCTTTGGTGAGAGTTGAGCAATTCCAAAGCTTCAAAGTGGACCGTTGTACTCTATTTAGTGTCTTTAGAAGTCTAACATGCTAGTTTAGCCTTCATGCAATGTTTCGTAAGGTAAAGATACGAATAGATAAAGTAATGTTTGAAATTGCACAGAAACGTGTAAATCTCATCCATGGAGAGTGTTGAGCAATTCCAAAGCATCAAAGTGGACCGTAGTACTCTATTTGGTGTTCTTAGAAGTCTAACTTGCTAGTTTAGCTTTCGTGCAACGTTTCGTAAGTTAAGGATGCGAATAGACCAAGTTATGTTTGAAATTGCACAAAAACTTGTAAATCTCGTCCATGGAGAGTGGTGAGGAATGCCAAAGCATCAAAGTGGACCGTTGTACTCTATTTAGTGTTCTTAGAAGTCTAACATGCTAGTTTAGCCTTCGTGCAAGGTTTCGTGAGGTAAAGATGCGAATAGACCAAGTTATGTTCGAAATTGCACAAAAACGTGAATTGCTCGTCTATGGAGAGAGTTAAGTTATTCCAAAGCATCAAATTGCACCACTGTACTCTATTTAGTGTTCTTAGAAGTATAACATGCTAGTTTAGCCTTCGTGCAAGGGTTCGTGAGGTAAAGATGCAAATAGACCAAGTAATGTTTGAAATGGCACAGAAACGTGTAAATCTTGTCCATGGAGAGTGTTGAGCAATTCCAAAGCATCAAAGTGGACCGTTGTACTATATTTGGTGTTCTTAGAAGTCTAACTTGCTACTCTAGCTTTCGTGCAACGTTTCGTCAGATAAAGATGCTAATAGACCAATTTATGTTTAAAATGGCACAAAAACGTGTAAAGCTCGTCCATCGAGAGAGTTAAGCAATTTCAAAGCATCAAAGTGGACCGTTCTAATTTATTTGTTGTCATTAGAAGTCTAAGTTGCTAGTTTAGCTTTCGTGCAATGTTTCATCAGTTAAAGATGCGAATATACCAAGTTATGTTTGAAATTGCACAAAAACGTCAATTGCTCGTCTTTGGTGAGAGTTGAACAATTCCAAAGCTTCAAAGTGGACCGTTGTATTCTATTTAGTGTCTTTAGAAGTCTCACATGCTAGTTTAGCTTTCATGCAATGTTTCGTAAGGTAAAGATACAAATAGATAAAGTAATGTTTGAAATTGCACAGAAACGTGTAAATCTCGTCCATGGAGAGTGTTGAGCAATTCCAAAGCATCAAAGTGGACCGTTGTACTCTATTTGATGTTCTTAGAAGTGTAACTTGTTAGTTTAGCTTTCGTGCAACGTTTCGTAAGTTAACGATGCGAATAGACCAAGTTATGTTTGAAATTGCACAAAAACTTGTAAATCTCGTCCATGGAGAGTGTTGAGCAATTCCAAAGCATCAAAGTGGACCGTTGTACTCCATTTAGTGTTCTTAGCAGTCTAACATGATAGTTTAGCCTTCGTGCAAGGTTTCGTGAGGCAAAGATGCGAATAGACCAAGTTATGTTGAAATTGCACAAAAACGTGAAAAAATCATCTATGGAGAGACTTGAGCTATTCCAAAGCTTCTAAGTGGACCGTTGTACTCTATTAACTGTGCTTAGAAGTGTAACATGCTAGTTTAGCCTTCGTGCAATGTTTCATGAGGTAAAGATACGAATAGACCAAGTTATGTTGAACTTATACAAAAAGTGAAAAGCTCGTCTATGGAGAGACTTGAGCAATTCCAAAGCTTCAAAGTGGACCGTTGTACTCTATTTGGTGTCCTTTGAAGTCTAACATGCTAGTTTAACCTTCGCACAATGTTTCGTATGGTAAAGATGCGAATAGAACAAGTTATGTTGAAATTACACAAAAAGTGAAAAGCTCGTCTATGGAGAGACTTGAGCAATTCCAAAGCTTCAAACTGGACCGTTGTACTCTATTTAGTGTCCTTTGAAGTATAACATGCCAGTTTAGGCTTCGTGCAAGGTTTCGTGAGGTAAAGCTACGAATAGATAAAGTAATGTTTGCTGGGTGTAAAATAAATAGAAAGAGTACTTCGGGTACATGTCAATTTATAGGAAGTATGCTTATTTCTTGGTTCTCCAAGAAACAACCTTGTGTAGCCCTATCTACCACCGAAGCTGAATATATGGCTATAGGAAGTTGTTGTGCTCAACTTTTATGGATTAGACAACAACTAAATGATTTTGGACTTAAATTGAAAGATATTCCTATATATTGTGATAATACTAGTGCCATTAGCCTTTCTAAAAATCCGGTGCATCATTCTAAGGCTAAACATATTGAAATTAGGCATCATTTTATTAGAGACCATGTGACTCAAGGGACAATTAAATTAGATTATGTGGACACAATGAACCAACTTGCGGACATACTAACGAAACCTCTAAACCAAGAGAGATTTGAATTTTTAAGAGGTAATCTTGGCATGAGAATGAGTCCTTGATATGTGTATGAAATTTATGCATTGTTTATATTGAACACCTTTTGGATGCATTTACAAAATAAAGGGGGAGAAATATAGAACTTTAAACTTTAAAGTTTGGTATGCATAGGTTAAGGGGGAGGAACTTGAATGTCATATTGTATAAACCTTGCCTATTGATACTTTACTTGTCTTGAATTGCAATTCCCTTGTGTTTATTGAAACATATGCTTATAAGAAGTTTATTTGTGTGAAGCATAATGTGAGGGGGAGAGTTTCTCATGTGAATTAAAGAAAATAGCTCAAAGTTACATAAGTTATTTTGTAATCATCAAAAGGGGGAGAATGTTGAATATATGTTTGAGTGATTACAACGGCATGTTTTGATTGAACTTTGATCTATTGATTGTATTAAGAAACCTAGGTGCATATGTCTACTTGATTAGTTTAGGAATTCAAGACTTATATTAAACTAGTTCAATTGTGCTTATTTGATGATTTGATTATTGAACTAACATGAACTAATTGCAAGAAATCCTAAAAGGGTTTACATAGCATGTCTTGAGTTTAATTGTGTGTAGGATGATCAAGTTGGCCATGTATCAACATGGTGACCTTAACCGAACTGTAATGAAGACTTAATCAGTGTCAAACATGATTAAGAAAGTCAATTTCGTGGTCAACATAATCAAGTTTTGCCAAAGATGTCT
The DNA here is from genome assembly GCF_013401445.1 of Tripterygium wilfordii. Classification (NCBI taxonomy): domain Eukaryota; kingdom Viridiplantae; phylum Streptophyta; class Magnoliopsida; order Celastrales; family Celastraceae; genus Tripterygium; species Tripterygium wilfordii. The sequence continues at coordinate 8,475,752 of NC_052250.1, forward strand.
TGAAGCTTAATTGGGATCAATTGAAGTAAAATTAACTTTCTAGTCAAAGTCAGAATCGACGGACGTGACGTGGCAGCTGACATGGCATTGTTGACACGGCATTAATGACATGGCATTGATGACATGGCAAAGAAGACAAGTTAACCATAGTTACATCTTAACTGGAAGACTTGGAGCCAAAAAGAGAAGAGAAGGAAAAGTTAATTTGAAAGGAGGAGACAAGAGGTACAACAAGTCTTATGACAAGTTTTTCTCTTCACATGTGTGGGAAGCTTTCTTTCAAAACCATTTCTCTTTCCCACCAAGACACTCCACATCCAATGTATCATATTCTCTCTACATCAAAATCACATTTTAATCCAATGGCCAAAGATTCAAGCTTTATTCTTATCTCTCCTACTTTACATCCTATGGCCAAAATTGAATCTTCATTTGATCCAAAGGCCATCATTTATTCCACCTAAGAGACAAACTTTTGTCAAGTCAATTGTTGTATCTTTCAAGATGCATCTAAAGTCTATATCCATCCAAAAGCCATGATTTAGTCCACCTAAAAGACAAACTTTTCTCAAGTCAATTGTTGTATATTCCAAGATGCCTCCAAAGTCTATATCCATCCAAAAGCCATTATTTCTTCCTACCAAAAGAGACTTGTTGTAAACATTTTCACACTTCTCTAAGCCTTCTAACGTCTCTAATGATCCAAGGGTCCATATCTTTCATATCAATCCAATGGCCCTCATTTCATGAGCTTACACTCCACAAGTTTCTATAAAAACTAACTCTTTTTCTATGGTGCACATACTTGGCCGAAAATTACTCTTTCTCTCTTAAGTGTTCTTCATCTTCTAAGCTTTCATTCTTTCACTCATTCATTCCTTGATTACATACTTGATTTTGAAGAGAGATCATACACACTAGCCAAGTAAAGCTTTATTGTTACTCTTGAGCCTTTCCTACCAGATTCTTATCATTTCCTCAAGAGCCATTTTCTTGCTTGCACAATCTGATTTCCAGAACATAAAGAGCCACATTTGAGCCTAAACACTTCCATATCTAGCTACTCAAAGAGCCATACCTTGAGCTTAAACTACTTCTCTACCCGGCTGCCATAAAGAGCCTATGAGAATTCAACTTGTTGATTTGTGTTCTCGGTGAGACCGAGGTGTATTATTGATTAAGTTAGTGTGGTGAGCTACAAACCACACGGTGTGTAGAGTTTGGTGTGGTGAGCTACAAACCACACGGTGTGTAGAGTTTGGTGTGGTGAGCTACAAACCACACGGTGTGTAGAGTTTGGTGTTTGAGCTACAAAAACAACGGTTGTAAGAGTTCCGCTTGACTCGGTTGAACAAGCCATATTGGAGTGTTTGAAATTCCCAAGTGGGACTTGGGGAGTGGAGTAGGCTTGGGTTAAGCCAAACCACTATAAATCTCTTGCCTCTTTTACTTTCCAGCAATTTCAATTAGCATTGCATTCTCATATCATACATACTTGAAATTGGATATTTAGGTTGCTAGATTCAAGTTTGTTTAAATTGATTGTTCTCCTTGACTCATATACATATACACTAGAACTTAATTTGGTATTTAGCTTCCGCTTAGGGTGAAATTTGATAGAATTCATTGAAACCGAAAAAGGAGTGACCTAGTCTAATTTAACTAAGGACACAATTCACCCCCCCTCTTGTGGTGCCATACATCCTAACAAGTTGTATTCTATTTAGTGTCTTTAGAAGTCTCACATGCTAGTTTCGCTTTCATGCAATGTTTCGTAAGGTAAAGATACAAATAGATAAAGTAATGTTTGAAATTGCACAGAAACGTGTAAATCTCGTCCATGGAGAGTGTTGAGCAATTCCAAAGCATCAAAGTGGACCGTTGTACTCTATTTGGTGTTCTTAGAAGTCTAACTTGCTACTCTAGCTTTCGTGCAACGTTTCGTCAGATAAAGATGCTAATAGACCAATTTATGTTTGAAATGGCACAAAAACGTGTAAAGCTCGTCTATCGAGAGAGTTAAGCAATTCGAAAGCATCAAAGTCGACCGTTCTACTCTATTTGGTGTTATTAGAAGTCTAAGTTGCTAGTTTAGCTTTCGTGCAATGTTTCATCAGTTAAAGATGCGAATAGACCAAGTTATGTTTGAAATTGCACAAAAACGTCAATTGCTCGTCTTTGGTGAGAGTTGAGCAATTCCAAAGCTTCAAAGTGGACCGTTGTATTCTATTTAGTGTCTTTAGAAGTCTCGCATGCTAGTTTAGCTTTCATGCAATATTTCGTAAGGAAAAGATACAAATAGATAAACTAATGTTTGAAATTGCACAGAAACGTGTAAATCTCGTCCATGGAGAGTGTTGAGCAATTCCAAAGCATCAAAGTGGACCGTTGTACTCTATTTGGTGTTCTTAAAAGTGTAACTTGCTAGTTTAGCTTTCGTGCAACGTTTCGTAAGTTAACGATACGAATAGACCAAGTTATGTTTGAAATTGCACAAAAACTTGTAAATCTCGTCCATGGATAGTGTTGAGCAATTCCAAAGCATCAAAGTGGACCGTTGTATTCTATTTGGTGTTCTTAGAAGTCTAACTTGCTACTCTAGCTTTCGTGCAACGTTTCGTCAGATAAAGATGCTAATAGACGAATTTATGTTTGAAATGGCACAAAAACGTGTAAGCTCGTCTATCGAGAGAGTTAAGCAATTCCAAAGCATCAAAGTGGACCGTTCTACTCTATTTGGTGTTATTAGAAGTCTAAGTTGCTAGTTTAGCTTTTGTGCAATGTTTCATCAGTTAAAGATGGGAATAGACCAAGTTATGTTTGAAATTGCACAAAAACGTCAATTGCTCGTCTTTGGTGAGAGTTGAGCAATTCCAAAGTCTCAAAGTGGACCGTATTTAGTGTGTTTAGAAGTCTCACATGCTAGTTTAGCTTTCATGCAATGTTTCGTAAGGTAAAGATACAAATATATAAAGTAATGTTTGAAATTGCACAGAAACGTGTAAATCTCGTCCATGGAGAGTGTTGAGCAATTCCAAAGCATCAAAGTGGACCGTTGTACTCTATTTGGTGTTCTTAGAAGTCTAACTTGCTACTCTAGCTTTCGTGCAACGTTTCGTCAGATAAAGATGCTAATAGACCAATTTATGTTTGAAATGGCACAAAAACTTGTAAAGCTCGTCTATCGAAAGAGTTAAGCAATTCTAAAGCATCAAAGTCGACCGTTCTACTCTATTTGGTGTTATTAGAAGTCTAAGTTGCTAGTTTAGCTTTCGTGCAATGTTTCATCAGTTAAAGATGCGAATAGACCAAGTTATGTTTGAAATTGCACAAAAACGTCAATTGCTCGTCTTTGGTGAGAGTTGAGCAATTCCAAAGCTTCAAAGTGGACCGTTGTATTCTATTTAGTGTCTTTAGAAGTCTCGCATGCTAGTTTAGCTTTCATGCAATATTTCGTAAGGTAAAGATACAAATAGATAAACTAATGTTTGAAATTGCACAGAAACGTGTAAATCTCATCCATGGAGAGTGTTGAGCAATTCCAAAGCATCAAAGTGGACCGTTGTACTCTATTTGGTGTTCTTAAAAGTGTAACTTGCTAGTTTAGCTTTCGTGCAACGTTTCGTAAGTTAACGATGCGAATAGACCAAGTTATGTTTGAAATTGCACAAAAACTTGTAAATCTCGTCCATGGATAGTGTTGAGCAATTCCAAAGCATCAAAGTGGACCGTTGTATTCTATTTGGTGTTCTTAGAAGTCTAACTTGCTACTCTAGCTTTCGTGCAACGTTTCGTCAGATAAAGATGCTAATAGACGAATTTATGTTTGAAATGGCACAAAAACGTGTAAGCTCGTCTATCGAGAGAGTTAAGCAATTCCAAAGCATCAAAGTGGACCGTTCTACTCTATTTGGTGTTATTAGAAGTCTAAGTTGCTAGTTTAGCTTTTGTGCAATGTTTCATCAGTTAAAGATGGGAATAGACCAAGTTATGTTTGAAATTGCACAAAAACGTCAATTGCTCGTCTTTGGTGAGAGTTGAGCAGTTCCAAAGCTTCAAAGTGGACCGTCGTATTCTATTTTGTGTCTTTAGAAGTCTCACATGCTAGTTTAGCTTTCATGCAATGTTTCGTAAGGTAAAGATACAAATAGATAAACTAATGTTTGAAATTGCACAGAAACGTGTAAATCTCGTCCATGGAGAGTGTTGAGCAATTCCAAAGCATCAAAGTGGACCGTTGTACTCTATTTGGTGTTCTTAGAAGTCTAACTTGCTACTCTAGCATTCGTGCAACGTTTCGTCAGATAAAGATGCTAGTGGACCAATTTATGTTTGAAATGGCACAAAAACGTGTAAAGCTCGTCTATCGAGAGAGTTAAGCAATTCTAAAGCATCAAAGTCGACCGTTCTACTCTATTTGGTATTATTTGAAGTCCAAGTTGCTAGTTTAGCTTTCGTACAATGTTTCGTAAGGTAAAGATACAAATATATAAAGTAATGTTTGAAATTGCACAGAAACGTGTAAATCTCGTCCATGGAGAGTGTTGAGCAATTCCAAAGCATCAAAGTGGACCGTTGTACTCTATTTGGTGTTCTTAGAAGTCTAACTTGCTACTCTAGCATTCGTGCAACGTTTCGTCAGATAAAGATGCTAGTGGACCAATTTATGTTTGAAATGGCACAAAAACGTGTAAAGCTCGTCTATCGAGAGAGTTAAGCAATTCTAAAGCATCAAAGTCGACCATTCTACTCTATTTGGTATTATTTGAAGTCCAAGTTGCTAGTTTAGCTTTCGTGCAATGTTTCATCAGTTAAAGATGCGAATAGACCAAGTTATGTTTGAAATTGCACAAAAACGTCAATTGCTCGTCTTTGGTGAGAGTTGAACAGTTCCAAAGCTTCAAAGTGGACCGTCGTATTCTATTTAGTGTCTTTAGAAGTCTCACATGCTAGTTTAGCTTTCATGCAATGTTTCGTAAGGTAAAGATACAAATAGATAAACTAATGTTTGAAATTGCACAGAAACGTGTAAATCTCGTCCATGGAGAGTGTTGAGCAATTCCAATGCATCAAAGTGGACCGTTGTACTCTATTTAGTGTTCTTAGCAGTCTAACATGATAGTTTAGCCTTCGTGCAAGGTTTCGTGAGGCAAAGATGCGAACAGACCAAGTTATGTTGAAATTGCACAAAAACGTGAAAAAATCGTCTATGGAGAGACTTGAGCTATTCCAAAGCTTCTAAGTGGACCGTTGTACTCTATTTACTGTGCTTAGAAGTCTAACATGCTAGTTTAGCCTTTGTGCAATGTTTCATGAGGTAAAGATGCGAATAGACCAAGTTATGTTGAAATTACACAAAAAGTGAAAAGCTCGTCTATGGAGAGACTTGAGCAATTCCAAAGTTTCAAAGTGAACCGTTGTACTCTATTTAGTGTCCTTTGAAGTCTAACATGCTAGTTTAGCCTTCGCACAAGGTTTCGTGAGGTGAAGATACGAATAGATAAAGTAATGTTTGAAATTCCACAGAAACGTGTAAACCTTGTCCATGGAGAGTGTTGAGCAATTCCAGAGCATCAAAGTGGACCGTTGTACTCTATTTGGTGTTCTTAGCAGTCTAACATGATAGTTTAGCCTTCGTGCAACGTTTCGTAAGTTAACGATGCGAATAGAACAAGTTATATTTGAAATTGCACAAAAACTTGTAAATCTCGTCCATGGAGAGTGTTGAGCAATTCCAAAGCATCAAAGTGGACCGTTGTACTCTATTTAGTGTTCTTAGCAGTCTAACATGATAGTTTAGCCTTCGTGCAAGGTTTCGTGAGACAAAGATGCGAATAGACCAAGTTATGTTGAAATTGCACAAAAACGTGAAAAGCTCGTCTATAGAGAGAGTTGAGCAATTCCAAAGCTTCAAAGTGGACCGTTGTACTCTATTTACTGTGGTAGAATTCTAACATGCTAGTTTAGCCTTCGTGCAATGTTTCATGAGGTAAAGATGCGAATAGACCAAGTTATGTTGAAATTACACAAAAAGTGAACAGCTCGTCTATGGAGAGACTTGAGCAGTTCCAAAGCTTTAAAGAGGACCGTTGTACTCTATTTAGTGTCCTTTGAAGTCTAACATGCTAGTTTAGCCTTCGCACAATGTTTCGTATGGTAAAGATGCGAATAGACCAAGTTATGTTGAAATTACACAAAAAGTGAAAAGCTCGTCTATGGAGAGACTTGAGCAATTCCAAAGCTTCAAAGTGGACCGTTATACTCTATTTAGTGTCCTTTGAACTCTAACATGCTAGTTTACCCTTCGTGCAAGGTTTCGTGAGGTAAAGATACGAATAGATAAAGTAATGTTTGAAATTGCACAGAAACGTGTAAATCATGTCCATGGAGAGTGTTGAGCAATTCCAAAGCATCAAAGTGGACCGTTGTACTCTATTTGGTGTTCTTAGAAGTCTAACTTGCTAGTTTAGCCTTCGTGCAAGGTTTTGTGAGGTAAAGATGCGAATAGACCTTTTGGCCACTCAAGGAGGGACAACTTCAAATCTGGCCATGGGGATCAAAACGACTCAAAAGGGAACCATGAGGAGCAATACAAAGATTTGAGGTGCTTTGAGTGTGGTAAGAAGGGACACATGAAGTATGAGTGTCCAAAGAAGAAAGAAAAGAGCAAGGAGCAAACCAAGAGAGCCTTCAAAGCTACATGGAGTGATTCGGACTCCGAAAGCACTTCAAGTGAGGACGAGGTTGCTAGACTTTGCTTGATGGCCAAAGGAAACTCATCCAATCCGGATGAGGAGGTAAACTCTTTTGATCATGATGATGATGATGTGTCTATTGATGATTTGCTTTCCTTACTCAATGACATGAATGCTAAGAATAGGAAAATGCATAAGGAAAAGAAACAATTGAAAAATGAGATTGATTGTTTAAATGCTAAGGTAGAAGAGCATGAAAAGACCATTGATGATCTAAATGCTAAATGTGATGAAAAGTGCGATATGCTTGCTGCCATGTGTGCTAATAACATGTCTAAGTGTGATCATGAACCCTTGATTGAAGATTTGCAATTTAAACTTAGTACCTTGCAAGAAGAGTATGATGATTTGAAATTGATTGCTATTGTGCCTAATGAGAACCAAGAGTCACATGATGACTCTATTGTTCAAAATGAATTAGATGTTTTGAAATTAAGATATGAGGATCTAGAGAAATCGTTCTCGAAGTTTAGTGTGGGATCTTCTAGACTTGATTCACTCTTATCATGCCTTAGACAATCTTTGGACAAATCGGGTTTAGGTTATGTTGGTGATAATGTAAAATTGAAGAAATGTGATATGCATGATATTTCTACATCTTTTGTATCACGTAGCTATTTGCATTCCTTGAATGACATGAAGGAGGATTGTTTTCCTAAGAAAATGATTTTTTCACCTCCTAACTACAATGCTTTGAATGATATGCATGCTAGTACTTCGAAATCACATCATGAACATGTATCATTTGTCCAATCCGTGAGACATAGGCCTATTCCCATTAGGGGTGTGCCAAATCAGCCTTGGAAGAAGGATATCAAATCTGTTCCCAAGAGACCCGTAGGGTTTCCTAAGAAATTAGGGCAACCCATAAGGTATTCTAGGGCTCCTAGAGCTCCACAAGGCTCTATGTATGCTAGCACTTCATTTCATTCTTCAAATGATGCATATATGCATAACTTGAATGCCAAAGTTTTTCCAAAGTTTCAATATGTGTTTGGCAAGAAAGTTAAGCAAATGTGGGTTCCAAAGGGAATCAAGATTCTTGATGCTAACCTCCTAGGACCCAAAAGAAATTGGGTACCTAAAGCGAATTGAACTAATGTAGGTGTTCCTGAAAATCAAAAGTTCTAAGGCTTCCAAGTGGTACTTGGATAGTGGTTGCTCAAGACACATGACCGGGAACTCAAGTTCTTTTTCTTCTCTCAAAAAGTTCTCTAATGGTGGTCATGTGACTTTTGGTGACAACAAGAAGGGTAGGATCCTTGGTCAAGGATCCATAGGTGATGTATCCTCTTTCTCTATCTCTAAATTGCAATTAGTTGATGGATTGTCTTTTAACCTTCTTAGTATTTCTCAATTGTGTGATGGTGGCTTGCGCATATGTTTTGATGATTCAAAGTGTGAGTTTTTAAATTCCATGAATGAATGTGTGCTTGTAGGAAAAAGAGATGGTAATGTGTATTCTATTAATTTGAAAGACTTGAATGATTGCAAACTTAAATGCTTGATTTCCAATGTTAGTGATGTGAATATATGGCATAGAAGATTAGGACATATAGGAATTTCTACAATTGAAAAATTGGTTAGAAATAATCTTGTTAGAGGCATACCTTCTTTGAACTTTGACATGTATGATGCTTGTGAGCCATTCATTAGTGGAAAACACACTAGCGAGTCTTTCAAGTCTAAAAACCAGATTTCAACTACTAGGGTTTTAGAACTTTTGCATCTTGATTTGTTTGGTCCAAGTAGAGTCAAAAGTCTAGGTGGTCGATCCTATGCTTTTGTGATTGTTGATGACTATTCTAGATATACTTGGGTGATTTTCCTTGCACATAAACATGAGACCATTCATGAGTTTTCAAAACTAATCAAGAGGCTTCAAAATGAAAAGAACATAAGCATTAGCAAGATTAGGAGTGATCATGGAGGAGAATTTGATAATCATGCATTTATTGATCTATGTGATGAATATGGCATTAGACATGATTTCTCTTCACCTAGAACACCCCAACAAAATGGGGTAGTAGAAAGGAAAAATAAAACTTTGCAAGAAATTGCTAGGACTATGCTTTGTGAACATGATTTGCCTAAGTTCTTGTGGGCCGAGGCCATTAATTGTGCATGCTATGTTACAAATAGGTTGTCTATTAGAAAGAAGATAAATAAGACACCTTATGAGATTTGGAATGATAGAAAACCTAACGTTGACTACTTTAGAGTTTTTGGTTGCAAATGTTATGTACTAAACACTAAGGATGACTTAGATAAATTTGATGCAAAATCTACTTCTTGTGTATTTGTTGGCTATGCTTTAACTTCTAGAGCTTATAGAGTTTACAATCCAAAGTCTAGGAGAATAGAAGAGTCCATTCATGTTAAATTTATTGAAACTCTTGCACTTGACCCTTTGCTTGAGAATGATGATATTGAGTTAGGTTTGGAGAAGTTGAGCTTAAAAGATGATAAAGATGACTCTCCTACACCTAAAGATGATGGACCAAGCAAAGAGGGAGGAAACGAGCACGAGGAGACACAAAATAGTGACGCACCCGTGGGCTTGGAAGAAAGTGAGGTTGCACCCGTGGCCTCCAATAGTGAAACTACAGCTCCTACATCATGGCTGCAAGTGAAGGACAAACACAAGCATCCCAAACAACTCATAATTGGCGATTTGCATCAAGGGGTAAGGACTCGTAGATCTCACTTAGCTCCTAATGATAATGATATGCATGCTAATGTGGTAGATAATGTGACTGCAAATTTAATGAATATTTCTTTAATTATTGATGTGCATGGTTCGTATGCCTTAATTTCTCAAATAGAACCTAGAAACATTGATGATGCTTTGCTTGATGCTAAATGGATTATCGCTATGCAAGATGAGTTGAATCAATTCACTAGGAATGAAGTTTGGCATTTAGTTCCAAGACCTAAAGACCAAACCATAATTGGAACTAAATGGGTGTTTAAGAACAAAATGAATGAAGATGGTGAAGTTATTAGAAACAAGGCTAGGTTGGTTGCACAAGGGTACAACCAAGAAGAAGGGATTGACTATGAAGAAACATTTGCACCCGTAGCTAGGTTATAAGCTATTAGGTTGCTTATGGCATTTGCATGTTTCAAAGGTTTTAAACTTTATCAAATGGATGTCAAAAGTGCATTTTTGAATGGTTTTATCAATGAGAATGTATATGTAAAGCAACCACCCGGATTTGAAGATCCTAACTTTCCAAACCATGTTTATAAATTGACAAAAGCCTTGTATGATTTGAAACAAGCACCTAGGGCATGGTATGATAGACTTTCTTCATTCTTAATTCAAAATGGTTTTAAAAGAGGAAGAATTGATAGCACTTTGTTCTTAAAAGAAAAAGGTCATGACATGCTTATTGTTCAAATATATGTAGATGACATTATATTTGGTGCTACTAATGATGCTATGTGCAAAGAGTTTGAGTCTTGCATGAAAAATGAATTTGAGATGTCTATGATGGGTGAACTTACATTCTTTTTAGGGCTGCAAGTTAAACAAACTAAGAAAGGTATACATATTAGTCAAACTAAATATATTGATGATATGCTTAGAAAGGTTTTGATTCCTTGAATCATTCTCCTACTCCTATGAGTGTGTCAACTAAACTTGAAAAAGATGAAGATGGACAACCTTATGATTCTAAAATGTATAGGTCCATGATTGGTTCACTTTTATATTTAACATCTAGTAGACCCGACATTATGTTTAGTGTATGCATGTGTGCTAGATTTCAAAGTCAACCTATGCATTCTCATTTCCTAGCGGTTAAGAGAATATTTAGCTACCTTAGACATACATCAACTCTTGGCATATGGTATGATAAAAATTCTTTGTTTGATTTATATGCATATAGTGATGCTGATTTTGCTGGGTGTAAAATAAATAGAAAGAGTACTTCGGGTACATGTCAATTCATAGGAAGTATGCTTATTTCTTGGTTCTCCAAGAAACAACCTTGTGTAGCCCTATCTACCACCGAAGCTGAATATATGGCTATAGGAAGTTGTTGTGCTCAACTTTTATGGATTAGACAACAACTAAATGATTTTGGACTTAAATTGAAAGATATTCCTATATATTGTGATAATACTAGTGCCATTAGACTTTCTAAAAATCCGGTGCATCATTCTAAGACTAAACATATTGAAATTAGGCATCATTTTATTAGAGACCATGTGACTCAAGGGACAATTAAATTAGATTATGTGGACACAATGAACCAACTTGCGGACATACTAACGAAACCTCTAAACCAAGAGAGATTTGAATTTTTAAGAGGTAATCTTGGCATGAGAATGAGTCCTTGATATGTGTATGAAATTTATGCATTGTTTATATTGAACACCTTTTGGATGCATTTACAAAATAAAGGGGGAGAAATATAGAACTTTGAACTTTAAAGTTTGGTATGCATAGGTTAAGGGGGAGTAACTTGAATGTCATATTGTATAAACCTTGCCTATTGATACTTTACTTGTCTTGAATTGCAATTCCCTTGTGTTTATTGAAACATATGCTTATAGGAAGTTTATTTGTGTGAAGCATAATGTGAGGGGGAGAGTTTCTCATGTGAATTAAAGAAAATAGCTCAAAGTTACATAAGTTATTTTGTAATCATCAAAAGGGGGAGAATGTTGAATATATGTTTGAGTGATTACAACGGCATGTTTTGATTGAACTTTGATCTATTGATTGTATTAAGAAACCTAGGTGCATATGTCTACTTGATTAGTTTAGGAATTCAAGACTTATATTAAACTAGTTCAATTGTGCTTATTTGATGATTTGATTATTGAACTAACATGAACTAATTGCAAGAAATCCTAAAAGGGTTTACATAGCATGTCTTGAGTTTAATTGTGTGTAGGATGATCAAGTTGGCCATGTATCAACATGGTGACCTTAACCGAACTGTAATGAAGACTTAATCAGTGTCAAACATGATTAAGAAAGTCAATTTCGTGGTCAACATAATCAAGTTTTGCCAAAGATGTCTTGAAGCTTAATTGGGATCAATTGAAGTAAAATTAACTTTCTAGTCAAAGTCAGAATCGACGGACGTGACGTGGCAGCTGACATGGCATTGTTGACACGGCATTAATGACATGGCATTGATGACATGGCAAAGAAGACAAGTTAACCATAGTTGCATCTTAACTGGAAGACTTGGAGCCAAAAAGAGAAGAGAAGGAAAAGTTAATTTGAAAGGAGGAGACAAGAGGTACAACAAGTCTTATGACAAGTTTTTCTCTTCACATGTGTGGGAAGTTTTATTTCAAAACCATTTCTCTTTCCCACCAAGACACTCCACATCCAATGGATCATATTCTCTCTACATCAAAATCACATTTTAATCCAATTGCCAAAGATTCAAGTTTTATTCTTATCTCTCCTACTTTACATCCTATGGCCAAAATTGAATCTTCATTTGATCCAAAGGCCATCATTTATTCCACCTAAGAGACAAACTTTTCTCAAGTCAATTGTTGTATCTTTCAAGATGCATCTAAAGTCTATATCCATCCAAAAGCCATGATTTACTCCACCTAAAAGACAAACTTTTCTCAAGTCAATTGTTGTATCTTCCAAGATGCCTCCAAAGTCTATATCCATCCAATAGCCATTATTTCTTCCTACCAAAAGAGACTTGTTGTAAACATTTTCACACTTCTCTAAGCCTTCTAACGTCTCTAATGATCCAAGGGTTCATATCTTTCATATCAATCCAATGGCCCTCATTTCATGAGCTTACACTCCACAATTTTCTATAAAAACTAACTCTTTGTCTATGGTGCACATACTTGGCCGAAAATTACTCTTTCTCTCTTAAGTGTTCTTCATCTTCTAAGCTTTCATTCTTTCACTCATTCATTCCTTGATTACATACTTGATTTTGAAGAGAGATCATACACACTAGCCAAGTAAAGCTTTATTGTTACTCTTGAGCCTTTCTTACCAGATTCTTATCATTTCCTCAAGAGCCATTTTCTTGCTTGCACAATCTGATTTCCAGAACATAAAGAGCCACATTTGAGCCTAAACACTTCCATATCTAGCTACTCAAAGAGCCATACCTTGAGCTTAAACTACTTCTCTACCCGGCTGCCATAAAGAGCCTATTTGAGAATTCAACTTGTTGATTTGTGTTCTCGGTGAGACCGAGGTGTATTATTGATTAAGTTAGTGTGGTGAGCTACAAACCACACGGTGTGTAGAGTTTGGTGTGGTGAGCTACAAACCACACGGTGTGTAGAGTTTGGTGTTTGAGCTACAAAAACATCGGTTGTAAGAGTTCGGCTTGACTCGGTTGAACAAGCCATATTGGAGTGTTTGAAATTCCCAAGTGGGACTTGGGGAGTGGAGTAGGCTTGGGTTAAGCCGAACCACTATAAATCTCTTGCCTCTTTTACTTTCCAGCAATTTCAATTAGCATTGCATTCTCATATCATACATACTTGAAATTGGATATTTAGGTTGCTAGATTCAAGTTTGTTTAAATTGATTGTTCTCCTTGACTCATATACATATACACTAGAACTTAATTTGGTATTTAGCTTCCGCTTAGGGTGAAATTTGATAGAATTCATTGAAACCGAAAAAGGAGTGACCTAGTCTAATTTGACTAAGGACACAATTCACCCCCCCTCTTGTGGTGCCATACATCCTAACAAGTTGTATTCTATTTAGTGTCTTTAGAAGTCTCACATGCTAGTTTCGCTTTCATGCAATGTTTCGTAAGGTAAAGATACAAATAGATAAAGTAATGTTTAAAATTGCACAGAAACGTGTAAATCTCGTCCATGGAGAGTGTTGAGCAATTCCAAAGCATCAAAGTGGACCGTTGTACTCTATTTGGTGTTCTTAGAAGTGTAACTTGCTATTTTAGCTTTCGTGCAACGTTTCGTAAGTTAACGATGCGAATAGACCAAGTTATGTTTGAAATTGCACAAAAACTTGTAAATCTCGTCCATGGATAGTGTTGAGCTATTCCAAAGCATCAAAGTGGACCGTTGTATTCTATTTGGTGTTCTTAGAAGTCTAACTTGCTACTCTAGCTTTCGTGCAACGTTTCGTCAGATAAAGATGCTAATAGACGAATTTATGTTTGAAATGGCACAAAAACGTGTAAGCTCGTCTATCGAGAGAGTTAAGCAATTCCAAAGCATCAAAGTGGACCGTTCTACTCTATTTGGTGTTATTAGAAGTCTAAGTTGCTAGTTTAGCTTTTGTGCAATGTTTCATCAGTTAAAGATGGGAATAGACCAAGTTATGTTTGAAATTGCACAAAAACGTCAATTGCTCGTCTTTGGTGAGAGTTGAGCAATTCCAAAGTCTCAAAGTGGACCGTTGTATTCTATTTAGTGTGTTTAGAAGTCTCACATGCTAGTTTAGCTTTCATGCAATGTTTCGTAAGGTAAAGATACAAATATATAAAGTAATGTTTGAAATTGCACAGAAACGTGTAAATCTCGTCCATGGAGAGTGTTGAGCAATTCCAAAGCATCAAAGTGGACCGTTGTACTCTATTTGGTTTTCTTAGAAGTCTAACTTGCTACTCTAGCATTCGTGCAACGTTTCGTCAGATAAAGATGCTAATAGACCAATTTATGTTTGAAATGGCACAAAAACGTGTAAAGCTCGTCTATCGAGAGAGTTAAGCAATTCTAAAGCATCGAAGTCGACCGTTCTACTCTATTTGGTATTATTTGAAGTCCAAGTTTCTAGTTTAGCTTTCGTGCAATGTTTCATCAGATAAAGATGCGAATAGACCAAGTTATGTTTGAAATTGCACAAAAACGTCAATTGCTCGTCTTTGGTGAGAGTTGAGCAATTCCAAAGCTTCAAAGTGGACCGTCGTATTCTATTTAGTGTCTTTAGAAGTCTCACATGCTAGTTTAGCTTTCATGCAATGTTTCGTAAGGTAAAGATACAAATAGATAAACTAATGTTTGAAATTGCACAGAAACGTGTAAATCTCGTCCATGGAGAGTGTTGAGCAATTCCAATGCATCAAAGTGGACCGTTGTACTCTATTTAGTGTTCTTAACAGTCTAACATGATAGTTTAGCCTTCGTGCAAGGTTTCGTGAGGCAAAGATGCGAATAGACCAAGTTATGTTGAAATTGTACAAAAACGTGAAAAAATCATCTATGGAGAGACTTGAGCTATTCCAAAGCTTCTAAGTGGACCGTTGTACTCTATTTACTGTGCTTAGAAGTCTAACATGCTAGTTTAGCCTTTGTGCAATGTTTCATGAGGTAAAGATGCGAATAGACCAAGTTATGTTGAAATTACACAAAAAGTGAAAAGCTCGTCTATGGAAAGACTTGAGCAATTCCAAAGTTTCAAAGTGAACCGTTGTACTCTATTTAGTGTCCTTTGAAGTCTAACATGCTAGTTTAGCCTTCGCACAAGGTTTCGTGAGATGAAGATACGAATAGATAAAGTAATGTTTGAAATGCACAGAAACGTGTAAACCTTGTCCATGGAGAGTGTTGAGCAATTCCAAAGCATCAAAGTGGACCGTTGTACTCTATTTGGTGTTCTTAGCAGTCTAACATGATAGTTTAGCCTTCGTGCAACGTTTCGTAAGTTAACGATGCGAATAGAACAAGTTATATTTGAAATTGCACAAAAACTTGTAAATCTCGTCCATGGAGAGTGTTGAGCAATTCCAAAGCATCAAAGTGGACCGTTGTACTCTATTTAGTGTTCTTAGCAGTCTAACATGATAGTTTAGCCTTCGTGCAAGGTTTCGTGAGACAAAGATGCGAATAGACGAAGTTATGTTGAAATTGCACAAAAACGTGAAAAGCTCGTCTATAGAGAGAGTTGAGCAATTCCAAAGCTTCAAAGTGGACCGTTGTACTCTATTTACTGTGGTAGAATTCTAACATGCTAGTTTAGCCTTCGTGCAATGTTTCATGAGGTAAAGATGCGAATAGACCAAGTTATGTTGAAATTACACAAAAAGTGAAAAGCTCGTCTATGGAGAGACTTGAGCAGTTCCAAAGCTTTAAAGAGGACCGTTGTACTCTATTTAGTGTCCTTTGAAGTCTAACATGCTAGTTTAGCCTTCGCACAATGTTTCGTATGGTAAAGATGCGAATAGACCAAGTTATGTTGAAATTACACAAAAAGTGAAAAGCTCGTCTATGGAGAGACTTGAGCAATTCCAAAGCTTCAAAGTGGACCGTTGTACTCTATTTAGTGTCCTTTGAACTCTAACATGCTAGTTTACCCTTCGTGCAAGGTTTCGTGAGGTAAAGATACGAATAGATAAAGTAATGTTTGAAATTGCACAGAAACGTGTAAATCATGTCCATGGAGAGTGTTGAGCAATTCCAAAGCATCAAAGTGGACCGTTGTACTCTATTTGGTGTTCTTAGAAGTCTAACTTGCTAGTTTAGCCTTCGTGCAAGGTTTTGTGAGGTAAAGATGCGAATAGACCTTTTGGCCACTCAAGGAGGGACAACTTCAAATCTGGCCATGGGGATCAAAACGACTCAAAAGGGAACCATGGGGAGCAAGACAAAGATTTGAGGTGCTTTGAGTGTGGTAAGAAGGGACACATGAAGTATGAGTGTCCAAAGAAGAAAGAAAAGAGCAAGGAGCAAACCAAGAGAGCCTTCAAAGCTACATGGAGTGATTCGGACTCCGAAAGCACTTCAAGTGAGGACGAGGTTGCTAGACTTTGCTTGATGGCCAAAGGAAACTTATCCAATCCGGATGAGGAGGTAAACTCTTTTGATCATGATGATGATGATGTGTCTATTGATGATTTGCTTTCCTTACTCAATGACATAAATGCTAAGAATAGGAAAATGCATAAGGAAAAGAAACAATTGAAAAATGAGATTGATTGTTTAAATACTAAGGTAGAAGAGCATGAAAAGACCATTGATGATCTAAATGCTAAATGTGATGAAAAGTGCGATATGCTTGCTGCCATGTGTGCTAATAACATGTCTAAGTGTGATCATGAACCCTTGATTGAAGATTTGCAATTTAAACTTAGTACCTTGCAAGAAGAGTATGATGATTTGAAATTGATTGCTATTGTGCCTAATGAGAACCAAGAGTCACATGATGACTCTATTGTTCAAAATGAATTAGATGCTTTGAAATTAAGATATGAGGATCTAGAGAAATCGTTCTCGAAGTTTAGTGTGGAATCTTCTAGACTTGATTCACTCTTATCATGCCTTAGACAATCTTTGGACAAATCAGGTTTAGGTTATGTTGGTGATAATGTAAAATTGAAGAAATGTGATATGCATGATATTTCTACATCTTTTGTATCACGTAGCTATTTGCATTCCTTGAATGACATGAAGGAGGATTGTTTTCCTAAGAAAATGATTTTTTCACCTCCTAACTACAATGCTTTGAATGATATGCATGCTAGTACTTCGAAATCACATCATGAACATGTATCATTTGTCCAATCCGTGAGACATAGGCCTATTCCCATTAGGGGTGTGCCAAATCAGCCTTGGAAGAAGGATATCAAATCTGTTCCCAAGAGACCCGTAGGGTTTCCTAAGAAATTAGTGCAACCCATAAGGTATTCTAGGGCTCCTAGAGCTCCACAAGGCTCTATGTATGCTAGCACTTCATTTCATTCTTCAAATGATGCATATATGCATAACTTGAATGCCAAAGTTTTTCCAAAGTTTCAATATGTGTTTGGCAAGAAAGTTAAGCAAATGTGGGTTCCAAAGGGAATCAAGATTCTTGATGCTAACCTCCTAGGACCCAAAAGAAATTGGGTACCTAAAGCGAATTGAACTAATGTAGGTGTTCCTGAAAATCAAAAGTTCTAAGGCTTCCAAGTGGTACTTGGATAGTGGTTGCTCAAGACACATGACCGGGAACTCAAGTTCTTTTTCTTCTCTCAAGAAGTTCTCTAATGGTGGTCATGTGACTTTTGGTGACAACAAGAAGGGTAGGATCCTTGGTCAAGGATCCATAGGTGATGTATCCTCTTTCTCTATCTCTAATGTGCAATTAGTTGATGGATTGTCTTTTAACCTTCTTAGTATTTCTCAATTGTGTGATGGTGGCTTGCGCATATGTTTTGATGATTCAAAGTGTGAGTTTTTAAATGCCATGAATGAATGTGCGCTTGTAGGAAAAAGATATGGTAATGTGTATTCTATTAATTTGAAATACTTGAATGATTGCAAACTTAAATGCTTGATTTCCAATGTTAGTGATGTGAATATATGGCATAGAAGATTAGGACATATAGGAATTTCTACAATTGAAAAATTGGTTAGAAATAATCTTGTTAGAGGCATACCTTCTTTGAACTTTGACATGTATGATGCTTGTGAGCCATGCATTAGTGCAAAACACACTAGTGAGTCTTTCAAGTCTAAAAACCAGATTTCAACTACTAGGGTTTTAGAACTTTTGCATCTTGATTTGTTTGGTCCAAGTAGAGTCAAAATTCTAGGTGGTCGATCCTATGCTTTTGTGATTGTTGATGACTATTCTAGATATACTTGGGTGATTTTCCTTGCACATAAACATGAGACCATTCATGAGTTTTCAAAACTAATCAAGAGGCTTCAAAATGAAAAGAACATAAGCATTAGCAAGATTAGGAGTGATCATGGAGGAGAATTTGATAATCATGCATTTATTGATCTATGTGATGAATATGGCATTAGACATGATTTCTCTTCACCTAGAACACCCCAACAAAATGGGGTAGTAGAAAGAAAAAATAGAACTTTGCAAGAAATTGCTAGGACTATGCTTTGTGAACATGATTTGCCTAAGTTCTTGTGGGCCGAGGCCATTAATTGTGCATGCTATGTTACAAATAGGTTGTCTATTAGAAAGAAGATAAATAAGACACCTTATGAGATTTGGAATGATAGAAAACCTAACGTTGACTACTTTAGAGTTTTTGGTTGCAAATGTTATGTACTAAACACTAAGGATGACTTAGATAAATTTGATGCAAAATCTACTTCTTGTGTATTTGTTGGCTATGCTTTAACTTCTAGAGCTTATAGAGTTTACAATCCAAAGTCTAGGAGAATAGAAGAGTCCATTCATGTTAAATTTATTGAAACTCTTGCACTTGACCCTTTGCTTGAGAATGATGATATTGAGTTAGGTTTGGAGAAGTTGAGCTTAAAAGATGATAAAGATGACTCTCTTACACCTAAAGATGATGGACCAAGCAAAGAGGGAGGAAACGAGCACGAGGAGACACAAAATAGTGACGCACCCGTGGGCTTGGAAGAAAGTGAGGTTGCACCCGTGCCCTGCAATAGTGAAACTACAGCTCCTACATCATGGCTGCAAGTGAACGACAAACACAAGCATCCCAAACAACTCATAATTGGCGATTTGCATCAAGGGGTAAGGACTCGTAGATCTCACTTAGCTCCTAATGATAATGATATGCATGCTAATGTGGTAGATAATGTGACTGCAAATTTAATGAATACTGCTTTAATTATTGATGTGCATGGTTCGTATGCCTTAATTTCTCAAATAGAACCTAGAAACATTGATGATGCTTTGCTTGATGATAAATGGATTATCGCTATGCAAGATGAGTTGAATCAATTCACTAGGAATGAAGTTTGGCATTTAGTTCCAAGACCTAAAGACCAAACCATAATTGGAACTAAATGGGTGTTTAAGAACAAAATGAATGAAGATGGTGAAGTTATTAGAAACAAGGCTAGGTTGGTTGCACAAGGGTACAACCAAGAAGAAGGGATTGACTATGAAGAAACATTTGCACCCGTAGCTAGGTTAGAAGCTATTAGGTTGCTTATGGCATTTGCATGTTTCAAAGGTTTTAAACTTTATCAAATGGATGTCAAAAGTGCATTTTTGAATGGTTTTATCAATGAGAATGTATATGTAAAGCAACCACCCGGATTTGAAGATCCTAACTTTCCAAACCATGTTTATAAATTGACAAAAGCCTTGTATGGTTTGAAACAAGCACCTAGGGCATGGTATGATAGACTTTCTTCATTCTTAATTCAAAATGGTTTTAAAATAGGAAGAATTGATAGCACTTTGTTCTTAAAAGAAAAAGGTCATGACATGCTTATTGTTCAAATATATGTAGATGACATTATATTTGGTGCTACTAATGATGCTATGTGCAAAGAGTTTGAGTCTTGCATGAAAAATGAATTTGAGATGTCTATGATGGGTGAACTTACATTCTTTTTAGGGCTGCAAGTTAAACAAACTAAGAAAGGTATACATATTAGTCAAACTAAATATATTCATGATATGCTTAAAAAGTTTGGTTTTGATTCCTTGAATCCTTCTCCTACTCCTATGAGTGTGTCAACTAAACTTGAAAAAGATGAAGATGGACAACCTTATGATTCTAAAATGTATAGGTCCATGATTGGTTCACTTTTATATTTGACATCTAGTAGACCCGACATTATGTTTAGTGTATGCATGTGTGCTAGATTTCAAAGTCAACCTATGCATTCTCATTTCCTAGCGGTTAAGAGAATATTTAGGTACCTTAGGCATACATCAACTCTTGGCATATGGTATGATAAAAATTCTTTGTTTGATTTATATGCATATAGTGATGCTGATTTTGCTGGGTGTAAAATAAATAGAAAGAGTAATTCGGGTACATGTCAATTCATAGGAAGTATGCTTATTTCTTGGTTCTCCAAGAAACAATCTTGTGTAGCCCTATCTACCACCGAAGCTGAATATATGGCTATAGTAAGTTGTTGTGCTCAACTTTTATGGATTAGACAACAACTAAATGATTTTGGACTTAAATTGAAAGATATTCCTATATATTGTGATAATACTAGTGCCATTAGCCTTTCTAAAAATCCGGTGCATCATTCTAAGGCTAAACATATTGAAATTAGGCATCATTTTATTAGAGACCATGTGACTCAAGGGACAATTAAATTAGATTATGTGGACACAATGAACCAACTTGCGGACATACTAACGAAACCTCTAAACCAAGAGAGATTTGAATTTTTAAGAGGTAATCTTGGCATGAGAATGAGTCCTTGATATGTGTATGAAATTTATGCATTGTTTATATTGAACACCTTTTGGATGCATTTACAAAATAAAGGGGGAGAAATATAGAACTTTGAACTTTAAAGTTTGGTATGCATAGGTTAAGGGGGAGGAACTTGAATGTCATATTGTATAAACCTTGCCTATTGATACTTTACTTGTCTTGAATTGCAATTCCCTTGTGTTTATTGAAACATATGCTTGTTGTAAACATTTTCACACTTCTCTAAGCCTTCTAACGTCTCTAATGATCCAAGGGTCCATATCTTTCATATCAATCCAATGGCCCTCATTTCATGAGCTTACACTCCACAAGTTTCTATAAAAACTAACTCTTTGTCTATGGTGCACATACTTGGCCGAAAATTACTCTTTCTCTCTTAAGTGTTCTTCATCTTCTAAGCTTTCATTCTTTCACTCATTCATTCCTTGATTACATACTTGATTTTGAAGAGAGATCATACACACTAGCCAAGTAAAGCTTTATTGTTACTCTTGAGCCTTTCTTACCAGATTCTTATCATTTCCTCAAGAGCCATTTTCTTGCTTGCACAATCTGATTTCCAGAACATAAAGAGCCACATTTGAGCCTAAACACTTCCATATCTAGCTACTCAAAGAGCCATACCTTGAGCTTAAACTACTTCTCTACCCGGCTGCCATAAAGAGCCTATTTGAGAATTCAACTTGTTGATTTGTGTTCTCGGTGAGACCGAGGTGTATTATTGATTAAGTTAGTCTGGTGAACTACAAACCACACGGTGTGTAGAGTTTGGTGTGGTGAGCTACAAACCACACGGTGTGTAGAGTTTGGTGTGGTGAGCTACAAACCACACGGTGTGTAGAGTTTGGTGTTTGAGCTACAAAAACATCGGTTGTAAGAGTTCCGCTTGACTCGGTTGAACAAGCCATATTGGAGTGTTTGAAATTCCCAAGTGGGACTTGGGGAGTGGAGTAGGCTTGGGTTAAGCCGAACCACTATAAATCTCTTGCCTCTTTTACTTTCCAGCAATTTCAATTAGCATTGCATTCTCATATCATACATACTTGAAATTGGATATTTAGGTTGCTAGATTCAAGTTTGTTTAAATTGATTGTTCTCCTTGACTCATATACATATACACTAGAACTTAATTTGGTATTTAGCTTCCGCTTAGGGTGAAATTTGATAGAATTCATTGAAACTGAAAAAGGAGTGACCTAGTCTAATTTGACTAAGGACACAATTCACCCCCCCTCTTGTGGTGCCATACATCCTAACAAGTTGTATTCTATTTAGTGTCTTTAGAAGTCTCACATGCTAGTTTCGATTTCATGCAATGTTTCGTAAGATAAAGATACAAATAGATAAAGTAATGTTTAAAATTGCACAGAAACGTGTAAATCTCGTCCATGGAGAGTGTTGAGCAATTTCAAAGCATCAAAGTGGACCGTTGTACTCTATTTGGTGTTCTTAGAAGTCTAACTTGCTACTCTAGCTTTCGTGCAACGTTTCGTCAGATAAAGATGCTAATAGACCAATTTATGTTTGAAATGGCACAAAAACGTGTAAAGCTCGTCTATCGAGAGAGTTAAGCAATTCTAAAGCATCAAAGTCGACCGTTCTACTCTATTTGGTGTTATTAGAAGTCTAAGTTGCTAGTTTAGCTTTCGTGCAATGTTTCATCAGTTAAAGATGCGAATAGACCAAGTTATGTTTGAAATTGCACAAAAACGTCAATTGCTCGTCTTTGGTGAGAGTTGAGCAATTCCAAAGCTTCAAAGTGGACCGTTGTATTCTATTTAGTGTCTTTAGAAGTCTCGCATGCTAGTTTAGCTTTCATGCAATGTTTCGTAAGGTAAAGATACAAATAGATAAACTAATGTTTGAAATTGCACAGAAACGTGTAAATCTCGTCCATGGAGAGTGTTGAGCAATTCCAAAGCATCAAAGTGGACCGTTGTACTCTATTTGGTGTTCTTAGAAGTGTAACTTGCTATTTTAGCTTTCGTGCAACGTTTCGTAAGTTAACGATGCGAATAGACCAAGTTATGTTTGAAATTGCACAAAAACTTGTAAATCTCGTCCATGGATAGTGTTGAGCAATTCCAAAGCATCAAAGTGGACCGTTGTATTCTATTTGGTGTTCTTAGAAGTCTAACTTGCTACTCTAGCTTTCGTGCAACGTTTCGTCAGATAAAGATGCTAATAGACGAATTTATGTTTGAAATGGCACAAAAACGTGTAAGCTCGTCTATCGAGAGAGTTAAGCAATTCCAAAGCATCAAAGTGGACCGTTCTACTCTATTTGGTGTTATTAGAAGTCTAAGTTGCTAGTTTAGCTTTTGTGCAATGTTTCATCAGTTAAAGATGGGAATAGACCAAGTTATGTTTGAAATTGCACAAAAATGTCAATTGCTCGTCTTTGGTGAGAGTTGAGCAATTCCAAAGTCTCAAAGTGGACCGTTGTATTCTATTTAGTGTGTTTAGAAGTCTCACATGCTAGTTTAGCTTTCATGCAATGTTTCGTAAGGTAAAGATACAAATATATAAAGTAATGTTTGAAATTGCACAGAAACGTGTAAATCTCGTCCATGGAGAGTGTTGAGCAATTCCAAAGCATCAAAGTGGACCGTTGTACTCTATTTGGTGTTCTTAGAAGTCTAACTTGCTACTCTAGCATTCGTGCAACGTTTCGTCAGATAAAGATGCTAATAGACCAATTTATGTTTGAAATGGCACAAAAACGTGAAAAGCTCATCTATCGAGAGAGTTAAGCAATTCTAAAGCATCAAAGTCGACCGTTCTACTCTATTTGGTATTATTTGAAGTCCAAGTTGCTAGTTTAGCTTTCGTGCAATGTTTCATCAGTTAAAGATGCGAATAGACCAAGTTATGTTTGAAATTGCACAAAATCGTCAATTGCTCGTCTTTGGTGAGAGTTGAGCAATTCCAAAGCTTCAAAGTGGACCGTCGTATTCTATTTAGTGTCTTTAGAAGTCTCACATGCTAGTTTAGCTTTCATGCAATGTTTCGTAAGGTAAAGATACAAATAGATAAACTAATGTTTGAAATTGCACAGAAACGTGTAAATCTCGTCCATGGAGAGTGTTGAGCAATTCCAATACATCAAAGTGGACCGTTGTACTCTATTTAGTGTTCTTAGCAGTCTAACATGATAGTTTAGCCTTCGTGCAAGGTTTCGTGAGGCAAAGATGCGAATAGACCAAGTTATGTTGAAATTGCACAAAAACGTGAAAAAATCGTCTATGGAGAGACTTGAGCTATTCCAAAGCTTCTAAGTGGACCGTTGTACTCTATTTACTGTGCTTAGAAGTCTAACATGCTAGTTTAGCCTTCGTGCAATGTTTCATGAGGTAAAGATGCGAATAGACCAAGTTATGTTGAAATTACACAAAAAGTGAAAAGCTCGTCTATGGAGAGACTTGAGCAATTCCAAAGTTTCAAAGTGAACCGTTGTACTCTATTTAGTGTCCTTTGAAGTCTAACATGCTAGTTTAGCCTTCGCACAAGGTTTCGTGAGGTGAAGGTACAAATAGATAAAGTAATGTTTGAAATTGCACAGAAACGTGTAAACCTTGTCCATGGAGAGTGTTGAGCAATTCCAAAGCATCAAAGTGGACCTTTGTACTCTATTTGGTGTTCTTAGCAGTCTAACATGATAGTTTAGCCTTCGTGCAACGTTTCGTAAGTTAACGATGCGAATAGACCAAGTTATATTTGAAATTGCACAAAAACTTGTAAATCTCGTCCATGGAGAGTGTTGAGCAATTCCAAAGCATCAAAGTGGACCGTTGTACTCTATTTAGTGTTCTTAGCAGTCTAACATGATAGTTTAGCCTTCGTGCAAGGTTTCGTGAGACAAAGATGCGAATAGACCAAGTTATGTTGAAATTGCACAAAAACGTGAAAAGCTCGTCTATAGAGAGAGTTGAGCAATTCCAAAGCTTCAAAGTGGACCGTTGTACTCTATTTACTGTGGTAGAATTCTAACATGCTAGTTTAGCATTCGTGCAATGTTTCATGAGGTAAAGATGCGAATAGACCAAGTTATGTTGAAATTACACAAAAAGTGAAAAGCTCGTCTATGGAGAGACTTGAGCAATTCCAAAGCTTCAAAGTGGACCGTTGTACTCTATTTAGTGTCCTTTGAACTCTAACATGCTAGTTTACCCTTCGTGCAAGGTTTCGTGAGGTAAAGATACAAATAGATAAAGTAATGTTTGAAATTGCACAGAAACGTGTAAATCTTGTCCATGGAGAGTGTTGAGCAATTCCAAAGCATCAAAGTGGGCCGTTGTACTCTATTTGGTGTTCTTAGAAGTCTAACTTGCTAGTTTAGCCTTCGTGCAAGGTTTTGTGAGGTAAAGATGCGAATAGACCTTTTGGCCACTCAAGGAGGGACAACTTCAAATCTGGCCATGGGGATCAAAACGACTCAAAAGGGAACCATGAGGAGCAAGACAAAGATTTAAGGTGCTTTAAGTGTGGTAAGAAGGGACACATGAAGTATGAGTGTCCAAAGAAGAAAGAAAAGAGCAAGAAGCAAACCAAGAGAGCCTTCAAAGCTACATGGAGTGATTCGGACTCCGAAAGCACTTCAAGTGAGGATGAGGTTGCTAGACTTTGCTTGATGGCCAAAGGAAACTCATCCAATCCGGATGAGGAGGTAAACTCTTTTGATCATGATGATGATGATGTGTCTATTGATGATTTGCTTTCCTTACTTAATGACATGAATGCTAAGAATAGGAAAATGCATAAGGAAAAGAAACAATTGAAAAATGAGATTGATTGTTTAAATGCTAAGGTAGAAGAGCATGAAAAGACCATTGATGATCTAAATGCTAAATGTGATGAAAAGTGTGATATGCTTGTTGCCATGTGTGCTAATAACATGTCTAAGTGTGATCATGAACCCTTGATTGAAGATTTGCAATTTAAACTTCGTACCTTGCAAGAAGAGTATGATGATTTGAAATTGATTGCTATTGTGCCTAATGAGAACCAAGAGTCACATGATGACTCTATTGTTCAAAATGAATTAGATGCTTTGAAATTAAGATATGAGGATCTAGAGAAATCGTTCTCGAAGTTTAGTGTGGGATCTTCTAGACTTGATTCACTCTTATCATGCCTTAGACAATCTTTGGACAAATCGGGTTTAGGTTATGTTGGTGATAATGTAAAATTGAAGAAATGTGATATGCATGATATTTCTACATCTTTTGTATCACGTAGCTATTTGCATTCCTTGAATGACATGAAGGAGGATTGTTTTCCTAAGAAAATGATTTTTTCACCTTCTAACTACAATGCTTTGAATGATATACATGCTAGTACTTCGAAATCACATCATGAACATGTATCATTTGTCCAATCCGTGAGACATAGGCCTATTCCCATTAGGGGTGTGCCAAATCAGCCTTGGAAGAAGGATATCAAATCTGTTCCCAAGAGACCCGTAGGGTTTCCTAAGAAATTAGGGCAACCCATAAGTTATTCTAGGGCTCCTAGAGCTCCACAAGGCTCTATGTATGCTAGCACTTCATTTCATTCTTCAAATGATGCATATATGCATAACTTGAATGCCAAAGTTTTTCCAAAGTTTCAATATGTGTTTGGCAAGAAAGTTAAGCAAATGTGGGTTCCAAAGGGAATCAAGATTCTTGATGCTAACCTCCTAGGACCCAAAAGAAATTGGGTACCTAAAGCGAATTGAACTAATGTAGGTGTTCCTGAAAATCAAAAGTTCTAAGGCTTCCAAGTGGTACTTGGATAGTGGTTGCTCAAGACACATGACCGGGAACTCAAGTTCTATTTCTTCTCTCAAGAAGTTCTCTAATGGTGGTCATGTGACTTTTGGTGACAACAAGAAGGGTAGGATCCTTGGTCAAGGATCCATAGGTGATGTATCCTCTTTCTCTATCTCTAATGTGCAATTAGTTGATGGATTGTCTTTTAACCTTCTTAGTATTTCTCAATTGTGTGATGGTGGCTTGCGCATATGTTTTGATGATTCAAAGTGTGAGTTTTTAAATGCCATGAATGAATGTGTGCTTGTAGGAAAAAGAGATGGTAATGTGTATTCTATTAATTTGAAAGACTTGAATGATTGCAAACTTAAATGCTTGATTTCCAATGTTAGTGATGTGAATATATGGCATAGAAGATTAGGACATATAGGAATTTCTACAATTGAAAAATTGGTTAGAAATAATCTTGTTAGAGGCATACCTTCTTTGAACTTTGACATGTATGATGCTTGTGATCCATGTATTAGTGGAAAACACACTAGCGAGTCTTTCAAGTCTAAAAACCAGATTTCAACTACTAGGGTTTTAGAACTTTTGCATCTTGATTTGTTTGGTCCAAGTAGAGTCAAAATTCTAGGTGGTCGATCCTATGCTTTTGTGATTGTTGATGACTATTCTAGATATACTTGGGTGATTTTCCTTGCACATAAACATGAGACCATTCATGAGTTTTCAAAACTAATCAAGAGGCTTCAAAATGAAAAGAACATAAGCATTAGCAAGATTAGGAGTGATCATGGAGGAGAATTTGATAATCATGCATTTATTGATCTATGTGATGAATATGGCATTAGACATGATTTCTCTTCACCTAGAACACCCCAACAAAATGGGGTAGTAGAAAGGAAAAATAGAACTTTGCAAGAAATTGCTAGGACTATGCTTTGTGAACATGATTTGCCTAAGTTCTTGTGGGCCGAGGCCATTAATTGTGCATGCTATGTTACAAATAGGTTGTCTATTAGAAAGAAGATAAATAAGACACCTTATGAGATTTGGAATGATAGAAAACCTAAGGTTGACTACTTTAGAGTTTTTGGTTGCAAATGTTATGTACTAAACACTAAGGATGACTTAGATAAATTTGATGCAAAATCTACTCCTTGTGTATTTATTGGCTATGCTTTAACTTCTAGAGCTTATAGAGTTTACAATCCAAAGTCTAGGAGAATAGAAGAGTCCATTCATGTTAAATTTATTGAAACTCTTGCACTTGACCCTTTGCTTGAGAATGATGATATTGAGTTAGGTTTGGAGAAGTTGAGCTTAAAAGATGATAAAGATGACTCTCCTACACCTAAAGATGATGGACCAAGCAAAGAGGGAGGAAACGAGCACGAGGAGACACAAAATAGTGACGCACCCGTGGGCTTGGAAGAAAGTGAGGTTGCACCCGTGGCCTCCAATAGTGAAACTACAGCTCCTACATCATGGCTGCAAGTGAAGGACAAACACAAGCATCCCAAACAACTCATAATTAGCGATTTGCATCAAGGGGTAAGGACTCGTAGAGCTCACTTAGCTCCTAATGATAATGATATGCATGCTAATGTGGTAGATAATGTGACTGCAAATTTAATGAATACTGCTTTAATTATTGATGTGCATGGTTCGTATGCCTTAATTTCTCAAATAGAACCTAGAAACATTGATGATGCTTTGCTTGATGATAAATGGATTATCGCTATGCAAGATGAGTTGAATCAATTCACTAGGAATGAAGTTTGGCATTTAGTTCCAAGACCTAAAGACCAAACCATAATTGGAACTAAATGGGTGTTTAAGAACAAAATGAATGAAGATGGTGAAGTTATTAGAAACAATGCTAGGTTGGTTGCACAAGGGTACAACCAAGAAGAAGGGATTGACTATGAAGAAACATTTGCACCCGTAGTTAGGTTAGAAGCTATTAGGTTGCTTATGGCATTTGCATGTTTCAAAGGTTTTAAACTTTATCAAATGGATGTCAAAAGTGCATTTTTGAATGGTTTTATCAATGAGAATGTATATGTAAAGCAACCACCCGGATTTGAAGATCCTAACTTTCCAAACCATGTTTATAAATTGACAAAAGCCTTGTATGGTTTGAAACAAGCACCTAGGGCATGGTATGATAGACTTTCTTCATTCTTAATTCAAAATGGTTTTAAAAGAGGAAGAATTGATAGCACTTTGTTCTTAAAAGAAAAAGGTCATGACATGCTTATTGTTCAAATATATGTAGATGACATTATATTTGGTGCTACTAATGAGGCTATGTGCAAAGAGTTTGAATCTTGCATGAAAAATGAATTTGAGATGTCTATGATGGGTGAACTTACATTCTTTTTAGGGCTGCAAGTTAAACAAACTAAGAAAGGTATACATATTAGTCAAACTAAATATATTCATGATATGCTTAAAAAGTTTGGTTTTGATTCCTTGAATTCTTCTCCTACTCCTATGAGTGTGTCAACTAAACTTGAAAAAGATGAAGATGGACAATCTTATGATTCTAAAATGTATAGGTCCATGATTGGTTCACTTTTATATTTGACATCTAGTAGACCCGACATTGTGTTTAGTGTATGCATGTGTGCTAGATTTCAAAGTCAACCTATGCATTCTCATTTCCTAGCGGTTAAGAGAATATTTAGGTACCTTAGGCATACATCAACTCTTGGCATATGGTATGATAAAAATTCTTTGTTTGATTTATATGCATATAGTGATGCTGATTTTGCTGGGTGTAAAATAAATAGAAAGAGTACTTCGGGTACATGTCAATTCATAGGAAGTATGCTTATTTCTTGGTTCTCCAAGAAACAACCTTGTGTAGCCCTATCTACAACCGAAGCTGAATATATGGCTATAGGAAGTTGTTGTGCTCAACTTTTATGGATTAGACAACAACTAAATGATTTTGGACTTAAATTGAAAGATATTCCAATATATTGTGATAATACTAGTGCCATTAGCCTTTCTAAAAATCCGGTGCATCATTCTAAGGCTAAACATATTGAAATTAGGCATCATTTTATTAGAGACCATGTGACTCAAGGGACAATTAAATTAGATTATGTGGACACAATGAACCAACTTGCGGACATACTAACGAAACCTCTAAACCAAGAGAGATTTGAATTTTTAAGAGGTAATCTTGGCATGAGAATGAGTCCTTGATATGTGTATGAAATTTATGCATTGTTTATATTGAACACCTTTTGGATGCATTTACAAAATAAAGGGGGAGAAATATAGAACTTTGAACTTTAAAGTTTGGTATGCATAGGTTAAGGGGGAGGAACTTGAATGTCATATTGTATAAACCTTGCCTATTGATACTTTACTTGTCTTGAATTGCAATTCCCTTGTGTTTATTGAAACATATGCTTATAGGAAGTTTATTTGTGTGAAGCATAATGTGAAGGGGAGAGTTTCTCATGTGAATTAAAGAAAATAGCTCAAAGTTACATAAGTTATTTTGTAATCATCAAAAGGGGGAGAATGTTGAATATATGTTTGAGTGATTACAACGGCATGTTTTGATTGAACTTTGATCTATTGATTGTATTAAGAAACCTAGGTGCATATGTCTACTTGATTAGTTTAGGAATTCAAGACTTATATTAAACTAGTTCAATTGTGCTTATTTGATGATTTGATTATTGAACTAACATGAACTAATTGCAAGAAATCCTAAAAGGGTTTACATAGCATGTCTTGAGTTTAATTGTGTGTAGGATGATCAAGTTGGCCATGTATCAACATGGTGACCTTAACCGAACTGTAATGAAGACTTAATCAGTGTCAAACATGATTAAGAAAGTCAATTTCGTGGTCAACATAATCAAGTTTTGCCAAAGATGTCTTGAAGCTTAATTGGGATCAATTGAAGTAAAATTAACTTTCTAGTCAAAGTCAGAATCGACGGACGTGACGTGGCAGCTGACATGGCATTGTTGACACGGCATTAATGACATGGCATTGATGACATGGCAAAGAAGACAAGTTAACCATAGTTACATCTTAACTGGAAGACTTGGAGCCAAAAAGAGAAGAGAAGGAAAAGTTAATTTGAAAGGAGGAGACAAGAGGTACAACAAGTCTTATGACAAGTTTTTCTCTTCACATGTGTGGGAAGCTTTATTTCAAAACCATTTCTCTTTCCCACCAAGACACTCCACATCCAATGGATCATATTCTCTCTACATCAAAATCACATTTTAATCCAATGGCCAAAGATTCAAGCTTTATTCTTATCTCTCCTACTTTACATCCTATGGCCAAAATTGAATCTTCATTTGATCCAAAGGCCATCATTTATTCCACCTAAGAGACAAACTTTTCTCAAGTCAATTGTTGTATCTTTCAAGATGCATCTAAAGTCTATATCCATCCAAAAGCCATGATTTACTCCACCTAAAAGACAAACTTTTTTCAAGTCAATTGTTGTATCTTCCAAGATGCCTCCAAAGTCTATATCCATCCAAAAGCCATTATTTCTTCCTACCAAAAGAGACTTGTTGTAAACATTTTCACACTTCTCTAAGCCTTCTAACGTCTCTAATGATCCAAGGGTCCATATCTTTCATATCAATCCAATGGCCCTCATTTCATGAGCTTACACTCCACAAGTTTCTATAAAAACTAACTCTTTGTCTATGGTGCACATACTTGGCCGAAAATTACTCTTTCTCTCTTAAGTGTTCTTCATCTTCTAAGCTTTCATTCTTTCACTCATTCATTCCTTGATTACATACTTGATTTTGAAGAGAGATCATACACACTAGCCAAGTAAAGCTTTATTGTTACTCTTGAGCCTTTCTTACCAGATTCTTATCATTTCCTCAAGAGCCATTTTCTTGCTTGCACAATCTGATTTCCAGAACATAAAGAGCCACATTTGAGCCTAAAAACTTCCATATCTAGCTACTCAAAGAGCCATACCTTGAGCTTAAACTACTTCTCTACCCAGCTGCCATAAAGAGCCTATTTGAGAATTCAACTTGTTGATTTGTGTTCTCGGTGAGACCGAGGTGTATTATTGATTAAGTTAGTGTGGTGAGCTACAAACCACACGGTGTGTAGAGTTTGGTGTGGTGAGCTACAAACCACACGGTGTGTAGAGTTTGGTGTGGTGAGCTACAAACCACACGGTGTGTAGAGTTTGGTGTTTGAGCTACAAAAACATCGGTTGTAAGAGTTCCGCTTGACTCGGTTGAACAAGCCATATTGGAGTGTTTGAAATTCCCAAGTGGGACTTGGAGAGTGGAGTAGGCTTGGGTTAAGCCGAACCACTATAAATCTCTTGCCTCTTTTACTTTCCAGCAATTTCAATTAGCATTGCATTCTCATATCATACATACTTGAAATTGGATATTTAGGTTGCTAGATTCAAGTTTGTTTAAATTGATTGTTCTCCTTGACTCATATACATATACACTAGAACTTAATTTGGTATTTAGCTTCCGCTTAGGGTGAAATTTGATAGAATTCATTGAAACCGAAAAAGGAGTGACCTAGTCTAATTTGACTAAGGACACAATTCACCCCCCCTCTTGTGGTGCCATACATCCTAACAAGTTGTATTCTATTTAGTGTCTTTAGAAGTCTCACATGCTAGTTTCGCTTTCATGCAATGTTTCGTAAGGTAAAGATACAAATAGATAAAGTAATGTTTGAAATTGCACAGAAACGTGTAAATCTCGTCCATGGAGAGTGTTGAGCAATTCCAAAGCATCAAAGTGGACCGTTGTACTCTATTTGGTGTTCTTAGAAGTCTAACTTGCTACTCTAGCTTTCGTGCAACGTTTCGTCAGATAAAGATGCTAATATACCAATTTATGTTTGAAATGGCACAAAAACGTGTAAAGCTCGTCCATCGAGAGAGTTAAGCAATTCTAAAGCATCAAAGTCGACCGTTCTACTCTATTTGGTGTTATTAGAACTCTAAGTTGCTAGTTTAGCTTTCGTGCAATGTTTCATCAGTTAAAGATGCGAATAGACCAAGTTATGTTTGAAATTGCACAAAAACGTCAATTGCTCGTCTATGGTGAGAGTTGAGCAATTCCAAAGCTTCAAAGTGGACGGTTGTATTCTATTTAGTGTCTTTAGAAGTCTCGCATGCTAGTTTAGCTTTCATGCAATGTTTCGTAAGGTAAATATACAAATAGATAAACTAATGTTTGAAATTGCATAGAAACGTGTAAATCTCGTCCATGGAGAGTGTTGAGCAATTCCAAAGCATCAAAGTGGACCGTTGTACTCTATTTGGTGTTCTTAGAAGTGTAACTTGCTATTTTAGCTTTCGTGCAACGTTTCGTAAGTTAACGATGCGAATAGACCAAGTTATGTTTGAAATTGCACAAAAACTTGTAAATCTCGTCCATGGATAGTGTTGAGCAATTCCAAAGCATCAAAGTGGACCGTTGTATTCTATTTGGTGTTCTTAGAAGTCTAACTTGCTACTCTAGCTTTCGTGCAACGTTTCGTCAGATAAAGATGCTAATAGACGAATTTATGTTTGAAATGGCACAAAAACGTGTAAGCTCGTCTATCGAGAGAGTTAAGCAATTCCAAAGCATCAAAGTGGACCGTTCTACTCTATTTGGTGTTATTAGAAGTCTAAGTTGCTAGTTTAGCTTTTGTGCAATGTTTCATCAGTTAAAGATGGGAATAGACCAAGTTATGTTTGAAATTGCACAAAAACGTCAATTGCTCGTCTTTGGTGAGAGTTGAGCAATTCCAAAGTCTCAAAGTGGACCGTTGTATTCTATTTAGTGTGTTTAGAAGTCTCACATGCTAGTTTAGCTTTCATGCAATGTTTCGTAAGGTAAAGATACAAATATATAAAGTAATGTTTGAAATTGCACAGAAACGTGTAAATCTCGTCCATGGAGAGTGTTGAGCAATTCCAAAGCATCAAAGTGGACCGTTGTACTCTATTTGGTGTTCTTAGAAGTCTAACTTGCTACTCTAGCATTCGTGCAACGTTTCGTCAGATAAAGATGCTAATAGACCAATTTATGTTTGAAATGGCACAAAAACGTGTAAAGCTCGTCTATCGAGAGAGTTAAGCAATTCTAAAGCATCGAAGTCGACCGTTCTACTCTATTTGGTATTATTTGAAGTCCAAGTTGCTAGTTTAGCTTTCGTGCAATGTTTCATCAGATAAAGATGCGAATAGACCAAGTTATGTTTGAAATTGCACAAAAACGTCAATTGCTCGTCTTTGGTGAGAGTTGAGCAATTCCAAAGCTTCAAAGTGGACCGTCGTATTCTATTTAGTGTCTTTAGAAGTCTCACATGCTAGTTTAGCTTTCATGCAATGTTTCGTAAGGTAAAGATACAAATAGATAAACTAATGTTTAAAATTGCACAGAAACGTGTAAATCTCGTCCATGGAGAGTGTTGAGCAATTCCAATGCATCAAAGTGGACCGTTGTACTCTATTTAGTGTTCTTAGCAGTCTAACATGATAGTTTAGCCTTCGTGCAAGGTTTCGTGAGGCAAAGATGCGAATAGACCAAGTTATGTTGAAATTGCACAAAAACGTGAAAAAAGCGTCTATGGAGAGACTTGAGCTATTCCAAAGCTTCTAAGTGGACCGTTGTACTCTATTTACTGTGCTTAGAAGTCTAACATGCTAGTTTAGCCTTCGTGCAATGTTTCATGAGGTAAAGATGCAAATAGACCAAGTTATGTTGAAATTACACAAAAAGTGAAAAGCTCGTCTATGGAGAGACTTGAGCAATTCAAAAGTTTCAAAGTGAACCGTTGTACTCTATTTAGTGTCCTTTGAAGTCTAACATGCTAGTTTAGCCTTCGCACAAGGTTTCGTGAGGTGAAGATACGAATAGATAAAGTAATGTTTGAAATTGCACAGAAACGTGTAAACCTTGTCCATGGAGAGTGTTGAGCAATTCCAAAGCATAAAGTGGACCGTTGTACTCTATTTGGTGTTCTTAGCAGTCTAACATGATAGTTTAGCCTTCGTGCAACGTTTCGTAAGTTAACGATGCGGATAGACCAAGTTATATTTGAAATTGCACAAAAACTTGTAAATCTCGTCCATGGAGAGTGTTGAGCAATTCCAAAGCATCAAAGTGGACCGTTGTACTCTTTTATTTAGTGTTCTTAGCAGTCTAACATGATAGTTTAGCCTTCGTGCAAGGTTTCGTGAGACAAAGATGCGAATAGACCAAGTTTTGTTGAAATTGCACAAAAACGTGAAAAGCTCGTCTATAGAGAGAGTTGAGCAATTCCAAAGCTTCAAAGTGGACCGTTGTACTCTATTTACTGTGGTAGAATTCTAACATGCTAGTTTAGCCTTTTTGCAATGTTTCATGAGGTAAAGATGCGAATAGACCAAGTTATGTTGAAATTACACAAAAAGTGAAAAGCTCGTCTATGGAGAGACTTGAGCAGTTCCAAAGCTTTAAAGAGGACCGTTGTACTCTATTTAGTGTCCTTTGAAGTCTAACATGCTAGTTTAGCCTTCGCACAATGTTTCGTATGGTAAAGATGTGAATAGACCAAGTTATGTTGAAATTACACAAAAAGTGAAAAGCTCGTCTATGGAGAGACTTGAGCAATTCCAAAGCTTCAAAGTGGACCGTTGTACTCTATTTAGTGTCCTTTTAACTCTAACATGCTAGTTTACCCTTCGTGCAAGGTTTCGTGAGGTAAAGATACGAATAGATAAAGTAATGTTTGAAATTGCACAGAAACGTGTAAATCTTGTCCGTGGAGAGTGTTGAGCAATTCCAAATCATCAAAGTGGACCGTTGTACTCTATTTGGGGTTCTTAGAAGTCTAACTTGCTAGTTTAGCCTTCGTGCAAGGTTTTGTGAGGTAAAGATGCGAATAGACCAAGTTATGTTGAAATTGCACAAAAACGTGAATAACTCATCTATGGAGAGACTTGAGCTATTCCGAAGCTTCAAAGTGGAACGTTGTACTCTATTTACGGGGCTTAGAAGTCTAACATGCTAGTTTAGCCTTAGTGTAATGTTTCATAAGTTAAAGATGCGAATAGACTAAGTTATGTTGAAATTGCACAAAAAGTGAAAACCTCGTCTATAGAGAGAGTTGAGCAATTCCAAAGCTTCAAAGTGGACCGTTGTACTCTCTTTAGTGTCCTTTGAAGTCTAACATGCTAGTTTAGCCTTCGCACAATGTTTCGTATGGTAAAGATACAAATAGATCAAGTAATGTTTGAAATTGCACAAAAACTTGTAAAGCTCGTCTATAGAGAGAGTTGAGCAATTCCAAAGCTTCAAAGTGGACCGTTGTACTCTATTTAGTGTCCATTGAAGTCTAACATGCTAGTTTAGCTTTCGTGCAACGTTTCGTAAGTTGAAGATGCGAATAGACCAAGTTATGTTTGAAATTGCGCAGAAACTTGTAAATCTCGTCCATGGAGAGTGTTGATCAATTCCAAAGCATCAAAGTGAACCGTTGTACTCTATTTGCTGTTCTTAGAAGTCTATCTTGCTAGTTTAGGCTTCGTGCATGGCTTAGTGAGGTAAAGATGCGAATAGACCAAGTTATGTTTGAAATTGCACAAAAACGTGAATTGCTCGTCTATGGAGAGAGTTGAGCAATTTCAAAGCATCAAAGTTGACCGTTGTACTCTATTTGGTGTTCTTAGAAGTCTAACTTGCTAGTTTAGTTTTCGTGCAACGTTTCGTAAGTTAAAGATGCGAATAGACCAAGTTATGTTTGAAATTGCAAAAAAACTTGTAAATTTCGTCCATGGAGAGTGTTGAGCAATTCCAAAGCATCAAAGTGTACCGTTGTACTCTATTTAGTGTCCTTAGAAGTCTAACATGCTAGTTTAGCCTTCGTGCAAGGTTTCGTGAGGTAAAGATGCGAATAAACCAAGTTATGTTTGAAATTGCACAAAAACATGATTTGCTTGTCTATGGAGAGAGGTAAGCTATTCCAAAGCATCAAATTGGACCATTGTACTCTATTTAGTGTTCTTAGACGTCTAACATGCTTGTTTAGGCTTCATGCAAGGTTTCGTGAGTTAAAGATGCGAATAGACCAAGTTATGTTGAAATTGCACAAAAACGTGAATAACTCATCTATGAAGAGACTTGAGCTATTCCAAAGCTTCAAAGTGGAACGTTGTACTCTATTTACTGGGTTTAGAAGTCTAACATGCTAGTTTAGCCTTCGTGCAATGTTTTGTAAGGTAAAGATACGAATAGACCATGTTCTGTTTGAAATTGCGCAAAAACTTGTAAAGCTCGTCTATGGAGAGAGTTGAGCAATTACAAAGCTTCAAAGTGGACCATTGTGCTCTATTTAGTGTTTTTAGAAGTCTAACATGCTAGTTTAGCCTTCATGCAATGTTTCGTAAGGTAAAGATACGAATAGATAAAGTAATGTTTGAAATTGCACAGAAACGTGTAAATCTCATCCATGGAGATTGTTATGCAATTCCAAAGAATCAAAGTGGACCGTTGTACTCTATTTAGTGTTCTTAGAAGTCTAACATGCTAGTTTAACCTTCGTGCAAGGTTTCATGAGATAAAGATGCAAATAGACCAAGTTATGTTTCAAATTGCACAAAAACTTACAAAGCTCGTGTATGGAGAGAGTTGAGCAATTCCAAAGCATCAAAGTGGACCGTTGTACTCTATTTGGTGTTCTTAGAAGTTTAACTTGCTACTCTAGCTTTAGTGCAACGTTTCGTTAGATAAAGATGCTAATAGACCAATTTATGTTTGAAATGGCACAAAAACGTGAAAAAATCATCTATGGAGAGACTTAAACTATTCCAAAGCTTCTAAGTGGACCGTTGTACTCTATTTACTTTGGTAGAATTCTAACATGCTAGTTTAGCCTTCGTGCAATGTTTTATGAGGTAAAGATGCGAATAGACCAAGTTATGTTGAAATTACACAAAAAGTGAAAAGCTCGTCTATGTAGAGACTTGAGCAGTTCCAAAGCTTTAAAGAGGACCGTTGTACTCTATTTAGTGTCCTTTGAAGTCTAACATGCTAGTTTAGCCTTCGCACAATGTTTCGTATGGTAAAGATGCGAATAGACCAAGTTATGTTGAAATTACACAAAAAGTGAAAAGCTCGTCTATGGAGAGACTTGAGCAATTCCAAAGCTTCAAAGTGGACCGTTGTACTCTATTTAGTGTCCTTTGAACTCTAACATGCTAGTTTACCCTTCGTGCAAGGTTTCGTGAGGTAAAGATACGAATAGATAAAGTAATGTTTGAAATTGCACAGAAACGTGTAAATCTTGTCCATGGAGAGTGTTGAGCAATTCCAAAGCATCAAATTGGATCGTTGTACTCTATTTAGCATTCTTAGAAGTCTAACATGCTAGTTTAGCCTTCGTGCAAGGTTTTGTGAGGTAAAGATGCGAATAGACCAAGTTATGTTGAAATTGCACAAAAACGTGAATAACTTATCTATGGAGAGACTTGAGCTATTCCAAAGCTTCAAAGTGGAACGTTGTACTCTATTTACGGGGCTTAGAAGTCTAACATGCTAGTTTAGCCTTAGTGTAATGTTTCATGAGGTAAAGATGCGAATAGACCAAGTTATGTTGAAATTGCACAAAAAGTGAAAAGCTCGTCTATAGAGAGAGTTGAGCAATTCCAAAGCTTCAAAGTGGACCGTTGTACTCTATTTAGTGTCCTTCGAAGTCTAACATGCTAGTTTAGCCTTCGCACAATGTTTCGTATGGTAAAGATCCAAATAGATCAAGTAATGTTTGAAATTGCACAAAAACTTGTAAAGCTCGTCTATAGAGAGAGTTGAGCAATTCCGAAGCTTCAAAGTGGACCGTTGTACTCTATTTAGTGTCCTTTGAAGTCTAACATGCTAGTTTAGCTTTCGTGCAACGTTTCGTAAGTTGAAGATGCGAATAGACCAAGTTATGTTTGAAATTGCGCAGAAACTTGTAAATCTCGTCCATGGAGAGTGTTGATCAATTCCAAAGCATCAAAGTGAACCGTTGTACTCTATTTGCTGTTCTTAGAAGTCTATCTTGCTAGTTTAGGCTTCGTGAGGTAAAGATGCGAATAGACCAAGTTATGTTTGAAATTGCACAAAAACGTGAATTGCTCGTCTATGGAGAGAGTTGAGCAATTTCAAAGCATCAAAGTTGACCGTTGTACTCTATTTGGTGTTCTTAGAAGTCTAACTTGCTAGTTTAGTTTTCGTGCAACGTTTCGTAAGTTAAAGATGCGAATAGACCAAGTTATGTTTGAAATTGCACAAAAACTTGTAAATCTCGTCCATGGAGAGTGTTGAGCAATTCCAAAGCATCAAAGTGGACCGTTGTACTCTATTTAGTGTCCTTAGAAGTCTAACATGCTAGTTTAGCCTTCGTGCAAGGTTTCGTGAGGTAAAGATGCGAATAGACCAAGTTATGTTTGAAATTGCACAAAAACATGAATTGCTCGTCTATGGAGAGAGGTAAGCTATTCCAAAGCATCAAATTGGACCATTGTACTCTATTTAGTGTTCTTGGACGTCTAACATGCTTGTTTAGGCTTCATGCAAGGTTTCGTGAGTTAAAGATGCGAATAGACCAAGTTATGTTGAAATTGCACAAAAACGTGAATAACTCATCTATGAAGAGACTTGAGCTATTCCAAAGCTTCAAAGTGGAACATTGTACTCTATTTACTGGGCTTAGAAGTCTAACATGCTAGTTTAGCCTTCGTGCAATGTTTTGTAAGTTAAAGATACGAATAGACCATGTTCTGTTTGAAATTGCGCAAAAACTTGTAAAGCTCGTCTATGGAAAGAGTTGAGCACTTACAAAGCTTCAAAGTGGACCATTGTGCTCTATTTAGTGTCTTTAGAAGTCTAACATGCTAGTTTAGCCTTCATGCAATGTTTCGTAAGGTAAAGATACGAATAGATAAAGTAATGTTTGAAATTGCACAGAAACGTGTAAATCTCATCCATGGAGAGTGTTGAGCAATTCCAAAGAATCAAAGTGGACCGTTGTACTCTATTTAGTGTTCTTAGAAGTCTAACATGCTAGTTTAACCTTCGTGCAAGGTTTCATGAGATAAAGATGCAAATAGACCAAGTTATGTTTCAAATTGCACAAAAACTTACAAAGCTCGTGTATGGAGAGAGTTGAGCAATTCCAAAGCATCAAAGTGGACCGTTGTACTCTATTTGGTGTTCTTAGAAGTTTAACTTGCTACTCTAGCTTTGGTGCAACGTTTCGTTAGATAAAGATGCTAATAGACCAATTTATGTTTGAAATGGCACAAAAACGTGAAAAAATCATCTATGGAGAGACTTGAGCTATTCCAAAGCTTCTAAGTGGACCGTTGTACTCTATTTACTTTGGTAGAATTCTAACATGCTAGTTTAGCCTTCGTGCAATGTTTTATGAGGTAAAGATGCGAATAGACCAAGTTATGTTGAAATTACACAAAAAGTGAAAAGCTCGTCTATGTAGAGACTTGAGCAGTTCCAAAGCTTTAAAGAGGACCGTTGTACTCTATTTAGTGTCCTTTGAAGTCTAACATGCTAGTTTAGCCTTCGCACAATGTTTCGTATGGTAAAGATGCGAATAGACCAAGTTATGTTGAAATTACACAAAAAGTGAAAAGCTCGTCTATGGAGAGACTTGAGCAATTCCAAAGCTTCAAAGTGGACCGTTGTACTCTATTTAGTGTCCTTTGAACTCTAACATGCTAGTTTACCCTTCGTGCAAGGTTTCGTGAGGTAAAGATACGAATAGATAAAGTAATGTTTGAAATTGCACAGAAACGTGTAAATCTTGTCCATGGAGAGTGTTGAGCAATTCCAAAGCATCAAATTGGATCGTTGTACTCTATTTAGCATTCTTAGAAGTCTAACATGCTAGTTTAGCCTTCGTGCAAGGTTTTGTGAGGTAAAGATGCGAATAGACCAAGTTATGTTGAAATTGCACAAAAACGTGAATAACTTATCTATGGAGAGACTTGAGCTATTCCAAAGCTTCAAAGTGGAACGTTGTACTCTATTTACGGGGCTGAGAAGTCTAACATGCTAGTTTAGCCTTAGTGTAATGTTTCATGAGGTAAAGATGCGAATAGACCAAGTTATGTTGAAATTGCACAAAAAGTGAAAAGCTCGTCTATAGAGAGAGTTGAGCAATTCCAAAGCTTCAAAGTGGACCGTTGTACTCTATTTAGTGTCCTTCGAAGTCTAACATGCTAGTTTAGCCTTCGCACAATGTTTCGTATGGTAAAGATCCAAATAGATCAAGTAATGTTTGAAATTGCACAAAAACTTGTAAAGCTCGTCTATAGAGAGAGTTGAGCAATTCCGAAGCTTCAAAGTGGACCGTTGTACTCTATTTAGTGTCCTTTGAAGTCTAACATGCTAGTTTAGCTTTCGTGCAACGTTTCATAAGTTGAAGATGCGAATAGACCAAGTTATGTTTGAAATTGCGCAGAAACTTGTAAATCTCGTCCATGGAGAGTGTTGATCAATTCCAAAGCATCAAAGTGAACCGTTGTACTCTATTTGGTGTTCTTAGAAGTCTATCTTGCTAGTTTAGGCTTCGTGAGGTAAAGATGCGAATAGACCAAGTTATGTTTGAAATTGCACAAAAACGTGAATTGCTCGTCTATGGAGAGAGTTGAGCAATTTCAAAGCATCAAAGTTGACCGTTGTACTCTATTTGGTGTTCTTAGAAGTCTAACTTGCTAGTTTAGTTTTCGTGCAACGTTTCGTAAGTTAAAGATGCGAATAGACCAAGTTATGTTTGAAATTGCACAAAAACTTGTAAATCTCATCCATGGAGAGTGTTGAGCAATTCCAAAGCATCAAAGTGGACCGTTGTACTCTATTTAGTGTCCTTAGAAGTCTAACATGCTAGTTTAGCCTTCGTGCAAGGTTTCGTGAGGTAAAGATGCGAATAGACCAAGTTATGTTTGAAATTGCACAAAAACATGAATTGCTCGTCTATGGAGAGAGGTAAGCTATTCCAAAGCATCAAATTGGACCATTGTACTCTATTTAGTGTTCTTAGACGTCTAACATGCTTGTTTAGGCTTCATGCAAGGTTTCGTGAGTTAAAGATGCGAATAGACCAAGTTATGTTGAAATTGCACAAAAACGTGAATAACTCATCTATGAAGAGACTTGAGCTATTCCAAAGCTTCAAAGTGGAACATTGTACTCTATTTACTGGGCTTAGAAGTCTAACATGCTAGTTTAGCCTTCGTGTAATGTTTTGTAAGTTAAAGATACGAATAGACCATGTTCTGTTTGAAATTGCGCAAAAACTTGTAAAGCTCGTCTATGGAAAGAGTTGAGCAATTACAAAGCTTCAAAGTGGACCATTGTGCTCTATTTAGTGTCTTTAGAAGTCTAACATGCTAGTTTAGCCTTCATGCAATGTTTCGTAAGGTAAAGATACGAATAGATAAAGTAATGTTTGAAATTGCACAGAAACGTGTAAATCTCATCCATGGAGAGTGTTGAGCAATTCCAAAGAATCAAAGTGGACCGTTGTGTTGAATATATGTTTGAGTGATTACAACGGCATGTTTTGATTGAACTTTGATCTATTGATTGTATTGAGAAACCTAGGTGCATATGCCTACTTGATTAGTTTAGGAATTCAAGACTTATATTAAACTAGTTCAATTGTGCTTATTTGATGATTTGATTATTGAACTAACATGAACTAATTGCAAGAAATCCTAAAAGGGTTTACATAGCATGTCTTGAGTTTAATTGTGTGTAGGATGATCAAGTTGGCCATGTATCAACATGGTGACCTTAACCGAACTGTAATGAAGACTTAATCAGTGTCAAACATGATTAAGAAAGTCAATTTCGTGGTCAACATAATCAAGTTTTGCCAAAGATGTCTTGAAGCTTAATTGGGATCAAT
Organism: Tripterygium wilfordii; assembly: GCF_013401445.1. NCBI lineage: Eukaryota > Viridiplantae > Streptophyta > Magnoliopsida > Celastrales > Celastraceae > Tripterygium > Tripterygium wilfordii. The sequence goes on from NC_052250.1 coordinate 8,518,289, forward strand.
TGAAGTAAAATTAACTTTCTAGTCAAAGTCAGAATCGACGGACGTGACGTGGCAGCTGACATGACATTGTTGACACGGCATTAATGACATGGCATTGATGACATGGCAAAGAAGACAAGTTAACCATAGTTACATCTTAACTGGAAGACTTGGAGCCAAAAAGAGAAGAGAAGAAAAAGTTAATTTGAAAGGAGGAGACAAGAGGTACAACAAGTCTTATGACAAATTTTTCTCTTCACATGTGTGGGAAGCTTTATTTCAAAACCATTTCTCTTTCCCACCAAGACACTCCACATCCAATGGATCATATTCTCTCTACATCAAAATCACATTTTAATCCAATGGCCAAAGATTCAAGCTTTATTCTTATCTCTCCTACTTTACATCCTATGGCCAAAATTGAATCTTCATTTGATCCAAAGGCCATCATTTATTCCACCTAAGAGACAAACTTTTCTCAAGTCAATTGTTGTATCTTTCAAGATGCCTCTAAAGTCTATATCCATCCAAAAGCCATGACTTACTCCACCTAAAAGACAAACTTTTCTCAAGTCAATTGTTGTATCTTCCAAGATGCCTCCAAAGTCTATATCCATCCAAAAGCCAATATTTCTTCCTACCAAAAGAGACTTGTTGTAAACATTTTCACACTTCTCTAAGCCTTCTAACGTCTCTAATGATCCAAGGGTCCATATCTTTCATATCAATCCAATGGCCCTCATTTCATGAGCTTACACTCCACAATTTTCTATAAAAACTAACTCTTTGTCTATGGTGCATATACTTGGCCGAAAATTACACTCTCTCTCTAGTGTTCTTCATCTTCTAAGCTTTCATTCTTTCACTCATTCATTCCTTGATTACATACTTGATTTTGAAGAGAGATCATACACACTAGCCAAGTAAAGCTTTATTGTTACTCTTGAGCCTTTCTTACTTGATTCTTATCATTTCCTCAAGAGCCATTTTCTTACTTGAACAATCTGATTTCCAGAACATAAATTGAGCCTGAACACTTACAAATCCAGCTACTAAAGAGCCAGCCTTTGAGCCTAAACGTATCTCATACCCGGCTATTCTTAGAGCCATTTTTGAGCTTGTATTTTGCTGATTGAGTTAGTGTGGTGAGCTACAAACCACACGGTGTGTAGAGTTTGGTGTGGTGAGCTATAAACCACACGGGTGTGTAAAGTTTGGTGTTTGAGCTACAAAAACACTGGTTGTATGAGTTCCGCTTGACTCGGTTGAACAAGCTATAGTGGAGTGTTTGAAATTCCCAAGTGGGACTTGGGGAGTGGAGTAGGCTTGGGTTAAGCCGAACCACTATAAATCTCTTGCCTCTTTTACTTTTCAGCAATTTCAATTAGCATTGCATTCTCATATTATACATACTTGAAATTGATCATTTAGGTTGCTAGAGTCAAGCTTGTTCAATTAATTGTCAAATCTGATTTTGTGCCCTAATTACATTTGTTTTACAAGTGACATATACATACTTGATCATCTTGCTTGGTTCTTGATCTTAAAGTTATCTATCTTGCTTATATCAATTGTCCTTGACTTGCTTGAGCTTGTTTAATTGCTTTGTGCTCAAATCTGCCATTAGGAGACCATACAATCATATTAGGATTTTATATGTGATTTGCTCGAATTGATTGTTCTACTTGATTTATATACATCTACACTAGTACTCAATTTGGTATTTAGCTTCCGCTTAGGGTGAAACCAAAAAAGAGGTGACCTAGTCTAAAATTGACTAAGGACACAATTCACCCCCCCTCTTGTGGTGCCATCCGATCCAATACGTTGTACTCTATTTAGTGTTCTTAGAAGTCTAACATGCTAGTTTAACCTTCGTGCAAGGTTTCATGAGTTAAAGATGCAAATAGACCAAGCTATGTTTCAAATTGCACAAAAACTTACAAAGCTCGTGTATGGAGAGAGTTGAGCAATTCCAAAGCAACAAAGTGGACTGTTGTACTCTATTTGGTATTCTTAGAAGTCTAACTTGCTACTCTAGCTTTGGTGCAACGTTTCGTCAGATAAAGATGCTAATAGACCAATTTATGTTTGAAATGGCACAAAAACGTGTAAAGCTCGTCTATCGAGAGATTTAAGCAATTCCAAAGCATCAAAGTGGACCGTTCTACTCTATTTGGTGTTATTAGAAGTCTAAGTTGCTAGTTTAGCTTTTGTGAAATGTTTTATCAGTTAAAGATGCGAATAGACCAAGTTATGTTTGAAATTGAACAAAAACGTCAATTGCTCGTCTTTGGTGAGAGTTGAGCAATTCCAAAGCTTCAAAGTTGACCGTTGTACTCTATTTAGTGTCCTTTGAAGTCTAACATGCTAGTTTAGCCTTCGCACAATGTTTCGTATGGTAAAGATACAAATAGATCAAGTAATGTTTGAAGTTGCACAAAAACATATAAATCTCGTACATGGAGAGTGTTGAGCGATTCCAAAGCATCAAAGTGCACCGTTGTACTCTCTTTAGTGTTCTTAGAATTGTAACATGCTAGTTTAGCCTTCGTGCAAGGTTTCGTGAGGTAAAGATGCGAACAGACCAAGTTATGTTTGAAATTGCACAAAAATGTGAATAACTCATCTATGGAGAGACTTGAGCTATTCCAAAGCTTCAAAGTGGAACGTTGTACTCTATTTACTGGGCTTAGAAGTCTAACATGCTAATTTAGCCTTAGTGTAATGTTTCAAGAGGTAAAGATGCGAATAGACCAAGTTATGTTGAAATTGCACAAAACGTGAAAAGCTCGTCTATAGAGAGAGTTGAGCAATTCCAAAGCTTCAAAGTGGACCGTTGTACTCTATTTAGTGTCCTTTGAAGTCTAACATGCTAGTTTAGCCTTCGTGCAAGGTTTCGTGAGGTAAAGATGCGAATAGACCAAGTTATGTTTGAAATTGCACAAAAACGTGAATTGCTCGTCCATGGAGAGAGTTAAGCTATTCCAAAGCATCAAGTTGGACCATTGTACTGTATTTAGTGTTCTTAGAAGTCTAACATGCTAGTTCAGCCTTTGTGCAATGTTTCGTAAGGTAAAGATGCAAATAGACCAAGTTATGTTTGAAATGGCACAAAAACGTGTAAAGCTCATCTATTGAGAGAGTTGAGCAATTCCAAAGCATCAAAGTCGACCGTTGTACTCTATTTATTGTTCTTAGAAGTCTAACATGCTAGTTTAGCCTTCGTGCAATGTTTGGTAGGGTAAAGATACGAATAGATAAAGTAATGTTTGAAATTGGGCAGAAACTTGTAAATCTCGTCCATGGAGAGTGTTGAGCAATTCCAAAGCATCAAAGTGGACCGTTGTACTCTATTTGGCGTTCTTAGAATTCTATCTCGCTAGTTTAGCCTTCGCACAATGTTTCGTATGGTAAAGATACGAATAGATCAAGTAATGTTTGAAATTGCACAAAAACATGTAAATCTCGTCCATGGAGACTGTTGAGCAATTCCAAAGCATCAAAGTCGACCGTTGTACTCTATTTAGCGTACTTAGAAGTCTAACATGCTAGTTTAGCCTTCGTGCAATGTTTCGTAAGGTAAAGATACGAATAGACCAAGTTATGTTTGAAATTGCGCAAAAACTTGTAAAGCTCGTCTATGGAGAGAGTTGAGCAATTCCAAAGCTTCAAAGTGGGCCGTTGTACTGTATTTACTTTCCTTTGAAGTTTAACATGCTACTTTAGCCTTCGTGCAATGTTTCGTATGGTAAAGATACGAATAGATCAAGTAATGTTAGAAATTGCACAAAAACTTGTAAAGCTCGTCTATAGAGAGAGTTGAGCAATTACAAAGCTTCAAAGTGTACCGTTGTACTCTATTTAGTGTCCTTTGAAGTCTAACATGCTAGTTTAGCTTTCGTGCAACGTTTCGTAGGTTAAAGATGCGAATAGACCAAGTTATGTTTGAAATTACACAAAAACTTGTAAAGCTCATCTATGGAGAGAGTTGAGCAATTCCAAAGCATCAAATTGGACCGTTGTACTCTATTTAGCATTCTTAAAAGTCTAACATGCTAGTTTAGCCTTCGTGCAAGGTTTTGTGAGGTAAAGATGCGAATAGACCAAGTTATGTTGAAATTGCACAAAATCGTGAATAACTTATCTATGGAGAGACTTGAGCTATTCCAAAGCTTCAAAGTGGAACGTTGTACTCTATTTACGGGGCTTAGAAGTCTAACATGCTAGTTTAGCCTTAGTGTAATGTTTCATGAGGTAAAGATGCGAATAGACCAAGTTATGTTGAAATTGCACAAAAAGTGAAAAGCTCGTCTATAGAGAGAGTTGAGCAATTCCAAAGCTTCAAAGTGGACCGTTGTACTCTATTTAGTGTCCTTTGAAGTCTAACATGCTAGTTTAGCCTTCGCACAATGTTTCGTATGGTAAAGATACAAATAGATCAAGTAATGTTTGAAATTGCACAAAAACTTGTAAAACTCATCTATAGAGAGAGTTGAGCAATTCCAAAGCTTCAAAGTGAACCGTTGTACTCTATTTAGTGTCCTTTGAAGTCTAACATGCTAGTTTAGCTTTCGTGCAACGTTTCGTAAGTTGAAGATGCGAATAGACCAAGTTATGTTTGAAATTGCGCAAAAACTTGTAAATCTCGTCCATGGAGAGTGTTGATCAATTCCAAAGCATCAAAGTGAACCGTTGTACTCTATTTGGTGTTCTTAGAAGTCTATCTTGCTAGTTTAGGCTTCGTGCATGGCTTCGTGAGGTAAAGATGCGAATAGACCAAGTTATGTTTGAAATTGCACAAAAACGTGAATTGCTCGTCTATGGAGAGAGTTGAGCAGTTTCAAAGCATCAAAGTTGACCGCTGTAGTCTATTTGGTGTTCTTAGAAGTCTAACTTGCTAGTTTAGTTTTCGTGCAACGTTTCGTAAGTTAAAGATGCTAATAGACCAAGTTATGTTTGAAATTGCACAAAAACTTGTAAATCTCGTCTATCGAGAGATTTAAGCAATTCCAAAGCATCAAAGTGGACCGTTCTACTCTATTTGGTGTTATTAGAAGTCTAAGTTGCTAGTTTAGCTTTTGTGAAATGTTTTATCAGTTAAAGATGCGAATAGACCAAGTTATGTTTGAAATTGAACAAAAACGTCAATTGCTCGTCTTTGGTGAGAGTTGAGCAATTCCAAAGCTTCAAAGTTGACCGTTGTACTCTATTTAGTGTCCTTTGAAGTCTAACATGCTAGTTTAGCCTTCGCACAATGTTTCGTATGGTAAAGATACAAATAGATCAAGTAATGTTTGAAATTGCACAAAAACATATAAATCTCGTACATGGAGAGTGTTGAGCGATTCCAAAGCATCAAAGTGCACCGTTGTACTCTCTTTAGTGTTCTTAGAATTGTAACATGCTAGTTTAGCCTTCGTGCAAGGTTTCGTGAGGTAAAGATGCGAATAGACCAAGTTATGTTTGAAATTGCACAAAAATGTGAATAACTCATCTATGGAGAGAGTTGAGCAATTCCAAAGCATCAAAGTGGACCGTTGTACTCTATTTAGTGTCCTTAGAAGTCTAACATGCTAGTTTAGCCTTCGTGCAAAGTTTCGTGAGGTAAAGATGCGAATAGACCAAGTTATGTTTGAAATTGCACAAAAACATGAATTGCTCGTCTATGGAGAGAGGTAAGCTATTCCAAAGCATCAAATTGGACCATTGTACTCTATTTAGTGTTCTTAGACGTCTAACATGCTTGTTTAGGCTTCATGCAAGGTTTCGTGAGTTAAAGATGCGAATAGACCAAGTTATGTTGAAATTGCACAAAAACGTGAATAACTCATCTATGAAGAGACTTGAGCTATTCCAAAGCTTCAAAGTGGAACGTTGTACTCTATTTAATGGGCTTAGAAGTCTAACATGCTAGTTAAGCCTTAGTGTAATGTTTCATGAGGTAAAAATGCGAATAGACCAAGTTATGTTGAAATTGCACAAAAAGTGAAAAGCTCGTCTATAGAGAGAGTTGAGCAATTCCAAAACTTCAAAGTGGACCGCTGTACTCTATTTAGTGTCCTTTGAAGTCAAACATGCTAGATTAGCCTTCGCACAATGTTTCGTATGGTAAAGATAAAAATAGATCAAGTAATGTTTGAAATTGCACAAAAACATATAAATCTCGTCCATGGAGAGTGTTGAGCAATTCCAAAGCATCAAAGTGGACCGTTGTACTCTATTTAGTGTTCTTAGAAGTCTAACATGCTAGTTTAGCCTTCGTGCAAGGTTTCGTGAGGTAAAGATGCGAATAAACCAAGTTATGTTTGAAATTGCACAAAAACGTGAATAACTCATCTATGGAGAGACTTGAGCTATTCCAAAGCTTCAAAGTGGAACGTTGTACTCTATTTACTGGGCTTAGAAGTCTAACATGCTAGTTTAGCCTTAGTGTAATGTTTCAAGAGGTAAAGATGCGAATAGACCACGTTATGTTGAAATTGCACAAAAAGTGAAAAGCTCGTCTATAGAGAGAGTTGAGCAATTCCAAAGCTTCAAAGTGGAACGTTGTACTCTATTTAATGGGCTTAGAAGTCTAACATGCTAGTTAAGCCTTAGTGTAATGTTTCATGAGGTAAAGATGCGAATAGACCAAGTTATGTTGAAATTGCACAAAAACTGAAAAGCTCGTCTATAGAGAGAGTTGAGCAATTCCAAAGATTCAAAGTGGACCGTTGTACTCTATTTAGTGTCCTTTGAAGTCTAACATGCTAGTTTAGCCTTCGTGCAATGTTTGGTAGGGTAAAGATACGAATAGATAAAGTAATGTTTGAAATTGGGCAGAAACTTGTAAATCTCGTCCATGGAGAGTGTTGAGCAATTCCAAAGCATCAAAGTGGACCGTTGTACTCTATTTAGTGTTCTTAGACGTCTAACATGCTTGTTTAGGCTTCATGCAAGGTTTCGTGAGTTAAAGATGCGAATAGACCAAGTTATGTTGAAATTGCACAAAAACGTGAATAACTCATCTATGAAGAGACTTGAGCTATTCCAAAGCTTCAAAGTGGAACGTTGTACTCTATTTACTGGGCTTAGAAGTCTAACATGCTAGTTTAGCCTTAGTGTAATGTTTCATGAGGTAAAGATGTGAATAGACCAAGTTATGTTGAAATTGCACAAAAAGTGAAAAGCTCGTCTATAGAGAGAGTTGAGCAATTCCAAAGCTTCAAAGTGGACCGTTGTACTCTATTTAGTGTCCTTTGAAGTCTAACATGCTAGTTTAGCCGTCGCACAATGTTTCGTATGGTAAAGATACAAATAGATCAAGTAATGTTTGAAATTGCACAAAAACTTGTAAAGCTCGTCTATAGAGAGAGTTGAGCAATTCCAAAGCTTCAAAGTGGACTGTTGTACTCTATTTAGTGTCCTTTGAAGTCTAATATGCTAGTTTAGCTTTCGTGCAACGTTTCGTAAGTTGAAGATGCGAATAGACCAAGTTATGTTCGAAATTGCACAAAAACTTGTAAATCTCGTCCATGGAGAGTGTTGAGCAATTCCAAAGCATCAAAGTGGACCGTTGTACTCTATTTAGTGTCCTTAGAAGTCTAACATGCTAGTTTAGCCTTCGTGCAAGGTTTCGTGAGGTAAAGATGCGAATAGACCAAGTTATGTTTGAAATTGCACAAAAACATGAATTGCTCGTCTATGGAGAGAGGTAAGCTATTTCAAAGCATCAAATTGGACCATTGTACTCTATTTAGTGTTCTTAGACGTCTAACATGCTTGTTTAGGCTTCATGCAAGGTTTCGTGAGTTAAAGATGCGAATAGACCAAGTTATGTTGAAATTGCACAAAAACGTGAATAACTCATCTATGAAGAGACTTGAGCTATTCCAAAGCTTCAAAGTGGAACGTTGTACTCTATTTACTGGGCTTAGAAGTCTAACATGCTAGTTTAGCCTTAGTGTAATGTTTCACGAGGTAAAGATGCGAATAAACCAAGTTATGTTGAAATTGCACAAAAAGTGAAAAGCTCGTCTATAGAGAGAGTTGAGCAACTCCAAAGCTTCAAAGTGGACCGTTGTACTCTATTTAGTGTCCTTTGAAGTCTAACATGCTAGATTAGCCTTCGCACAATGTTTCGTATGGTAAAGATAAAAATAGATCAGTTAATGTTTGAAATTGCAGAAAAACATATAAATCTCGTCCATGGAGAGTGTTGAGCAATTCCAAAGCATCAAAGTCGACCGTTGTACTCTATTTAGTGTTCTTAGAAGTCTAACATGCTAGTTTAGCCTTCGTGCAAGGTTTCGTGAGGTAAAGATGCGAATAAACCAAGTTATGTTTGAAATTGCGCAAAAACGTGAATAACTCATCTATGTAGAGACTTGAGCTATTCCAAAGCTTCAAAGTGGAACGTTGTACTCTATTTACTGGGCTTAGAAGTCTAACATGCTAGTTTAGCCTTAGTGTAATGTTTCAAGAGATAAAGATGCGAATAGACCAAGTTATGTTGAAATTGCACAAAAAGTGAAAAGCTCGTCTATAGAGAGAGTTGAGCAATTCCAAAGCTTCAAAGTGGACCGTTGTACTCTATTTAGTGTCCTTTGAAGTCTAACATGCTAGTTTAGCCTTCGCACAATGTTTCGTATGGTAAAGATACAAATAGATCAAGTAATGTTTGAAATTGCACAAAAACTTGTAAAGCTCGTCTATAGAGACAGTTGAGCAATTCCAAAGCTTCAAAGTGGACCGTTGTACTCTATTTAGTGTCCTTTGAAGTCTAACATGCTAGTTTAGCTTTCGTGCAACGTTTCGTAAGTTAAAGATGCGAATAGACCAAGTTATGTTTGACATTGCGCAGAAACTTGTAAATCTCGTCCATGGAGAGTGTTGATCAATTCCAAAGCATCAAAGTGAACCGTTGTACTCTATTTGGTGTTCTTAGAAGTCTATCTTGCTAGTTTAGCTTTTGTGCAACAATTCGTAAGTTAAAGAGGCGAATACACCAAGTAATGTTTGAAATTGCACAAAAACTTGTAAATCTCGTCCATGGAGAGTGTTGAGCAATTCCAAAGCATCAAAGTGGACCGTTGTACTCTATTTAGTGTTCTTATAAGTCTAACAATCTACGTTAGCCTTCGAGCAAGGCTTCGTGAGGTAAAGATGCGAATAGACGAAGTTATGTTTGAAATTACACAAAAACGTGAATTGCTCATCTATGGAGAGAGTGAAGCTATTCCAAAGCATCAAATTGGACCATTGTGCTCTATTTAGTGTTCTTAGAAGTCTAACATGCTAGTTTAGCCTTCGTGCAAGGTTTCGTGAGGTAAAGATGCGAATAGACCAAGTTAAGTTTGAAATTGCACAAAAACGTGAATTGCTCGTCTATGGAGAGAGTTAAGCTATTCCAAAGCATCAAATTGGACCATTGTACTCAATTTAGTGTTCTGAGAAGTCTAACATGCTGGTTCAGCCTTCGTGCAATGTTTCGTAAGGTAAAGATGCAAATAGACCAAGTTATGTTAGAAATGACACAAAAATGTGTAAAGCTCATCTATTGAGAGAGTTGAGCAATTACAAAGCATCAAAGTCGACCGTTGTACTCTATTTAGTGTTCTTAGAAGTCTAACTTGCTACTCTAGCTTTCGTGCAACGTTTCGTTAGATAAAGATGCGAATAGACCAATTTATGTTTGAAATGGCACAAAAACGTGTAAAGGTCGTCTATCGAGAGAGTTGAGCAATTCCAAAGTATCAAAGTGGACCGTTGTACTCCATTTAGTGTCCTTTAAAGTCTAACGTGCTAGTTTATCCATCGTGCAAGGTTTCGTGAGGTAAAGATGCGAATAGACCAAGTTATGTTGAAATTGCACAAAAAGTGAAAAGCTCGTCTATAGAGAGAGTTGAGCAATTCCAAAGCTTCAAAGAGGACCGTTGTACTCTATTTGGTGTCCTTTGAAGTCTAACATGCTAGTTTAGCCTTCACACAATGTTTCGTATGGTAAAGATACGAATAGATCAAGTAATGTTTTAAATTGCACAAAAACTTGTAAAGCTCGTCTATGGAGAGAGTTGAGCAATTCCAAAGAATCAACGTGGACCGTTGTACTCTATTTAGCGTTCTTAGAAGTCTAACATGCTAGTTTCATCTTCGTGCAATGTTTCGTAAGGTAAAGATACCAATAGACCACGTTATTCTTGAAATTGCGCAAAAACTTGTAAAGCTCGTCTATGGAGAATGTTGAGCAATTCCAAAGCTTCAAAGTGGGCCGTTGTACTCTATTTAGTGTCCTTTGAAGTTTAACATGCTACTTTAGCCTTCGTGCAATGTTTCGTATGGTAAAGATACGAATAGATCGAATAATGTTTGAAATTGCACAAAAACTTGTAAAGCTCGTCTATAGAACGAGTTGAGCAATTCCGAAGCTTCAAAGTAGACCGTTGTACTCTATTTAGTGTCCTTTGAAGTCTAACCAGCTAGTTTAGCTTTCGTGCAACGTTTCGTAAATTAAAGATGCGGATAGACCAAGTTATGTTTGAAATTGCACAAAAACTTGTAAAGCTCGTCTATGGAGAGAGTTGAGCAATTCCAAAGCATCAAAGTAGACCGTTGTACTCTATTTAGCGTTCTTGGAAGTCTAACATGCTAGTTTAGCCTTCGTGCAATGTTTGGTAAGGTAAAGATACGAATAGATAAAGTAATGTTTGAAATTGCGCAGAAACGTGTAAATCTCGTCCATGGAGAGTGTTGAGCAATTCCAAAGCATCAAAGTGGACCGTTGTACTCTATTTGGTGTTCTTAGAAGTCTATCTTTATAGTTTAGCTTTCGTGCAACGTTTCGTAAGTTAAAGATGCGAATACACCAAGTTATGTTTGAAATTGAACAAAAACTTGTAAATCTCGTCCATGGAGAGTGTTGAGCAATTCCAAAGCATCAAAGTGGACCGTTGTACTCTATTTGGTGTTCTTAGAAGTCTATCTGGCTAGTTTAGCTTTTGTGCAACGTTTCGTAAGTTAAAGATGCGAATAAACCAAGTTATGTTTGAAATTGAACAAAAACTTGTAAATCTCGTCCATGGAGAGTGTTGAGCAATTCCAAAGCATCAAAGTGGACCGTTGTACTCTATTTAGTGTTCTTCGAAGTCTAACAATCTAGTTTAGACTTCGTGCAAGGCTTCGTGAGGTAAAGATGCGGATACACCAAGTTATGTTTGAAATTGCACAAAAACGTGAATTGCTCGTCTATGGAGAGAGTTAAGCTATTCCAACGCATCAAATTGGACCATTGTGCTCTATTTAGTGTTCTTAGAAGTCTAACATGCTAGTTTAGCCTTCGTGCAAGGTTTCGTCAGATAAAGATGCGAATAGACCAATTTATGTGTGAAATGGCACAAAAACGTGTAAAGCTCGTCTATCAAGAGAGTTGAGCAATTCCAAAGCATCAAAGTGGACCGTTGTACTCGATTTAGTGTCCTTTGAAGTCTAATATGCTAGTTTATCCACCGTGCAAGGTTTCGTGACGTAAAGATGCGAATAGACCAAGTTATGTTGAAATTGTACAAAAAGTGAAAAGCTCGTCTATAGAGAGAGTTAAGCAATTCCAAAGCTTCAAAGTGGACCGTTGTACTCTATTTAGTGTCCTTTGAAGTCTAACATGCTAGTTTAGCCTTCACACAATGTTTCGTACGGTAAAGATACGAATAGATCAAGCAATGTTTGAAATTGCACAAAAACTTGTAAAGCTCTTCTATGGAGAGAGTTGAGCAATTCCAAAGCATCAACGTAGACCGTTGTACTCTATTTAGCGTTCTTAGAAGTCTAACATGCTAGTTTTACCTTCGTGCAATGTTTCGTAAGCTAAAGATATGAATAGACCAAGTTATGTTTGAAATTGTGCAAAAACTTGTAAAGCTCGTCTATGGAGAGAGTTGAGCAATTCCAAAGCTTCAAAGTGGGCCGTTGTACTCTATTTAGTGTCCTTTGAAGTTTAACATGCTACTTTAGCCTTCGTGCAATATTTCGTATGGTAAAGATACGAATAGATCAAGTAATGTTTGAAATTGCACAAAAACTTGCAAAGCTCATCTATAGAGAGAGTTGAGCAATTCCAAAGTTTCAAAGTGGACCTTTGTACCCTATTTAGTGTCCTTTGAAGTCTAACATGCTACTTTAGCTTTCGTGCAGCGTTTCGTAAGTTAAAGATGCAAATAGACCAAGTTATGATTGAAATTGCACAAAAACTTGTAAAGCTCGTCTATGGAGAGAGTTGAGCAATTCCAAAGCATCAAAGTGGACCGTTGTACTCTATTAAGCGTTCTTAGAAGTCTAACATGCTAGTTTAGCCTTCGTGCAATGTTTGGTAAGGTAAAGATACGAATAGATAAAGTAATGTTTGAAATTGCGTAGAAACGTGTAAATCTCGTCCATGGAGAGTATTGAGCAATTCCAAAGCATCAAAGTGGACTGTTGTACTCCATTTGGTGTTCTTAGAAGTCTATCTTGCTTGTTTAGCTTTCGTGCAACATTTCGTAAGTTAAAGATGCGAATGTTGAATATATATGTTTGAGTGATTACAAAAGCATGATTGATTGAACTTTGATCCATAATGTTCATGAGAAATCTTAGACCTATATGTCCTACCCAAAATGCATGGGAATTTGATTTATTGAACTAACATGGACTAACATTGCAAGAAGCCCTAACAAGGCTTACATAGCATGTCTTGAGTTTAATTGTGTAGGATGATCAAGTATCAACATGGTGACCTTAACCGAACTGTAATGAAGACTTAATCATGGTCAAACATGATTAAGAAAGTCATTTTCGTGGTCAATCATGGTCAGAATATATCGGAGCTTAAATGGAGCCAATTGAAGTAAAGTTGACTTTCTGGTCAGAGTCAAAGTCAACAGACTGACGTGGCATATGACATGGACGTGATGACATGGCATATGAAGTGGATACATGAAATGGATTAGTGGAGTCAATAAGAGCTACAAGTCAACAATAGAGATTTAAAGCCAAAAAGCAAGAGGAGACATGCAATAAATGCCTCACATTTTCAAGACCTCTTTTGCTACAAAAGAGATATAGTTTGCTGGAAAAGCACTTTGGAAAGAGACAAAGGAAGGTGATTTATTTCAAAGGTTTTTCCTTATCCAATGGTCCACATTCCTTCCCTCCAAAATATCTTTTTGATCCATTGGTTCAAGATTAAACCTTTCCACTACACCTTTTTATCCAATGGCTATCTTTTAACCTTCCTCATCTAATGGCCATTATTCCTCCCAGTAAAGAGAGACTTGTTGTAATCATTTTCACACTTCTCTAAGCCTTCTAACAGCTATATTGATCCAAGGGTCCATATTTTTCATATCTAATCCAATGGCCCTCATTTCATGAGCTTACACTCCACAATTTCTACAAAAATTAACTCTTTGTCCATGGTGCAGAGACTTGGCCGAAAATTACTCTTTCTCTCTTAAGAGTTCTTCATCTCTCAAGCTTTCATTCTCTCACTCATTCATTCCTTGATTACATACTTGATTTTGAAGAGAGATCATATACACTAGCCAAGCAAAGCTTTATTGTTACTCTTGAGCCTTTCAAATCTGATTTTCATCATATTCTCAAGAGTCATTTCCTTTGTGATATAATCTGGTTTCCAGCACTTCTAAGGCTACATTCATCATCTCCATTTCATCATTCAAGCCTTGTGATAACTGATTTTCGTTGGTTGGTACACTACTCAAAGTTTCACAAACCCTAACAACCAAAAATCTCAAATCTGAGTTTTGTGCTTACCATTCCCATTCCAGCTTTTCAAGAGCTTCATTTGAGCCCTATACACTTACAAATCCAGCTACAAAAGAGCCAGCCTTTGAACCTAAACTTACCTCATATCCGGCTACACTTAGAGCATTATTTGAGTTTGTATTTGTTGATTGAGTTAGTGTGGTGAGCTATAAACCACACGGTGTGTAAAGTTTGGTGTTTGAGCTACAAAAACACTGGTTGTATGAGTTCCGCTTGACTCGGTTGAACAAGCCATAGTGGAGTGTTTGAAATTCCCAAGTGGGACTTGGGGAGTGGAGTAGGCTTGGGTTAAGCCGAACCACTATAAATCTCTTGCCTCTTTTACTTTCCAGCAATTTCAATTAGCATTGCATTCTCATATCATACATACTTGAAATTGATCATTTAGGTTGCTAGAGTCAAGCTTGTTTAATTAATTGTCAAATCTGATTTTGTGCCCTAATTACATTTGTTTTGCAAGTGACATATACATACTTGATCATCTTGCTTGGTTCTTGATCTTAAAGTTATATATCTTGCTTATATCAATTGTCCTTGACTTGCTTGAGCTTATTTGATTGCTTTGTGCTCAAATCTGCCATTAGGAGACCATACAATCATATTAGGATTTTATATGTGATTTGCTCAAATTGATTGTTCTACTTGACTTATATACATCTACACTAGTATTCAATTTGTTATTTAGCTTCCGCTTAGGGTGAAACTGAAAAAAAGAGGTGACCTAGTCTAAAATTGACTAAGGACACAATTCACCCCCCCTCTTGTGGTGCCATCCGATCCAACAAGTGGTATCGGAGCTTGTGTTCCCTTGCATATAGAAGTAATTGTCTTGTGCATTATTAGTGATTTATATGATGGCATCTACTAGTGGTAGACATGATCATGTGTTAGAGGGTCAATCTAGTGGTAGACCTTCATTCTTTAATGGAGAAGACTATGACCATTGGAAGATGAGAATGAAACTTTATTTCATGTCTCTTGATATTGATTTGTGGTATGTCATAGAGGATGGACCTTATGAGCCTACCATCACCACCAAGATCGGTGATGTCGAAAAAGAGATTTCAAAACATAGGGATAAATGGGATGAACATGACAAGAAAAAGATGTCTTTAAATGCTAAAGCTATGTCCATCTTGTTTAATGCATTAAATCAAGTTGACGCTAAACATATTTCTACATGCATTTCGGCTAAAGACATGTGGACTAGGTTAGAGATGAAGCATGAGGGCACTAATCAAGTAAAGGAGTCAAGGATTAACATGCTCATGCATTCATATGAATTGTTTACCATGCATCCTAATGAATCCATTGCCGAAATGGATATAAGACTAACTCAGATTTTGAATTCTCTTGAATCTTTAGGAAAGACTTTCTCCAATCAAGAAAAGGTGCAAAAATACTTGAGAAGTCTTCCAGAAGCATGGGATGCCAAAGTCACAGCCATCCAAGAAGCTAAAGACCTCAAAATCTTGAAGTTGGATGAGCTGGTCGGTTCCTTGATGGTGTATGAAACAAACATGAAGGCAAGAGAAGCCCAAAAGGAGGACACCAAAAAGAAGAGTCTAGCTTTTGCCTCCAAGGGTGATAGTGGAGATGACTTGAGTGATGAGGAAATTGCCTTAATGACAAGAAGATTCAAGAGGTACTTGATAAATAAGAAGAAGAAAGGTGGAGCACCATTCAACCATTCCAAAAGAGACAATTTGAAATCTGGTCATGTAGATCAAAATACTTCCAAGAGCACTCATGAGGAGCAAAGCAAAGATTTGAAGTGTTTTGAGTGTGGAAAAAAGGGACACATGAAGAATGAGTGTCCAAAGAGGAAAGAAAAGAGCAAGTACCAATCAAAGAGAGCTTTCAAAGCCGCATGGAGTGACTCGGATTCAGAATGCATTTCAAGTGATGATGAACATAAAGAGGCTTCAAAAGCATGTTTCATGGCAAAAGGGAACTCATCCAATTCGGATGAGGAGGTAACTTCTTTAGCCTTCGTGCAAGGCTTCGTGAGGTAAAGATGCGAATAGACCAAGTTATATTCGAAATTGCACAAAAACGTGAATTGCTCGTCTATGGAGAGAGTAAAGCTATTCCAAAGCATCAAATTAGACCATTGTGCTCTATTTAGTGTTCTTAGAAGTCTAACATGCTAGTTTAGCCTTCGTGCAAGGTTTCGTGAGGTAAAGATGCGAATAGACCAAGTTACGTTTGAAATTGCACAAAAACGTGAATTGCTCGTCTATGGAGAGAGTTAAGCTATTCCAACGCATCAAATTGGACCATTGTGCTCTATTTAGTGTTCTTAGAAGTCTAACATGCTAGTTTAGCCTTCGTGCAAGGTTTCGTCAGATAAAGATGTGAATAGACCAATTTATGTGTGAAATGGCACAAAAACGTGTAAAGCTCGTCTATCGAGAGAGTTAAGCAATTCCAAAGCATCAAAGTGGACCGTTGTACTCGATTTAGTGTACCGTGCAAGGTTTCGTCAGGTAAAGATGCGAATAGACCAAGTTATGTTGAAATTGTACAAAAAGTGAAAAGCTCGTCTATAGAGAGAGTTGAGCAATTCCATATCTTCAAAGTGAACCGTTGTACTCTATTTAGTATCCTTTGAAGTCTAACATGCTAGTTTAGCCTTCACACAATGTTTCGTACGATAAAGATACGAATAGATCAAGTAATGTTTGAAATTGCACAAAAACTTGTAAAGCTCTTCTATGGAGAGAGTTGAGCAATTCCAAAGCATCAACGTGGACCGTTGTACTCTATTTAGCGTTCTTAGAAGTCTAACATGCTAGTTTAGCCTTCGTGCAATGTTTCGTAAGGTAAATATACGAATAGACCAAGTTATGTTTGAAATTGCGCAAAAACTTGTAAAGCTCGTCTATGGAGAGAGTTGAGCAATTCCAAAGCTTCAAGTGTTGAATATATGTTTGAGTGATTACAATGGCATGCTTGATTGAACTTTGATCTATTGATTGTATTGAGAAACATAGGTGCATATGCCTACTTGATTAGTTTAGGAATTCAAGACTTATATTAAACTAGTTCAATTGTGCTTATTTGATGATTTGATTATTGAACTAACATGAACTAATTGCAAGAAATCCTAAAAGGGTTTACATAGCATGTCTTGAGTTTAATTGTGTGTAGGATGATCAAGTTGGCCATGTATCAACATGGTGACCTTAACCGAACTGTAATGAAGACTTAATCAGTGTCAAACATGATTAAGAAAGTCAATTTCGTGGTCAACATAATCAAGTTTTGCCAAAGATGTCTTGAAGCTTAACTGGGATCAATTGAAGTAAAATTAACTTTCTAGTCAAAGTCAGAATCGACGGACGTGACGTGGCAGCTGACATGGCATTGTTGACACGACATTAATGACATGGCATTGATGACATGGCAAAGAAGACAAGTTAACCATAGTTACATCTTAACTGGAAGACTTGGAGCCAAAAAGAGAAGAGAAGGAAAAGTTAATTTGAAAGGAGGAGACAAGAGGTACAACAAGTCTTATGACAAGTTTTTCTCTTCACATGTGTGGGAAGCTTTATTTCAAAACCATTTCTCTTTCCCACCAAGACACTCCACATCCAATGGATCATATTCTCTCTACATCAAAATCACATTTTAATCCAATGGCCAAAGATTCAAGCTTTATTCTTATCTCTCCTACTTTACATCCTATGGCCAAAATTGAATCTTCATTTGATCCAAAGGCCATCATTTATTCCACCTAAGAGACAAACTTTTCTCAAGTCAATTGTTGTATCTTTCAAGATGCATCTAAAGTCTATATCCATCCAAAAGCCATGATTTACTCCACCTAAAAGACAAACTTTTCTCAAGTCAATTGTTGTATCTTCCAAGATGCCTCCAAAGTCTATATCCATCCAAAAGCCATTATTTCTTCCTACCAAAAGAGACTTGTTGTAAACATTTTCACATTTCTCTAAGCCTTCTAACGTCTCTAATGATCCAAGGGTCCATATCTTTCATATCAATCCAATGGCCCTCATTTCATGAGCTTACACTCCACAATTTTCTATAAAAACTAACTCTTTGTCTATGGTGCATACACTTGGCCGAAAATTACTCTTTCTCTCTTAAGTGTTCTTCATCTTCTAAGCTTTCATTCTTTCACTCATTCATTCCTTGATTACATACTTGATTTTGAAGAGAGATCATACACACTAGCCAAGTAAAGCTTTATTGTTACTCTTGAGCCTTTCTTACCAGATTCTTATGATTTCCTCAAGAGTCATTCTACTTGCTTGAGCAATCTGATTTCCAGCACCTATAAGGCTTCATTCTATATCTCCATTTCACCATTCAAGCCTTATCACAACTGATTTTCGTTGGTTGATACACTACTCAAAATTTCACATACCCTAGAAACCAAAAAATTCTCAAATCTGAGTTTTGTGCTTACCATTCCCATTCCAGCTTTTCAAGAGCTTCATTTGAGCCTTAGACACTTACAAATCCAGCTACTAAAGAGCCAGCCTTTGAGCCTAAACTTATCTCATACCCGGCTATTCTTAGAGCCATTTTTGAGCTTGTATTTTGCTGATTGAGTTAGTGTGGTGAGCTACAAACCACACGGTGTGTAGAGTTTGGTGTGGTGAGCTATAAACCACACGGTGTGTAAAGTTTGGTGTTTGAGCTACAAAAACACTGGTTGTATGAGTTCCGCTTGACTCGGTTGAACAAGCTATAGTGGAGAGTTTGAAATTCCCAAGTGGGACTTGGGGAGTGGAGTAGGCTTGGGTTAAGCCGAACCACTATAAATCTCTTGCCTCTTTTACTTTCCAGCAATTTCAATTAGCATTGCATTCTCATATCATACATACTTGAAATTGGATATTTAGGTTGCTAGATTCAAGTTTGTTTAAATTGATTGTTCTCCTTGACTCATATACATATACACTAGAATTTAATTTGGTATTTAGCTTCCGCTTAGGGTGAAATTTGATATAATTCATTGAAACCGAAAAAGGAGTGACCTAGTCTAAATTTGACTAAGGACACAATTCACCCCCGCTCTTGTGGTGCCATACATCCTAACAAGTGGTATCGGAGCAGGTTACTTGCATATAGAAGTAATTGTCTTGTGCATTATTTGTAATTCTTGATATGGCATCTACTAGTGGTAGACATGATCATGTATTAGAGGGTCAATCTAGTGGTAGACCTCCATACTTTGATGGAGAAGACTATGACCATTGGAAGATGAGAATGAAACTTTATTTAATGTCTCTAGATATTGATTTGTGGTATGTCATAGAGGATGGACCTTATGAGCCTACCATCACCACCAAGATTGGTGATGTCGAAAAAGAGATTTCAAAACGTAGGGATAAATGGGATGATAATGATAAGAAAAAGATTTCTTTGAATGCTAAAGCTATGTCTATTTTATTTAATGCATTGAATTCAATTGAAGCTAAACATATTTCTACATGCATTTCGGCTCAAGATATGTGGACTAGGTTAGAGATGAAGCATGAGGGAACTAATCAAGTAAAGGAGTCTAAGATTAACATGCTCATGCATTCATATGAATTGTTCACTATGCTTTCACATGAGTCTATTACCGATATGGATATTAGACTAACCAAAATTCTGAATTCTCTTGAATCTTTAGGGAAGACATTCTCCAATCAAGAAAAGGTGCAAAAGTACTTGAGAAGTCTTCCGGAAGCATGGGATGCCAAAGTGACAGCCATCCAAGAAGCTAAAGATCTCAAAGTTTTGAAGTTGGATGAGCTTGTAGGATCACTTCTGGTATATGAGACAAATTTGAAGGCAAGAGAAGCTCAAAAAGAGGACACCAAAAAGAAGAGCATTGCTTTTGCCTCCAAGGGTGATAGTGGAGATGATTTGAGTGTGTTGGACCTATGGTCCTATATGTCTAATTTTGATGATATTAAATCATTTATAAATCATAATGAAACATTAAAGCAATATTTGATTTATATGAATTGAATTTAAATGACTATATATTTTTTAGATAGTGCTGGAAATTAAGTTTTAAAAACAAACATACATGGACTAAGTTAGAGCATCAATTTTCCAATTATCATATCTTAACCAACTTAGGTCCAAATGACTTGAAACTTGAATCACATATACATGAAGGTTTAATATATGTTCTAGGACTATAATCATGAGAAATTAAGTGCATCACATATATATTTGGTCATATGCTTAAATTCCGCCAAAACTAGGTTTTACCTAATTTTGTGCATATGTGTTCTTTGTGAACGTGGTGAACCAAATGAACTCCGATTTAAATGAAATTTCGTGTGCATCTTAGTTTCATCACTATGAACATATTTGATTTAGTAAAATTCAAGAGAAAAGGTCATTTACACTGAGTTAGCAAAATGACTTTGAATTTACACTTAGAATTTATCGGTTTCACTATTAGTGATCAAATTGCTTGGTTGAGTGACCAAACGATTTCCGATTGTTATGAAATTTTACATGGACATTATAATACATATAAAATGATTTATCATGCAGTAATATGAATTTTCTGGGTTGTTTTTCTAATATAATTAACCTATGCGCTCTATATGAAGCTCTTTGAGCTTACATGCAATTGGGGAGTTCTACCTCCTATTTCCTTGTAGGTTAATCATCATTGTGGTCTCATATGGCTCAGAATTCAGTATGTTCAAGAGTGGTCAAAGTCCAGTTTCTAAGAATGAGCTTGGAGCTCTAGGAAACTATGAAAAATCCTATATTTGCCAACTTTCCACTAAGGCACTTTATCAAGTTGAATGAATCAAACATTGAGGCTATTGGTTGTGGTCTTCATGGAGATACAACTCTTTTCAAACATGTGGGACAAACCTTGTCCTCTCTATCATTAGTGATATATTCTTGTTTGACATTTTCACTCAAGACATGTGCTACCAAGAAAGTTAGGTTGGTGCAATCAAACAAGATCCTTGACATTTTCACTCAAGACATGTGCTACCAAGAAAGTTATGTTGGTGCAATCAAACAAGATCCTTGACTAAGGGATCACTTTTGAAGTCTTTGATTCAAAATGAAGGGACAAGATGGCATAGTACAATCTACATCCATGGCTGAGAATTAAAGAGAGTTTGAATGGTCAAGATTTGAAGACATACTTTGATCAAATGGTTGTGCATAAGACAACTTTCTTGCTTGCAATTTTTGACTTAAAAAAGGGAGCATGTGCAACGTCTATATGCTCTATGGTGGAGATTTGTTTGCTCAAATCATCAATGACCAAGATTAGGAGCTGCAATGGATGGTAGAGATCAACTCTTGAAGTTTGATCCAATGGCTACAAGCATAGGAGAGAATTGCCTTTAAAAGAGGATCTTCCCTTTCATACAACTTGGAGAAGCAAATTGAAAAAATTATCCTTGAGAGAAACCTCTTGCTATCAAGTTCATCAATCATCAAGCCTTCTTGCTATTTGCTACAACAATCTTCTCCAATACAAGCCTCTACAATCAAGGACTTCTCACTACTCTTGCTTTTGCAAAAGGGAAGTTCCTATATCCTTTAGGCTTTGTTTACTTACAATCTAAACCTCTCTTGTTCTTAAAATCCTATCTTTGAGAGTGTTGCTGTAATCTTGAGAGTTCCATACCAAATACCTTTGAGGTAACCTGTGAGAACCTTGGCTGAAAATCTCATTGAGAAATTCCCTTTGTTAGGGGAAATTGTAAACATTGAAGTTTGAGGGAGTTCTTAGAAACCCTTGGTGTAAGGAGTTTTGTGGGTCTCTTAAAACCACACCTTAGTGGAGTTGGGAAAATCCTAGGTTGGTGAATCTAGGTAGTAGACGTAGGAGAAGGGTCTCCGAACTACTATAAATCGCTGTGTTGATTTCTTTGTTTACTTGTTTATATTTACTACTTGTTTCAAACTGCAGGATTTTCAAAACCCTAATCTGTCCGAGATTAGCAGACTACCTTAAACTTTGAATTTTGATCTGAAATTTTGATATAGTGTTTATTAAGGTGTTGTGACATTGCATATAAAATTTCGTTGCATTTTGACATCATTTGATAGGTAAAATCTGAGTTGAAAAATCTGTGTGCAGTGTGTTGCTTGAAAATCTGTTTTGTGCAATTCTTGATTATTTGATATTTGGTCATTCACTATATTGTATCACATCTTGCATTGGATTGAATATTGATTAGGAAAATCATTAGAGTCCAAATTTGTGTGCTACTTGTTAATTGCCATTAATTTGTTTAAATTGAAAAAGGGATTCCAGTTGGAATTTGGGGACACAATTCACCCCCCCTCTTGTGTTAAACTCGATCCGTCAGAGTGATGAGGAAGTAGCCCTAATGACAAGAAGATTCAAGAGATACTTGATAAAGAAGAAGAAGCAAGGTGGTAGACTTTTTGGCCACTCAAGGAGGGACAACTTCAAATCTGGCCATGGGGATCAAAACGACTCAAAAGGGAACCATGAGGAGCAAGAGAAAGATTTGAGGTGCTTTGAGTGTGGTAAGAAGGGACACATGAAGTATGAGTGTCCAAAGAAGAAAGAAAAGAGCAAGGAGCAAACCAAGAGAGCCTTCAAAGCTACTTGGAGTGATTCGGACTCCGAAAGCTCTTCAAGTGAGGATGAGTTTGCTAGATTTTGCTTGATGGCCAAAGGAAACTCATCCAATCCGGATGAGGAGGTAAATTCTTTTGATCATGATGATGATGATGTGTCTATTGATGATTTGCTTTCCTTACTCAATGACATGAATGCTAAGAATAGGAAAATGCATAAGGAAAAGAAACAATTAAAAAATGAGATTGATTGTTTAAATGCTAAGGTAGAAGAGCATGAAAAGACCATTGATGATCTAAATGCTAAATGTGATGAAAAGTGCGATATGCTTGCTGCCATGTGTGCTAATAACATATCTAAGTGTGATCATGAACCCTTGATTGAAGATTTGCAATTTAAACTTAGTACCTTGCAAGAAGAGTATGATGATTTGAAATTGATTGCTATTGTGCCTAATGAGAACCAAGAGTCACATGATGACTCTATTGTTCAAAATGAATTTGATGCTTTGAAATCAAGATATGAGGATCTAGAGAAATCTTTCTCAAAGTTTAGTGTGGGATCTTCTAGACTTGATTCACTCTTATCATGCCTTAGACAATCTTTGGACAAATCGGGTTTAGGTTATGTTGGTGATGATGTAAAATTGAAGAAATGTGATATGCATGATATTTCTACATCTTTCGTATCACATGGATATTTGCATTCCTTGAATGACATGAAGGAGGATTGTTTTCCTAAGAAAATGATTTTTTCACCTTCTAACTACAATGCTTTGAATGATATGCATGCTAGTACTTCGAAATCACATCATGAACATGTATCATTTGTCCAATCCGTGGGACATAGGCCTATTCCCATTAGGGGTGTGCCAAATCCGCCTTTGAAGAAGGATATCAAATCTGGTCCCAAGAGACCCGTAGGGTTTCCTAAGAAATTAGGGCAACCCATAAGGTATTCTAGGGTTCCTAGAGCTCCACAAGGCTCTATGTATGCTAGCACTTCATTTCATTCTTCAAATGATACATATATGCATAACTTGAATGCCAAAGTTTTTCCAAAGTTTCAATATGTGTTTGGCAAGAAAGTTAAGCAAATGTGGGTTCCAAAGGGAACCAAGATTTTTGATGCTAACCTCGTAGGACCCAAAAGAAATTGGGTACCTAAAGCGAATTGAATTAATGTAGGTGTTCTTGAAAATCAAAAGTTCTAAGGCTTCCAAGTGGTACTTGGATAGTAGTTGCTCAAGACACATGACCGGGAACTCAAGTTCTTTTTCTTCTCTCAAGAAGTTATCTAATGGTGGTCATGTGACTTTTGGTGACAACAAGAAGGGTAGGATCCTTGGTCAAGGATCTATAGGTGATGTATCTTCTTTCTCTATCTCTAATGTGCAATTAGTTGATGGATTATCTTTTAACCTTCTTAGTATTTCTCAATTGTGTGATGGTGGCTTGCGCATATGTTTTGATGATTCAAAGTGTGAGTTTTTAAATGCCATGAATGAATGTGTGCTTGTAGGAAAAAGAGATGGTAATGTGTATTCTATTAATTTGAAAGACTTGAATGATTGCAAGCTTAAATGCTTGATTTCCAATGTTAGTGATGTGAATATATGGCATAGAAGATTAGGACATATAGGAATTTCTACAATTGAAAAATTGGTTAGAAATAATCTAGTTAGAGGCATACCTTCTTTGAACTTTGACATGTATGATGTTTGTGAGCCTTGCATTAAAGGAAAGCACACTAGAGAGTCTTTCAAGTCTAAAAACCAGATTTCAACTACTAGGGTTTTAGAACTTTTGCATCTTGATTTGTTTGGTCCAAGTAGAGTAAAAAGTCTAGGTGGTAGATCCTATGCCTTCGTGATTGTTGATGACTATTCTAGATATACTTGGGTGATTTTCCTTGCACATAAACATGAGACCATTCATGAGTTTTCAAAACTTAGCAAGAGGCTTCAAAATGAAAAGAACATAAGCATTAGCAAGATTAGGAGTGATCATGGAGGAGAATTTGATAATCATGCATTTATTGATCTATGTAATGAATATGGCATTAGACATGATTTCTCTTCACCTAGAACACCCCAACAAAATGGGGTAGTAGAAAGGAAAAATAGAACTTTGCAAGAAATTGCTAGGACTATGCTTTGTGAACATGATTTGCCTAAGTTCTTGTGGGCCGAGGCCATTAATTGTGCATGCTATGTTACAAATAGGTTGTCTATTAGAAAGAAGATAAATAAGACACCTTATGAGATTTGGAATGATAGAAAACCTAAGGTTGACTACTTTAGAGTTTTTGGTTGCAAATGTTATGTATTAAACACTAAGGATGACTTAGATAAATTTGATGCAAAATCTACCCTTTGTGTATTTGTTGGCTATGCTTTAACTTCTAGAGCTTATAGAGTTTACAATCCAAAATCTAGGAGAATAGAAGAGTCCATTCATGTTAAATTTATTGAAACTCTTGCACTTGACCCTTTGCTTGAGAATGATGATATTGAGTTAGGTTTGGAGAAGTTGAGCTTAAAAGATGATAAAGATGACTCTCCTACACCTAAAGATGACGGACCAAGCAAAGAGGGAGGAAATGAACACGAGGAGACACAAAATAGTGATGCACCAGTGGGCTTGGAAGAAAGTGAGGTTGCACCTGTGGCCTCCAATAATGAAACTACAACTCCTACATCATGGCTGCAAGTGAAGGACAAACACAAGCATCCCAAACAACTCATAATTGGCGATTTGCATCAAGGGGTAAGGACTCGTAGATCTCACTTAGCTCCTAATGATAATGATATGCATGCTAATGTGGTAGATAATGTGACTGCAAATTTAATGAATACTGCTTTAATTGTTGATGTGCATGGTTCGTATGCCTTAATTTCTCAAATAGAACCTAGAAACATTGATGATGCTTTGCTTGATGATAAATGGATTATTGCTATGCAAGATGAGTTGAATCAATTCACTAGGAATGAAGTTTGGCATTTAGTTCCAAGACCTAAAGACCAAACCATAATTGGAACTAAATGGGTGTTTAAGAACAAAATGAATGAAGATGGTGAAGTTATTAGAAACAAGGCTAGGTTGGTTGCACAAGGGTACAACCAAGAAGAAGGGATTGACTATGAAGAAACATTTGCACCCGTAGCTAGGTTAGAAGCTATTAGGTTGCTTATGGCATTTGCATGTTTCAAAGGTTTTAAACTTTATCAAATGGATGTCAAAAGTGCATTTTTGAATGGTTTTATCAATGAGAATGTATATGTAAAGCAACCACCCGGATTTGAAGATCCTAACTTTCCAAACCATGTTTATAAATTGACAAAAGCCTTGTATGGTTTGAAACAAGCACCTAGGGCATGGTATGATAGACTTTCTTCATTCTTAATTCAAAATGGTTTTAAAAGAGGAAGAATTGATAGCACTTTGTTCATAAAAGAAAAAGGTCATGACATGCTTATTGTTCAAATATATGTAGATGACATTATATTTGGTGCTACTAATGAGGCTATGTGCAAAGAGTTTGAGTCTTGCATGAAAAATGAATTTGAGATGTCTATGATGGGTGAACTTACATTCTTTTTAGGGCTGCAAGTTAAACAAACTAAGAAAGGTATACATATTAGTCAAACTAAATATATTCATGATATGCTTAAAAAGTTTGGTTTTGATTCCTTGAATCCTTCTCCTACTCCTATGAGTGTGTCAACTAAACTTGAAAAAGATGAAGATGGACAACCTTATGATTCTAAAATGTATAGGTCCATGATTGGTTCACTTTTATATTTGACATCTAGTAGACCCGACATTATGTTTAGTGTATGCATGTGTGCTAGATTTCAAAGTCAACCTATGCATTCTCATTTTCTAGCGGTTAAGAGAATATTTAGGTACCTTAGGCATACATCAACTCTTGGCATATGGTATGATAAAAATTCTTTGTTTGATTTATATGCATATAGTGATGCTGATTTTGCTGGGTGTAAAATAAATAGAAAGAGTACTTCGGGTACATGTCAATTCCTAGGAAGTATGCTTATTTCTTGGTTCTCCAAGAAACAACCTTGTGTAGCCCTATCTACCACCGAAGCTGAATATATGGCTATAGGAAGTTGTTGTGCTCAACTCTTATGGATTAGACAACAACTAAATGATTTTGGACTTAAATTAAAAGATATTCCTATATATTGTGATAATACTAGTGCCATTAGTCTTTCTAAAAATCCGGTGCATCATTCTAAAGCTAAACATATTGAAATTAGACATCATTTTATTAGAGACCATGTGACTCAAGGGACAATTAAATTAGATTATGTGGACACAATGAACCAACTTGCGGACATACTAACGAAACCTCTAAACCAAGAGAGATTTGAATTTTTAAGAGGTAATCTTGGCATGAGAATGAGTCCTTGATATGTGTATGAAATTTATACATTGTTTATATTGAACACCTTTTGAATGCATTTACAAAATAAAGGGGGAGAAATATAGAACTTTGAACTTTAAAGTTTGGTATGCATAGGCTAAGGGGGAGGAACTTGAATGTCATATTGTATATACCTTGCCTGATACTTTACTTGTCTTGAATTGCAATTCCCTTGTGTTTATTGAAGCATATGCTTATAGAAAGTTTATTTGTGTGAAGCATAATGTGAGGGGGAGAGTTTCTCATGTGAATTAAAGAAAATAGCTCAAAGTTACATAAGTTATTTTGTAATCATCAAAAGGGGGAGAATGTTGAATATATGTTTGAGTGATTACAATGGCATGCTTGATTGAACTTTGATCTATTGATTGTATTGAGAAACATAGGTGCATATGCCTACTTGATTAGTTTAGGAATTCAAGACTTATATTAAACCAGTTCAATTGTGCTTATTTGATGATTTGATTATTGAACTAACATGAACTAATTGCAAGAAATCCTAAAAGGGTTTACATAGCATGTCTTGAGTTTAATTGTGTGTAGGATGATCAAGTTGGCCATGTATCAACATGGTGACCTTAACCGAACTGTAATGAAGACTTAATCAGTGTCAAACATGATTAAGAAAGTCAATTTCGTGGTCAACATAATCAAGTTTTGCCAAAGATGTCTTGAAGCTTAACTGGGATCAATTGAAGTAAAATTAACTTTCTAGTCAAAGTCAGAATCGACGGACGTGACGTGGCAGCTGACATGGCATTGTTGACACGGCATTAATGACATGGCATTGATGACATGGCAAAGAAGACAAGTTAACCATAGTTACATCTTAACTGGAAGACTTGGAGCCAAAAAGAGAAGAGAAGGAAAAGTTAATTTGAAAGGAGGAGACAAGAGGTACAACAAGTCTTATGACAAGTTTTTCTCTTCACATGTGTGGGAAGCTTTATTTCAAAACCATTTCTCTTTCCCACCAAGACACTCCACATCCAATGGATCATATTCTCTCTACATCAAAATCACATTTTAATCCAATGGCCAAAGATTCAAGCTTTATTCTTATCTCTCCTACTTTACATCCTATGGCCAAAATTGAATCTTCATTTGATCCAAAGGCCATCATTTATTCCACCTAAGAGACAAACTTTTCTCAAGTCAATTGTTGTATCTTTCAAGATGCATCTAAAGTCTATATCCATCCAAAAGCCATGATTTACTCCACCTAAAAGACAAACTTTTCTCAAGTCAATTGTTGTATCTTCCAAGATGCCTCCAAAGTCTATATCCATCCAAAAGCCATTATTTCTTCCTACCAAAAGAGACTTGTTGTAAACATTTTCACATTTCTCTAAGCCTTCTAACGTCTCTAATGATCCAAGGGTCCATATCTTTCATATCAATCCAATGGCCCTCATTTCATGAGCTTACACTCCACAATTTTCTATAAAAACTAACTCTTTGTCTATGGTGCATACACTTGGCCGAAAATTACTCTTTCTCTCTTAAGTGTTCTTCATCTTCTAAGCTTTCATTCTTTCACTCATTCATTCCTTGATTACATACTTGATTTTGAAGAGAGATCATACACACTAGCCAAGTAAAGCTTTATTGTTACTCTTGAGCCTTTCTTACCAGATTCTTATCATTTCCTCAAGAGTCATTCTACTTGCTTGAGCAATCTGATTTCCAGCACCTATAAGGCTTCATTCTATATCTCCATTTCGCCATTCAAGCCTTATCACAACTGATTTTCGTTGGTTGATACACTACTCAAAATTTCACATACCCTAGCAACCAAAAAATTCTCAAATCTGAGTTTTGTGCTTACCATTCCCATTCCAGCTTTTCAAGAGCTTCATTTGAGCCTTAGACACTTACAAATCCAGCTACTAAAGAGCCAGCCTTTGAGCCTAAACTTATCTCATACCCGGCTATTCTTAGAGCCATTTTTGAGCTTGTATTTTGCTGATTGAGTTAGTGTGGTGAGCTACAAACCACACGGTGTGTAGAGTTTGGTGTGGTGAGCTATAAACCACACGGTGTGTAGAGTTTGGTGTTTGAGCTACAAAAACACTGGTTGTATGAGTTCCGCTTGACTCGGTTGAACAAGCTATAGTGGAGAGTTTGAAATTCCCAAGTGGGACTTGGGGAGTGGAGTAGGCTTGGGTTAAGCCGAACCACTATAAATCTCTTGCCTCTTTTACTTTCCAGCAATTTCAATTAGCATTGCATTCTCATATCATACATACTTGAAATTGGATATTTAGGTTGCTAGATTCAAGTTTGTTTAAATTGATTGTTCTCCTTGACTCATATACATATACACTAGAATTTAATTTGGTATTTAGCTTCCGCTTAGGGTGAAATTTGATATAATTCATTGAAACCGAAAAAGGAGTGACCTAGTCTAAATTTGACTAAGGACACAATTCACCCCCCCTCTTGTGGTGCCATACATCCTAACATCAAGGTGGGCCGTTCTACTCTTTTTAGTGTCCTTTGAAGTTTAACATGCTACTTTAGCATTCGTGCAATGTTTCGTATGGTAAAGATACGAATAGATCAAGTAATGTTTGAAATTGCACAAAAACTTGTAAAGCTCATCTATAGAGAGAGTTGAGCAATTTCAAAGCTTTAAAGTCGACCGTTGTACCCTATTTAGTATCCTTTGAAGTCTAACATGCTACTTTAGCTTTCGTGCAACGTTTCGTAAGTTAAAGATGCGAATAGACCAAGTTATGTTTGAAATTGCACAAAAACTTGTAAATCTCGTCCATGGAGAGTGTTGAGCAATTCCAAAGCATCAAAGTGGACCGTTGTACTCTATTTAGTGTTCTTAGAAGTCTAACAATCTAGTTTAGCCTTCGAGCAAGGCTTCGTGAGGTAAAGATGCGAATAGACCAAGTTATGTTTGAAATTGCACAAAAACGTGAATTGCTCGTCTATGGAGAGAGTTAAGCTATTCCAAAGCATCAAATTGGACCATTGTGCTCTATTTAGTGTTCTTAGAAGTCTAACATGCTAGTTTAGCCTTCGTACAAGGTTTCGTGAGGTAAAGATGCGAATAGACCAAGTTACGTTTGAAATTGCACAAAAACGTGAATTGCTCGGCTATGGAGAGAGTTAAGCTATTCCAAAGCATCAAATTGGACCATTGTACTCTAGCTTTCGTGCAATGTTTCGTCAGGTAAAGATGCGAATAGACCAATTTATGTTTGAAATGGCACAAAAACGTGTAAAGGTCGTCTATCGAGAGAGTTGAGCAATTTCAAAGGATCAAAGTGGACCGTTGTACTCCATTTAGTGACCTTTGAAGTCTAACGTGCTAGTTTATCCATCGTGCAAGGTTTCGTGAGGTAAAGATGCGAATAGACCAAGTTATGTTGAAATTACACAAAAAGTGAAAAGCTCGTCTATAGAGAGAGTTGAGCAATTCCAAAGCTTCAAAGTGGACCGTTGTACTCTATTTAGTGTCCTTTGAAGTCTAACATGCTAGTTTAGCCTTCACACAATGTTTCGTATGGTAAAGATACGAATAGATCAAGTAATGTTTGAAATTGCACAAAAACTTGTAAAGCTCGTCTATGGAGAGAGTTGAGCAATTCCAAAGCATCAACGTGGACCGTTGTACTCTATTTAGCGTTCTTATAAGTCTAACATGCTAGTTTAATCTTCGTGCAATGTTTCGTAAGGTAAAGATACGAATAGACCAAGTTATGTTTGAAATTGCGTAAAAACTTGTAAAGCTCGTCTATGGAGAATGTTGAGCAATTCCAAAGCTTCAAAGTGGGCCGTTGTACTCTATTTAGTGTCCTTTGAAGTTTAACATGCTACTTTAGCCTTCATGCAATGTTTCGTATGGTAAAGATACGAATAGATCAAGTAATGTTTGAAATTGCACAAAAACTTGGAAAGCTCGTCTATAGAGAGAGTTGAGCAATTCCAAAGCTTCAAAGTGGACCGTTGTACTCGATTTAGTGTCCTTTCAAGTTTAACATGCTAGTTTAGCTTTCGTGCAACGTTTCGTAAGTTAAAGATGCGAATAGACCAAGTTATGTTTGAAATTGAAAAAAAACGTGAATTGCTCGTCTATGGAAAGAGTTAAGCTATTCCAAAGCATCAAATTAGACCATTGTGCTCTATTTAGTGTTCTTAGAAATCTAACATGCTAGTCTAGCCTTCGTGCAAGGTTTCGTGAGGTAAAGATGCGAATAGACCAAGTTACTTTTGAAATTACACAAAAACGTGAATTGCTCGTCTATGGAGAGAGTTAAGCTATTCCAACGCATCAAATTGGACCATTGTGCTCTATTTAGTGTTCTTAGAAGTCTAACATGATAGTTTAGCCTTCGTGCAAGGTTTCGTCAGATAAAGATATGAATAGACCAATTTTATGTTTGAAATGGAACAAAAACGTGTAAAGCTCGTCTATCGAGAGAGTTGAGCAATTCCAAAGCATCAAAGTGGACCGTTGTACTCGATCTAGTGTCATTTGAAGTCTAATATGCTAGTTTAGCCTTCGTGCAATGTTTGGTAAGGTAAAGATACGAATAGATAAAGTAATGTTTGAAATTGCGCAGAAACGTGTAAATCTCGTCCATGGAGAGTGTTGAGCAATTCCAAAGCATTAACGTGGACCGTTGTACTCTATTTGGTGTTCTTAGAAGTCTATCTTGCTAGTTTAGCTTTCGTGCAACGTTTCGTAAGTTAAAGATGCGAATACACCAAGTTATGTTTGAAATTGCACAAAAACTTGTAAATCTCGTCCATGGAGAGTGTTGAGCAATTCCAAAGCATCAAATTGGACCATTGTGCTCTATTTAGTGTTCTTAGAAGTCTAACATGCTAGTTTATCCTTCGTACAAGGTTTCGTGAGATAAAGAGGCGAATAGACCAAGTTACGTTTGAAATTGCACAAAAACGTGAATTGCTCGGCTATGGAGAGAGTTAAGCTATTCCAAAGCACTAAATTGGACCATTGTACTCTATTTAGTGTTCTTAGAAGTCTAACATGCTGGTTCAGCCTTCGTGCAATGTTTCGTAAGGTAAAGATGCAAATAGACCAAGTTATGTTTGGAATGGCACAAAAACGTGTAAAGCTCATCTATTGAGAGAGTTGAGCAATTCCAAATCATCAAAGTCGACCGTTGTACTCTATTTAGTGTTCTTAAAAGTCTAACTTGCTACTCTAGCTTTCGTGCAACGTTTCGTCAGATAAAGATGCGAATAGACCAATTTATGTTTGAAATGGCACAAAAACGTGTAACGGTCATCTATCGAGAGAGTTGAGCAATTCCAAAGCATCAAAGTGGACCGTTGTACTCCATTTAGTGTCCTTTGAAGTCTAACGTGCTATTTTATCCATCATGCTACTTTAGTGTCTTTTGAAGTTTAACATGCTACTTTAGCCTTCGCGCAATGTTTCGTTTGGTAAAGATACGAATAGATCAAGTAATGTTTGAAATTGCACAACAAGTTGTAAAGCTCGTCTATAGAGAGAGTTGAGCAATTCCAAAGCTTAAAAGTGGACCGTTGTACTCTATTTAGTGTCCTTTGAAGTCTAACATGCTAGTTTAGCTTTCGTGCAACGTTTCGTAAGTTAAAGATGCGAATACACCAAGTTATGTTTGAAATTGCACAAAAACTTGTAAAGCTCGTCTATGGAGAGAGTCGAGCAATTCCAAAGCATCAAAGTGGACTGTTGTACTCTATTTAGCGTTCTAAGAAGTCTAACATGCTAGTTTAGCCTTCGTGCAATGTTTGGTAAGGTAAAGATACGAATAGATAAAGTCATGTTTGAAATTGCGTAGAAACGTGTAAATCTCGTCCATGGAGAGTGTTGAGCAATTCCAAAGCATCAAAGTGGACCGTTGTAATCCATTTGGTGTTCTTAGAAGTCTATTTTGCTAGTTTAGCTTTCGTGCAACGTTTCATAAGTTAAAGATGCGAATACACCAAGTTATGTTTGAAATTGCACAGAAACTTGTAAATCTCGTCCATGGAGAGTGTGGAGAAATTCCAAAGCATCAAAGTCGACCATCGTACTCTATTTAGTGTTCTTAAAAGTCTAACAATCTAGTTTAGCCTTCGTGGAAGTCTTCGTGAGGTAAAGATGCGAATAGACCAAGTTATGTTTGAAATTGCACAAAAACGTGAATTGCTCGTCTTTGGAGAGAGTTAAGCTATTCCAAAGCATCAAATTAGACCATTGTGCTCTATTTAGTGTTCTTAGAAGTTTAACATGCTAGTTTAGCCTTCGTGCAAGGTTTCGTGAGGTAAAGATGTGAATAGACCAAGTAACGTTTGAAATTGCACAAAAACGTGAATTGCTCGTCTATGGAGAGAGTTAAGCTATTCCAAAGCATAAAATTTGACCATTGTACTCTATTTAGTGTTCTTAGAAGTCTAACATGCTGGTTCAGCCTTCGTGCAATGTTTCGTAAGGTAAAGATGCAAATAGACCAAGTTATGTTTGGAATGGCACAAAAACGTGTAAAGCTCATCTATTGAGAGAGTTGAGCAATTCCAAAGCATCAAAGTCGACCGTTGTACTCTATTTAGTGTTCTTAGAAGTCTAACTTGCTACTCTAGCTTTCGTGCAATGTTTCGTCAGGTAAAGATGCGAATAGACCAATTTATGTTTGGAATGGCACAAAAACGTGTAAAGGTCGTCTATCGAGAGAGTTGAGCAATTCCAAAGCATCAAAGTGGACCGCTGTACTCCATTTAATGTCCTTTGAAGTCTAACGTGCTAGTTTATCCATCGTGCAAGGTTTCGTGAGGTAAAGATGCGAATAGACCAAGTTATGTTGAAATTGCACAAAAAGTGAAAAGCTCGTCTATAGAGAGAGTTGAGCAATTCCAAAGCTTCAAAGTGGACAGTTGTACTCTATTTAGTGTCCTTTGAAGTCTAACATGATAGTTTAGCCTTCATACAATGTTTCGTATGGTAAAGATACGAATATATCAAGTAATGTTTGAAATTACACAAAAACTTGTAAAGCTCGTCTATGGAGAGAGTTGAGCAATTCCAAAGCATCAACGTGGACTGTTGTACTCTATTTAGCGTTCTTAGAAGTCTAACAAGCTAGTTTAATCATCGTGCAATGTTTCGTAAGGTAAAGATACGAATAGACCAAGTTATGTTTGAAATTGCGCAAAAACTTTTAAAGCTCGTCTATAGAGAGAGTTGAGCAATTCCAAAGCTTCAAAGTGGACCGTTGTACTCTATTTAGTGTCCTTTGAAGTCTAACATGCTAGTTTAGCTTTCGTGCAATGTTTCGTAAGCTAAAGATGCGAATAGACCAAGTTATGTTTGAAATTGCACAAAAACTTGTAAAGCTCGTCTATGGAGAGAGTTGAGCAATTTCAAAGCATCAAAGTGGACCGTGGTACTGTATTTAGCGTTCTTAGAAGTCTAACATGCTAGTTTAGCCTTCGTGCAATGTTTGGTAAGGTAAAGATACGAATAGATAAAGTAATGTTTGAAATTACGCCGAAACGTGTAAATCTCATCCATGGAGAGTGTTGAGCAATTCCAAAGCATCAAAGTGGACCGTTGTACTCTATGTGGTGTTCTTAAAAGTCTATCTTGCTAGTTTAGCTTTCGTGCAACGTTTCATAAGTTAACGATGCGAATAGACCAAGGTATGTTTGAAATTGCTCAAAA
The DNA here is from genome assembly GCF_013401445.1 of Tripterygium wilfordii. Taxonomy (NCBI): domain Eukaryota; kingdom Viridiplantae; phylum Streptophyta; class Magnoliopsida; order Celastrales; family Celastraceae; genus Tripterygium; species Tripterygium wilfordii. Next base: position 8,552,752 of record NC_052250.1, read on the forward strand.
ACTTGTAAATCTCGTCCATGGAGAGTGTTGAGCAATTCCAAAGCATCAAAGTAGACCGTTGTACTCTATTTAGTGTTCTTACAAGTGTAACATGCTAGTTTAGCTTTCGTGCAAGGCTTCGTGAGGTAAAGATGCGAATAGACCAAGTTATGTTTTAAATTACACAAAAACGTGAATTGCTCGTCTATGGAGAGAGTTGAGCAATTCCAAAGCTTCAAAGTGGACTGTTATACTCTATTTAGTGTTCTTAGAAGTCTAACATGCTAGTTTAGCCTTCGTGCAACGTTTCGTGAGGTAAAGATGCGAATAGACCAAGTTATGTTGAAATTGCACAAAAACGTGAAAAACTCATTTATTGAGAGACTTGAGCTATTCCAAATCTTCGAAGTAGACCGTTGTACTCTATTTACTGTGCTTAGAAGTCTAACATGCTAGTTTAGCCTTCGTGCAAGGCTTCGTGAGGTAAAGATGCTAATAGACCAACTTATGTTTGAAATTGCACAAAAAGTGAAAAACTCGTCTATGGAGAGAGTTGAGCAATTCCAAAGCTTCAAAGTGGACCGTTGTACTCTATTTAGTGTCCTTTGAAGTCTAACATGCTAGTTTAGCCTTGCACAATGTTTCGTATGGTAAAGATACGAATAGATCAAGTAATGTTCGAAATTGCACAAAAACATGTAAATCTCGTCCATGGAGAGTGGTGAGCAATTCCAAAGCATCAAAGTGGACCATTGTACTCTATTTGGTGTTATTCGAAGTCTAACATGCTAGTTTAGCCTTCATGCAAGGTTTCGTGGAGTGAAGATGCGAATAGACCAAGTTATGTTGAAATTGCCCAAAAAGTGAAAAGCTCGTGTATAGAGAGAGTTGAGCAATTCCAAAGCTTCAAAGTGGACCGTTGTACTCTATTTAGTGTCCTTTGAAGTCTAACATGCTAGTTTAGCCTTGCACAATGTTTCGTATGGTAAAGATACGAATAGATCAAGTAATGTTCGAAATTGCACAAAAACATGTAAATCTCGTCCATGGAGAGTGGTGAGCAATTCCAAAGCATCAAAGTGGACCATTGTACTCTATTTGGTGTTATTCGAAGTCTAACATGCTAGTTTAGCCTTCGTGTGATGTTTCGTAAGGTAAAGATACGAATAGATAAAGTAATGTTTGAAATAGCTCAAAAACGAGTAAATCTCATCCATGGAGAGTGTTGAGCAATTCCAAAGCATCAAAGTGGACCGTTGTACTCTAGTAGATGTTCTTAGAAGTCTAACTTGCTAGTTTAGCTTTCGTGCAACGTTTCGTAAGTTAAAGATGTGAATAGACCAAGTTATGTATGAAATTACACAAAAACTTGTAAAGCTCGTCTATGGAGAGACTTGAGCTATTCCAAAGCTTCGAAGTGGACCGTTGTACTCCATTTACTGTGCTTAGAAGTCCAACATAGTTTAGCCTTCGTGCAATGTTTCGTGAGGGAAAGACGCCAATAGACCATGTTATGTTGAAATCGCACAAAAAGTGAAAAGCTCGTCAATGGAGAGTGTTGAGCCATTTCAAAGCATCAAATTGGACCGTTGTACTCTATTTAGAGTTTTTAGAAGTCTAACGTGCTCGTTTAGCCTTCGTGCAAGGTTTCGTGAGTTAAAGATGCAAATAGACCAAGTTATGTTGAAATTGCACAAAAACGTGAAAAAGTCATCTATGGAGAGACTTGAGCTATTCCAAAGCTTCGAAGTGCACCGTTGAACTCTATTTACTGTGCTTAGAAGTCTAACATGCTAGTTTAGCCTTCATGCAATGTTTCGTGAGGTAAAGATGCGAATAGACCATGTTATGTTGAAATCGCACAAAAAGTGAAAAGCTCGTCTATGGAGAGAGTTGAGCAATTCAAAAGCATCAAAGTGGACCGTTGTACTCTATTTAGCGTTCTTAGAAGTCTAACATGCTAGTTTAGCCTTCTTCCAATGTTTTGTAAGGTAAAGATATGAATAGATCAAGTAATGTTTGGAATTGCACAAAAACAAGTAAATCTCGTCCATGGAGAGTGTTGAGCAATTCCAAAGCTTCAAAGTGGACCGTTGTACTCTATTTAGTGTTCTTAGAAGTCTAACATGCTAGTTTAGCCTTCCTGCAAGTTTTCGTGAGGCAAAGATGCGAATAGACCAAGTTAAGTTGAAATTGCACAAAAACGTGAAAAACTCATCTATGGAGAGACTTGAGCTATTCCAAAGCTTCGAAGTGGACCGTTGTACTCTAAATTACTATTTGAGCCTTCGTGAGATAAAAATGCGAATAGACCAAGTTATGTTTGAAATTGCACAAAAACGTTTATTGCTCGTCTATCGAGAGAGTTAAGCTATTCCAAAGCATCAAATTGAACCATTTTACTCTATTTAGTTTTCTTAGAAGTCTAACATGCTAGTTTAGCCTTCATGCAAGGTTTCGTGAGGTAAAGATGCGAATAGACCAAGTTATGTTGAAATTGCCCAAAAAGTGAAAAGCTCGTTTATAGAGAGAGTTGAGCAATTCCAAAGCTTCAAAGTAGACCCTTGTACTCTATTTAATGTCTTTTGAAGTCTAACATGCTAGTTTAGCATTCGTGCAATGTTTCGTAAGGTAAAGATACGAATAGATCAAGTAATGTTTGAAATTGCACAAAAACATGTAAATCTCGTCCATGGAGAGTGCTGAGCAATTCCAAAGCATCAAAGTGGACCGTTATACTCCATTTAGTGTTCTTAGAAGTCTAACATGCTACTTTAACCTTCGTGCAAGGTTTCGTGAGGTAAAGATGCGAATAGACCAAGTTACGTTTGAAATTGCACAAAAACGTCAATTGTTCGTCAATGGAGAGAGTTGAGCAATTCCAAAGCTTCAAAGTGGACCGTCGTACTCTATTTAGTGTCTTTAGAAGTCTAACATGCTAGTTTAGCCTTCGTGTAATGTTTCGTAAGGTAAAGATATGAATAGATAAAGTAATGTTTGAAATTGCACAAAAACGTGTAAATCTCATCCATGGAGAGTGTTGAGCAAGTCCAAAGCATCAAGTGGATCGTTGTACTCTATTTGGTGTTCTTAGAAGTCTAACTTGCTAGTTTAGCTTTTGTGCAACGTTTCGTGAGTTAAAGATGCGAATAGACCAAGTTATGTTTGAAGTTGCACAAAAACTCGTAAAGCTCGTCTATGGAGAGAGTTGAGCAATTCCAAAGCATCAAAGTGGACCGTTGTACTCTATTTAGCGTTCTGAGAAGTCTAACATGCTAGTTTAGCCTTCGTGCAATGTTTCGTAAGGCAAAGATACGAATAGATTAAGTAATGTTTAAAATTGCACAAAAAATTGTAAATCTCGTCCGTGGAGAGTGCTGAGCAATTCGAAAACATCAAAGTGGACCGTTGTACTCTATTTAGTGTTCTTAGAAGTCTAACATGCTAGTTTAGCCTTCGTGCAAGGTTTCGTGAGGTAAAGATGCGAATAGACCAAGTTACGTTTGAAATTCCACAAAAACGTCAATTGCTCGTCAATGAAGAGAGTTGAGCAATTCCAAAGCTTCAAAGTGGACCGTTGTACTCTATTTAGTGTCTTTAGAAGTCTAACATGCTAGTTTAGCCTTCGTGCAATGTTTCGTAAGGTAAAGATACGAATAGATAAAGTAGTGTTTGACATTGCACAAAAACGTGTAAATCTCATCCATGGAGAGTTTTGAGCAATTTCTAAGCATCAAAGTGGACCGTTGTACTCTACTTAGTGTTCTTAGAAGTCTAACATTCTACTTTAGCCTTCGTGCAAGGTTTCGTTAGGTAAAGATGCGAATAGACCGAGTTATGTTTGAAATTGCACAAAAACTTGTAAAGCTAGTCTATGGAGAGAGTTGAGCAATTCCAAAGCGTCAAAGTGGACCGTTGTACTCTATTTAGAGTTCTTAGAAGTCTAACATGCTAGTTTAGCCTTCGTGCAATGTTTCGTAAGGTAAAGATACGAATAGATCAAGTAATGTTGAAATTGCACAAAAATATGTAAATCTCGTCCATGGAGAGTGTTGAGCAATTCCAAAGCATCAAAGTGGGCCGTTGTACTCTATTTAGTGTTCTTAGAAGTCTAACATTGTAGTTTAGCCTTCGTGCAAGGTTTCATGAGGTAAAGATGCGAATAGACCAAGTTACGTTAGAAATTGCACAAAAACGTCAATTGCTCGTCAATGGAGAGATTTGGGCAATTCCAAAGCTTTAAACTGGACCGTTGTACTCTATTTAGTGTCTTTAGAAGTCTAACATGCTAGTTTAGCCTTCGTGCAATGTTTCGTAAGGTAAAGATACGAATAGATAAAGTAATGTTTGAAATTGCTCAAGAACGTGTAAATCTCGTCGATGGAGACTGTTGAGCATTTCCAAAGTATCAAAGCGGACCGTTGTACTCTATTTGGTGTTCTTACAAGTCTAACTTGCTAGTTTAGCTTTCGTGCAACGTTTCGTAAGTGAAAGATGCGAATAGACGAATTTATGTTTGAAATTGCACAAAAACTTGTAAAGCTCGTCTACGGAGAGAGTTGGGAAATTCCAAAACTTCAAAGTGGACCGTTGTATTCTATTTAGCGTTCTGAGAAGTCTAACATGCTAGTTTAGCCTTCGTGCAATGTTTCGTAAGGTAAAGATACGAATAGATCAAGTAATGTTTGAAATTGCACAAAAACATTTAAATCTCGTCCATGGAGAGTGTTGGGCAATTCCAAAGCATCAAAGTGGACCGTTATACTCTATTTAGTGTTCTTAGAAGTCAAACATTCTAGTTTAGCCTTCGTGCAATGTTTCGTAAGGTAAAGATACGAATAGATAAAGAAATGTTTGAAATTGCAAAAAAACGTGTAAATCTCATCCATGGAGAGTGTTGAGCAATTCCAGAGCATCAAAGTGGACCGTCGTACTCTATTTGGTGTTCTTAGAAGTTTAACATGCTAGTTTAGCATTGGTGCAAGGTTTCGTGAGGTAAAGATGCGAATAGATAATGTAATGTTTGAAATTACACAAAAACGTGTAAATCTCGTCCATGGAGAGTGTTGAGCAATTCCAAAGCATCAAAGTGGACCGTTGTACTGTATTTCGTGTTCTTAGAAGTCTAACGTGCTAATTTAGCCAACGTGCAAGGTTTCGTGAGGTAAAGATGCGAATAGACCAAGTTATGTTTCAAATTGCACAAAAACGTGAATTTTCGTCTATGGAGAGAGTTGAGCAATTCCAAAGCTTCAAAGTGGACCGTTGTACTCTATTTAGTGTCTCTAGAAGTCTAACATGCTAGTTTAGCCTTCATGCAATGTTTCGTAAGTTAAAGATACGAACAGATAAAGTAATGTTTGAAATTGCACAAAAACGTGTAAATCTCATCCATGGAGAGTGTTGAGCAATTCCAAAGCATTAAAGTGGACCGTTGTACTCTATTTGGTGTTCTTAGAAGTCTAACTTGGTAGTTTAGCTTTCGTGCAACGTTTCGTAAGTTAAAGATCAGAATAGACCAAGTTATGTTTGAAATTGCACAAAAACTTGTAAAGCTCGTCAATGGAGACAGTTGAGGTATTCCAAAGCATCAAAGTGGACCGTTGTACTCTATTTAGCGTTCTTAGAAGTCGAACATGCTAGGTTAGCCTTCGTGCAATGTTTCGTAATAAAGATACGAATAGATCAAATAATGTTTGAAATTGCACAAAAACATGTAAATGTCGTCCATGGAGAGTGTTGAGCAATTCCAAAGCATCAAAGTGGACCGTTGTACTCTATTTAGTGTTCTGAGAAGTCTAACATGCTAGTTTAGCCTTCGTGCAAGGTTTCGTGAGGTAAAGATGCGAATAGACCAAGTTATGTTGAAATTGCCCAAAAAGTGAAAAGCTCGTTTATAGAGAGAGTTGAGCAATTCCAAAGCTTCAAAGTAGACCCTTGTACTCTATTTAATGTCTTTTGAAGTCTAACATGCTAGTTTAGCCTTCGTGCGATGTTTCGTAAGGTAAAGATACGAATAGATCAAGTAATGTTTGAAATTGCACAAAAACATGTAAATCTCATCCATGGAGAGTGTTGAGCAATTCCAAAGCATCAAAGTGGACCGTTGTAATCTATTTAGTGTTCTTAAAAGTCTAACATGCTACTTTAGCCTTCGTGCAAGGTTTCGTGAGGTATAGATGCGAATAGACCAAGTTACGTTTGAAATTGCACAAAAACGTCAATTGTTCGTCAATGGAGAGAGTTGAGCAATTCCAAAGCTTCAAAGTGGACCGTCGTACTCTATTTAGTGTCTTTAGAAGTCTAACATGCTAGTTTAGCCTTCGTGCAATGTTTCGTAAGGTAAATATATGAATAGATAAAGTAATGTTTGAAATTGCACAAAAACGTGTAAATCTCATCCATGGAGAGTGTTGAGCAAGTCCAAAGCATCAAAGTGGATCGTTGTACTCTATTTGGTGTTCTTAGAAGTCTAACTTGCTAGTTTAGCTTTTGTGCAACGTTTCGTGAGTTAAAGATGCGAATAGACCAAGTTATGTTTGAAGTTGCACAAAAACTCGTAAAGCTCGTCTATGGAGAGAGTTGAGCAATTCCAAAGCATTAAAGTGGACCGTTGTACTCTATTTAGCGTTCTGAGAAGTCTAACATGCTAGTTTGGCCTTCGTGCAATGTTTCGTAAGGCAAAGATACGAATAGATTAAGTAATGTTTAAAATTGCACAAAAACATGTAAATCTCGTCCATGGAGAGTGCTGAGCAATTCCAAAACATCAAAGTGGACCGTTGTACTCTATTTAGTGTTCTTAGAAGTCTAACATGCTAGTTTAGCCTTCGTGCAAGGTTTCGTGAGGTAAAGATGCGAATAGACCAAGTTACGTTTGAAATTCCACAAAAACGTCAATTGCTCGTCAATGAAGAGAGTTGAGCAATTCCAAAGCTTCAAAGTGGACCGTTGTACTCTATTTAGTGTCTTTAGAAGTCTAACATGCTAGTTTAGCCTTCGTGTAATGTTTCGTAAGGTAAAGATACGAATAGATAAAGTAGTGTTTGACATTGCACAAAAACGGGTAAATCTCATCCATGGAGAGTTTTGAGCAATTTCTAAGCATCAAAGTGGACCGTTGTACTCTACTTAGTGTTCTTAGAAGTCTAACATTCTACTTTAGCCTTCGTGCAAGGTTTCGTTAGGTAAAGATGCGAATAGACCGAGTTATGTTTGAAATTGCACAAAAACTTGTAAAGCTGGTCTATGGAGAGAGTTGAGCAATTCCAAAGCATCAATGTGGACCGTTGTACTCTATTTCGAGTTCTTAGAAGTCTAACATGCTATTTTAGTCTCCGTGCAATGTTTCGTAAGGTAAAGATACGAATAGATCAAGTAATGTTGAAATTGCACAAAAATATGTAAATCTCGTCCATGGAGAGTATTGAGCAATTCCAAAGCATCAAAGTGGACCGTTGTACTCTATTTAGTGTTCTTAGAAGTCTAACATTGTAGTTTAGCCTTCGTGCAAGGTTTCATGAGGTAAAGATGCGAATAGACCAAGTTACGTTTGAAATTGCCCAAAAACGTCAATTGCTCGTCAATGGAGAGAGTTGGGCAATTCCAAAGCTTTAAACTGGACCGTTGTACTCTATTTAGTGTCTTTAGAAGTCTAACATGCTAGTTTAGCCTTCGTGCAATGTTTCGTAAGGTAAAGATACGAATAGATAAAGTAATGTTTGAAATTGCTCAAGAACGTGTAAATCTCGTCGATGGAGACTGTTGAGCATTTCCAAAGCATCAAAGCGGACCGTTGTACTCTATTTGGTGTTCTTACAAGTCTAACTTGCTAGTTTAGCTTTCGTGCAACGTTTCGTAAGTGAAAGACGCGAATAGACCAAGTTATGTTTGAAATTGCACAAAAACTTGTAAAGCTCATCTACGAAGAGAGTTGGGAAATTCCAAAACTTCAAAGTGGACCGTTGTACTCTATTTAGCGTTCTGAGAAGTCTAACATGCTAGTTTAGCCTTCGTGCAATGTTTCGTAAGGTAAAGATACGAATAGATCAAGTAATGTTTGAAATTGCACAAAAACATTTAAATCTCGTCCATGGAGAGTGTTGGGCAATTCCAAAGCATCAAAGTGGACCGCTATACTCTATTTAGTGTTCTTAGAAGTCAAACATTCTAGTTTAGCCTTCGTGCAATGTTTCGTAAGGTAAAGATACGAATAGATAAAGTAATGTTTGAAATTGCAAAAAAACGTGTAAATCTCATCCATGGAGAGTGTTGAGCAATTCCAGAGCATCAAAGTGGACCGTCGTACTCTATTTGGTGTTCTTAGAAGTCTAACATGCTAGTTTAGCATTGGTGCAAGGTTTCGTGAGGTAAAGATGCGAATAGACCAAGTTACGTTTGAAATTGCACGGAAACGTCAATTGCTCGTCAATGGATAGAGTTGAGCAATTCCAAATCTTCAAAGTGGACCGTTGTACTCTATTTAGTGTCTTTAGAAGTGTAACATGCTAGTTTAGCATTCGTGCAATGTTTCGTAAGGTAAAGATACGAATAGATAATGTAATGTTTGAAATTACACAAAAACGTGTAAATCTCTTCTATGGAGAGTGTTGAGCAATTCCAAAGCATCAAAGTGGACCGTTGTACTGTATTTCGTGTTCTTAGAAGTCTAACATGCTAATTTAGCCATCGTGCAAGGTTTCGTGAGGTAAAGATGCGAATAGACCAAGTTATGTTTCAAATTGCACAAAAACGTGAATTTCTCGTCTATGGAGAGAGTTGACCAATTCCAAAGCTTCAAAGTGGACCGTTGTACTCTATTTAGTGTCTCTAGAAGTCTAACATGCTAGTTTAGCCTTCATGCAATGTTTCGTAAGGTAAAGATTCGAACAGATAAAGTAATGTTTGAAATTGCACAAAAACGTGTAAATCTCATCCATGGAGAGTGTTGAGCAATTCCAAAGCATTAAAGTGGACCGTTGTACTCTATTTGGTGTTCTTAGAAGTCTAACTTGCTAGTTTAGCTTTCGTGCAACGTTTCGTAAGTTAAAGATCAGAATAGACCAAGTTATGTTTGAAATTGCACAAAAACTTGTAAAGCTCGTCTATGGAGACAGTTGAGGTATTCCAAAGCATCAAAGTGGACCGTTGTACTCTATTTAGCGTTCTTAGAAGTCGAACATGCTAGGTTAGCCTTCGTGCAATGTTTCGTAAGGTAAAGATACGAATAGATCAAATAATGTTTGAAATTGCACAAAAACATGTAAATGTCGTCCATGGAGAGTGTTGAGCAATTCCAAAGCATCAAAGTGGACCATTGTACTCTATTTAGTGTTCTGAGAAGTCCAACATGCTAGTTTAGCCTTCGTGCAAGGTTTCGTGAGGTAAAGATGCGAATAGACCAAGTTATGTTTTAAATTGCACAAAAACGTGAATTGCTCATCTATAGAGAGAGTTGAGCAATTCGAAAGCTTCAAAGTGGACCGTTGTACTCTATTTAGCGTCTATAGAAGTCTAACATGCTAGTTTAGCCTTCGTGCAATGTTTCTTGAGGTAAAGATGCCAATAGACCATGTTATGTTGAAATCGCACAAAAAGTGAAAAGCTCGTCTATGGAGAGAGTTGAGCAATTCCGAAGCATCAAAGTGGAGCGTTGTACTCTTTATAGCGTTCTTAGAAGTCTAACATGCTAGTTTAGCCTTCGTGTAAAGTTTCGTAAGGTAAAGACACGAATAGATCAAGTAATGTTTGAAATTGCACAAAAACATCTAAATCTCATCCATGGAGAGTGTTGAGCAATTCCAAAGCATCAAAGAGGACCTTTGTACTCTATTTAGTGTTCTTAGAAATATAACGTGCTAGTTTAGCCTTCGTGCAAGGTTTCGTGAGATAAAGATGCGAATAGACCAAGTTATGTTTGAAATTGCACCAAAACGTGTATTGCTCGTCTATGGAGAGGGTTAAGCTATTTCAAAGCATCAAATTTGATCATTGTACTCTATTTAGTTTCCTTGGAAGTCTAACATGCTAGTTTAGCCTTCATGCAAGGTTTCGTGAGGTACAGATGCGAATAGACCAAGTTATGTTGAAATTGCACAAAAAGTGAAAAGCTCGTGTATAGAGAGAGTTGAGCAATTCCAAAGCTTCAAAGTCGACCGTTGTACTCTATTTAATGTCTTTTGAAGTCTAGCATGCTAGTTTAGCCTTCGTGCAATGTTTCGTACAGTAAAGATAAGAATAGATCAAGTAATGTTTGAAATTGCACAAAAACATGTAAATCTCGTCGATGGAGAGTATTGAGCAATTCCAAAGCATCAAAGTGGACCGTTGTACTCTATTTAGTGTTTTTAGAAGTCTAACATGCTAGGTTAGCCTTCGTGCAAGGTTTCGTGAGGTAAAGATTCGAATAGACCAAGTTATGTTTGAAATTGCACGAAAACGTAAATTGCTCGTCAATGGAGAGAGTTGAGCAATTCCAAAGCTTCAAAGTGGACCGTTGTATTCTATTTAGTGTCTTTAGAAGTCTAACATGCTAGTTTAGCCTTCGTGCAATGTTTCGCAAGGTAAAGATATGAATAGATAAAGTAATGTTTGAAATTGCACAAAAACGTGTAAATCTCGTCTATGGAGAGTGTTGAGCAATTCCGAAGCATCAAAGTGGACCGTTGTACTCTATTTGGTGTGCTTAGAAGTCTAACTTGCTAGTTTAGCTTTCGTGCAACGTTTCGAAAGTTAAATATGCAAATAGACCAAGTTATGTTTTAAATTGCACAAAAATTTGTAAAGCTCGTCTATGGAGAGAGTTGAGCAATTCCAAAGCATCAAAGTGGACCGTTGTACTCTATTTAGCGTTCTTGGAAGTCTAACATGCTAGTTTTGCCTTCGTGCAAGGTTTCGTGAGGTAAAAATGCGAATAGACCAAGTTATGTTGAAATTGGACAAAAACATGAAAAACTCATCTATGGAGAGAGTTGAGCTATTCCAAAGCTCCGAAGTGGACCGTTGTACTCTATTTAGTGTGCTTAGAAGTCTAACATGCTAGTTTAGCCTTCGAGCAAGGTTTCGTTGGGTAAAGATACGAATAGACCAAGTTATGTTGAAATTGCACAAAAACGTGAAAAAGTCATCTATGGAGAGAGTTGAGCTATTTCAAAGCTTCGAAGTGGACTGTTGTACTCTATTTAGTGTGCTTAGAAGTCTAACATGCTAGTTTAGCCGTCGTGCAAGGTTTCGTGGGGTAAAGATGCGAATAGACCAAGTTATGTTTGAAATTGCACAAAAACGTGAAAAGCTCCTCTATGGAGAGAGTTAAGCAATTCCAAAGCATCAATGTGGACCGTTTTACTCAAATAGTACCACTTCGAAGCTTTGGAATAGCTCTTGCCCTAATGAAGTCGAACCATTGTTCACATTTTATAGATATCACTATTAGCGCAACGTTGTATACATATACAAACTCACAGAAGTTCATCAAAATTCTTAGCAAGTTAAGATGTGTACCACATCTCTACTCTTGTAGTTCTCATTTTCTCATTTATCTCCACTTCTGATTCTCTCAAATGTTAGTTCTTATAAGAATGTAAACCTGCTTCGATTGATGCCTTAGGAATGCTCAGTAGACATCAAAGACGCATCTTGATTGAGCAATGACGAGAGAATTCGATCTGGTTTCAGTGGTTTGGGTGTTGACGAGAGAGAAAGTCGCGTGATGAGAGAGATGCCTAATAGAACGTAAACCGTAGGATGAATCCAACGGTTCTTAGAGCATACTGTAAGATGAGACCGTAATATGGGACCGAACTCAGAGCATCCACATCAGATTACCTAAATATGAGTCTGTCTATAAAATAGGGAACAAATATAGAGAACTAGACCAAAAACACCTCTACATCAGATTACCTAAACTTCCCCTATTTTAAAAATTTAGTACAGATTTCTACAGTGGTTCCCTACAAAGTCTTCTGGAATTGCACGAAGGTTAAACTAGCATGTTAGACTTCTAGCAATGCTAAGTAGAGTACAACGGTCCACTTTGATGCTTTGTAATTGCTCAACTCTCTCCATAGACAAGCTTTACAAGTTTTTGTGCAATTTCAAACATAACTTGGTCTATTCGCATCTTTAACTTACGAAACATTGCACGAAAGCTAAACTAGCAAGTTACACTTCTAAGAACACCAAATAGAGTACAACGGTCCACTTTGATGCTTTGGAATTGCTCAACACTCTCCATATACGAGATTTACTTGTTTTTGTGCAATTTCAAACATTAGTTGATATATTCGTATCTTTACCATACGAAACATTGCACGAAGGCTAAACTAGCATGTTAGACCGTTGTACTCTTAATAAATTTCTTATTAACTACTAATAATACTATGAAGTATCAACGAAATGTGGCTCGATTGACAATCGAAGCAGGTTTACACAAGGATGAATGTTGTTACTCAATGTGGAATGTTGGTAGTGATATCTATATAATGTCAATTGCTCGTCTATGGAGAGGTTTCATAAGGTAAAGATGCGAATAGACCAAGTTATGTTTGAAATTGCACAAAAACGTGACATGCTTATCTATCGAGAGAATTGAGCAATTCCAAAACATCAATGTGGACCATATCAGCATTCACATCTCTCTAAAGAAGAAGAGGATCTCAATCTGATGTGGCTCGATTGTCTATGCATAGAATTGTTTTTCATATGGACCGTTGTACTCCATTGAGTGTTCTTAGAAGTCTAACTTGCTAGTTTAGCTTTCGTACATCGTTTCGTTAGATAAAGATGTGAATAGACCATGTTACCTTTCAAATTGCACAAAAAGGTGAAAAGCACGTTTATGGAAAGAGTTGAGCAATTCCAAAGCTTCAAAGTGGACTGTTGTACTCCAATGAGTGTTCTTAGAAATCTTACTTGCTCGTTTAGCACTTCTTCAAACACTTCTATAAGCAAAAATGCGAGTATCCGCATCAATGTGGACCGTTGCACTCTATTGAGCACTTCTTCAAACACTTCAATGATTGAGTAATGCCAAAGCATCTTATGGAGAGAGTTGAGCAATTCCAAAGCATCAATGTCGACCGTTGTACTCTATTTAGCGTTCTTAGAGGTCTAACTTGCTAGTTTAGGCTTTGTGCAACGTTTCGTATGGTAAAGATGCGGATAGACCAAGTTATGTTTGAAATTGCACAAAAACGTGAAAAGCTCCTCTATGGAGAGAGTTGAGCAATTCCAAAGCATCAATGTGGACCGTTGTACTCTATTTAGTGCTCTTAAAAGTCTAAATTGCTACTTGAGCCTTCGTGCCACGTTTCGTAAGGTAAAGATGCGAATAGACCAAGTTATGTTTGAAATTGCACAAAAATGTGAAAAGCTCCTCTATGGAGAGAGTTGAGCAATTCCAAAGCATCAATGTGGACCGTTGTACTCTATTTAGTGCTCTTAAAAGTCTAACTTGCTAGTTGAGCCTTTGGCAACGTTTCGTAAGGTAAAGATGCGAATAGACCAAGTTATGTTTGAAATTGCACAAAAACGTGAAAAGCTCCTCTATGTAGAGAGTTGAGCAATTCCAAAGCATCAACGAACAAGAAAGTCCAATGGGCAAAAACGAATTTCAATGAATCTAGAGGGTTAAAAATTGGAATTTACTGGAAAGAGCACTAAATAGAGTACAACGGTCCACTTTGAAGCTTTGGAATTGCTCAAATCTCTCCATAGACGAGCAATTGATGTTTTTGTGCAATTTCAAACATAACTTGGTCTATTCGCATCTTTAACTTACGAAACGTTGCGCGAAAGCTAAACTAGCAACTTAGACTTCTAATAACACAAAATAGAGTACAACAGTCCACTATGATGCTTTGGAATTGCTCAACTCTCTCAAAAGATGAGCTTTACGTGTTCTTGTGCCATTTCAAACATAACTCGGTCTATTTGCATCTTTACCTTACGAAACATTGCACGAAGGCTAAACTGGCATGTCAGACTTCTAAGCACACTAAATGGAGTACAGTGGTCCACTTCGAAGCTTTGGAATAGCTCAACTCTCTGCATAGATGAGTTTTTCACGTTTTTGTGCAATTTCAACAAAACTTGGTCTATTCGCATCTTTACCTCACGAAACCTTGCACGAAGGTTAAACTAGCATGTTAGACTTCTAGGAATGCTAAATAGAGTACAACGGTCCACTTTGATGCTTTGTAATAGCTTAGCTCTCTCCATAGACGAGCAATTCACGTTTTTGTGCAATTTCAAACATAACTTGGTCTATTCGCATCTTTACCTCACGAAATCTTGCATGAAGGCTAAACTAGCATGTTAGACTTCTCAAAAACACTAAACAGAGTACAATGGTCCACTTTGATGCTTTGGAATTGCTCAACACTCTCCATGGATGAGATTTAAATGTTTTTGTGCAATTTCAAACATTACTTGATCTATTCATATCTTTACCATACGAAAGATTGCGCGAAGGCTAAACTAGCATGTTAGACTTCAAAGGACACTAAATAGAGTACAACGGTCCACTTTGAAGCTTTGGAATTGCTCAACTCTCTGCATAGACGAGCTTTTCTCTTTTTGTGCAATTTCAACATAACTTGGTTTATTCGCATCTTTACGTCACGAAACCTTGCACGAAGGCTAAACTAGCATGTTAGACTTCAAAGGACACTAAATAGAGTACAATGGTCCACTTTGAAGCTTTGGAATTGCTTAACTCTCTGCATAGACGAGCTTTTCTCTTTTTGTGCAATTTCAACATAACTTGGTCTATTCGCATCTTTACCTCACGAAACCTTGCACGAAGGCTAAACTAGCATGTTAGACTTCTAAGAACACTAAATAGAGTACAATGGTCCAATTTGATGCTTTGGAATAGCTTAACTCTCTCCATAGACGAGCAATTCACGTTTTTGTGCAATTTCAAACATAACTTGGTCTATTCGCATCTTTACCTCACGAAATCTTGCATGAAGGCTAAACTAGCATGTTAGACTTCTCAAAAACACTAAACAGAGTACAATGGTCCACTTTGATGCTTTGGAATTGCTCAACACTCTCCATGGATGAGATTTAAATGTTTTTGTGCAGTTTCGTATGGTAAAGATACGAATATATCAAGTAATGTTTGAAATTGCACAAAAACAAGTAAATCTCGTCTATGGAGAGTGTTGAGCAATTCCAAAGCATCAAAGTGGACCATTGTACTCTATTTGGTGTTCTTAGAAGTGTAACTTGCTAGTTTAGGCTTTGTGCAATGTTTCGTATGGTAAAGATGCGGATAGACCAAGTTATGTTTGAAATTACACAAAAACGTGTAAAGCTCCTCTATGGAGAGAGTTGAGCAATTCCAAAGCATCAATGTGGACAAAGCATCAATGTGGACCGTTGTACTCTATTTAGTGCTCTTAAAATTCTAAATTGCTACTTGAGCCTTCGTGCCACGTTTCGTAAGGTAAAGATGCGAATAAACCAAATTATGTTTGAAATTGCACAAAAACGTGAAAAGCTCCTCTATGGAGAGAGTTGAGCAATTCCAAAGCATCAATGTGGACTGTTGTACTCTATTTAGTGCTCTTAAAAGTCTAACTTGCTAGTTGAGCCTTCGTGCAACGTTTCGTACGGTAAAGATGCGAATAGACCAAGTTATGTTTGAAATTGCACAAAAACGTGAAAAGCTCCTCTATGGAGAGAGTTGAGCAATTACAAAGCATCAACGAACAAGAAAGTCCAATGGGCAAAAACGAATTTCAATGAATCTAGAGGGTTAAAAATTGGAATTTACTGGAAACACCCAAATACCTAAAACTTTTGGTATTTATAACACTTCTTCAATCATTGAATAGAGTGGAGGTTGATTTATACCAAGTTATGTTGAAATCGCATCATACTTTCTTTGGTGTTCTTAGAACGGTCCACATATTCCAAAGCATCAAAGTGGAATTGTACAATGTGGACCGTTGTAAAGCCATATTTGTAAAACGGTCCACTTTGATGCCTTACGAATGCTCAATTCTATGCATAGACAAGTTTTTCACGTTTCGTGCAATATTGAACTTAACTTGGTCAACTATGATGCAATTGAGCTTATTGGGGTAAGACTTTTTTTATACTCTCGTCTATGGAGAGAGTTGAGCAATTCCAAAGTTTCAACCACGGAAGACTCAGAATAACTAAAAATCTCAGCAAGGTGACGTTCCATTGAATTGAGAATTCAGGACATGACCAGATGATCTTTGGACCGCCATGTATATAATGAGAAAATGGGAACTACAAGAGTAGAGATGTGGTACACATCTTAACTTGCTTAGAATTTTGATGAACTTCTGTGAGTTTGTATATGTATACAACGTTGCGCTAAATAGTGATATCTATAAAATGTGAACAATGGTTCGACTTCATTAGGGCAAGAGCTATTCCAAAGCTTCGAAGTGGTACTATTTGAGTAAAACGGTCCACATTGATGCTTTGGAATTGCTCAACTCTCTCCATAGAGGAGCTTTTCACGTTTTTGTGCAATTTCAAACATAACTTGGTCTATTCGCATCTTTACCCCATGAAACCTTGCACAAAGGCTAAACTAGCATGTTAGACTTCTAATCACACTAAATAGAGTACAACAGTCCACTTCGAAGCTTTGGAATAGCTCAACTCTCTCCATAGATGACTTTTTCACGTTTTTGTGCAATTTCAACATAACTTGGTCTATTCGTATCTTTACCCCACGAAACCTTGCTCGAAGGCTAAACTAGCATGTTAGACTTCTAAGCACACTAAATAGAGTTCAACGGTCCACCTCGGAGCTTTGGAATAGCTCAACTCTCTCCATAGATGAGTTTTTCACGTTTTTGTCCAATTTCAACATAAGTTGGTCTATTCGCATCTTTACCTCACGAAACCTTGCACGAAGGCTAAACTAGCATGTTAGACTTCCAAGAACGCTAAATAGAGTACAACGGTCCACTTTGATGCTTTGGAATTGCTCAACTCTCTCCATAGACGAGCTTTACAAATTTTTGTGCAATTTAAAACATAACTTGGTCTATTCGCATATTTAACTTTCGAAACGTTGCACGAAAGCTAAACTAGCAAGTTAGACTTCTAAGCACACCAAATAGAGTACAATGGTCCACTTTGATGCTTTGGAATTGCTCAACACTCTCCATAGACGAGATTTACACGTTTTTGTGCAATTTCAAACATTACTTTATCTATTCATATCTTTACCTTGCGAAACATTGCATGAAGGCTAAACTAGCATGTTAGACTTCTAAAGACACTAAATAGAGTACAACGGTCCACTTTGAAGCTTTGAAATTGCTCAAATCTCTCCATAGACGAGCAATTGATGTTTTTATGCAATTTCAAACATAACTTGGTCTATTCGCATCTTTAACTTACGAAACGTTGCGCGAGAGCTAAACTAGCAACTTAGACTTCTAATAACACAAAATAGAGTACAACAGTCCACTATGATGCTTTGGAATTGCTCAACTCTCTCGATAGACGAGCTTTACACGTTTTTGTGCCATTTCAAACATAACTTGGTCTATTCGCATCTTTAACTGACGAAAAGTTACACGAAAGCTAGAGTAGCAAGTTAGACTTCAAAGAACACCAAATAGAGTACAACGGTCAACTTTGATGCTTTGGAATTGCTCAACTCTCTCAACAGATGAGCTTTACGTGTTTTTGTGCCATTTCAAACATAACTCGATCTATTTGCATCTTTACCTTACGAAACATTGCACGAAGGCTAAACTGGCATGTCAGACTTCTAAGCACACTAAATAGAGTACAATGGTCCACTTCGAAGCTTTGGAATAGCTCAACTCTCTGCATAGATGAGTTTTTCACGTTTTTGTGCAATTTCAACAAAACTTGGTCTATTCGCATCTTTACCTCACGAAACCTTGCACGAAGGTTAAACTAGCATGTTAGACTTCTAGGAATGATATCTATAAAATGTGAGCATTCTTTATAGAGAAATGGACTGTTGTACTCTATGCGTGGACCGTTATGCTCCATTTAGAGAGTGATTAACTACTAAGAACACTCAATGTGGACCGTTGTACCCTTGTCGAGTTGCTTCCAAGCTTCCTTGCTCACTGGCGCTTGTATTCACAATGGGTGAGAGAGAATAGAGAGGATAAAAGGAGAGAGACGAAAAGCCATTTCGTGGGCCAACGGAGAGAGAATAAGTGTTACATATTATTATTATATTCTTAAGTAATGCTATAGTGGTTCCCTAGATGTAGGGAACCACTGTAGAAATCTGTAGTAAATTTTTAAAATAGGGGAAGTTTAGGTAATCTGATGTAGAGGTGTTTTTGGTCTAGTTCTCTATATTTGTTGCCTATTTTACAGACAGACTAATATTTAGGTAATCTGATGTGGATGCTCTGAGTCCGATCCCATATTACGGTCTCATCTTACAGTATGCTCTAAGAACCGTTGGATTCATTTTACGGTTTATGTTCTATTAGGCATCTCTCTCATCACGCGACTTTCTCTCTCGTTAACACCCAAACCACTGAAACCAGATCAAATTCTCTCGTCATTGCTCAATCAAGATGCGTCTTTTAGAGTACAAATGTGGAACGAGCATACCGTAAGATGAGACTGTAATATGAGACCGTAATATGGGACCGGACTCAGAGCATCCACATCAGATTGAGATCCTACATTTGTTTCGTAAGGCGAAGATCCTACATTTGTATCAACGACTAAGCTAGGATACAATCACATCTCTACTCTTGTAGTTCCATTTTGAACAATTCATACTTGTAAACAAGCATATTTGTTTTAGAGTTTGTTACTTGACTTGTCCGTTCATGCTTAGCTTCTAATTTCTTCCACATATATCTATAGCTGTTACAAATGTAGAGATGTGATTGTATCCTTGTCTACTTAGTTCATAGTGTAGTAGTATATTTTATTTTATGCATTGTAGGATACTAACTTCTTGTCATATCCAAAGAGAAAATGGGAACTACAAGAGTAGAGCTGTGCGTTTCACATGATTACAAGCTACGTCCGAGAAAAGATTTAGCGGGTGGGTAAAGATGCGAATAGACCAAGTTATGTTTGAAATTGCACAAAAACGTGAAAATCTCCTCTATGGAGAGAGTTGAGCAATTCCAAAGCATCAATGTGGACCGTTTTACTCAAATAGTACCACTTCGAAGCTTTGGAATAGCTCTTGCCCTAATGAAGTCGAACCATTGTTCACATTTTATAGATATCACTATTAGCGCAACGTTGTATACATATACAAACTCACAGAAGTTCATCAAAATTCTTAGCAAGTTAAGATGTGTACCACATCTCTACTCTTGTAGTTCTCATTTTCTCATTTATCTCCACTTCTGGTTCTCTCAAATGTTAGTTCTTATAAGAATGTAAACCTGCTTCGATTGATGCCTTAGGAATGCTCAGTAGACATCAAAGACGCATCTTGATTGAGCAATGACGAGAGAATTCGATCTGGTTTCAGTGGTTTGGGTGTTGACGAGAGAGAAAGTCGCGTGATGAGAGAGATGCCTAATAGAACGTAAACCGTAGGATGAATCCAACGGTTCTTAGAGCATACCGTAAGATGAGACCGTAATATGGGACTGGACTCAGAGCATCCACATCAGATTACCTAAATATGAGTCTGTCTGTAAAATAGGGAACAAATATAGAGAACTAGACCAAAAACACCTCTACATCAGATTACCTAAACTTCCCCTATTTTAAAAATTTACTACAGATTTCTACAGTGGTTCCCTATATCTAGGGAACCACTATAGCATTACTTAAGAATATAATAATAATATGTATCACATATTCTCTCTCCGTTGGCCCACGAAATAGCTTTTCGTCTCTCTCCTTTTATCCTCTCTATTCTCTCTCATCCATTGTGAATACAGGCGCCAGTGAGCAAGGAAGCTTGGAAGCAACTCGACAAGGGTAGAAAGAAGACGGGTGATTCCGCTTCACTTTCTGGTACCCACTAACTGTGCGACTTAGAATAGAGTTCAATGCTAGTTAATAATAATAACGGTCCAATGCTAAACTTACGAAACGTTGACACGTTTCACGTCAGCGCGCGCGCTTCTTCTCTCACTTAGATGAGTTAAGCTATTCACTATAAGATTGCGCCAGTGACATGCTGATATGATTAATAATAATCACTATCTATTCTAGAAGTCCATAATAAAGAATGCTCACATTTTATAGGTATCTATATAATGTCAATTGTATGTTACACATACAATGGGTGTGTTTGGTGCACCAAACAACATTTTTCTAGCGCAAACTCCCAGATAATTTTGAGACAATAATTTACATTTTCAAAATGATGCTCTTTTGGATAATTTCTAACATTTCTACCAATGGACTGTTGTACATTGTACTCTATTTAGTGTTCCTAGAGGTCTAAGTTGTTAGTGTAGTTTTCGTACAACGTTTCATAGCCGTTTTTGTGCAATGTACAACAATCCATTTTCATGCTTTGCAATTCCTCAACTCTCTCCATAGATGAGTTTTTCACGAATAGAACACTCTATTTACTGTGCTGTGGTGGTATGATTTTACTCTAACCTTTTTTATTTTGCGTAATTGATAAGTGTATAGGCAATGTTTCGTATGGATTAGGTCAATGGTTGCCGTATCTGATTCTGGTTGAAGTGCATTTTTATTTCTTTGATATGTGGTCTTCATTATTTTCCGGTAGGCTTAAAATTTTAGTTTTATGTTAATAGGAAGAATAACTGCTTGGTGGATTTGATGACAGAGGGGGGCATATTAATTCCAATGGCAGCAGTAAAGCCTGGTTTGATTGCTTTGTTTGATGTTGATGACACTCTTACAGCTCCAAGAAAGGTATCAGATGCTTTGGAATTGCTGACACATCTCTATTCAGTTTAGCTTTCGTGCAACGTCAACATATAACCATAATTTGTTACAGAAATTTATTATTATAAATTTTTTCTTATTTATTTTATTCAAATTTAATGCATAACACCCCTACAATTAATTTACAAAACAATTTTAACACCATATATGTTATCAACAAAAGTGCAACAAAAGACTACTAGCATTTCAGGAACCATATATGCTATTTTCAAAATTGTTTAGCAAACGGACCCATTAAAAGACATTTTTGAGCACTTCACTTGCATTGCCTTGGCGGCACACAGAAATCACATATACTTTGCCGCCATTAATTGTAAGCAAGTAAATTTCCATGATCACTACAAACAACATTGAAGTACACAGAACCATGAATCAAAATTATAGAATTCTAACTCACTAGGTTAAATCATCAATACAGACTACGAATACAGATTGAACATTTAGAAACACAAAACAAGGAATCAGAGTCACATAATCTCAATCAATACGAATGGCAAGAGAAAGATTATTTAATGGGAAAGCTACACTAGCAACTTAGAACACTCTCTTCATGTGTCATAATGAAGGATAACTCTTCCATTATAGTTGGCAGCAGTAAAGTTTGGAAGGGGCTAAGAGTTGATTGGAAGCCGATGAAGTGGTCCAATAAGTGAAGATGAAGTGGTCCAATAAGTAAAAGTGAGGCCTCAAGAAAGAATCCAAATAATTACATGTGGCAACATACGAAGACACTGACACTAGAAAATTGTGATAATTAAGGTCCCCAATATACATTATTATCTCCATATGAAAACATTTCATGAGCAAATGAGTCATTGGTTGAATGACAATCACCTTATATGTAAGAGATTATCCACCCATTAAGGCGTGAGATCGAATCCTACCTTTTCCCAAGCCCCTTTTTCAAAAAACAAAAGAAGACAACATTTGATAATTAGATTGCCGAGAGTGCCCCTTTATTGCGCTCATCCGGCGGTGACTCGGATCACAAAACAATTGTTTTGAGGAATCATGCCATCCAATTACTTGTAAAGCTCAAACATCTTATGCGATCACGTTTTTATGGATTCTTTGCCACTGACATCAGTGAACTTGATATCCATAGACGTGCTTTTCAGCCCACTAAATAGAGTACAACGGTCCACATATTCCACATATTCCATCTAGTGAAGATGTCAGACTCAAGATCCGTGAAACAAGCTTTTCATACTCGAGTTGCGCTCAAGGTGTGGGAGCAATTTAAGAGAATTTTGAAGAAATTAGGTTTCCCCAATTTTGTCTTTCGTGAATGGGTTTCCCTCGTATAAGTGATTTTGTGCCATGGTGTCACCGTTAGCTTGGCCAATAAAACTGTGAAGCCACGCTGTGAATAGACCAATCATTGGAATTTACTGTGAAGTCTAACTTGCTACTCTAGCTTTCGTGCAACTTTTCGTCAGTTAAAGATGCGAATAGACCAAGTTATGTTTGAAATGGTACAAAAATGTGTAAAGCTCGTCTATCGAGAGAGTTGAGCAATTCCAAAACATCATAGTGGACTGTTGTACTCTATTTTGTGTTATTAGAAGTCTAAGTTGCTAGTTTAGCTTTCGCGCAACGTTTCGTAAGTTAAAGATGCGAATAGACCAAGTTATGTTTGAAATTGCACAAAAACGTGTAAATCTCGTCTATGGAGAGTGTTGAGCAATTCCAAAGCATCAAAGTGGACCGTTGTACTCTATTTGGTGTGCTTAGAAGTCTAACTTGCTAGTTTAGCTTTCCTGCAATGTTTCGAAAGTTAAATATGCGAATAGATCAAGTTATGTTTTAAATTGCACAAAAATTTGTAAAGCTCGTCTATGGAGAGAGTTGAGCAATTCCAAAGCGTCAAAGTGGACCGTTGTACTCTATTTAGCGTTCTTGGAAGTCTAACATGCTAGTTTAGCCTTCGTGCAAGGTTTCGTGAGGTAAAGATGCGAATAGACCAAGTTATGTTGAAATTGGAAAAAAACGTGAAAAGCTCATCTATGGACAGAGTTGAGCTATTCCAAAGCTTCGAAGTGGACCGTTGTACTCTATTTAGTGTGCTTGGAAGTCTAACATGCTAGTTTAGCTTTCGAGCAAGGTTTCGTGGGGTAAAGATACGAATAGACCAAGTTATGTTGAAATTGCACAAAAACGTGAAA
The DNA here is from genome assembly GCF_013401445.1 of Tripterygium wilfordii. Lineage (NCBI taxonomy): Eukaryota > Viridiplantae > Streptophyta > Magnoliopsida > Celastrales > Celastraceae > Tripterygium > Tripterygium wilfordii. The sequence continues at coordinate 8,575,794 of NC_052250.1, forward strand.
AGTCATTTATGGAGAGAGTTAAGCTATTCCAAAGCTTCGAAGTGGACTGTTGTACTCTATTTAGTGTGCTTAGAAGTCTAACATGCTAGTTTAGCCTTCGTGTAAGGTTTCGTGGGGTAAAGATGCGAATAGACCAAGTTATGTTGAAATTGCACAAAAACGTGAAAAACTCATCTATGGAGAGAGTTGAGCTATTCCAAAGCTTCGAAGTGGACCGTTGTACTCTATTTACTGTGCTTAGAATTCTAACATGCTCGTTTAGCCCTCGTGCAATGTTTCGTATCGTAAAGATACGAATAGATCAAGTAATGTTTGAAATTGCACAAAAACATGTAAATCTCGTCCATGGAAAGTGTTGAGCAATTCCAAAGCATCAAAGTGGACCGTTGTACTCTAGTTCGTCTGCTTAGAAGTCTAACTTGCTAGTTTAGCTTTCGTGCAATGTTTCGTAAGTTAAAGATGCGAATAGACCAAGTTATGTTTGAAATTGCACAAAAACTTGTAAAGCTCGTCGATGGAGTGAGTTGAGCAATTCCAAAGCATCAAAGTGGACCATTGTACTCTATTTAGCATTTTTAGAAGTCTAACGTGCTAGTTTAGCCTTCGTGCAAGGTTTCGTGAGGTAAAGATGCGAATAGACCAAGTTATGTTGAAATTGCGCAAAAAGTGAAAAGCTCGTCTATGTAGAGAGTTGAGCAATTCCAAATCTTCAAAGTGGACCGTTGTACTCTGTTTAATGTCCTTTGAAGTCTAACATGCTAGTTTAGCCTTCGCGTAATGTTTCGTATGGTAAAGATACGAATAGATCAAGTAATGTTTGAAATTGCACAAAAACATGTAAATCTCATCTATGGAGAGTGTTGAGCAATTCCAAAGCATTAAAGTGGACCGTTGTACTCTATTTCGTGTTCTTAGTAGTCTAGCTTGATAGTTTAGCTTTCGTGCAACGTTTCGTAAGTTAAAGATGCGAATAGACCAAGTTCTGTTTGAAATTGCACAAAAACTTGTAAAGCTCGTCTATGGAGAGAGTTGAGCAATTCCAAAGCATCAAATTGAACCATTGTACGCTATTTAGTGTTCTTAGAAGTCTAACATGCTAGTTTAGCCTTCGTGCAAGGTTTCGTGAGGTAAAGATGCGAATAGACCAAGTTATGTTGAAATTGCACAAAAAGTGAAAAGCTCGTCTACGGAGAGAGTTGAGCAATTCTAAAGCTTCAAAGTGGACCGTTGTACTCGATTTAGCGTCCTTTGAAGTCTAACATGCTAGTTTAGCCTTCGCGCAGTCTTTCGTATGGTAAAGATATGAATAGATCAAGTAATATTTGAAATTGCACAAAAACATTTAAATCTCGTCCATGGAGAGTGTTGAGCAATTCCAAAGCATCAAAGTGGACCATTGCACTCTGTTTAGTGTTTTTGAGAAGTCTAACATGCTAGTTTAGCCTTCATGCAAGATTTCGTGAAGTAAAGATGCGAATAGACCAAGTTATGTTTGAAATTGCACAAAAACGTGAATTGCTCGTCTATGTAGAGAATTAAGCTATTCCAAAGCATCAAATTGGACCATTGTACTCTATTTAGTGTTCTTAGAAGTCTATCATGCTAGTTTAGCCTTCGCGCAAGGCTTCATGAGGTAAAGATGCGAATTGACCAAGTTATGTTGAAATTGCACAAAAAGTGAAAAGCTCGTCTATAGAGAGAGTTGAGCAATTCCAAAGCTTCAAAGTGGACCGTTGTACCCTATTTAGTGTCCTTGGAAGTCTAACATGCTATTTTAGCCTTCGTGCAATGTTTCGTATGGTAAAGATACGAATAGATCAAGTACTGTTTGAAATTGCACAAAAACATGTAAATCTCGACTATGGTGAGTGTTGAGCAATTCCAAAGCATCAAAGTGGACCGTTGTACTCTATTTTGTGTTCTTAGAAGTCTAACTTGCTAGTTTAGCTTTCGTGCAACGTTTCGGAAGTTAAAGATGCGAATAGACCAAGTTATGTTGAAATGTCACAAAAAGATAAAAGCTCGTCTTTGCAAAGAGTTGAGAAATTCCAAAGCTTCAAAGTGGACCGTTGTACTCTATTTAGTGTCCTTTGAAGTCTAACATGCTAGTTTAGCCTTCGCGCAATGTTTCATATGGTAAAGATATGAATAGATCAAGTAATGTTTGAAATTGCACAACAACATTTAAATCTCATCCACGGAGAGTGTTGAGCAATTTCAAAGCATCAAAGTGGACCGTTGCACTCTATTTGGTGTTCTTAGAAGTCTAACTTGCTAGTTTAGCTTTCGTGCAACGTTTCGTAAGTTAAAGATGCGAATAGACCAAGTTATGTTTGAAATTGCACAAAAACTTGTAAAGCTCGTCTATGGAGAGAGTTGAGCAATTCCAAAGCATCAAAGTGGACCGTTGTACCCTATTTAGTGTCCTTGGAAGTCTAACATGCTAGTTTAGCCTTCGTGCAATGTTTCGTATGGTAAAGATACGAATAGATCAAGTAATGTTTGATATTGCACAAAAATATGTAAATCTCGACTAGGGTGAGTGTTGAGCAATTCCAAAGCATCAAAGTGGACCGTTGTACTCTATTTTGTGTTCTTAGAAGTCTAACTTGCTAGTTTAGCTTTCGTTCAACGTTTCGTAAGTTAAAGATGCGAATAGGCCAAGTTATGTTTGGAATTGCACAAAAACTTGTAAAGCTCGTCTATGGAGAGAGTTGAGCAATTCCAAAGCATCAAAGTGGACCGTTGTACTCTATTTAGCGTTCTTAAAAGTCTAACATGCTAGTTTAGCCTTCGTGCAAGGTTTCGTGAGGTAAAGATGCGAATAAACCAAGTTATGTTGAAATTACGCAAAAAGTGGAAGCTCATCTATGGAGAGAGTTGAGCAATTCCAAAGCTTCAAAGTGGACCGTTGTACTCTATTTAGTGTCCTTTGAAGTCTAACATGCTAGTTTAGCCTTCGCGCAATGTTTCGTATTGTAAAGATACGAATAGATCAAGTAATGTTTGAAATTGCACAGAAATATGTAAATCTCATCTATGGAGAGTGTTGAGCAATTCCGGAGCGTGAAAGTGGACCGTTGTACTCTATTTGGTGTTCTTAGAAGTCTAACTTCCTAGTTTAACTTTCGTTCAATGTTTCGTAAGTTAAAGATGCGAATGGACTAAGTTATGTTTGGAATTGCACAAAAACTTGTAAAGCTCGTCTATGGAGAGAGTTGAGCAATTCCAAAGCATCAAAGTGGACCGTTGTACTCTATTTAGCGTTCTTAAAAGTCTAACATGCTAGTTTAGCCTTCGTGCAAGGTTTCGTGAGGTAAAGATGCGAATAAACCAAGTTATGTTGAAATTACGCAAAAAGTGGAAAGCTCATCTATGGAGAGAGTTGAGCAATTCCAAAGCTTCAAAGTGGACCGTTGTACTCTATTTAGTGTCCTTTGAAGTCTAACATGCTAGTTTAGCCTTCGCGCAATGTTTCGTATTGTAAAGATACGAATAGATCATGTAATGTTAGAAATTGCACAAAAACATGTAAATCTCGTCCATGGAGAGTGTTGAGCAATTCCAAAGCATCAAAGTGGACCGTTGTACTCTATTTAGTGTTCTTAGAAGTCTAACACGCCAGTTTAGCCTTCGTGCAAGGTTTCGTGAGGTAAAGATGCGAATAGACCAAGTTATGTTTGAAATTGCACAAAAACGAGAATTGGTCATCTATGGAGAGAGTTAAGCTATTCCAAAGCATCAAATTGGACCATTGCACTCTATTTGGTGTACTTAGAAGTCTATCATGCTAGTTTAGCCTTCGTGCAAGGCTTCGTGAGGTAAAGATGCGTATAGACCAAGTTATGTTGAAATTGCACAAAAAGTGAAAAGCTCGTCTATAGAGAGATTTGAGCAATTCCAAAGCTTCAAAGTGAACCGTTGTACCCTATTTAGTGTCCTTTGAATTCTAACATGCTAGTTTAGCCTTCGTGCATGGTTTCGTATGGTAAAAATACGAATAGATGAAGTAATGTTTGAAATTACACAAAAACATGTAAATCTCATCTATGGAGAGTGTTGAGCAATTCCAAAGCATCAAAGTGGACCGTTGTACACTATTTGGTGTTCTTTGAAGTCTAACTTGCTAGTTTAGCTTTCGTGCAACGTTTTGTAAGTGAATGATGCGTATAGACCAAGTTATGTTTGAAATTGCACAAAAACTTGTGAAGCTCGTATATGGAGAGAGTTGAGCAATTCCGAAGCATCAAAGTGGACCGTTGTACACTGTTTAGCGTTTTTGGAAGCCTAACATGCTAGTTTAGCCTTCGTGCAAGGTTTCGTGAGGGAAAGATGCGAATAAACCAAGTTATGTCGAAATTGCGCAAAAAGTGAAAAGCTCATCTATGGAGAAAGTTGAGCAATTCCAAAGCTTCAAAGTGGACCGTTGTACTCTATTTAGTGTCCTTTCAAGTCTAACATGCTAGTTTAGCCGTCGCGCAATGTTTCATATGGTAAAGATATGAATAGATCAAGTAATGTTTGAAATTGCACAACAACATTGAAATCTCGTCCACGGAGAGTGTTGAGCAATTCCAAAGCATCAAAGTGGACCGTTGTACTCTATTTGGTGTTCTTAGAAGTCTAACTTGCTAGTTTAGCTTTTGTGCAACGTTTCGTAAGTTAAAGATGCGAATAGACCAAGTTATGTTTGGAATTGCACAAAAACTTGTAAAGCTCGTCTACGAAGAGAGTTGAGCTATTCCAAAGCATCAAAGTGGACCGTTGTACTCTTTTTAGCGTTCTTAGAGGTCTAACATGCTAGTTTAGCCTTCGTGCAAGGTTTCGTGAGGTAAAGATGCGAATAGACCAAGTTATGTTGAAATTACGCAAAAAGTGGAAAGCTTGTCTATGGAGAGAGTTGAGCAATTCCAAAGCTTTTAAGTGGACCGTTGTACTCTATTTAGTGTCCTTTGAAGTCTAACATGCTAATTTAGCCTTCGCGCAATGTTTCGTATTGTAAAGATACGAATAGATCAAGTAATGTTTGAAATGGCACAAAAACATGTAAATCTCGTCCATGCAGAGTGTTGAGCAATTCCAAAGCATCAAAGTGGACTGTTGTACTCTATTTAGTGTTCTTAGAAGTCTAACACGCTAGTTTAGCCTTCGTGCAAGGTTTCGTGAGGTAAAGATGCGAATAGACCAAGTTATGTTTGAAATTGCACAAAAACATGAATTGCTCGTCTATGGAGAGAGTTAAGCTATTCCAAAGCATCAAATTGGACCATTGTTCTCTATTTAGTGTTCTTACATGTCTGACATGCTAGTTTAGCCTTCGTGCAAGGCTTCATGAGTTAAAGATGCGAATAGACCAAGTTATGTTGAAATTGCACAAAAAGTGAAAAGCTCATCTATAGAGAGAGTTGACCAATTCCAAAGCTTCAAAGTGCACCGTTGTACTCTATTTAGTGTCCTTTGAAGTCTAACATGCTAGTTTAGCCTTCGTGCAATGTTTCACATGGTAAAGATACGAATAGATCAAGTAATGTTTCAAACTGCACAAAAACATGTAAATCTCGTCTATGAGAGTGTTGAGCAATTCCAAAGCATCAAAGTGGAACGTTGTACTCAATTTGGTGTTCTTAGAAGTCTAACTTGATAGTTTAGCTTTCGTGGAACGTTTCATAAGTTAAAGATGCGAATAGACCAAGTTATGTTTGAAATTGCACAAAAACTTGTAATGCTCGTCCATGCAGAGAGTTGAGCATTTCCAAAGCATCAAAGTGGACCGTTGTACTCTATTTAGCGTTCTTAGAAGTCTAACATTCTAGTTTAGCCTTCGTGCAAGGTTTCGTGAGGTAAAGATGCGAATAGACCAAGTTATGTTGAAATTGCACAAAAAGTGAAAAACTCATCTATAGAGAGAGTTGAGCAATTCCAAATCTTCAAAGTGGACCGTTGTAGTCTATTTAGTGTCCTTTGAAGTCTAACATGCTAGTTTAGTCTTCGTGCAAGATTTCGTACGGCAAAGATACGAATAGATCAAGTAATGTTTGAAATTGCACAGAAACATGTAAGTCTCGTCTATGGAGAGTGTTGAGCAATTCCGAAGCGTCAAAGTGGACCGTTGTACTCTATTTGGTGTTCTTAGAAGTCTAACTTCGTAGTTTAACTTTCGTGCAACGTTTCGTAAGTTAAAGATGCGAATGGACTAAGTTATGTTTGGAATTGCACAAAAACTTGTAAAGCTCGTCTATGGAGAGAGTTGAGCAATTCCAAAGCATCAAAGTGGACCGTTGTACTCTATTTAGCGTTCTTAGAAGTCTAACATGCTAGTTTAGTGTTCGTGCAAGGTTTCGTGAGGTAAAGATGCGAATAGACCAAGTTATGTTGAAATTGTACAAAAAGAGAAAACCTCGTCTATGCAGAGAGTTGAGCAATTCCAAAGCTTCAAAGTGGACCGTTGTACTCTATTTAGCGTTCTTAGAAATCTAACGTGCTAGTTTAGCCTTCGTGTAAGGTTTCGTGAGGTAAAGATGCGAATTGACCAAGTTATGTTGAAATTGCACAAAAAGTAAAAAGCTCGTCTATAGAGAGAGTTGAGCAATTCCAAAGCTTCAAAGTGGACCGTTGTACCCTCTTTAGTGTCCTTGGAAGTCTAACATGGTAGTTTAGCCTTCGTGCAATGTTTCGTATGGTAAAGATACGAATAGATCAAGTAATGTTTGAAATTGCACAAAAACATGTAAATCTCGACTATGGAGAGTGTTCAGCAATACCAAAGCATCAAAGTGGACCGTTGTACACTATTTAGTGTTCTTACAAGTCTAACTTGCTAGTTTAGCTTTCGTGCAACGTTTCGTAAGTTAAAGATTCGAATAGACCAAGTTTTGTTTGAAATTGCACAAAAACTTGTATAGCTCGCCTATGGAGAGAGTTGAGCAATTCGAAAGCATCAAAGTGGACCGTTGTACTCTATTTAGCGTTCTTAGAAGTCTAACATGCTAGTTTAGCGTTCGTGCAAGGTTTCGTGAGGTAAAGATGCGAATAGACCAAGTTATGTTGAAATTGTACAAAAAGAGAAAACCTCGTCTATGCAGAGAGTTGAGCAATTCCAAAGCTTCAAAGTGGACCGTTGTTCTCTATTTAGTGTCCTTTGAAGTCTAACATGCTAGTTTAGCCTTCTCGCAATGTGTCATATGGTAAAGATATGAATAGATCAAGTAATGTTTGAAATTGCACAACAACATTTAAATCCCATCCACGGAGAGTGTTGGGCAATTCCAAACCATCAAAGTGGGCCACTGTACTCTGTTTGGTGTTCTTAGAAGTATAACTTGCTAGTTTAGCTTTCGTGCAACGTTTCGTAAGTTAAAGATGCGAATATACCAAGTTATGTTTGAAATTGCACAAAAACTTGAAAAGCTCGTCTATGGAGAGAGTTGAGCAATTCCAAAGCATGAAAGTGGACCGTTGTACTCTATTTAGTGTTTTTAAAAGTCCAACAAGCTAGTTTAGCCTTCGTGCAAGGTTTCGTGAGGTAAAGATGCGAATAGACCAAGTTAGGTTGAAATTACGCAAAAAAGTGGAAAGCTCGTCTATGGAGAGAGTAGAGCAATTCCAAAGCTTCAAAGTGGACCGTTGTACTCTATTTAGTGTCCTTTGAAGTCTAACACGCTAGTTTAGCCTTCGTGTAAGGTTTCGTATGGTAAAGATACGAATAGATCAAGTAAAGTTTGAAATTGCACAAAAACATGTAAATCACGTCCACGGAGAGTGTTGAGCAATTCCAAATCATCAAAGTGGACCATTTTACTCTATTTGGTGTTCTTAGAAGTCTAACTTGCTAGTTTAGCTTTCGTGCAACGTTTCGTAAGTTAAAGATGCGAATAGACCAAGTTATGTCTGAAATTGCACAAAAACTTGTAAAGCTCGTCTATGGAGAGAGTTGAGCATTTCCAAAGCATCAAAGTAGACTGTTGTACTCTATTTAGCGTTCTTAAAAGTCTAACATGATAGTTTAGCCTTCGTGCAAGGTTTCGATAGGTAAAGATGCGAATAGACCACGTTATGTTGAAAGTACGCAAAAAGTGGAAAGCTCATCTAGGGAGAGATTTGAGCAATTCCAAAGCTTCAAAGCGGACCGTTGTACTCTATTTTGTGTCCTTTGAAGTCTAACATGCTAATTTTGCTCGTCTATGGAGAGAGCGAAGCTATTCCAAAACATCAAATTGGACCATTGTACTCTATTTAGTGTTCTTAGATGTCTAACATGCTAGTTTAGCCTTCGCGCAAGGCTTCGTGAGGTAAAGATGCGAATAGACAAGTTATGTTGAAATTGCACAAAAAGTGAAAAGCTCATCTATAGAGAGAGTTGACCAATTCCCAAGCTTCAAAGTGGACCGTTGTACTCTATTTAGTGTCCTTTGAAGTCTAACATGCTAGTTTAGCTTTCGTGCAATGTTTTGTATGGTAAAGATACGAATAGATCAAGTAATGTTTGAAATTGCACAAAAACATGTAAATCTCGACTATGGAGAGTGTTCAGCAATACCAAAGCATCAAAGTGGACCGTTGTACTCTATTTAGTGTTCTTACAAGTCTAACTTGCTAGTTTAGCTTTCGTGCAACGTTTCGTAAGTTAAAGATTCGAATAGACCAAGTTATGTTTGAAATTGCACAAAAACTTGTAAAACTCGCCTATGGAGAGAGTTGAGCAATTCGAAAGAATCAAAGTGGACCGTTGTACTCTATTTAGCGTTATTAGAAGTCTAACATGCTAGTTTAGCGTTCGTGCAAGGTTTCGTGAGGTAAAGATGCGAATATACCAAGTTATGTTGAAATTGTACAAAAAGAGAAAACCTCGTCTATGCAGAGAGTTGCGCAATTCCAAAGCTTCAAAGTGGACCGTTGTTGTCTATTTAGTGTCCTTTGAAGTCTAACATGCTAGTTTAGCCTTCGCGCAATGTTTCATATGGTAAAGATATGAATAGATCAAGTAATGTTTGAAATTGCACAACAACATTTAAATCCCATCCACGGAGAGTGTTGGGCAATTCCAAAGCATCAAAGTGGGCCACTGTACTCTATTCGGTGTTCTTAGAAGTATAACTTGCTAGTTTAGCTTTCGTGCAACGTTTCGTAAGTTAAAGATGCGAATAGACCAAGTTCTGTTTGAAATTGCACAAAAACTTGTAAAGCTCGTCTATGGAGAGAGTTGAGCAATTCCAAAGCATGAAAGTGGACCGTTGTACTCTATTTAGTGTTTTTAAAAGTCCAACAAGCTAGTTTAGCCTTCGTGCAAGGTTTCGTGAGGTAAAGATGCGAATAGACCAAGTTAGGTTGAAATTACGCAAAAAAGTGGAAAGCTCGTCTATGGAGAGAGTTGAGCAATTGCAAAGCTTCAAAGTGGACCGTTGTACTCTATTTAGTGTCCTTTGAAGTCTAACACGCTAGTTTAGCCTTCGTGTAAGGTTTCGTATGGTAAAGATACGAATAGATCAAGTAAAGTTTGAAATTGCACAAAAACATGTAAATCACGTCCACGGAGAGTGTTGAGCAATTCGAAATCATCAAAGTGGACCATTTTACTCTATTTGGTGTTCTTAGAAGTCTAACTTGCTAGTTTAGCTTTCGTGCAACGTTTCGTAAGTTAAATATGCGAATAGACCAAGTTATGTCTGAAATTGCACAAAAACTTGTAAAGCTCGTCTATGGAGAGAGTTGAGCATTTCCAAAGCATCAAAGTAGACCGTTGTACTCTATTTAGCGTTCTTAAAAGTCTAACATGCTTAGCCTTCGTGCAAGGTTTCGTGAGGTAAAGATGCGAATAGACCACGTTATGTTGAAAATACGCAAAAAGTGGAAAGCTCATCTAGGGAGAGATTTGAGCAATTCCAATGCTTCAAAGTGGACCGTTGTACTCTATTTAGTGTTCTTAGAAGTCTAACACGCTAGTTTAGCCTTCGTGCAAGGTTTCGTGAGGAAAAGATGCGAATAGACCAAGTTATGTTTGAAATTGCTCAAAAACATGAATTCCTCGTCTATGGAGAGAGCTAAGCTATTCGAAAGCATCAAATTGGACCATTGTACTCTATTTAGTGTTCATGGATGTCTAACATGCTAGTTTAGCCTTCGTGCAAGGCTTCGTGAGGTAAAGATGCGAATAGACCAAGTTATGTTGAAATTGCACAAAAAGTGAAAAGCTCATCTATAGAGAGAGTTGACCAATTCCAAAGGTTCAAAGTGGACAGTTGTACTCTATTTAGTGTCCTTTGAAGTCTAACATGCTAGTTTAGCTTTCGTGCAATGTTTTGTATGGTAAAGATACGAATAGATCAAGTAATGTTTCAAATTGCACAAAAACATGTAAATCTCATCTATGGAGAGTGTTGAGCAATTCCAAAGCATCAAAGTGGAACGTTGTACTCTATTTGGTGTTCTTAGAAGTCTAACTTGATACTTTAGCTTTCGTGCAACGTTTCGTAAGTTAAAGATGCGAATAGACCAAGTTATGTTTGAAATTGCAGAAAAACTTGTAATGCTCGTCTACGGAGAGAGTTGAGCAATTCCAGAGATCAACGTGGACCGTTGTACTCTATTTAGCGTTCTTAGAAGTCTAACATGCTAGTTTAGCCTTCGTGCAAGGTTTCGTGAGGTAAAGATGCGAATACACCAAGTTATGTTGAAATTGCACAAAAATTGAAAAACTCATCTATAGAGAGAGTTGAGCAATTCCAAAGCTTCAAAGTGGACCGTTGTACTCTATTTAGTGTCCTTTGAAGTCTAACATGCTAGTTTAGTCTTCGTGCAAGGTTTCGTATGGCAAAGATACGAATAGATCAAGGAATGTTTGAAATTGCACAGAAAGATGTAAATCTCGTCTATGGAGAGTGTTGAGCAATTCGAAAGCGTCAAAGTGGACCGTTGTACTCTATTTGGTGTTCTTAGAAGTCTAACTTCCTAGTTTAACTTTCGTGCAACGTTTCATAAGTTAAAGATGCGAATAGACCAAGTTATGTTTGAAATTGCACAAAAACTTGTAAAGCTCGTCTATGGAGAGAGTTGAGCAATTCCAAAGCATCAAATTGGACCATTGTACTCTATTTTGTGTTCTTAGAAGTCTAACATGCTAGTTTAGCTTTCGTGCAACGTTTCGTAAGTTAAAGATGCGAATAGACCAAGTTATGTTTGAAATTGCACAAAAACGTGAATTGCTCATCTATGGAAAGAGTTAAGCAATTCCAAAGCATAAAATTGGACCATTGCACTCTATTTAGTGTTGTTAGAAGACTGACATGCTAGTTTAGCCTTCGTGCAATGGTTCATATGGTAAAGATACGAATAAATCAAGTAATGTTGAAATTCCACAAAAACATGTAAACCTCGTCTATGGAGAGTGTTGAGTAATTCCAATGCATCAAAGTGGACCGTTGTACTCTATTTAGTGTTCTTAGAAGTCTAACATTCTAGTTTAGCCTTCGTGCAAGATTTCGTGAGGTAAAGATGCGAATAGACAAAGTTATGTTGAAATTGCACAAAAAGTGAAAAACTCTTCAATAGAGAGAGTTGAGCAATTCCAAATCTTCAAAGAGGACCGTTGTACTCTATTTAGTGTCCTTTGAAGTCTAACATGCTAGTTTAGTCTTCGTGCAAGGTTTCGTATGGCAAAGATACGAATAGATCAAGTAATGTTTGAAATTGCACAGAAACATGTAAATCTCGTCTATGGAGAGTGTTGAGCAATTCCGAAGCGTCAAAGTGGACCGTTGTACTCTATTTGGTGTTCTTAGAAGTCTAACTTCCTAGTTTAACTTTCGTGCAACGTTTCGTAAGTTAAAGATGCGAATAGACTAAGTTATGTTTGGAATTGCACAAAAACTTGTAAAGCTCGTCTATGGAGAGAGTTGAGCAATTCCAAAACATCAAAGTGGACCGTTGTACTCTATTTAGCGTTCTTAGAAATCTAACGTGCTAGTTTAGCCTTCGTGTAAGGTTTCGTGAGGTAAAGATGCGAATAGACCAAGTTATGTTGAAATTGCACAAAAAGTGAAAAGCTCGTCTATAGAGAGAGTTGAGCAATTTCAAAGCTTCAAAGTGGACCGTTGTACCCTATTTAGTGTCCTTGGAAGTCTAACATGGTAGTTTAGCTTCGTGCAATGTTTCGTATGGTAAAGATACGAATAGATCAAGTAATGTTTGAAATTGCACAAAAACATGTAAATCTCGACTATGGAGAGTGTTCAGCAATACCAAAGCATCAAAGTGGACCGTTGTACTCTATTTAGTGTTCTTAGAAGTCTAACTTGCTAGTTTAGCTTTCGTGCAACGTTTCGTAAGTTAAAGATTCGAATAGACCAAGTTATGTTTGAAATTGCACAAAAACTTGTAAAGCTCATCTATGGAGAGAGTTGAGCAATTCCAAAGCATCAAAGTGGACCGTTGTACTCTATTTAGCGTTCTTAGAAGTCTAACATGCTAGTTTAGCGTTCGTGCAAGGTTTCGTGAGGTAAAGATGCGAATAGACCAAGTTATGTTGAAATTGTACAAAAAGAGAAAACCTCGTCTATCCAGAGAGTTGAGCAATTCCAAAGCTTCAAAGTGGACCGTTGTACTCTATTTAGCGTTCTTAGAAGTCTAACATGCTAGTTTAGCGTTCGTGCAAGGTTTCGTGAGGTAAAGATGCGAATAGACCAAGTTATGTTGAAATTGTACAAAAAGAGAAAACCTCGTCTATCCAGAGAGTTGAGCAATTCCAAAGCTTCAAAGTGGACCGTTGTACTCTATTTAGCGTTCTTAGAAGTCTAACATGCTAGTTTAGCGTTCGTGCAAGGTTTCGTGAGGTAAAGATGCGAATAGACCAAGTTATGTTGAAATTGTACAAAAAGAGAAAACCTCGTCTATGCAGAGAGTTGAGCAATTCTAAAGCTTCAAAGTGGACCGTTGTTCTCTATTTAGTGTCCTTTGAAGTCTAACATGCTACTTTAGCCTTCGCGCAATGTTTCATATGGTAAAGATATGAATAGATCAAGTAATGTTTGAAATTGCACAACAACATTTAAATCCCATCCACATAGAGTGTTGGGCAATTCCAAAGCATCAAAGTGGGCCACTGTACTCTATTTGGTGTTCTTAGAAGTATAACTTGCTAGTTTAGCTTTCGTGCAACGTTTCGTAAGTTAAAGATGCGAATAGACTAAGTTATGTTTGGAATTGCACAAAAACTTGTAAAGCTCGTCTATGGAGAGAGTTGAGCAATTCCAAAGCATGAAAGTGGACCATTGTACTCTATTTAGTGTTTTTAAAAGTCCAACAAGCTAGTTTAGCCTTCGTGCAAGGTTTCGTGAGGTAAAGATGCGAATAGACCAAGTTAGGTTGAAATTACGCAAAAAAGTGGAAAGCTCGTCTATGGAGAGAGTTGAGCAATTTCAAAGCTTCAAAGTGGACCGTTGTACTCTATTTAGTGTCCTTTGAAGTCTAACACGCTAGTTTAGCCTTCGTGTAAGGTTTCGTATGATAAAGATACGAATAGATCAAGTAATGTTTGAAATTGCACAAAAACATGTAAATCACGTCCACGGAGAGTGTTGAGTAATTCCAAATCATCAAAGTGGACCATTTTACTCTATTTGGTGTTCTTAGAAGTCTAACTTGCTAGTTTAGCTTTCGTGCAACGTTTCGTAAGTTAAAGATGCGAATAGAGCAAGTTATGTTTGAAATTGCATAAAAACTTGTAAAGCTCGTCTATAGAGAGAGTTGAGCATTTCCAAAGCATCAAAGTAGACCGTTGTACTCTATTTAGCGTTCTTAGAAATCTAACGTGCTAGTTTAGCCTTCGTGTAAGGTTTCGTGAGGTAAAGATGCGAATAGACCAAGTTATGTTGAAATTGCACAAAAAGTGAAAAGCTCGTTTATAGAGAGAGTTGAGCAATTCCAAAGCTTCAAAGTGGACCGTTGTACCCTATTTAGTGTCCTTGGAAGTCTAACATGGTAGTTTAGCCTTCGTGCAATGTTTCGTATGGTAAAGATACGAATAGATCAAGTAATGTTTGAAATTGCACAAAAACATGTAAATCTCGACTATGGAGAGTGTTCAGCAATACCAAAGCATCAAAGTGGACCGTTGTACTCTATTTAGTGTTCTTAGAAGTCTAACTTGCTAGTTTAGCTTTCGTGCAACGTTTCGTAAGTTAAAGATTCGAATAGACCAAGTTATGTTTGAAATTGCACAAAAACTTGTAAAGCTCATCTATGGAGAGAGTTGAGCAATTCCAAAGCATCAAAGTGGACCGTTGTACTCTATTTAGCGTTCTTAGAAGTCTAACATGCTAGTTTAGCGTTCGTGCAAGGTTTCGTGAGGTAAAGATGCGAATAGACCAAGTTATGTTGAAATTGTACAAAAAGAGAAAACCTCGTCTATCCAGAGAGTTGAGCAATTCCAAAGCTTCAAAGTGGACCGTTGTACTCTATTTAGCGTTCTTATAAGTCTAACATGCTAGTTTAGCGTTCGTACAAGGTTTCGTGAGGTAAAGATGCGAATAGACCAAGTTATGTTGAAATTGCACAAAAAGTGAAAAACTCTTCTATAGAGAGAGTTGAGCAATTCCAAATCTTCAAAGAGGACCGTTGTACTCTATTTAGTGTCCTTTGAAGTCTAACATGCTAGTTTAGTCTTCGTGCAAGGTTTCGTATGGCAAAGATACGAATAGATCAAGTAATGTTTGAAATTGCACAGAAACATGTAAATCTTGTCTATGGAGAGTGTTGAGCAATTCCGAAGCGTCAAAGTGGACCGTTGTACTCTATTTGGTGTTCTTAGAAGTCTAACTTCCTAGTTTAACTTTCGTGCAACGTTTCGTAAGTTAAAGATGCGAATAGACTAAGTTATGTTTGGAATTGCACAAAAACTTGTAAAGCTCGTCTATGGAGAGAGTTGAGCAATTCCAAAACATCAAAGTGGACCGTTGTACTCTATTTAGCGTTCTTAGAAATCTAACGTGCTAGTTTAGCCTTCGTGTAAGGTTTCGTGAGGTAAAGATACGAATAGACCAAGTTATGTTGAAATTGCACAAAAAGTGAAAAGCTCGTCTATAGAGAGAGTTGAGCAATTCCAAAGCTTCAAAGTGGACCGTTGTACCCTATTTAGTGTCCTTGGAAGTCTAACATGGTAGTTTAGCCTTCGTGCAATGTTTCGTATGGTAAAGATACGAATAGATCAAGTAATGTTTGAAATTGCACAAAAACATGTAAATCTCGACTATGGAGAGTGTTCAGCAATACGAAAGCATCAAAGTTGTCCGTTGTACTCTATTTAGTGTTCTTAGAAGTCTAACTTGCTAGTTTAGCTTTCGTGCAACGTTTCGTAAGTTAAAGATTCGAATAGACCAAGTTATGTTTGAAATTGCACAAAAACTTGTAAAGCTCATCTATGGAGAGAGTTGAGCAATTCCAAAGCATCAAAGTGGACCGTTGTACTCTATTTAGCGTTCTTAGAAGTCTAACATGCTAGTTTAGCGTTCGTGCAAGGTTTCGTGAGGTAAAGATGCGAAAAGACCAAGTTATGTTGAAATTGTACAAAAAGGGAAAACCTCGTCTATACAGAGAGTTGAGCAATTCCAAAGCTTCAAAGTAGACCGTTGTACTCTATTTAGCGTTCTTAGAAGTCTAACATGCTAGTTTAGCGTTCGTGCAAGGTTTCGTGAGGTAAAGATGCGAATAGACCAAGTTATGTTGAAATTGTACAAAAAGAGAAAACCTCGTCTATGAAGAGAGTTGAGCAATTCCAAAGCTTCAAAGTGGACTGTTGTTCTCTATTTAGTGTCCTTTGAAGTCTAACATGCTAGTTTAGCCTTCGCGCAATGTTTCATATGGTAAAGATATGAATAGATCAAGTAATGTTTGAAATTGCACAACAACATTTAAATCCCATCCACGGAGAGTGTTGGGCAATTCCAAAGCATCAAAGTGGGCCACTGTACTCTATTTGGTGTTCTTAGAAGTATAACTTGCTAGTTTAGCTTTCGTGCAACGTTTCGTAAGTTAAAGATGCGAATAGACCAAGTTATGTTTGAAATTGCACAAAAACTTGTAAAGCTCGTCTATGGAGAGAGTTGAGCAATTCCAAAGCATGAAAGTGGACCATTGTACTCTATTTAGTGTTTTTAAAAGTCCAACAAGCTAGTTTAGCCTTCGTGCATGGTTTCGTGAGGTAAAGATGCGAATAGACCAAGTTAGGTTGAAATTACGCAAAAAAGTGGAAAGCTCGTCTATGGAGAGAGTTGAGCAATTTCAAAGCTTCAAAGTGGACCGTTGTACTCTATTTAGTGTCCTTTGAAGTCTAACACGCTAGTTTAGCCTTCGTGTAAGGTTTCGTATGGTAAAGATACGAATAGATCAAGTAATGTTTGAAATTGCACAAAAACATGTAAATCACGTCCACGGAGAGTGTTGAGCAATTCCAAATCATCAAAGTGGACCATTTTACTCTATTTGGTGTTCTTAGAAGTCTAACTTGCTAGTTTAGCTTTCGTGCAACGTTTCGTAAGTTAAAGATGCGAATAGAGCAAGTTATGTTTGAAATTGCATAAAAACTTGTAAAGCTCGTCCATAGAGAGAGTTGAGCATTTCCAAAGCATCAAAGTAGACCGTTGTACTCTATTTAGTGTCCTTTGAAGTCTAACATGCTAGTTTAGTCTTCGTGCAAGGTTTCGTATGGCAAAGATACGAATAGATCAAGTAATGTTTGAAATTGCACAGAAACATGTAAATCTTGTCTATTTAGAGTGTTGAGCAATTCCAAATCATCAAAGTGGACCATTTTACTCTATTTGGTGTTCTTAGAAGTCTAACTTGCTAGTTTAGCTTTCGTGCAACGTTTCGTAAGTTAAAGATGCGAATAGAGCAAGTTATGTTTGAAATTGCATAAAAACTTGTAAAGCTCGTCTATAGAGAGAGTTGAGCATTTCCAAAGCATCAAAGTAGACCGTTGTACTCTATTTAGCGTTCTTAAAAGTCTAACATGCTAGTTTAGCCTTCGTGCAAGGTTTCGTGAGGTAAAGCTGCGAACAGACCACGTTATGTTGAAAATACGCAAAAAGTGGAAAGCTCGTCTAGGGAGAGAGTTGAGCAATTCCAAAGCTTCAAAGCGGACCGTTGTACTCTATTTAGTGTTCTTTGAAGTCTAACATGCTAATTTAGTCTTCGCGTAATGTTTCGTATTGTAAAGATACGAATAGATCAAGTAATGATTGAAATTGTACAAAAACATTTAAATCTCGTCCATGGAGAGTGTTGAGCAATTCCAAAGAATCAAAGTGGACCGTTGTACTCTATTTAGTGTTCTTAGAAGTCTAACACGCTAGTTTAGCCTTCGTGCAAGGTTTCGTGAGGTAAAGATGCGAATAGACCAAGTTATGTTTGAAATTGCTCAAAAACATGAATTGCTCGTCTATGGAGAGAGCTAAGCTATTCCAAAGCATCAAATTGGACCATTGTACTCTATTTAGTGTTCTTAGATGTCTAACATGCTAGTTTAGCCTTCGTGCAAGGCTTCGTGAGGTAAAGATGCGAATAGACCAAGTTATGTTGAAATTGCACAAAAAGTGAAAAGCTCATCTATAGAGAGAGTTGACCAATTCCAAAGCTTCAAAGTGGACCGTTGTACTCTATTTAGTGTACTTTGAAGTCTAACATGCTAGTTTAGTCTTCGTGCAAGGTTTCGTATGGCAAAGATATGAATAGATCAAGGAATGTTTGAAATTGCACAGAAACATGTAAATCTCGTCTATGGAGAGTGTTGAGCAATTCGAAAGCGTCAAAGTGGACCGTTGTACTCTATTTGGTGTTCTTAGAAGTCTAACTTCCTAGTTTAACTTTCGTGCAACGTTTCGTAAGTTAAAGATGCGAATAGAGCAAGTTATGTTTGAAATTGCACAAAAACTTGTAAAGCTCGTCTATGGAGAGAGTTGAGCAATTCCAAAGCATCAAATTGGACCATTGTACTCTATTTTGTGTTCTTAGAAGTCTAGCATGCTAGTTTAGCTTTCGTGCAACGTTTCGTAAGTTAAGGATGTGAATAGACCAAGTTATGTTTGAAATTGCACAAAAACGTGAATTGCTCATCTGTGGAAAGAGTTGAGCAATTCCAAAGCATAAAATTGGACCATTGCACTCTATTTAGTGTTCTTAGAAGACTGACATGCTAGTTTAGACTTCATGCAATGGTTCATATGGTAAAGATACGAATAGATCAAGTAATGTTGAAATTCCACGAAAACATGTAAACCTCGTCTATGGAGAGTGTTGAGTAATTCCAATGCATCAAAGTGGACCGTTGTACTCTATTTAGTGTTCTTAGAAGTCTAACTTGCTAGTTTAGCTTTCGTGAAATGTTTCATAAGTTAAAGATGCGAATAGAACAAGTTATGTTTGAAATCGCACAAAAACGTGAATTGATCGTCGATGGAGAGAGTTGAGCAATTCCAAAGATCAAAGTGGACCGTTGTGCTTTATTTTGTGTTATTAGAAGTCTAAGTTGCTAGTTTAGCTTTCGTGCAACGTTTCGTAAGTTAAAGATGCGAATAGACCAAGTGATGTATGAAATTGCACAAAAACTTGTAAATCTCGTCTATGGAGAGAGTTGAGCAATTCCAAAGCATCAAAGTCGACCGTTGTACTCTTTTTAGCATTCCTAGAAGTCTAACATGCTAGTTTAGCCTTCGTACAATGGTTTGTAACATAAAGATACGAATGGTTCAAGCAATGTTTGAAATGGCGTAAAAACGTGTAAAAAGCTCGTCTATCGGGAGAGTTGAGTAATTGCAAAGCATCAAAGTGGACTGTTGTGCTCTATTTTGTGTTATTAGAAGTCTAAGTTGCTTGTTTAACTTTCGTGCAGCGTTTTGTAAGTTAAAAATGCGAATAGACCAAGTTATGTCTGAAATTGTACAAAAACGTGAATTGCTCTTCTATGGAGAGAGTTTAGCAATTCCAAAGCATCAAATTGGACCATTGCACTCTATTTAGGGTTCTTAGAAGTCTAACATGCTATTTTAGCCTTCGTGCAATGGTTTCTGAGGTAAAGATACGAATACATCAAGTAATGTTTGAAATTCCAAAAAAACATGTAAATCTCGTATATGGAGAGTGCTGAGTAATTCCAACGCATCAAAGTGGACCGTTGTACTCTATTTAGTGTTCTTAGAAGTCTAACTTGACAGTTTAGCTTTCGTGCAACGTTTAGTAAGTTAAAGATGCGAATAGACCGAGTTATGTTTGAAATTGCACAAAAACGTAAATTGATCATCGATGGAGAGAGTTGAGCAATTGCAAAGCATCAAAGTGGACCGTTGTGCTCTATTTTGTGTTATTAGAAGCCTAAGTTGCTAGTTTAACTTTCGTGCAACTTTTGTAAGTTAAAGATGCGAATAGACCAAGTTATGTCTGAAATTGTTCAAAAACGTGAATTGCTCTTCTATGGAGAGAGTTGAGCAATTTCAAAGCTTCAAAGTGGTCTGTTGTCCTCTATTTAGTGTCGTTAGAAGTCTAACATGCTAGTTTAGCTTTCGTGCATCGTTTCGTAAGTTAAAGATGCGAATAGACGAAGTTATGTTTGGAATGGCGTAAAAACGTGTAAAAAGATCGTCTATCGAGAGAGTTGAGCAATTGAAAAGCATCAAAGTGTACCGTTGTGGTCTATTTTGTGTTATTAGAAGTTTAAGTTGCTAGTTTAGCTTTCGTCCAACGTTTTGTAAGTTAAAGATGCGAATAGACCAAGTTATGTTTGAAATTACAGAAAAATGTGAATGGCTCGTCTATGGAGAGAGTTGAGCAATTCCAAAGCGTGAAATTGGTCCATTGTACTCTATTTACCGTTCTTAGAAGTCTAACATGCTAGTTTATACTTCGCCCAACGTTTCGTAAGTTAAAGATGCGAATAGACCAAGTTATATTTGAAATTGCACAAAAACGTGAGAGAGTTGAGCAATTGCAAAGTATCAAAGTGGACCGTTGCGCTCTATGTAGTGTTCTTAGAAGTCTAACATGCTAGTTTAGCCTTCGTGCAATGTTACGTACGGTAAAGATGCAAATAGACCAAGTTATGTTTGAAATGGCTCAAAAACATGTAAAGCTCATCTATCGAGAGAGTTGAGCAATTTCAAAGCATCAAAGTGGACCGTTGTACTCTATTTAGTGTGCTTAGAAGTCTAACTTGCTAGTTTAGCCTTCGTGCAATGTTACGTAAGGTAAAGATGCAAATAGATCGAGTTACTATTGAAATGACACAAAAATGTGTAAAGCTCATCTATCGAGAGAGTTGAGCAATTTCAAAGCATCAAAGTGGACCGTTGTACTCTATTTTGTGTTATTAGAAGTCTAAGTTGCTAGTTTAGATTTCGTGCAACGTTTCGTAAGGTAAAGATGCGAATAGACCAAGTCATGTTTGACATTGCATAAAAACGTGTAAAGCTCATCTATCGAGAGAGTTGAGCAATTCCAAAGCATCAAAGTGGACCATTGTACTCTATTTAGTGTTCCTAGAAGTCTAACGTGCTAGTTTAGCCTTCGTGCAATGTTTCGTAAGGTAAAGATGTGAATTGACCAAGTTATGTTTGAAATGGCGCAAAAATGTGTAAAGCTCATCTATCGAGAGAGTTGAGCAATTCTAAAACATCAAAGTGGACTGTTGTACTCGTTTGAGCGTTCTTAGAAGTCTAACATGCTAGTTTAGCCTTCGTGCAATGGTTCGTAAGGTAAAGATACGAATAGATCAAGCAATGATTGACATTCCACAAAAACATGTAAATCTCGTCTATGGAGAGTGTTGAGCAATTCCAACGCATCAAAGTGGACCGTTGTACTCTATTTAGTGTTCTTATAAGTCTAACTTGCTAGTTTAGCTTTCGTGCAACGTTTCGTAAGTTAAATATACGAATAACCCAAGTGATGTTTGAAATTGCAGAAAAACTTGTAAAGCTCGTCTATTGAGAGAGTTGGGCAATTCAAAAGCATCAAAGTCGACCGTTGTACTCTATTTAACGTTCTTAGAAGTCTAACATTCTAGTTTAGCCTTCGCGCAATGTTTCTTAACGTAAAGATGCAAATAGACCAAGTTATGTTTGAAATGGTGTAAAAACGTGTAAAAAGCTGGTCTATCGAGAGAGTTGAGCAATTGTAAAGCATCAAAGTGTACCGTTGTGCTCTATTTTGTGTTATTAGAAGTCTAAGTTGCTAGTTTAGCTTTCGTACGACGTTTCATAAGTTAAAGATGCGAATCGGCCAAGTTATGTTTGAAATTGCAGAAAAACGTGAATTGCTCGTCCATGGAGAGAGTTGAGCAATTCCAAAGCGTGAAATTGGACCATTGTACTCTATTTACCGTTCTTAGAAGTTAACATGCTAGTTTATACTTCGCGCAACGTTTCGTAAGTTAAAGATGCGAATAGACCAAGTTATGTTTGAAATTGCACAAAAACGTGATTTGCTTGTCTATCGAGAGAGTTGAGCAATTGCAAAGCATCAAAGTGGAACGTTGTACTCTATTTCGTGTTATTCGAAGTCTAAGTTGCTAGTTTAGATTTCGTGCAACGTTTCGTAAGGTAAAGATGCGAATAGACCAAGTCATCTTTGAAATTGCATAAAAACGTGTAAAGCTCATCCATGGAGAGAGTTGAGCAATTCCAAAGCATCAAAGTGGATCATTGTACTCTATTTAGCGTTCCTAGAAGTCTAACATGCTTTTAGACTTCGTGCAATGGTTCGTAAGGTAAAGATACGAATAGATCAAGCAAAGTTTGAAATTCCACTAAAACATGTAAATCTCGTCTATGGAGAGTGTTGACCAATTCCAACGCATCAAAGTAGACTGTTGTACTCTATTTAGTGTTCTTAGAAGTCTAAGTTGCTAGTTTAGCTTTCGTGCAACTTTTCGTAAGTTAAAGATGCGAATAGACGAAGTGATGTTTGAAATTGCATAAAAACTTGTAAAGCCCGTCTATTGAGAGAGTTAGGCAATTCAAAAGCATCAAAGTCGACCGTTGTACTCTATTTAGCGTTCTTAGAAGTCAAACATGCTAGTTTAGCCTTCGTGCAATGTTTTGTAAGGTGAAGATGCTAATAGACCAAGTTATGTTTGAAATGGCATAAAAACGTGTAAAAAGCTCGTCTATCGAGAGAGTTGAGCAATTGCAAAGCATCAAAGTGGACCGTTGTGCTCTATTTTGTGTTATTAGAAGTCTAAGTTGCTAGTTTAGCTTTCGTGCGACGTTTCCTAAGTTAAAGATGCGCATAGACCAAGTTACGTCTGAAATTGCACAAAAACTTCAATTGCTCGTCTATGGAGAGAGTTGAGAAATTCCAAGGCATCAAATTGGACCATTGTCCTCTATTTAGTGTTCTTAAAAGTCTAACATGCTAGTTTAGCTTTCGTGCAACGTTTCGTAAGTTAAAGATGTGAATATACCAAGTTATGTTTGAAATTGCAGAAAAAGGGAATTGCTCGTCTATGGAGAGAGTTGAGCAATTCTAAAGTATCAAATTGGACCATTGCACTCTATTTAGTGTTCTTTGGAAGACTGACATGCTAGTTTAGCCTTCGTGCAATGGTTCATAAGGTAAAGATACTAATAGATCAAGTAATGTTTGAAATGCCACAAAAACATGTAAATCTCGTCTATGGAGAGTGTTGAGTAATTCCAACGCATCAAAGTGGACCGTTGTACTCTATTTAGTGTTCTTAGATGTCTAATTTGCTAGTTTAGCTTTCGTGCAACGTTTCGTAAGTTAAAGATGCGCATAGACCAAGTAATGTTTGAAATCGCACAAAAACGTGAATTGATCGTCGATGGAGAGAGTTGAGCAATTCCAAAACATCAAAGTGGACCGTTGTGCTCTAGTTTGTGTTATTAGAAGGCTAAGTTGCTAGTTTAGCTTTCGTGCAACGTTTCGTAAGTTAATGATGTGAATAGACCAAGTGACCTATGAAATTACACAAAAACTTGTAAAACTCGTCTATGGAGAGATTTGAGCAATTCCAAAGCATCAAAGTCGACCATTGTACTCTTTTTACCATTATAAGAAGTCTAACACGCTAGTTTAGCTTTCGTGCAACATTTCGTAACTTAAAGAGGCGAATAGACCAAGTTATGTTTGAAATTGCATAAAAACGTGTAAAGCTCATCCATGGAGAGAGTTGAGCAATTCCAAAGCATCAAAGTGGACCATTGTACTCTATTTAGCGTTCCTAGAAGTCTAACATGCTTTTAGACTTCGTGCAATGGTTCGTAAGGTAAAGATACGAATACATCAAGCAAAGTTTGCAATTCCACAAAAACATGTAAATCTCGTCTATGGAGAGTGTTGGGCAATTCCAACGCATCAAAGTAGACTGTTGTACTCTATTTAGTGTTCTTAGAAGTCTAACACATCAAAGTAGACCAAGTGACGTATGAAATTACACAAAAACTTGTAAAACTCGTCTATGGAGAGATTTGAGCAATTCCAAATCATCAAAGTCGACCATTGTACTCTTTTTACCATTCTTAGAAGTCTAACACGCTAGTTTAGCTTTCGTGCAACATTTCGTAACTTAAAGAGGCGAATAGACCAAGTTATGTTTGAAATTGCACAAAAACGTGAATTGCTCGTCTATGGAGATAGTTGAGCAATGCCAAAGCATCAAATTGGACCATTGTACTCTATTTAGTGTTCTTAGAAGTCTAACATGCTAATTTAGCCTTCGTGCAAGTTTTCGTGAGGTAAACATGTGTATAAACCAAGTTATGTTAAAATTGCACAAAAACGTGAAAAGCTCGTCTATGGAGAGAATTGAGCAATTTCAAAGCTTCAAAGTGGTCCGTTGTCCTCTATTTTGTGTCCTTAGAAGTCTAACATGCTAGTTTAGCTTTCGTGCAACGTTTCGTAAGTTAAAGATGCGAATAGACCAAGTTATGTTTGAAATTGCACAAAAACGTGAATTACTCGTCTATGGAGAGAGTTGAGCAATTCCAAAGCATCAAATTGGACCATTGTACTCTATTTAGTGTTCTTAAAAGTCTAACATGCTAGTTTAGCTTTCGTGCAACGTTTCGTAAGTTAAAGAGGTGAATAGACCAAGTTATGTTTGAAATTGCAGAAAAACGTGAATTGCTCGTCTATGGAGAGAGTTGAGCAATTCCAAAGCATCAAATTGGACCATTGCACTCTATTTAGTGTTCTTAGAAGACTGACATGCTAGTTCAGCCTTCGTGCAATGGTTCATAAGGTAAAGATACGAATAGATCAAGTAATGTTTGAAATTCCACAAAAACATGTAAATCTCGTATATGGAGAGTGTTGAGTAATTCCAACGCATCAAAGTCGACCATTGTACTCTATTTAGTGTTCTTAGATGTCCAAATTGCTAGTTTAGCTTTCGTGCAACGTTTCGTAAGTTAAAGATGCGAATAGACCAAGTTATGTTTGAAATCGCACGAAAACGTCAATTGATGGTCGATGGAGAGAGTTGAGCAATTCCAAAGCATTAAAGTAGACCGTTGTGCTCTAGTTTGTGTTATTAGAAGTCTAAGTTGCTAGTTTAGCTTTCGTGCAACATTTCGTAACTTAAAGATGCGAATAGACCAAGTGATGTATGAAATTGCACAAAAACTTGTAAAACTCGTCTATGGAGAGAGCTGAGTAATTCCAAAGCATCAAAGTCGACCGTTGTACTCTTTTTACCGTTCTTAGAAGTCTAACACGCTATTTTAGCTTTCGTGCAACATTTCGTAACTTAAAGATGCGAATAGACCAAGTTATGTTTGAAATTGCACAAAAACTTGTAAAGCTCGTCTATGGAGAGAGTTGAGCAATTTCAAAGCTTCAAAGTGGTCCGTTGTCCTCTATTTTGTGTCCTTAGAAGTCTAACATGCTAGTTTAGCTTTCGAGCAACGTTTCGTAAGTTAAAGATGCGAATAGACCAAGTTATGTTTGAAATTGCACAAAAACGTGAATTGATCGTCGATGGAGAGAGTTGAGCAATTCCGAAGCATCAAAGTGGACCGTTGTGCTCTATTTTGTGTTATTAGAAGTCTCAGTTGCCAGTTTAGCTTTTGTGCAACGTTTCGTAAGTTCAAGATGCGAATAGACCAAGTGATGTATGAAATTGCACAAAAACTTGTAAAGCTCGTCTATGGAGAGAGTTGAGCAATTTCAAAGCTTCAAAGTGGTCCGTTGTCCTCTATTTTGTGTCCTTAGAAGTCTAACATGCTAGTTTAGCTTTCGAGCAACGTTTCGTAAGTTAAAGATGCGAATAGACCAAGTTATGTTTGAAATTGCACAAAAACGTGAATTGCTCGTCTATGGAGAGAGTTGATCAATTCCAAAGCATCAAATTGGACCGTTGTACTCTATTTAGTGTTCTTAAAATTCTAACATGCTAGTTTAGCTTCGTGCAACGTTTCGTAAGTTAAAGAGGTGAATAGACCAAGTTATGTTTGAAATTGCACAAAAACGTGCATTGCCCGTCTATGGAGAGAGTTGAGCATTTCCAGTGCATCAAATTGGACCATTGCACTCTATTTAGTGTTCTTAGAAGACTGCCATGCTAGTTTAGCCTTCGTGCAATGGTTCATAAGGTAAAGATATGAATAGATCAAGTAATGTTTGAAATTCCACAAAAACATGTAAATCTCGTCTATGGAGAGTGTTGAGTAATTCCAACGCATCAAAGTGGACCGTTGTACTCTATTTAGTGTTCTTAGATGTCTAACTTGCTAGTTTAGGTTTCGTGTAACGTTTCGTAAGTTAAAGATGCGAATAGACCAAGTAACGTTTGAAATCGCACAAAAACGTGAATTGATGGTCGATGGACAGAGTTGAGCAACTCCGTGTTAGGATGTATGGCACCACAAGAGGGGGGGGTGAATTGTGTCCTTAGTCAAATTTAGACTAGGTCACTCCTTTTTCGGTTTCAATGAATTCTATCAAATTTCACCCTAAGCGGAAGCTAAATACCAAATTAAGTTCTAGTGTATATGTATATGAGTCAAGGAGAACAATCAATTTAAACAAACTTGAATCTAGCAACCTAAATATCCAAGTTCAAGTATGTATGATATGAGAATGCAATGCTAATTGAAATTGCTGGAAAGTAAAAGAGGCAAGAGATTTATAGTGGTTCGGCTTAACCCAAGCCTACTCCACTCCCCAAGTCCCACTTGGGAATTTCAAACACTCCAATATGGCTTGTTCAACCGAGTCAAGCGGAACTCTTACAACCGATGTTTTTGTAGCTCAAACACCAAACTCTACACACCGTGTGGTTTGTAGCTCACCACACCAAACTCTACACACCGTGTGGTTTGTAGCTCACCACACCAAACTCTACACACCGTGTGGTTTGTAGCTCACCACACTAACTTAATCAATAATACACCTCGGTCTCACCGAGAACACAAATCAACAAGTTGAATTCTCAAATAGGCTCTTTATGGCAGCCGGGTAGAGAAGTAGTTTAAGCTCAAGGTATGGCTCTTTGAGTAGCTAGATATGGAAGTGTTTAGGCTCAAATGTGGCTCTTTATGTTCTGGAAATCAGATTGTGCAAGCAAGAAAATGGCTCTTGAGGAAATGATAAGAATCTGGTAAGAAAGGCTCAAGAGTAACAATAAAGCTTTACTTGGCTAGTGTGTATGATCTCTCTTCAAAATCAAGTATGTAATCAAGGAATGAATGAGTGAAAGAATGAAAGCTTAGAAGATGAAGAACACTTAAGAGAGAAAGAGTAATTTTCGGCCAAGTGTATAGAGCCAAGAAACTAGTGTTTGCTTTATAGTAAAAATGAAGTGATGGTCTCTTGAAATTTCAGCCATTGGATTTAAAGGATGAAATCATGGCCTTTAGATGAATATAGACGTTAGAGACACACTAATTGACTTTAAAGAAAGATTTGTCCTTTAGGTGGAGTAAATCATGGCTTTTGAATGGATATAGACTTTAGAGACACACTAAATGACTTTAAAGAAAGATTTGTCCTTTAGGTGGAGTAAATCATGGCTTTTGGATGGATATAGACTTTAGAGGCATCTTGAAAGATACAACCATTGACTTGAGAAAAGTTTGTCTCTTAGTGGAATAAATGATGGCCTTTGGATCAAATGAAGATTCAATTTTGTCCATAGGATGTAAAGTAGGAGAGATAAGAATAAAGCTTGAATCTTTGGCCATTGGATTAAAATGGGATTTTGATGTAGAGAGAGTATGATCCATTGGATGTGGAGTGTCTTGGTGGGAAAGAGAAATGGTTTTGAAATAAAGCTTCCCACACATGTGAAGAGAAAAACTTGTCATAAGACTTGTTGTACCTCTTGTCTCCTCCTTTCAAATTAACTTTTCCTTGTCTTCTCTTTTGGCTCCAAGTCTTCTAGTTAAGATGTAACTATGGTTAACTTGTCTTCTTTGCCATGTCATCAATGCCATGTCAACAATGCCATGTCGACAATGCCATGTCAGCTGCCACGTCACATCCGTTGATTCTGACTTTGACTAGAAAGTAAATTTTACTTCAATTGATCCCAATTAAGCTCCAAGACATCTTTGGCAAAACTTGACTTATGTTGACCACGAAATCGACTTTCTTAATCATGTTTGACACTGATTAAGCCTTCACTAATGTTGGTCGAGGATGACATTAGGACTAATTTACGTTTTGGTCACCCTACACACAAATCATACTCAAGACATGCTATGTAAACCCTTTTAGGGTTTCTTGCAATTAGTCCACGTTGGTTCAATAATCAAATCATCAAATAAGCACAATTGAACTAATTTAATATAAGTCTTGAATTCCTAAACTAATCAAGTAGGCATATGCACCTATGTTTCTCAATACAATCAATAGATCAAAGTTCAATCAAGCATGCCATTGTAATTACTCAAACATATATTCAACACTCCAAAGCATCAAAGTGGACCGTTGTGCTCTAGTTTGTGTTATTAGAAGTCTAAGTCACTAGTTTAGCTTTCTTGCAACGTTTCGTAAGTTAAAGATGCGAATAGACCAAGTGATGTATGAAATTGCACAAAAACTTGTAAAACTCGTCTATGGAGAGAGTTGAGCAATTCCAATTCATCAAAGTCGACCGTTGTACTCTTTTTACCGTTCTTAGAAGTCTAACACGCTAGTTTAGCTTTCGTGCAACATTTCGTAACTTAAAAATGCGAATAGACCAAGTTATGTTTGAAATTGCACAAAAACTTGTAAAGCTCGTCTATGGAGAGAGTTGAGCAATTTCAAAGCTTCAAAGTGGTCCGTTGTCCTCTATTTTGTGTCCTTAGAAGTCTAACATGCTAGTTTAGCTTTCGAGCAACGTTTCGTAAGTTAAAGATGCGAATAGACCAAGTTATGTTTGAAATTGCACAAAAACGTGAATTGCTCGTCTATGGAGAGAGTTGACCAATTCCAAAGCGTCAAATTGGACCATTGTACTCTATTTAGTGTTCTTAAAAGTCTAACATGCTAGTTTAGCTTTCGTGCAACGTTTCGTAAGTTAAAGAGGTGAATAGACCAAGTTATGTTTGAAATTGCACAAAAACGTGAATTGCCCGTCTATGGAGAGAGTTGAGCAATTCCAATGCATCAAATTGGACCATTGCACTCTATTTAGTGTTCTTAGAAGACTGCCATGCTAGTTTAGCCTTCGTGCAATGGTTCATAAGGTAAAGATACGAATAGATCAAGTAATGTTTGAAATTCCACAAAAACATGTAAATCTCGTCTGTGGAGAGTGTTGAGTAATTCCAACGCATCAAAGTGGACCGTTGTACTCTATTTAGTGTTCTTAGATGTCTAACTTGCTAGTTTAGCTTTCGTGTAACGTTTCGTAAGTTAAAGATGCGAATAGACCAAGTAATGTTTGAAATCGCACAAAAACGTGAATTGATGGTCGATGGAGAGAGTTGAGCAACTCCAAAGCATCAAAGTGGACCGTTGTGCTCTAGTTTGTGTTATTAGAAGCTAAGTCGCTAGTTTAGGTTTCTTGCAACGTTTCGTAAGTTAAAGATGCGAATAGACCAAGTGATGTATGAAATTGCACAAAAACTTGTAAAACTCGTCTATGTAGAGAGTTGAGCAATTCCAATTCATCAAAGTCGACCGTTGTACTCTTTTTACCGTTCTTAGAAGTCTAACACACTAGTTTAGCTTTCGTGCAACATTTCGTAACTTAAAGACGCGAATAGACCAAGTTATGTTTGAAATTGCACAAAAACTTGTAAAGCTCGTCTATGGAGAGAGTTGAGCAATTTCAAAGCTTCAAAGTGGTCCGTTGTCCTCTATTTTGTGTCCTTAGAAGTCTAACATGCTAGTTTAGCTTTCGAGCAACGTTTCGTAGGTTAAAGATGCGAATAGACCAAGTTATGTTTGAAATTGCACAAAAACGTGAATTGCTCGTCTATGGAGAGAGTTCAGCAATTCCAAAGCGTCAAATTGGACCATTGTACTCTATTTTGTGTTCTTAAATGTCTAACATGCTAGTTTAGCTTTCGTGCAACGTTTCGTAAGTTAAAGAGGTGAATAGACCAAGTTATGTTTGAAATTGCACAAAAACGTGAATTGCCCGTCTATGGAGAGAGTTGAGCAATTCCAATGCATCAAATTGGACCATTGCACTCTATTTAGTGTTCTTAGAAGACTGACATGGTAGTTCAGCATTCGTGCAATGGTTCATAAGGTAAAGATACGAATAGATCAAGTAATGTTTGAAATTCCACAAAAACATGTAAATCTCGTATATGGAGAGTGTTGAGTAATTCCAACGCATCAAAGTGGACCGTTGTACTCTATTTAGTGTTCTTAGATGTCTAACTTGCTAGTTTAGCTTTCGTGTAACGTTTCGTACGTTAAAGATGCGAATAGACCAAGTAATGTTTGAAATCGCACAAAAACGTGAATTGATGGTCGATGGAGAGAGTTGAGCAACTCCAAAGCATCAAAGTGGACCGTTGTGCTCTAGTTTGTGTTATTAGAAGCTAAGTCGCTAGTTTAGGTTTCTTGCAACGTTTCGTAAGTTAAAGATGCGAATAGACCAAGTGATGTATGAAATTGCACAAAAACTTGTAAAACTCGTCTATGTAGAGAGTTGAGCAATTCCAATTCATCAAAGTCGACCGTTGTACTCTTTTTACCGTTCTTAGAAGTCTAACACACTAGTTTAGCTTTCGTGCAACATTTCGTAACTTAAAGATGCGAATAGACCAAGTTATGTTTGAAATTGCACAAAAACTTGTAAAGCTCGTCTATGGAGAGAGTTGAGCAATTTCAAAGCTTCAAAGTGGTCCGTTGTCCTCTATTTTGTGTCCTTAGAAGTCTAACATGCTAGTTTAGCTTTCGAGCAACGTTTCGTAGGTTAAAGATGCGAATAGACCAAGTTATGTTTGAAATTGCACAAAAACGTGAATTGCTCGTCTATGGAGAGAGTTCAGCAATTCCAAAGCGTCAAATTGGACCATTGTACTCTATTTTGTGTTCTTAAATGTCTAACATGCTAGTTTAGCTTTCGTGCAACGTTTCGTATGTTAAAGAGGTGAATAGATCAAGTTGTGTTTGAAATTGCACAAAAACGTGAATTGCCCGTCGATGGAGAGAGTTGAGCAATTCCAAAGCATCAAATTGGACCATTGCACTCTATTTAGTGTTCTTAGAAGACTGACATGGTAGTTCAGCATTCGTGCAATGGTTCATAAGGTAAAGATACGAATAGATCAAGTAATGTTTGAAATTCCACAAAAACATGTAAATCTCGTATATGGAGAGTGTTGAGTAATTCCAACGCATCAAAGTCGACCATTGTACTCTATTTAGTGTTCTTAGATGTCTAAATTGCTAGTTTAGCTTTCGTGCAACGTTTCGTAAGTTAAAGATGCGAATAGACCAAGTTATGTTTGAAATCGCACGAAAATGTCAATTGATGGTCGATGGAGAGAGTTGAGCAATTCCAAAGCATTAAAGTGGACCGTTGTGCTCTAGTTTGTGTTATTAGAAGTCTAAGTTGCTAGTTTAGCTTTCGTGCAACATTTCGTAACTTAAAGATGAGAATAGACCAAGTTATATTTGAAATTGCACAAAAACGTGAATTGCTCGCCTATGGAGAGAGTTGAGCAATTCCAAAGCATCAAATTGGACCATTGTACTCTATTTAGTATTCTTGGAAGTCTAACATGCTAGTTTAGCCTTCGTGCAAGGTTTCGTGAGGTAAAGATGTGAATAGACCAAGTTATGTTGAAATTGCACAAAAACGTGAAACGCTCTTCTATGGAGAGAGTTGAGCAATTTCAAAGCTTCAAAGTGGTCCGTTGTCCTCTTTTTAGTGTCCTTAGAAGTCTAACATGCTAGTTTAGCTTTCGTGCAACATTTCGTAAGTTAAAGATGTGAATAGACCAAGTTATGTTTGAAATTGCACAAAAACGTGAATTGCTCGTCTATGGAGAGAGTTGAACAATTCCAAAGCATCAAATTGGACCATTGCACTCTATTTAGTGTTCTTAGAAGTCTAACATGCTAGTTTAGCCTTCGTGCAATGGTTTCTAAGGTAAAGATACGAATAGATCAAGTAATGTTTGAAATTGCACAAAAACTTGTAAAGCTCGTCTATGGAGAGAGTTGAGCAATTTCAAAGCTTCAAAGTGGTCCGTTGTCCTCTATTTTGTGTCCTTAGAAGTCTAACATGCTAGTTTAGCTTTCGAGCAACGTTTCGTAAGTTAAAGATGCGAATACACCAAGTTATGTTTGAAATTGCACAAAAACGTGAATTGCTCGTCTATGGAGAGAGTTGATCAATTCCAAAGCATCAAATTGGACCATTGTACTCTATTTAGTGTTCTTAAAATTCTAACATGCTAGTTTAGCTTTCGTGCAACGTTTCGTAAGTTAAAGAGGTGAATAGACCAAGTTATGTTTGAAATTGCACAAAAACGTGAATTGCCCGTCTATGGAGAGAGTTGAGCATTTCCAGTGCATCAAATTGGACCATTGCACTCTATTTAGTGTTCTTAGAAGTCTAACATGCTAGTTTAGCCTTCGTGCAATGGTTTCTAAGGTAAAGATACGAATAGATCAAGTAATGTTTGAAATTCCACAGAAACATGTAAATCTCGTATATGGACAGAGTTGAGTAATTCCAACGCATCAAAGTGGACCGTTGTACTCTATTTAGTGTTCTTAGAAGTCTAACTTGCCAGTTTGCCTTTCGTGCAACGTTTCGTAAGTTAAAGATGCGAATAGACCGAGTTATGTTTGAAATTACACAAAAACGTGCATTGATCGTCGATGGAGAGAGTTGAGCAATTCCAAAGCATCAAAGTGGACCGTTGTGCTCTATTTTGTGTTATTAGAAGTCTCAGTTGCCAGTTTAGCTTTTGTGCAACGTTTCGTAAGTTCAAGATGCGAATAGACCAAGTGATGTATGAAATTGCACAAAAACTTGTAAAACTCGTCTATGGAGAGAGTTGAGCAATTCCAAAGCATCAAAGTCGACCGTTGAACTCTTTTTACCGTTCTTAGAAGTCTAACACGCTATTTTAGCTTTCGTGCAACATTTCGTAACTTAAAGATGCGAATAGACCAATTTATGTTTGAAATTGCACAAAAACTTGTAAAGCTCGTCTATGGAGAGAGTTGAGCAATTTCAAAGCTTCAAAGTGGTCCGTTGTCCTCTATTTTGTGTCCTTAGAAGTCTAACATGCTAGTTTAGCTTTCGAGCAACGTTTCGTAAGTTAAAGATGCGAATAGACCAAGTTATGTTTGAAATTGCACAAAAACGTGAATTGCTCGTCTATGGAGAGAGTTGATCAATTCCAAAGCATCAAATTGGACCATTGTACTCTATTTAGTGTTCTTAAAATACTAACATGCTAGTTTAGCTTTCGTGCAACGTTTCATAAGTTAAAGAGGTGAATAGACCAAGTTATGTTTGAAATTGCACAAAAACGTGAATTGCCCGTCTATGGAGAGAGTTGAGCATTTCCAGTGCATCAAATTGGACCATTGCACTCTATTTAGTGTTCTTAGAAGACTGCCATGCTAGTTTAGCCTTCGTGCAATGGTTCATAAGGTAAAGATACGAATAGATCAAGTAATGTTTGAAATTCCACAAAAACATGTAAATCTCGTCTATGGAGAGTGTTGAGTAATTCCAACGCATCAAAGTGGACCGTTGTACTCTATTTAGTGTTCTTAGATGTCTAACTTGCTAGTTTAGCTTTCGTGTAACGTTTCATAAGTTAAAGATGCGAATAGACCAAGTAATGTTTGAAATCGCACAAAAACGTGAATTGATGGTCGATGGAGAGAGTTGAGCAACTCCAAAGCATCAAAGTGGACCGTTGTGCTCTAGTTTGTGTTATTAGAAGTCTAAGTCGCTAGTTTAGCTTTCTTGCAACGTTTCGTAAGTTAAAGATGCGAATAGACCAAGTGATGTATGAAATTGCACAAAAACTTGTAAAACTCGTCTATGGAGAGAGTTGAGCAATTCCAATTCATCAAAGTCGACCGTTGTACTCTTTTTACCGTTCTTAGAAGTCTAACACGCTAGTTTAGCTTTCGTGCAACATTTCGTAACTTAAAGATGCGAATAGACCAAGTTATGTTTGAAATTGCACAAAAACTTGTAAAGCTCGTCTATGGAGAGAGTTGAGCAATTTCAAAGCTTCAAAGTGGTCCGTTGTCCTCTATTTTGTGTCCTTAGAAGTCTAACATGCTAGTTTAGCTTTCGAGCAACGTTTCGTAAGTTAAAGATGCGAATAGACCAAGTTATGTTTGAAATTGCACAAAAACGTGAATTGCTCGTCTATGGAGAGAGTTGACCAATTCCAAAGCGTCAAATTGGACCATTGTACTCTATTTAGTGTTCTTAAAAGTCTAACATGCTAGTTTAGCTTTCGTGCAACGTTTCGTAAGTTAAAGAGGTGAATAGACCAAGTTATGTTTGAAATTGCACAAAAACGTGAATTGCCCGTCTATGGAGAGAGTTGAGCAATTCCAATGCATCAAATTGGACCATTGCACTCTATTTAGTGTTCTTAGAAGACGGCCATGCTAGTTTAGCCTTCGTGCAATGGTTCATAAGGTAAAGATACGAATAGATCAAGTAATGTTTGAAATTCCACAAAAACATGTAAATCTCGTCTGTGGAGAGTGTTGAGTAATTCCAACGCATCAAAGTGGACCGTTGTACTCTATTTAGTGTTCTTAGATGTCTAACTTGCTAGTTTAGCTTTCGTGTAACGTTTCGTAAGTTAAAGATGCGAATAGACCAAGTAATGTTTGAAATCGCACAAAAACGTGAATTGATGGTCGATGGAGAGAGTTGAGCAACTCAAAAGCATCAAAGTGGACCGTTGTGCTCTAGTTTGTGTTATTAGAAGCTAAGTCGCTAGTTTAGCTTTCTTGCAACGTTTCGTAAGTTAAAGATGCGAATAGACGAAGTGATGTATGAAATTGCACAAAAACTTGTAAAACTCGTCTATGTAGAGAGTTGAGCAATTCCAATTCATTAAAGTCGACCGTTGTACTCTTTTTACCGTTCTTAGAAGTCTAACACACTAGTTTAGCTTTCGTGCAACATTTCGTAACTTAAAGATGCGAATAGACCAAGTTATGTTTGAAATTGCACAAAAACTTGTAAAGCTCGTCTATGGAGAGAGTTGAGCAATTTCAAAGCTTCAAAGTGGTCCGTTGTCCTCTATTTTGTGTCCTTAGAAGTCTAACATGCTAGTTTAGCTTTCGAGCAACGTTTCGTAGGTTAAAGATGCGAATAGACCAAGTTATGTTTGAAATTGCACAAAAACGTGAATTGCTCGTCTATGGAGAGAGTTCAGCAATTCCAAAGCGTCAAATTGGACCATTGTACTCTATTTTGTGTTCTTAAATGTCTAACATGCTAGTTTAGCTTTCGTGCAACGTTTCATATGTTAAAGAGGTGAATAGACCAAGTTATGCTTGAAATTGCACAAAAACGTGAATTGCCCGTCGATGGAGAGAGTTGAGCAATTCCAAAGCATCAAATTGGACCATTGCACTCTATTTAGTGTTCTTAGAAGACTGCCATGCTAGTTTAGCCTTCGTGCAATGGTTCATAAGTTAAAGATACGAATAGATCAAGTAATGTTTGAAATTCCACAAAAACATGTAAATCTCGTCTATGGAGACTGTTGAGTAATTCCAACGCATCAAAGTGGACCGTTGTACTCTATTTAGTGTTCTTAGATGTCTAACTTGCTAGTTTAGCTTTCGGGTAACGTTTCGTAAGTTAAAGATGCAAATAGACCAAGTAATGTTTGAAATCGCACAAAAACGTGGATTGATGGTCGATGGAGAGAGTTGAGCAATTCCAAAGCATCAAAGTGGACCGTTGTGCTCTAGTTTGTGTTATTAGAAGTCTAAGTCGCTAGTTTAGCTTTCTTGCAACGTTTCGTAAGTTAAAGATGCGAATAGACCAAGTGATGTATGAAATTGCACAAAAACTTGTAAAACTCGTCTATGGACAGAGTTGAGCAATTCCAAATCATCAAAGTCGACCGTTGTACTCTTTTTACCGTTCTTAGAAGTCTAACACGCTAGTTTAGCTTTCGTGCAACATTTCGTAACTTAAAGATTTCAATAGACCAAGTTATGTTTGAAATTGCACAAAAACATGAATTGCTCGGCTATGGAGAGAGTTGAGCAATGCCAAAGCATCAAATTGGACCATTGTACTCTATTTAGTGTTCTTAGAAGTCTAACATGCTAGTTTAGCCTTCGTGCAAGGTTTCATGAGGTAAAGACGTGAATAAACCAAGTTATGTTGAAATTGCACAAAAACGTGAAAAGCTCGTCTATGGAGAGAGTTGAGCAATTTCAAAGCTTCAAAGTGGTCCGTTGTCCTCTTTTTAGTGTCCTTCGAAGTCTAGCATGCTAGTTTAGCTTTCGTGCAACGTTTCGTAAGTTAAAGATGCGAATAGACCAAGTTATGTTTGAAATTCCACAAAAACGTGAATTGCTCGTCTATGGAGAGAGTTGAGCAATTACAAAGCATCAAATTGGACCATTGCACTCTATTTAGTGTTCTTAAAAGTCTAAGAACACTAAATAGAGTGCAATGCTCAACCTTCTTAAGTTTTCTAAATGACCCATGTAACGAGCTTTCGACCAATTTGGGAAACATTTTGGGGTAAGCATAATGGGATTAAACCCCAGTCCCAAAACCAACGGTAAAACCAATTTGGGAATTTGTAATGAGCTGGGTCTTTTTCTAACTTGAATTGTATCCACCAACTGAATTTTCTAGCCTTATTATTGTAAAAGAGAGCACTGCGCCAAGCTTCGACATAGTCGAAGTAGTTATATTGTTTTGGTAGATAACCAAAGTGGCGAAGTTGCCTGAATGACAAAGGACTGGCTAATCCCCAATCCTCTAGAGTCATAATTTTCTTAATTATTAATTTTGAATAAGCCCATTGAGCCCCCTTAACTGTAGGTTCGAAGATGACGGAACCAGATTCTATTAGAACCTGTTGATAGAAGAATACATCTTTGGGATGATTTGCAGGATGCATATCCC
Organism: Tripterygium wilfordii; assembly: GCF_013401445.1. Taxonomy (NCBI): domain Eukaryota; kingdom Viridiplantae; phylum Streptophyta; class Magnoliopsida; order Celastrales; family Celastraceae; genus Tripterygium; species Tripterygium wilfordii. Next base: position 8,612,344 of record NC_052250.1, read on the forward strand.
TAAAGAGATAGAGCTGGGCTATTTCAAGAGGATTAAGATTCATATGATTTACCTCCACTGAAACAATTTGTTTAGAAGTAATCTGGATAAATGGGAAAACAAACTCCTTATTGGAAGCTGCTGGTGCTACGAATTTATAAGCTTCTTCAACCAGTCTGTTAGACTTGTCAGATGACAAAGTTGCCTCTCTTAAGGGAGAATTTCTTGTTTTCTTGAAATTAGGTGATTTCATTACTCCTTTGAGTTTCCTATCCCTGCAAAAATTCTCTGGTTAGAAAATCAGGTAGAGAGTTTAACTCTCCTTTAATATATTCAATATCAAAATCAAATACAGACAGAATTCCCTGCCATCTAGCAAATATCTGTTTGGAGGCTAGATTTTTAACATCCTTAGTAAGAATATCCTTAGCAGCACCACAATCTATTCTTAACAAGAATTTCTGGTTTATTAAATCGGATTCAAATTTCTGAATACAGAGGACTATGGCTAAAACTTCTTTCTTAACAGTAGAATAATTTATTCTACTCCCTCACCAGACTCTCGAAGTAAATCTAACCAGATTTTCTTTCCTTCCGCATTTTTGCTTAAGGATTCTGCCATAACCTTTATCGGAGGCATCTTTCTCTACAATTTTGTAGGCATTGGGATCCGGTAATGCTAGGCAAGGAATTTCCTTAGTTTTACTCTTAATTTTTTGCACTGCCTTAGTATGAGCTTCAGTCCAATCAGAAGGGTTTTTCTTTCTTAATCTTTCAAACAATATCTTAGCATCAACTGCTAAGTCTTTATAAAAGTCTGAGAGATAGTTGAGACTTCCCAGAAATTTCTGTAATTGCTTTTTTTTCTTTGATTTCATCCGGGAATTTCTCAGAAAAGCTTATAGCACTTTCTATAGGCTTAATCGAGCCATAAGTTATATCATGACCCAAAAACCGAATTTTGGTTTGGAATAATATAATTTTTCTGGCTGATACAACCAGTCCAGCTTTCTCAATGATTTTGAGAAAATTATCCAGATGTTTTACATGCTGGTCCAGAGATTTCGAGAATACCAAAACATCATCGATGTACACGATCGTAAACATTGAATAGGGATTAAATATTTCATTCATAATTCTTTGGAATTCTGATGGAGCATTCTTTAATCCGAATGGCATAACATTCCACTCATAGTGCCCAAAGGGTACTGTGAAGGCCGTTTTATAACGATCCTTTTGATCAATTTGGATTTGCCAATATCCTGATTTCATATCAAATTTTGAAAAGATAATTGCATCATATAATCTGTTTAGCAGATCTCTTTTATTCGGGATTGGGTACCTTATCCATTGAAGCACCTTGTTTTGGGGCTTACAATTGATAACTAACCTTGGAACACCTCTTTCTAGCTCAGCAGCATTTTCAACATAAAAAGCTGGGCAGCTCCAAGGGCTCGAACTTTTTCGAATAAGTTTTTTCTTTTCTAATTCAGCAATCTCTGTTTTACAGAGTTCCATATGTTTTTCATTCATAGCGATAGGTCTTGCTTTTGTAGGAATTTTCCTCTCATCAAAATCCTTTTCATAAGGTAATTTTACTACATAGCTTTTTCGATCCCAGAAAGCATTCGGAATTTTCGAACATACTCTATCAGTGAGGGATTTTGTAATTTCTTCTATTTTCCTTTTCATCTCAGGAGTAGTTAATCTTTGAGCTAATTTTTCAGACTTTATTTCTTCACTCAAAGAATTAATAAACTCTTGCTTGTGATTAATAGAAGTTAAGATTACGTCTACTATTTTTTGCTCGGGTGGTTCGATAAACTCAAACTTTATCCTATTTCCATGGATCTTAGAACAAATCCCGGATTCATCTATCCGACTAATTGGATAAAGTTTCAACAAAAACTCATTTCCTAGCATAACATCATGCGCAATATCTTTCACAGGAATAAAAGGAATAGATATGCATACTTGATTATTACAGACCACCGCTTTCTCTAACTTGTACTTTACCTGAAGAGGTTGATGATTAGCAGATCGAATTACTTGAGTTGTCTTAGAGAAATATTTAGATGGAACTAAACCTTCTCTAATACAACAGACATCTGCTCCCGAGTCAATAAGGGCCTTTGCCTCGAAGGTATATTCATTTTGAATTGAAATAGTTATCTGAGCAAACCATTTTTGTCCTGTGGACTCTATTATACTTATCTGAGGAATTTCCTCATTCTTTGCTTTACTAGATTCTCCTCGAATTTCACCCATTGCTTCTTTCTTCAACATTTCCATCATGGGGTCTAGTTCTTCATTTTCAAATTTTTCCCGATGAACCATGGAGTATTCTTCCAGAGAGCCAACTCGATCTTTTAGTAATTTTACTTATTGTTTAAGAAGTTTTACTTCTTGTTGAAGATCTTCTGTAGAGGTTTTTCTTGACACAGATTTTTCTTTTATTCTATTAATAATCTGTGTTACGTCATATGGAATCGTCGTTACCTTTTCCTCTATTTTAGAGGCCAAGCCCCGTTCTTTAGACTGTAAGAGTTTTTCCCAAAACCTTTTTCGCATATTAGGGTCTTGTATTTGATCTATTAGATCCAAAACAAGATTATCTTCTCTTGTTATGACGTTCAAACCACAATAGCAATCTTCTATATCCTCATCTTCACTTTCCAAATTTTCAGATTCTTCTGATATTTCAGATTCATTTGCTAGTTCCATAATTCTTTTTTTCTCTTCTCTATTATTCAGAAGAGCCAATTCTAGTGATTTCTTCATACCTTCATCGAGTTCTAGTGCGTCAATTGCTTTCTTTACTCGACATTTATTGGCATAATGTCTCAGTCTTCCGCATCTATAGCAAGTTACCAGCTTCTTATCTTCATTTCTAGAAGCGTTCCTTCTTCCTTGCTTTCTCCTCCTGAATGGGACTTGTCTTGGGACAAACTGCTTTTGTCTAGACTTTGGAGTAAATTCTTTATAATTGCGTCACTGTTTATATTTATATCTCTTGCTTCCCCCCGATTTTTTATCTCCAAAAGTTAGAAGGATAGCCTACTTGTCGGCAAAAGTCACCAAGAGCATTTTTGCCCATTTGCTTTTCTTTCTTTAACTGCTTTTGCAGTTTAAGTTCATTGCATAAAGCAATGCCTTCACGCATAACTTGGTTTGACAATTCACCCCAAGTGAGCATATTGTAGGGTATTACCCCCTTGTATTGGGTCATAAGCTGATTTCGTATTCTTTCATAAAAGAGAATAGGTAACCCTGAAAGAAATTTTTCCTTCCAGAAATCCGAGTTACGGTATCCTCTTTGCATTACTTTAGTAAAGAAGGTATCTTTATACCATTTATAATGGGAAAGATCCGGACATCTTAACTTCATCTAAGTTTCACTCGTTCTCTCTTGGTTTAACCAAGATTCTCCCAGAAAATGATTCAGAATTGTATAAATCAAAGTATTTATACAATATGCTGTTCCATCTTCTTTCTTAGCGGCCAGAATTTCTACTTTTCATGTATCAAAGATACATAAATCCCACCAGCCTTTCAATTGGCCAGCGAAACCCAAGACCATTGCCTTGGTTATATCCTCATCTGTTAATCTTCTAGCATGCGCTGCAGTAGCGAACATGGCCATATGATGGATTTTCGTCAATATTTGATATTCTGACAATCCATCAATATTCCATTCAACTACTAAGGTACCGTCAAAGGATACTTGATCCCTTAATGGTTCCTCATGTAGAAGATCAACTGGAGATGGTTGAGGATTATAAGGCTTAGAGCTCGATCCCTTCTCGATTTTGTTGACTTCTAAATCTTGGACCATTTTCTCAACGTCGTGGATAGCCTCATCCTCCTCAGTTACATCTGAACTTACCACACTTAACACTGCTACTTCAGGCTTTTTAGATGAAGAACTCCCTCCGTCTTTACTTCTTACATTACTCAGGATTTCTTCAATTAAATCCTTGTAGGGTTCTAATTTTATCTGATAATCAGACCTTATTTGAGGTACATGAGTTGGTTTTGCTATTGTCTCAAGTTTTACTTGATCTTTATCCTTTTGAATAGATCTTTCTATTCTAGTTAACTGTTTTCCTATAGTTTGCAGGAAGTAATTTGTATAATTATTTTGATTTAGGACACTTTTAATGTCTCCTTCTAATTTAAAGGGAGTAGCAGGAATATCCTGAGTATCCTTTTTTATAAGTAGATTTAATGGAGGTGGATGCACAGCAACCATCTCTCTCCCCTGAGTTGTGACAAATTTTGTCTCAATTACCATTACCTCTCGAAAGTTTTCTTCCTCTGATTCTGGGTTATTCTCATCTAGCAGAGCCGAAGAAAAGGGTTCTAGAGATCGTTGAGTGTAGGCAGATTCAGGCCATTGAGGCACATACTTTTCCCTTTCCACAAATCCTCTCTTCTTATGCATCTCTCGATAGAATATCAGAAAGGTAGGGGGTTCATTTGATGGATTTTGTGCCTAAAGATACCGGCTGTGCACATAGAGATCCATCTTCGTCTCATTGGCTCCGGAGTTCGTCTAAAGAACCAATGTTGAGCGTAACTATTTCTTTTAAAAGAATATTGGAGTACCGCTATTTCGGTGTCTGTAAATCCGTTTAAATTTTGTCCAATTTGGACCTTTTCCTCTTGGGTTAATGGAGGGCCAAACATTGGAATCTCTTTCACGGTTTCCTTAGAGGATTCTCCCCTTTCTATAACTTTCAGACTATTTTCATCGATATACCCCATATCTGAGGGAGTAGGAGAGGATGCCTTTCCATAAGAGGATGGCTTATTTTTTCTTCAGATGTTATTACTCCTTCAATCTTAGGAGTACTCGTCATCGCAGATGTGGATGGTCTAGCTTCTAAAAAATCTCTTCTCAAATTCCCTAGAGCAAGCTTGACCGATCTGTTTTTAGAGAATTTTATCTCTACACTGCCATCATCATTTTCTTTTATTTTTTCTAGAATTCTATTCTCCTTTTTAGGAGGTGTGATTGCTGATTCTAACTTCCATGTCTCCGGAAGTTTTACTTCACTCCAAGAAATTGTCTTGGGCACTACTTTGTTTGATTTTGCAAAATCTATTATAAACAGAGTGGTTTCACCCTTTCTATTTGAAAGAGTATTAGTCAAGGGCCTTACCTGAGGAGCTATGGTGTTCATAGCTTTGTAGCATACTCTATAGATCAGAGCCACCAGCTCAGATCCTGTCTGCATATCTGTCAGTGATACACTAAAATTTGGAAAGCAAGCAAAGTATGCAGGGCCATCACATAGTGTAGTTTCTACACATCCAAGAAGAGAATATTGGAATTTGTTATGCCTTTTATCTCTTACACATATAAGTGCAGAAGTGTTTAATCCCAATCGGGTTAAAGGTTTTAATACAATTTGCACCATACCCAAGTGGATATACTTGTAAGATTCTTGATGTTCTTTTATTAGAGTTTCTGATAACAGTTGGAAAGTATCATCTCCTTCTTTTAAAGAGATGGTTTCTTCAGTAGTTTTTACTATATAATCACACTTAAATATAAACGATCCTACCGATTTATATATTTTTTGTGCAGAAACAGGAGGCAAACTCCAATTCAGCAATTTTTCTTCTATATTATCATATCTAATAATTTCTTTATTCTTATTAGTATTACTATTTGAGCTAGATGCCCTATTTCAATTAAAAAGGTTCATGATATCTCCAGGTATGTCAATAACCTTTCTGTCAACGACTTACGCCACAACAACGCCTACTCTGGCTCAACTGGAAACGCGACTAAGGATTACTCAGTTACGACTATCTCTTGAACGTATTATTTGCTTAGAAGTCTAACATGCTAGTTTAGCCTTCCTGCAATGTTTCGTAAGGTAAAGATGTGAATAGACCAAGTTATGTTTGAAATGACATAAAAACGTGTAAAAAGCTCATCTATCGAGAGAGTTGAGCAATTGCAAAGCACCAAAGTGGACTGTTGTGCTCTATTTTGTGTTATTAGAAGTCTAAGTTGCTATTTAAGCTTTCGTGCAACGTTTCGTAAATTAAAGATGCGAATAGACCAAGTTATGTTTGAAATTGCACAAAAATGTGAATTGCTCATCTATGGAGGGAGTTGAGCAATTCCAAAGCATCAAATTGAACCATTGTACTCTATTAAGTGTTCTTAGAAGTCTAACATGCTAGTTTACCTTTCGTGCAACGTTTCGTAAGTTAAAGATGCGAATAGACCAAGTTATGTTTGAAATTGCACGAAAACGTGAATTGCTCATCTATGGAGAGAGTTGAGCAATTCCAAAGCATCAAATTGGACCATTGTACTCTATTTAGTGTTCTTAGAAGTCTAATATGCTAGTTTATGCTTTGTGCAATGGTTCGTAAGGTAAAGATACAAGTAGATCATGTAATGTTTGAAATTCCACAAAAACATGTAAATCCCAGCTATCGAGAGTGTTCAGCAATTCCAACGCATCAAAGTGGACCGTTGTACTCTATTTATTGTTCATAGAAGTCTAACTTGCTAGTTTAGATTTCGTGCAACGTTTCGTAAGTTAAAGATGCGAATAGACCAAGTTATGTTTGAAATTGCACAAAAACTTGAAAAGCTCATCGATGGAGAGAGTTGAGCAATTCCAAAGCATCGAAGTGGATCGTTGTGCTCTATTTTGTGTTATTAGAAGGCTAAGTTGCTAGTTTAGCTTTCATGCAACGTTTCGTAAGTGAAAGATGCGAATAGACTAAGTGATGTTTGAAATTGCACAAAAACTTGTAAAGCTCCTCTATGGAGAGAGTTGGGCAATTCCAAAGCATCGAAGTCGACCGTTGTACTCTATTTAGCGTTCTTACAAGTCTAACATGCTAGTTTAGCCTTCGTGCAATGTTTCGTAAGGTAAAGATGCGAATAGACCAATTTATGTTTAAAATGACGTAAAAAGGTGTAAAATGCACGTCTATCGAGAGAGTTGAGCAATTGCAAATCATCAAAGTCGACCGTTGTGCTTGATTTTGTGTTATTAGAAGTCTAAGTTGTTAGTTTAGCTTTCGTGCAACGTTTCGTAAGTTAAAGATGCGAATAGACCAAGTTATGTTTGAAATTGCACAAAAACGTGAATTGCTTGTCTATGGAGAGACTTGAGCAATTCCAAAGCATCAAATTGGACCGTTGTGCTCTATTTTGTGTTATTAGAAGTCTAAGTTGCTAGTTTAGCTTTCGTCCAACGTTTGGTAAGTTAAAGATGCGAATAGACCAAGTTATGTTTAAAATTACACAAAAACGTGAATTGCTCGTCTATGGAGAGAGTTGAGCATTTCCAAAGCATCAAATTGGACCGTTGTGCTCTATTTTGTGTTATTAGAAGTCTAAGTTGCTAGTTTAGATTTCGTCCAACGTTTCGTAAGTTAAAGATGCGAATAGACCAAGTTATGTTTGAAATTGCACAAAAACGTGAATTGCTCGTCTATGGAGAGAGTTGAGCAATTGCAAAGCATCAAATTGTACCGTTGTGCTCTATTTTGTGTTATTAGAAGTCTAAGTTGCTAGTTTAGCTTTCGTCCAACGTTTCGCAAGTTAAAGATGCGAATAGACCAAGTTATGTTTGAAATTGCACAAAAACGTGAATTGCTCGTCTATGGATAGAGTTGAGCAATTCCAAAGCATCAAATTGGAAAGATGCGAATAGACCAAGTTATGTTTGAAATTGCACAAAAACGTGAATTGCTCGTCAATAGAGAGAGTTGAGCAATTCCAGAGCATCAAATTGGACCATTGTACTCTATTTAGTGTTCTTACAAGTCTAACATGCTAGTTTAGCTTTCGTGCAACGTTTCGCAAGTTAAAGATGCGAATAGACCAAGTTATGTTTGAAATTGCACAAAAACGTGAATTGCTTGTCTATGGAGAGACTTGAGCAATTCCAAAGCATCAAATTGGACCGTTGTGCTCTATTTTGTGTTATTAGAAGTCTAAGTTGCTAGTTTAGCTTTCGTCCAACGTTTGGTAAGTTAAAGATGCGAATAGACCAAGTTATGTTTAAAATTACACAAAAACGTGAATTGCTCGTCTATGGAGAGAGTTGAGCATTTCCAAAGCATCAAATTGGACCGTTGTGCTCTATTTTGTGTTATTAGAAGTCTAAGTTGCTAGTTTAGATTTCGTCCAACGTTTCGTAAGTTAAAGATGCGAATAGACCAAGTTATGTTTGAAATTGCACAAAAACGTGAATTGCTCGTCTATGGAGAGAGTTGAGCAATTGCAAAGCATCAAATTGTACCGTTGTGCTCTATTTTGTGTTATTAGAAGTCTAAGTTGCTAGTTTAGCTTTCGTCCAACGTTTCGCAAGTTAAAGATGCGAATAGACCAAGTTATGTTTAAAATTACACAAAAACGTGAATTGCTCGTCTATGGAGAGAGTTGAGCATTTCCAAAGCATCAAATTGGACCGTTGTGCTCTATTTTGTGTTATTAGAAGTCTAAGTTGCTAGTTTAGATTTCGTCCAACGTTTCGTAAGTTAAAGATGCGAATAGACCAAGTTATGTTTGAAATTGCACAAAAACGTGAATTGCTCGTCTATGGAGAGAGTTGAGCAATTGCAAAGCATCAAATTGTACCGTTGTGCTCTATTTTGTGTTATTAGAAGTCTAAGTTGCTAGTTTAGCTTTCGTCCAACGTTTCGCAAGTTAAAGATGCGAATAGACCAAGTTATGTTTGAAATTGCACAAAAACGTGAATTGCTCGTCTATGGATAGAGTTGAGCAATTCCAAAGCATCAAATTGGAAAGATGCGAATAGACCAAGTTATGTTTGAAATTGCACAAAAACGTGAATTGCTCGTCAATAGAGAGAGTTGAGCAATTCCAGAGCATCAAATTGGACCATTGTACTCTATTTAGTGTTCTTACAAGTCTAACATGCTAGTTTAGCTTTCGTGCAACGTTTCGCAAGTTAAAGATGCGAATAGACCAAGTTATGTTTGAAATTGCACAAAAACGTGAATTGCTTGTCTATGGAGAGACTTGAGCAATTCCAAAGCATCAAATTGGACCGTTGTGCTCTATTTTGTGTTATTAGAAGTCTAAGTTGCTAGTTTAGCTTTCGTCCAACGTTTGGTAAGTTAAAGATGCGAATAGACCAAGTTATGTTTAAAATTACACAAAAACGTGAATTGCTCGTCTATGGAGAGAGTTGAGCATTTCCAAAGCATCAAATTGGACCGTTGTGCTCTATTTTGTGTTATTAGAAGTCTAAGTTGCTAGTTTAGATTTCGTCCAACGTTTCGTAAGTTAAAGATGCGAATAGACCAAGTTATGTTTGAAATTGCACAAAAACGTGAATTGCTCGTCTATGGAGAGAGTTGAGCAATTGCAAAGCATCAAATTGTACCGTTGTGCTCTATTTTGTGTTATTAGAAGTCTAAGTTGCTAGTTTAGCTTTCGTCCAACGTTTCGCAAGTTAAAGATGCGAATAGACCAAGTTATGTTTGAAATTGCACAAAAACGTGAATTGCTCGTCTATGGATAGAGTTGAGCAATTCCAAAGCATCAAATTGGAAAGATGCGAATAGACCAAGTTATGTTTGAAATTGCACAAAAACGTGAATTGCTCGTCAATAGAGAGAGTTGAGCAATTCCAGAGCATCAAATTGGACCATTGTATTCTATTTAGTGTTCTTACAAGTCTAACATGCTAGTTTAGCTTTCGTGCAACGTTTCGCAAGTTAAAGATGCGAATAGACCAAGTTATGTTTGAAATTGCACAAAAACGTGAATTGCTCCTCTATGGAGAGATTTGAGCATTTCCAAAGCGTTAAATTGGACCGTTGTGCTCTATTTTGTGTTATTAGAAGTCTAAGTTGTTAGTTTAGCTTTCGTCCGACGTTTCGTAAGTTAAAGATGCGAATAGACCAAGTTATGTTTGAAATTGCACAAAAACGTGAATTGCTCGTCTATGGAGAGAGTTGAGCAATTGCAAAGCATCAAATTGTACCGTTGTGCTCTATTTTGTGTTATTAGAAGTCTAAGTTGCTAGTTTAGCTTTCGTCCAACGTTTCGCAAGTTAAAGATGCGAATAGACCAAGTTATGTTTGAAATTGCACAAAAACGTGAATTGCTCGTCTATGGATAGAGTTGAGCAATTCCAAAGCATCAAATTGGAAAGATGCGAATAGACCAAGTTATGTTTGAAATTGCACAAAAACGTGAATTGCTCGTCAATAGAGAGAGTTGAGCAATTCCAGAGCATCAAATTGGACCATTGTACTCTATTTAGTGTTCTTAGAAGTCTAATATGCTAGTTTATGCTTTGTGCAATGGTTCGTAAGGTAAAGATACAAGTAGATCATGTAATGTTTGAAATTCCACAAAAACATGTAAATCCCAGCTATCGAGAGTGTTGAGCAATTCCAACGCATCAAAGTGGACCGTTGTACTCTATTTATTGTTCATAGAAGTCTAACTTGCTAGTTTAGATTTCGTGCAACGTTTCGTAAGTTAAAGATGCGAATAGACCAAGTTATGTTTGAAATTGCACAAAAACTTGAAAAGCTCATCGATGGAGAGAGTTGAGCAATTCCAAAGCATCGAAGTGGACCGTTGTGCTCTATTTTGTGTTATTAGAAGTCTAAGTTGCTAGTTTAGCTTTCATGCAACGTTTCGTAAGTGAAAGATGCGAATAGACCAAGTGATGTTTGAAATTGCACAAAAACTTGTAAAGCTCCTCTATGGAGAGAGTTGGGCAATTCCAAAGCATCGAAGTCGACCGTTGTACTCTATTTAGCGTTCTTACAAGTCTAACATGCTAGTTTAGCCTTCGTGCAATGTTTCGTAAGGTAAAGATGCGAATAGACCAATTTATGTTTAAAATGACGTAAAAAGGTGTAAAATGCACGTCTATCGAGAGAGTTGAGCAATTGCAAATCATCAAAGTCGACCGTTGTGCTTGATTTTGTGTTATTAGAAGTCTAAGTTGTTAGTTTAGCTTTCGTGCAACGTTTCGTAAGTTAAAGATGCGAATAGACCAAGTTATGTTTGAAATTGCACAAAAACGTGAATTGCTTGTTTATGGAGAGACTTGAGCAATTCCAAAGCATCAAATTGGACCGTTGTGCTCTATTTTGTGTTATTAGAAGTCTAAGTTGCTAGTTTACCTTTCGTCCAACGTTTGGTAAGTTAAAGATGCGAATAGACCAAGTTATGTTTGAAATTGCACAAAAACGTGAATTGCTCGTCTATGGAGAGAGTTGAGCATTTCCAAAGCATCAAATTGGACCGTTGTGCTCTATTTTGTGTTATTAGAAGTCTAAGTTGCTAGTTTAGATTTCGTCCAACGTTTCGTAAGTTAAAGATGCGAATAGACCAAGTTATGTTTGAAATTGCACAAAAACGTGAATAGCTCGTCTATGGAGAGAGTTGAGCAATTGCAAAGCATCAAATTGTACCGTTGTGCTCTATTTTGTGTTATTAGAAGTCTAAGTTGCTAGTTTAGCTTTCGTCCAACGTTTCGCAAGTTAAAGATGCGAATAGACCAAGTTATGTTTGAAATTGCACAAAAACGTGAATTGCTCGTCTATGGATAGAGTTGAGCAATTCCAAATCATCAAATTGGAAAGATGCGAATAGACCAAGTTATGTTTGAAATTGCACAAAAACGTGAATTGCTCGTCAATAGAGAGAGTTGAGCAATTCCAGAGCATCAAATTGGACCATTGTACTCTATTTAGTGTTCTTACAAGTCTAACATGCTAGTTTAGCTTTCGTGCAACGTTTCGCAAGTTAAAGATGCGAATAGACCAAGTTATGTTTGAAATTGCACAAAAACGTGAATTGCTTGTCTATGGAGAGACTTGAGCAATTCCAAAGCATCAAATTGGACCGTTGTGCTCTATTTTGTGTTATTAGAAGTCTAAGTTGCTAGTTTAGCTTTCGTCCAACGTTTGGTAAGTTAAAGATGCGAATAGACCAAGTTATGTTTAAAATTACACAAAAACGTGAATTGCTCGTCTATGGAGAGAGTTGAGCATTTCCAAAGCATCAAATTGGACCGTTGTGCTCTATTTTGTGTTATTAGAAGTCTAAGTTGCTAGTTTAGATTTCGTCCAACGTTTCGTAAGTTAAAGATGCGAATAGACCAAGTTATGTTTGAAATTGCACAAAAACGTGAATTGCTCGTCTATGGAGAGAGTTGAGCAATTGCAAAGCATCAAATTGTACCGTTGTGCTCTATTTTGTGTTATTAGAAGTCTAAGTTGCTAGTTTAGCTTTCGTCCAACGTTTCGCAAGTTAAAGATGCGAATAGACCAAGTTATGTTTGAAATTGCACAAAAACGTGAATTGCTCGTCTATGGATAGAGTTGAGCAATTCCAAAGCATCAAATTGGAAAGATGCGAATAGACCAAGTTATGTTTGAAATTGCACAAAAACGTGAATTGCTCGTCAATAGAGAGAGTTGAGCAATTCCAGAGCATCAAATTGGACCATTGTACTCTATTTAGTGTTCTTACAAGTCTAACATGCTAGTTTAGCTTTCGTGCAACGTTTCGCAAGTTAAAGATGCGAATAGACCAAGTTATGTTTGAAATTGCACAAAAACGTGAATTGCTCCTCTATGGAGAGATTTGAGCATTTCCAAAGCGTTAAATTGGACCGTTGTGCTCTATTTTGTGTTATTAGAAGTCTAAGTTGTTAGTTTAGCTTTCGTCCGACGTTTCGTAAGTTAAAGATGCGAATAGACCAAGTTATGTTTGAAATTGCACAAAAACGTGAATTGCTCGTCTATGGAGAGAGTTGAGCAATTGCAAAGCATCAAATTGTACCGTTGTGCTCTATTTTGTGTTATTAGAAGTCTAAGTTGCTAGTTTAGCTTTCGTCCAACGTTTCGCAAGTTAAAGATGCGAATAGACCAAGTTATGTTTGAAATTGCACAAAAACGTGAATTGCTCGTCTATGGATAGAGTTGAGCAATTCCAAAGCATCAAATTGGAAAGATGCGAATAGACCAAGTTATGTTTGAAATTGCACAAAAACGTGAATTGCTCGTCAATAGAGAGAGTTGAGCAATTCCAGAGCATCAAATTGGACCATTGTACTCTATTTAGTGTTCTTAGAAGTCTAATATGCTAGTTTATGCTTTGTGCAATGGTTCGTAAGGTAAAGATACAAGTAGATCATGTAATGTTTGAAATTCCACAAAAACATGTAAATCCCAGCTATCGAGAGTGTTGAGCAATTCCAACGCATCAAGTGATGTTTGAAATTGTACAAAAACTTATAAAGCTCGTCTATAGAGAGAGTTGGGCAATTCCAATGCATCAAAGTTGACCGTTGTAGTCTATTTAGCGTTCTTAGAAGTCTAACATGCTAGTTTAGCCTTCGTGCAATGTTTCGTAAGGTAAAGATGCGAATAGACCAAGTTATGTTTGAAATTGCACAAAAAGGTGAATTGCTCGTCTATGGTGAGAGTTGATCAATTCCAAAGCATCAAATTGGACCATTGTACTCAATTTAGTGTTCTTAGAAGTCTAAGATGCTAGTTTAGCTTTCTTGCAACATTTCGTAAGTTAAAAATGCGAATTGACCAAGTTTTGTTTGAAATTGCATAAAAACGTGAACTGCTCGTCTATGGAGAGAGTTGAGCAATTCCAAAGCATCAAATTGGACCATTGTACTCTTTTTTTTGTTATTAGAAGTCTAAGTTGCTAGTTTAGCTTTCGTGCAACGTTTCGTAAGTTAAAGATGCGAATAGACCAAGTTACGTTTGAAATTGCACAAAAACTTGTAAAGCTCATCCATGGAGAGAGTTGAGCAATTCCGAAGCACCATAGTGGACCGTTGTGCTCTATTTTGAGTTAATAGAAGTCAAAGTTGCTAGTTTAGCTTTCGTGCAACGTTTCGTAGGTTAAAGATGCGAATAGACCAAGTTATGTTTGAATTGGACAAAAACTTGTAAAGCTCGTCCACGGAGTGAGTTGGGAAATTCCAAAGCATCAAAGTCGACCGTTGTACTCTATTTAGCATTCTTAGGAGTCTAACATGCTGGTTTAGCCTTCGTGCAATGTTTCGTAAGGTAAAGATGTGAATAGACCACGTTATGTTTGAAATGGCGTAAAAACATGTAAAAAGCTCATATATCGAGAGAGTTGAGCAATTGCAAAGCATCAAAGTGGACCATTGAGCTCAATTTTGTGTTATTAGAAGTCTAAGTTGCTAGTTTAGCTTTCGTGCAACGTTTAGAAATGTAAAGATGCGAATAGACCAAGTTATTTTTGAAATTCCACAAAAATGTGAATTGCTCGTCTATGGAGAGAGTTCGGCAATTCCAAAGCATCAAAATCGACTGTTGTACTCTATTTATCGTTCTTAGAAGTCTAACATGCTACTTTAGCCTTCGTGCAATGTTTCATAAGGTAAAGATGCGAATAGAGCGAGTTATGTTTGAAATTACACAAAAACATGAATTGCTCGTCTATGGAGAGAGTTGAGCAATTCCAAAGCATCAAATTGGACCATTGTACTCTATTTAGTGTTCTTAGAAGTCTAACATGCTAGTTTAGCTTTAATGCAAGGTTTTGTAAGTTAAAGATGCGAATAGACCATGTTATGTTTGAAATTGCACAAAAATGTTAATTGCTCGTCTATGGAGAGAGTTGAGCAATTACAAAGCATCAAATTGGACCATTGTACTTTATTTAGTGTTCTTACAAGTCTAACATGCTAGTTTAGCTTTCGTGCAACGTTTCGTAAGTTAAAGATGCGAATAGACCAAGTTATATTTGAAATTACACAAAAACGTGAATTGCTCGTCTATGGAGAGAGTTGAGCAATTCCAAAGCATCAAATTGGACCATTGTACTTTATTTAGTGTTCTTAGAAGTCTAACATGCTACTTTAGCCTTCGTGCAATGGTTCGTAAGGTAAAAATACGAATAGATCAAGTAATGTTTGAATTTCCACAAAAACCTGTAAAGCTCGTCTATGGAGAGAGTTGGGCAATTCCAAAGCATCAAAGTCGACCGTTGTACTCTATTTAACGTTCTTAGAAGTTTAACATGCTAGTTTAGCCTTCGTGCAATGTTTCGCAAGGTAAAGATTTGAATAGACCAAGTTATGTTTGAAATGGCGTAAAAAGGTGTAAAAAGCTCAACTATCGAGAGAGTTGAGCAATTGCAAAGCATCAAAGTGGACCGTTGTGCTCTATTTGGTGTTATTAGAAGTATAAGTTGCTAGTTTAGCTTTCGTGCAACGTTTCGTAAGTTCAAGATGGGAATAAACCAAGTGATGTTTGAAATTGCACAAAAACTTGTAAAGCTCGTCCATGGAGAGAGTTAGGCAATTCCAAAGAATCAAAGTCGACCGTTGTACTCTATTTAGCGTTCTTAGAAGTCTAACATGCTACTTTAGCCTTCGTGCAATGTTTCGTAAGGTAAAGATGCGAATAGACCAAGTTATGTTTGAAATTGCACAAAAAGGTGAATTGCTCGTCTATGGTGAGAGTTGAGCAATTCCAAAGCATCAAATTGGAACATTGTACTCAATTCAGTGTTCTTAGAAGTCTAAGATGCTAGTTTAGCTTTCTTGCAATGTTTCGTAAGTTAAAGATGCGAATTGACCAAGTTATGTTTGAAATTGCATAAAAACTTGTAAAGCTCATCCATGGAGAGAGTTGAGCAATTCCTAAGCATCAAAGTCGACTGTTGTGCTCTATTTTGAGTTATTAGAAGTCTAAGTTGCTAGTTTAGCTTTTGTGCAACGTTTCGTAAGTTAAAGATGCGAATAGACCAAGTGATGTTTGAAACTGCACAAAAACCTGTAAAGCTCGTCCATGGAGAGAGTTGCGCAATTCCAAAGCATCAAAGTCGACCGTTGTACTCTATTCAGCGTTCTTAGAAGTCTAACATGCCAGTTTAGCCTTCGTGCAATGTTTCGTAAGGTAAAGATGCGAATAGACCAAGTTATGTTTAAAATGGCGCAAAAACATGTAAAAAGCTCATCTACCGAGAGAGTTGAGCAATTGCAAAGCATCTAAGTGGCCCATTGTGCTCAATTTTGTGTTATTAGAAGTCTAAGTTGCTATTTTAGCTTTCGTGCAACGTTTAGTAAGTTACAGATGCGAATAGACCAAGTTATGTTTTAAATTGCTCAAAAACGTGAATTGCTCGTCTATGGAGAGAGTTGGGCAATTCCAAAGCATGAAAATCGACCGTTGTACTCTATTTAGCGTTCTTAGAAGTCTAACATGCTACTTTAGCCTTCGTGCAATGTTTCGTAAGGTAAAGATGCGAATAGGCCGAGTTATGTTTGAACTTGCAGAAAAACGTGAATTGCTCGTCCATGGAGAGAGTTGAGCAATTCCAAAGCATCAAATTGGACCATTGTACTCTATTTTTTGTTATTAGAAGTCTAAGTTGCTAGTTTAGCTTTCGTGCAACGTTTCGTAAGTTAAAGATGCGAATAGACCAAGTTACATTTGAAATTGCACAAAAACTTGTAAAGCTCATCCATGGAGAGAGTTGAGCAATTCCGAAGCATAAAAGTGGACCGTTGTGCTCTATTTTGAGTTATTAGAAGTCTAAGTTGCTAGTTTAGCTTTCGTGCAACGTTTCGTAAGTTAAAGATGTGAATAGACCAAGTTATGTTTGAATTGCACAAAAACTTGTAAAGCTCGTCCACGGAGTGAGTTGGGCAATTCCAAAGCATCAAAGTCGACCGTTGTACTCTATTTAGCATTCTTAGAAGTCTAACATGCTGGTTTAGCCTTCGTGCAATGTTTCGTAAGGTAAAGATGTGAATAGACCAAGTTATGTTTGAAATGGCGTAAAAACATGTAAAAAGCTCATCTATCGAGACAGTTGAGCAATTGCAAAGCATCAAAGTGAACCATTGAGCTCAATTTTGTGTTATTAGAAGTCTAAGTTGCTAGTTTAGCTTTCGTGCAACGTTTAGAAATGTAAAGATGCGAATAGACCAAGTTATTTTTGAAATTCCACAAAAATGTGAATTGCTCGTGTATGGAGAGAGTTCGGCAATTCCAAAGCATCAAAATCGACTGTTCTACTCTATTTAGCGTTCTTTGAAGTCTAACATGCTACTTTAGCCTTCGTGCAATGTTTCATAAGGTAAAGATGCGAATAGAGCGAGTTATGTTTGAAATTACACAAAAACATGAATTGCTCGTCTATGGAGAGAGTTGAGCAATTCCAAAGCATCAAATTGGACCATACTACTCTATTTAGTGTTCTTAGAAGTCTAACATGCTAGTTTAGTTTTCGTGCAAGGTTTTGTAATTTAAAGATGCGAATAGACCATGTTATGTTTGAAATTGCACAAAAATGTGAATTGCTCGTATATGGAGAGAGTTGAGCAATTCCAAAGCATCAAATTGGACCATTGTACTTTATTTAGTGTTCTTACAAGTCTAACATGCTAGTTTAGCTTTCGTGCAACGTTTCGTAAGTTAAAGATGCGAATAGACCAAGTTATATTTGAAATTACACAAAAACGTGAATTGCTCGTCTATGGAGAGAGTTGAGTAATTCCAAAGCATCAAATTGGACCATTGTACTTTATTTAGTGTTCTTAGAAGTCTAACATGCTACTTTAGCCTTCGTGCAATGGTTCGTAACGTAAAAATACGAATAGATCAAGTAATGTTTGAATTTCCACAAAAACCTGTAAAGCTCGTCTATGGAGAGAGTTGGGCAATTCCAAAGCATCAAAGTCGACCGTTGTACTCTATTTAACGTTCTTAGAAGTTTAACATGCTAGTTTAGCCTTCGTGCAATGTTTCGCAAGGTAAAGATTTGAATAGACCAAGTTATGTTTGAAATGGCGTAAAAAGGTGTAAAAAGCTCGTCTATCGAGAGAGTTGAGCAATTGCAAAGCATCAAAGTGGACCGTTGTGCTCTATTTTGTGTTATTAGAAGTATAAGTTGCTAGTTTAGCTTTCGTGCAACGTTTCGTAAGTTCAAGATGGGAATATACCAAGTGATGTTTGAAATTGCACAAAAACTTGTAAAGCTCGTCCATGGAGAGAGTTAGGCAATTCCAAAGAATCAAAGTCGACCGTTGTACTCTATTTAGCGTTCTTAGAAGTCTAACATGCTACTTTAGCCTTCGTGCAATGTTTCGTAAGGTAAAGATGCGAATAGACCAAGTTATGTTTGAAATTGCACAAAAAGGTGAATTGCTCGTCTATGGTGAGAGTTGAGCAATTCCAAAGCATCAAATTGGAACATTGTACTCAATTCAGTGTTCTTAGAAGTCTAAGATGCTAGTTTAGCTTTCTTGCAATGTTTCGTAAGTTAAAGATGCGAATTGACCAAGTTATGTTTGAAATTGCATAAAAACGTGAATTGCTCTTCTATGGAGAGAGTTGAGCAATTCCAAAGCATCAACTTGGAACCATTGTACTCTATTTTGTGTTATTAGAAGTCTAAGTTGCTAGTTTAGCTTTCGTGCAACGTTTCGTAAGTTAAAGATGCGAATAGACCAAGTTACGTTTGAAATTGCACAAAAACTTGTAAAGCTCATCCATGGAGAGAGTTGAGCAATTCCTAAGCATCAAAGTCGACTGTTGTGCTCTATTTTGAGTTATTAGGAGTCTAAGTTGCTAGTTTAGCTTTTGTGCAACGTTTCGTAAGTTAAAGATGCGAATAGACCAAGTGATGTTTGAAACTGCACAAAAACCTGTAAAGCTCGTCCATGGAGAGAGTTGCGCAATTCCAAAGCATCAAAGTCGACCGTTGTACTCTATTCAGCGTTCTTAGAAGTCTAACATGCCAGTTTAGCCTTCGTGCAATGTTTCGTAAGGTAAAGATGCGAATAGACCAAGTTATGTTTGAAATGGCGCAAAAACATGTAAAAAGCTCATCTATCGAGAGAGTTGAGCAATTGCAAAGCATCTAAGTGGCCCATTGTGCTCAATTTTGTGTTATTAGAAGTCTAAGTTGCTACTTTAGCTTTCGTGCAACGTTTAGTAAGTTACAGATGCGAATAGACCAAGTTATGTTTTAAATTGCTCAAAAACGTGAATTGCTCATCTATGGAGAGAGTTGGGCAATTACAAAGCATCAAAATCGACCGTTGTACTCTATTTAGCGTTCTTAGAAGTCTAACATGCCACTTTACCCTTCGTGCAATGTTTCGTAAGGTAAAGATGCGAATAGGCCGAGTTATGTTTGAACTTGCAGAAAAACATGAATTGCTCGTCTATGAAGAGAGTTGAGCAATTCCAAAGCATCAAATTTGACCATTGTACTCTATTTAGTGTTCTTAGACGTCTAACATGCTAGTTTAGCTTTTGTGCAACGTTTTGTAAGTTAAAGATGCGAATAGACCAAGTTATGTTTGAAATTGCACAAAAACATGAATTGCTCGTCTATGGAGAGAGGTGCGCAATTCCAAAGCATCAAATTGGACCATTGTACTCTATTTAGTGTTCTTAGAAGTCTAACATGCTAGTTTAGCCTTCGTGCAATGGTTCGTAAGGTAAAAATATGAATAGATCAACTAATGTTTGAATTTCCACAAAAACCTGTAAAGCTCGTCTATGGAGAGAGTTGGGCAATTCCAAAGCATCAAAGTCGACCGTTGTACTCTATTTAGCGTTCTTAGAAGTCTAACATGCTAGTTCAGACTTCGTGCAATGTTTCGTAAGATAAAGATGCGAATAGACCAAGTTATGTTTGAAATGGCGTAAAAAGGTGTAAAAAGCTCGTCTATCGAGAGAGTTGAGCAATTGCAAAGCATCAAAGTGGCCCATGGTGCTCAATTTCGTGCAACGTTTAGTAAGTTACAGATGCGAATAGACCAAGTTATGTTTTAAATTGCTCAAAAACGTTAATTGCTCGTCTATGGAGAGAGTTGGGCAATTCCAAAGCATCAAAATCGACTGTTGTACTCTATTTAGCGTTCTTAGAAGTCTAACATGCTACTTTAGCCTTCGTGCAATGTTTCGTAAGGTAAAGATGCGAATAGCCCGAGTTATGTTTGAACTTGCAGAAAAAGATGAATTGCTCGTCTATGAAGAGAGTTGAGCAATTCCAAAGCATCAAATTTGACCATTGTACTCTATTTAGTGTTCTTACAAGTCTAACATGCTAGTTTAGCCTTCGTGCAATGGTTCGTAAGGTAAAAATATGAATAGATCAACTAATGTTTGAATTTCCACAAAAACCTGTAAAGCTCATCTATGGAGAGAGTTGGGCAATTCCAAAGCATCAAAGTCGACCGTTGTACTCTATTTAGCGTTCTTAGAAGTCTAACATGCCAGTTCAGCCTTCGTGCAATGTTTCGTAAGATAAAGATGCGAATAGACCAAGTTATGTTTGAAATGGCGTAAAAAGGTGTAAAAAGCTCGTCTATCGAGAGAGTTGAGCAATTGCAAAGCATCAAAGTGGCCCATTGTGCTCTATTTTGTGTTATTAGAAGTCTATGTTGCTAGTTTATCTTTCGTCCAACGTTTCGTAGGTGAAAGATGCGAATAGACCAAGTTATGTTGAAATTACACAAAAACGTGAATTGCTCGTCTATGGAGAGAGTTGAGCAATTCCAAAGCATCAAATTGGACCATTCTACTCTATTTAGTGTTCTTAGAACTTTAACATGCTAGTTAAGCTTTCGTGCAACGTTTCATAAGTTAAAGATGCGAATAGACCAAGTTATGTTTGATATGGCGAAAAAACGTGTAAAAAGCTCGTCTATCAAGAGAGTTGAGCAATTGCAAAGCATCAAAGTGGACCGTTGTGCACTATTTTGTGTTATTAGAAGTCTAAGTTGCTATTTTAGCTTTCGTGCAACGTTTCCTAATTTAAAAATGCGAAAAAACCAAGTTACATTCGAAATTGCACAAAAACTTGTAAAGCTCATCCATGGAGAGAGTTGAGCAATTCCAAAGCATCAAAGTGGACCGTTGTGCGCTATTTTGAGTTATTAGAAGTATAAGTTGCTAGTTTAGCTTTCCTGCAACGTTTCGTAAGTTAAAGATGCGCATAGACCAAGTGATGTTTGAAATTACACAAAAACTTGTAAAGCTCGTCCATGGAGAGAGTTGGGCAATTCCAAAGCATCAAAGTCGACCGTTGTACTCTATTTAGCGTTCTTAGAAGTCTAACATGCCAGTTTAGCCTTCGTGCAATGTTTCGTAAGGTAAAGATGCGAATAGACCAAGTTATGTTTGAAATGGCGTAAAAACATGTAAAAAGCTCATCTATCGAGAGAGTTGAGCAATTGTAAAGCATCAAAGTGGATCATTGTGCTCAATTTTGTGTTATTAGAAGTCTAACATGCTAGTTTAGCTTTCGTGCAACGTTTTGTAAGTTATAGATGCGAATAGACCAAGTTATGTTTGAAATTGCCCAAAAACGTGAATTGGTCGTCTATGGAGAGAGGTGCGCAATTCCAAAGCATCAAATTGGACCATTGTACTTTATTTAGTGTTCTTACAAGTCTAACATGCTAGTTTAGCTTTCGTGCAACGTTTCGTAAGTTAAAGATGCGAATAGACCAAGTTATGTTTGAAATTGCACAAAAACGTGAATTGCTCGTCCATGGAGAGAGTTGAGCAATTCCAAACCATCAAATTGGACCATTGTACTCTATTTAGTGTTCTTAGAAGTCTAACATGCTAGTTTAGCCTTCGTGCAATGGTTCGTAAGGTAAAAATACGAATAGATCAAGTAGTGTTTGAATTTCCACAAAAACCTGTAAAGCTCGTCTATGGAGAGAATTGGGCAATTCCAAAGCATCAAAGTCGTCCGTTGTACTCTATTTAGCGTTCTTAGAAGTCTGACATGCTAGTTTAGCCTTCGTGCAATGTTTCGTAAGGTAAAGATGCGAATAGACCAAGTTATGTTTGAAATGGCGTAAAAAGGTGTAAAAAGCTCGTCTATCGAGACAGTTGAGCAATTGCAAAGCATCAAAGTGGATCGTTGTGCTCTAATTTGTGTTATTAGAAGTCTAAGTTGCTAGTTTAGGTTTCGTGCAACCTTTCGTAAGCTAAAGATGCGAATAGACCAAGTTATGTTTGAAATTGCACAAAAACGCGAATTGCTCGTCTATGGAGAGAGTTGAGCAATTGCAAAGCATCAAAGTGGACCGTTGTGCTCTATTTTGTGTTATTAGAAGTCTAAGTTGCTAGTTTAGGTTTCGTGCAACGTTTCATAAGCTAAATATGCGAATAGACCAAGTTATGTTTGAAATTGCACAAAAACGTGAATTGGTCATCTATGGAGAGAGTTCAGAATTTCCAAAGCATCAAATTGGACCATTGTATTCTATTTAGTGTTCTTAGAAGTCTAACATGCTAGTTTAGCCTTCGTGCAATGGTTCGTAAGGTGAAAATACGAATAGATCAAGTAATGTTGAAAATTCCGCAAATCCCTATAAATCTTGTCAATGGAGAGTGTTGAGCAATTGCAACGCATCAAAGTGGACCATTGTACTCTATTTAGTGTTCTTAGAATTCTAACTTGCTAGTTTAGCTTTTGTGCAACGTTTCGTAAGTTAAAGTTGCGAATACACTAAGTTATGTTTGAAATTGCACAAAAACTTGTAAAGCTCATCTATGGAGAGAGTGGAGCAATTCCAAAGCATCAAAGTGGACCGTTGTGCTCTATTTTGTGTTATTAGAAGTCTAAGTTGCTAGTTTAGGTTTCGTGCAACCTTTCGTAAGTTAAAGATGCGAATAGACCAAGTGATATTTCAAATTGCACAAAAACTTATAAAGCTCGTCTATGGAGAGAGTTGGGCAATTCCAAAGCATCAAAGTCGACCGTTGTACTCTATTTGGCGTTCTTAGAAGTCGAACAGGCTAGTAAAGCCTTCGTGCAATGTTTCGTAAGGTAAAGATGCGAATAAACCAAGTTATGTTTGAAATGGCGTAAAAACGTGTAAAAAGCTCGTCTATCGAGACAGTTGAGCAACTACAAAGCATCAAAGTGGACCGTTGTGCTCTATTTTGTGTTATTAGAAGTCTAAGTTGCTAGTTTAGGTTTCGTGCAACGTTTCATACGCTAAAGATGTGAATAGACCAAGTTATGTTCGAAATTGCACAAAAACGTGAATTGGTCTTCTATGGAGAGAGTTGAGCAATTCCAAAGCATCAAATTGGACCATTCTACTCTATTTAGTGGTCTTAGAAGTCTAACATGCTAGTTTAGCCTTCGTGCAATGGTTCGTAAGGTAAAAATACGAATAGATCAAGTAGTGTTTGAATTTCCACAAAAACCTGTAAAGCTCGTCTATGGAGAGACTTGAGCAATTCAAAAGCACCAAAGTCGACCGTTGTACTCTATTTAGCGTTCTTAGAAGTCTGACATGCTAGTTTAGCCTTCGTGCAATGTTTCGTAAGGTAAAGATGCGAATAGACCAAGTTATGTTTCAAATGGCGTAAAAAGGTGTAAAAACCTCGTCTATCGAGAGAGTTGAGCAATTGTAAAGCATCAAAGTGGACCGTTGTGCTCTATTTTGTGTTATTAGAAGTTCATGTTGCTAGTTTATCTATCGTCCAACGTTTCGTAGGTGAAAGATGCGAATAGACCAAGTTATGTTGAAATTACACAAAAACGTGAATTGCTCGCCTATGGAGAGAGTTGAGTCTTTCCAAAGCATCAAATTGGACCATTCTACTCTATTTAGTGTTCTTAGAACTCTAACATGCTAGTTAGGCTTTCGTGCAACGTTTCGTAAGTTAAAGATGCGAATAGACCAAGTTATGTTTGATATGGCGTAAAAACGTGTACAAAGCTCGTCTATCGAGAGAGTTGTGCAATTGCAAAGCATCAAAGTGGACCGTTGTGCTCTACTTTGTGTTATTAGAAGTCTAAGTTGCTAGTTTAGGTTTAATGCAACGTTTCGTAAACTAAAGATGCGAATAGATCAAGTTATGTTTGAAATTGCACAAAAAACGTGAATTGGTCGTCTATGGAGAGAGTTCAGCAATTCCAAAGCATCAAATTGGCCATTGTACTCTATTAAGTGTTCTTAGAAGTCTAACATGCTAGTTTAGCCTTCGTGCAATGGTTCGTAAGGTGAAAATACGAAAAGATCGAGTAATGTTTAAAATTCCGCAAAAACCTATAAATCTTGTCAATGGAGAGTGTTGAGCAATTGCAACGCATCAAAGTGGACCATTGTACTCTATTTAGTGTTCTTAGAAGTCTAACTTGCTAGTTTAGCTTTCGTGCAACGTTTCGTAAGTTAAAGTTGCGAATAGACCAAGTTATGTATGAAATTGCACAAAAACTTGTAAAGCTCATCTATGCAGAGAGTGGAGCAATTCCAAAGCATCAAAGTGGACCGTTGTGCTCTATTTTGTGTTATTAGAAGTCTAGGTTGCTAGTTTAGCTTTCGTGCAACGTTTCGTAAGTTAAAGTTGCGAATATACCAAGTTATGTTTGAAATTGCACAAAAACTTGTAAAGCTCATCTATGGAGAGAGTGGAGCAATTCCAAAGCATCAAAGTGGACCGTTGTGCTCTATTTTGTGTTATTAGAAGTCTAAGTTGCTAGTTTAGGTTTCATGCAACCTTTCGTAAGTTAAAGATGCGAATAGACCAAGTGATATTTCAAATTGCACAAAAACTTATAAAGCTCGTCTATGGAGAGAGTTGGGCAATTCCAAAGCATCAAAGTCGACCGTTGTACTCTATTTGGCGTTCTTATAAGTCGAACAGGCTAGTAAAGCCTTCGTGCAATGTTTCGTAAGGTAAAGATGCGAATAGACCAAGTTATGTTTGAAATGGCGTAAAAACGTGTAAAAAGCTCGTCTATCGAAACAGTTGAGCGACTGCAAAGCATCAACGTGGACCGTTGTCCTCTATTTTGTGTTATTAGTAGTCTAAGTTGCTAGTTTAGGTTTCGTGCAACGTTTTGTAAGTTAAAGATGCGAATAGACCAAGTTATGTTTGAAATTGCACAAAAACTTGTAAAGCTCATCTATTGAGAGAGTTGAGCAATTCCAAAGCATCAAAGTGGACCGTTGTGCTCTATTTTGTGTTATTAGAAGTCTAAGTTGCTAGTTTAGGTTTCGTGCAACGTTTTGTAAGTTAAAGATGCGAATAGACCAAGTTATGTTTGAAATTGCACAAAAACTTGTAAAGCTCATCTATTGAGAGAGTTGAGCAATTCCAAAGCATCAAAGTGGACCGTTGTGCTCTATTTTGTGTTATTAGAAGTCTAAGTTGCTAGTTTAGCTTTCGTGCAACATTTCGTAAGTTAAAGATGCGAATAGACCAAGTGATGTTTGAAATTGCACAAAAAGTTATAAACCTCGTCTATGGAGAGAGTTGGGCAATTCCAAAGCATCAAAGTCGACCGTTGTACTCTATTTCGCGTTCTTAGAAGTCTAACAGGCTAGTAAAGCCTTCGTGCAATGTTTCGTAAGGTAAAGATGCGAATAGACCAAGTTATGTTTGAAATGGCGTAAAAACGTGTAAAAAGCTCGTCTAGCAAGACTGTTGGGCACCTACAAAGCATCAAAGAGGACGGTTGTGCTCTATTTTGTGTTATTAGAAGTCTAAGTTGCTAGTTTAGGTTTCGTGCAACGTTTCGTAAGCTAAAGATGCGAATAGACCAAGTTATGTTTGAAATTGCACAAAAACGTGGATTGCTCGTCTATGGAGAGAGTTGAGCAATTCCAAAACATCAAATTGGACCATTGTACTCTATTTAGTGTTCTTTGAAGTCTAACATGCTAGTTTAGCCTTCGTGCAACGTTTCGTAATTTAAAGTTGCGAATAGACCAAGTTATGTTTGAAATTGCACAAAAACTTGTAAAGCTCATTCATGGAGAGAGTGCAGCAATTCCAAAGCATCAAAGTGGACCGTTGTGCTCTATTTTGTGTTATTAGAAGTCTAAGATGGTAGTTTAGCTTTCGTGCAACCTTTCGTAAGTTAAAGCTGCGAATAGACCAAGTGATATTTCAAATTGCACAAAAACTTATAAAGCTCGTCTATGGAGAGAGTTGGGCAATTCCAAAGCATCAAAGTCGACCGTTGTACTCTATTTGGCGTTCTTAGAAGTCGAACAGGCTAGTAAAGCCTTCGTGCAATGTTTCGTAAGGTAAAGATGCGAATAGGCCAAGTTATGTTTGAAATGGCGTAAAAAACGTGTAAAGATGCGTTGGACCGTTGTGCTCTATTTTGTGTTATTAGAAGTCTAAGTTGCTAGTTTAGGTTTCGTGCAACGTTTTGTAAGTTAAAGATGCGAATAGACCAAGTTATGTTTGAAATTGCACAAAACCTTGTAAATCTCATCTATTGAGAGAGTTGAGCAATTACAAATCATCAAAGTGGACCGTTGTGCTCTATTTTGTGTTATTAGAAGTCTAAGTTGCTAGTTTAGCTTTCGTGCAACATTTCATAAGTTAAAGATGCGAATAGACCAAGTGATGTTTGAAATTGCACAAAAAGTTATAAACCTCGTCTATAGAGAGAGTTGGGCAATTCCAAAGCATCAAAGTCGACCGTTGTACTCTATTTTGGGTTCTTAGAAGTCTAACAGGCTAGTAAAGCCTTCGTGCAATGTTTCGTAAGGTAAAGATGCGAATAGACCAAGTTATGTTTGAAATGGCGTAAAAACGTGTAAAAAGCTCGTCTATCGAGACTGTTGAGCACCTGAAAAGCATCAAAGAGGACGGTTGTGCTCTATTTTGTGTTATTAGAAGTCTAAGTTGCTAGTTTAGGTTTCGTGCAACATTTCGTAAGTTAAAGATGCGAATAGACCAAGTTATGTTTGAAATTGCACAAAAACGTGAATTGCTCGTCTATGGAGAGAGTTGAGCAATTCCAAAGCACCAAATTGGACCATTGTACTCTATTTAGTGTTCTTAGAAGTCTAACATGCTAGTTTAGCCTTCGTGCAATGGTTCGTAAGGTGAAAATACGAATAGATCAAGTAATGTTTGAAATTCCGCAAAAACCTATAAATCTCGTCTATGGAGAGTGTTGAGCAATTCCAACGCAACAAAGTGGACCGTTGTACTCTATTTAGTGTTCTTAGAAGTCTAGCTTGCTAGTTTAGCTTTCGTGCAACGTTTCGTAAGTTAAAGATGCGATTAGACCAAGCGATATTTCAAATTGCACAAAAACTTATAAAGCTCGTCTATGGAGAGAGTTGGGCAATTTCAAACCATCAAAGTCGACCGTTGTACTCTATTTAGCGTTCTTAGAATTCTAACATGCCAGTTTAGCCTTCGTGCAATGTTTCGTAAGGTAAAGATGCGAATAGACCAAGTTATGTTTGAAATTGCACAAAAACGTGAATTGCTCGTCTATGAAGAGAGTTGAGCAATTCCAAAGCATCAAATTGGACCATTCTACTCTATTTAGTGTTCTTAGAACTCTAACATGCTAGTTAAGCTTTCGTGCAACGTTCCGTAAGTTAAAGATGCAAATAGATCAAGTAATGTTTGAAATTCCACTACAACCTATACATCTCGTCTATGGAGAGTGTTGAGCAATTCCAACGCATCAAAGTAGACCGTTGTACTCTATTTAGTGTTCTTAGAAGTCTAAGTTGCTAGTATAGCTTTCGTGCAGCGTTTCGTAAGTTAAAGATGCGAATAGACCAAGTTATGTTTGGAATTGCACAAAAACTTGTAGAGCTCATCTATGGTGAGAGTTGAGCAATTCCAAAGCATCAAAGTGGACCGTTCTGCTCTATTTTGTGTTGTTAGAAGTCTAAGTTGCTAGTTTAGCTTTCTTGCAACATTTCGTAAGTTAAAGATACGAATAGACCAAGTGATGTTTGAAATTGCACAAAAACTTATAAAGCTTGTCTATGGAGAGAGTTGGGCAATTCCAAAGCATCAAAGTCGACAGTTGTACTCTATTTAGCGTTCTTAGAAGTCTAACAGGCTAGTATAGCCTTCGTGCAATGTTTCGTAAGGTAAAGATGCGAATAGACCAAGTTATGTTTCAAATGGCGTAAAAACGTGTAAAAAGCTCATCTATCGAGAGAGTTGAGCAATTGCAAAGCATCAAAGTGGACCGTTGTGCTCTATTTTGTGTTATTAGAAGTCGAAGTTGCTAGTTTAGGTTTCTTGCAACGTTTCATAAGCTAAAGATGCGAATAAACCAAGTTATGTTTGAAATTGCACAAAAACGTGAATTAGTCGTCTATGGAGAGAGTTCAGCAATTCCAAAGCATCAAATTGGACCATTGTACTCTATTTAGTGTTCTTAGAAATCTAACATGCTAGTTTAGCATTCGTGCAATGGTTCGTAAGGTGAAAATACGAAAAGATCGAGTAATGTTTAAAATTCCGCAAAAACCTATAAATCTTGTCAATGGAGAGTGTTGAGCAATTTCAACGCATCAAAGTGGACCGTTGTACTCTATTTAGTGGTTTTAGAAGTCTAACTTGCTGGTTTGGCTTTCGTGCAACGTTTTGTAAGTTAAAGATGCGAATAGACCAAGTTATGTTTGAAATTGCACAAAACCTTGTAAAGCTCATCTATTGAGAGAGCTGAGCAATTCCAAAGCATCAAAGTGGACCGTTGTGCTCTATTTTGTGTTATTAGAAGTCTAAGTTGCTAGTTTAGCTTTCGTGCAACATTTCGTAAGTTAAAGATGCGAATAGACCAAGTGATGTTTGAAATTGCGCAAAACGTTATAAACCTCGTCTATGGAGAGAGTTGGGCAATTCCAAAGCATCAAAGTCGACCGTTGTACTCTATTTCGCGTTCTTAGAAGTCTAACAGGCTAGTAAAGCCTTCGTGCAATGTTTCGTAAGGTAAAGATGCGAATAGACCAAGTTATGTTTGAAATGGCGTAAAAACGTGTAAAAAGCTCGTCTATCGAGACTGTTGAGCACCTGCAAAGCATCAAAGAGGACGGTTGTGCTCTATTTTGTGTTATTAGAAGTCTAAGTTGCTAGTTTAGGTTTCGTGCAACGTTTCGTAAGCTAAAGATGCGAATAGACCAAGTTATGTTTGAAATTATACAAAAACGTGAATTGCTCGTCTATGGAGAGAGTTGAGCAATTCCAAAGCATCAAATTGGACAATTGTACTCTATTTAGTGTTCTTAGAAGTCTAACATGCTAGTTTAGCCTTCGTGCAATGGTTCGTAAGGTGAAAATACAAATAGATCAAGTAATGTTTGAAATTCCGCAAAAACCTATAAATCTCGTCTATGGAGAGTGTTGAGCAATTCCAACGCATCAAAGTGGACCGTTGTACTCTATTTAGTGTTTTTAGAAGTCTAGCTTGCTAGTTTAGCTTTCGTGCAACGTTTCGTAAGTTAAAGATGCGAATAGACCAAGCGATATTTCAAATTGGACAAAAACTTATAAAGCTCGTCTATGGAGAGAGTTGGGCAATTCCAAAGCATCAAAGTCGACCGTTGTACTCTATTTAGCGTTCTTAGAAGTCTAACATGCCAGTTTAGCCTTCGTGCAATGTTTCGTAAGGTAACGATGCGAATAGACCAAGTTATGTTTGAAATTGCACAAAAACGTGAATTGCTCGTCTATGAAGAGAGTTGAGCAATTCCAAAGCATCAAATTGGACCATTCTACTCTATTTAGTGTTCTTAGAACTCTAACATGCTAGTTAAGCTTTCGTGCAACGTTCCGTAAGTTAAAGATGCAAATAGATCAACTAATGTTTGAAATTCCACTACAACCTATACATCTCGTCTATGGAGAGTGTTGAGCAATTCCAACGCATCAAAGTAGACCGTTGTACTCTATTTAGTGTTCTTAGAAGTCTAAGTTGCTAGTATAGCTTTCGTGCAGCGTTTCGTAAGTTAAAGATGTGAATAGACCAAGTTATGTTTGGAATTGCACAAAAACTTGTAGAGCTCATCTATGGAGAGAGTTGAGCAATTTCAAAGCATCAAAGTGGACCGTTCTGCTCTATTTTGTGTTATTAGAAGTCTAAGTTGCTAGTTTAGCTTTCTTGCAACATTTCGTAAGTTAAAGATACGAATAGACCAAGTGATGTTTGAAATTGCACAAAAACTTATAAAGCTTGTCTATGGAGAGAGTTGGGCAATTCCAAAGCATCAAAGTCGACAGTTGTACTCTATTTAGCGTTCTTAGAAGTCTAACAGGCTAGTATAGCCTTTGTGCAATGTTTCGTAAGGTAAAGATGCGAATAGACCAAGTTATGTTTCAAATGGCGTAAAAACGTGTAAAAAGCTCGTCTATCGAGAGAGTTGAGCAATTGCAAAGCATCAAAGTGGACAGTTGTGCTCTATTTTGTGTTATTAGAAGTCTAAGTTGCTAGTTTAGGTTTCGTGGAACGTTTCGTAAGCTAAAGATGTGAATAGACCAAGTTATGTTTGAAATTGCACAAAAACGTGAATTACTCGTCTATGGAGAGAGTCGAGCAATTCCAAAGCATCAAATTGGACCATTGTACTCTATTTAGTGTTCTTAGAAGTCTAACATGCTGGTTTAGCCTTCGTGCAATGGTTCGTAAGGAAAAAATACGAATAGATCAAATAATGTTTGAAATTCCGCAAAAACCTATAAATCTCTTCTATGGAGAGGGTTGAGCAATTTCAACGCATCAAAGAGGACCGTTGTACTCTATTTAGTGTTCTTAGAAGTCTGACTTGCTAGTTTAGCTTTCGTGCAACGTTTCATAAGTTTAAGTTGTGAATAGACCAAGTTATGTTTGAAATTGCACAAAAATTTGTAAAGCTCATATATGGAGAGAGTTGAGCAATTCCAAAGCATCAAAGTGGACCGTTGAGCTCTATTTTGTGTTATTTGAAGTCTAAGTTGCTAGTTTAGCTTTTGTGCAACGTTTCGTAAGTTAAAGATGCGAATAAACCAAGTGATGTTTGAAATTGCGCAAAAACTTATAAAGTTCATCTATGGAGAGAGTTGGGCAATTCCAAAGCATCAAAGTCGACCGTTGTACTCTATTTAGCGTTCTTAGAAGTCTAACATGCTAGTTTAGCCTTCGTGCAACGTTTCGTAAGGTAAAGATGCGAATAGGCCAAGTTATGTTTGAAATGGCATAAAAACGTCTAAAAAGCTCGTCTATCGAGAGAGTTGAGCAATTGCAAAGCATCAAAGTGGACTGTTGTGCTCTATTTTGTGTTATTAGAAGTCTAAGTTGCTAGTTTAGCTTTCGTGCAATGATATGGATTTATTTGCAAGCGCACAAATCACACAAGTAATATAAAGATGAGTAAATTATCGTTTCCAATAGGGATGTGTTGGCAAAAGAAATTAATGTCAAACAAGCTACAATTATGTAAATTGGAGAAAATGATTAGCGATTGGTTTTTGATTTTTACTAAACTAATTAAAAAGAACAAAAACAAATCAAACACAAATATGAAATCAAGGATGGAAAGCACTAGGGTACTTAACTTCACCTCACCTATCCAATTCAATTCCCTTGATTCCTTAATCCCTAATTCATCTCTCAATAATGACAATCGATTTCTCAACCTATTCAATGTTCTATTCCTAGATACATCAAACGTATTTTCAATATAAATCCCTGTTATTCCTAACAATTGGATTAATATATCAAAAACTCATTACGAACTATGGAAATCATTTAGCAATTGCATAAGTCACAAACCTATATTCCTATGGTTCATGCACCCTATGTCATCTATGGCTTGAGGCAAACCCTAGATATCTCCTTCCGGTCTCAATCTAGGCAGCAAATCAATTGAATGATGGCCAAACACTCAAAAGCATTAATCACACCCATAGACAATCAAGAGAGAAAGAGAAATCAAGAAATAAGGAAATCAAGTTTATTGAATCTTCAAGGTTTGGTTACATTAAGACCCTAGTAGGAAAGCTAGCCACTCATGGAAGCAAAATACATCATTAAACAAAGGAAATCAACCATAGAAACTAGGATAGAAAAGGAGAGAGGAAACCCCCTTGTAGTTCCTCTTCTTCTCCAAGCTCCAAGGTGGCCTCCAAGCTCTCCAATGGAGGTAGCACGAAATCCAGCTCCCCAGCCTCCAAACTCCCCTCCAAAACCCTATCTTATGTCCTTTTATAGTTCTCCAAACTCTTATGTCGTTTCCAAAACAAGTTGGGGTCGTTTTGGCTTAGAAACACGTGAATTCGGGTCTTTTCCGCGAAACTGCGCAGTGCTGTGAATAGTGCTCCGATCGATCGGGAGTAGTCCGATCGATCGGAAATACAATCTGTCTCGATGATATTTTTAGGTGTTTTGGCAGGTCCGATCGATCGGGAATATGGCCGATCGATCTGAAATCAGTACTAGGCTCCAAATCTTCATTTTGCACTGTTTTCCTCCCTTTCTTGCCTTGACACCTACAATATGCAAATATAGCTTTCTTAGGCAATATTAACTTTTAATCAACTCAAAATGCAATGAACTTACGTGTAAATGATGCACAAATGTATGTATATATTTGACACATCAAACACCCCCACACTTAACCTTTGCTCGTCCTCGAGCAAGTTGAGAATGAATAAAGGAGGGAAAGAGTATTTTCTGTTAAGCTCAAATGAAAAATAAAACAACAAAGACCTACTCCAAATAAGCAACTAATCTATGCCACTTTCGTAGGGCTCACGATGACACTTAGCATGTGCCACAAGCCTTTAAACCCCTAGGTGCCCCTAGTAGGAGGAGTTGTGTCTCCTGAGGGTTTACCAGAATGATACCCACAAACACTAAACAACTTCAATGCCAAAATTAATGCCATCAACAAGAGTATAAAATGAACTCACAATTGCAACCCTATCCATACTAACAAACCAAACATTAGGGCATTCAAACCAATAAAAGCATTCCTTCAAGAATATTATCTCATCCACTTTACTTATAAATTCAAGAAATGATGCACATAATGGATTTCACATGATATTTGGCTTCAAAGTGACATAAGCAATGGCCATGAAGTATTCCAAGAACAATAAGAATCAAAAAGCGAATACAATGAGCATTTATTCAAACTTCATTCTTATTCACATTTTTTTTCTTTCTTTTTCTTCTCAAAGGTGACTTGTGCAATGCTCAACCTCCTTAAGCTTTCTACATGACCCATGTAACGAGCTTTCGACCAATGACTCCCAATCCAGTTGGCTTAGGGCACTAGGTGTTAAGACACCCCAACGGATCTAATTACCCGAGTCAAAAAGGCTACGAGGTTGAATTAGTCACCAAGGTACTCTAACATTCATTTCCTACCTTTTTACGCGAAACTCATTGCTTGCTAGGCAGGAGGCCCGGTTACTCAGCAGAAAACTTATGAAAGAAACCATTTATTCATAAACAAATTTTTTTTTTCTATTTTTTTTTTCATTTTTCATTGCTCAAGTAGTGCTATTTAGAATCAAATTGATCTCAAACAACCACAAAT
Source organism: Tripterygium wilfordii (assembly GCF_013401445.1). Classification (NCBI taxonomy): domain Eukaryota; kingdom Viridiplantae; phylum Streptophyta; class Magnoliopsida; order Celastrales; family Celastraceae; genus Tripterygium; species Tripterygium wilfordii. The sequence goes on from NC_052250.1 coordinate 8,645,649, forward strand.
GCCAAAGTCAAGTCATATTTCATACCCCACAATCAAGTGTTCCATATTCACAAAGGCACAATGGACAAAACAATTTTCAAGATAGGAAAACTCAATTGGAAAGAATGTCCATAGCAAGATCCATCAATGCTTCAAGGATCACAAAATTCATCCAAATACACTCAAGAGTGACATGACATAAGGCATTTGAAGTCAAAATTTTTATTATTTAACAAAAACTAGAAACCTAAATTCCCACCCCCACACTTAAAATATGCAATGTCCTCAATGCATGGAATAGGTGAAAATAAAACTAAAAAGATAGGGATAGAACAATAAAACCTGGGTTGCCTCCCGAAAGCGCTTGGTTTAAAGTTTTCAGCCCGACTGCCCTTTTGGATTCAACAGGGATCCTTGAGAGTTGTGGTGTAGACTCCCCTTGATGGCTTCCTAGGATTAACATTGGATTGCTTAGGTTCCATGCAATGAGAATAAGCTTTCATCACCACCATTTCCTTAGGATAGACATTTTTCTTCATTTTCTTGGTCTTCCTCTTCTTCTTTTTCTTGCTCTTCTTTTTCTTCTCCTTGGGATCTTCAATTTGAGGCTTTTGAACTTCAATTGCAGCTTGTGAGGCTGTCTTAGGAACTTCATGCTCAACCTTGGAATTTTTGCCTAAAAGAACTTCCACCGGAATATATGGAACTTCCTTCTCAAGAGTGTCGGGGATGATCATGTCAATATGCTCTACTTGGATGCATTGTTGAGAAATCTCCTCTTGCCTCCTAGTTCCAAACACTTTAAAAGTGATTTGGTCACCTCCCGCACCTCTCAAAGTAAGCTTCCCTTTTTCAACATCTATCAAAGCTCTCCCGGTGCTCAAGAATGGTCTTCCCAAGATTATAGGAGTAGTGGGGTTGGCCTCCATATCCAAAATAAGAAAATCAACCAGAAACATAAGATCACCCACCTTCACTGAGACATCCTCTACCATGCCAATAGGATACTTGATAGATCTATCCGCCATTTGCAAAGACACTGTGGTTGGACTAATCTCCTTCATCCCAATTTGCTTAGCAACCGACAATGGCATCAAATTGATGCTAGCTCCAAGATCACATAAAGATCTTTCAATCAAGGTGTTTCCAATGGTGCACGGAATTGTGAAACTTCCCGGATCATCTTGCTTAATTGGGAGCTTCCGTTGCACAATGGCACTACACTCTTCGGTTAACTGTATCTTTTCATGCTCCTTCAACCTCCGCTTCTTGGATAAGATCTCCTTCATGAATTTGGCATAGCAAGGAATTTGCTCTAAAGCTTCGGCAAAGGGGATGTTCACTTGAAGCTTCTTGAATACCTCCAAAAATTTAGAGAATTGATCATCATTCTTCTTAGTGCTCTTCAATCTTTGAGGAAATGGAATTGGAGGAACATAAGGTTTGACTGGAGGTGCAGGAAGAGAACTATCGGGCCAATCCAATTCCACAGCAAACCGATTCTGCATATCTTTCTCATTTCTGCATTTTTCATCATGTACTGCAGCTGACCGATCGATCGGGATGGGGTCCGATCGATCGGAAATAGCCCTTGAACACTTTTCAGCTTCTTTTTCCCTAGTTCTGCTGCACTCCCCCTTTTCCTGCAAAATTTTTGCCTTTTCGGCATCAAGATCAGTAGCATTTTGAGCTACCTTACCAGTCCGGAGAGTGATTGTCATGCATTGCTATTTATCCTTCCCTCTTGGATTCAATTCCGGTTGGCTTGGCAAGGTACCTCTTTCTCTAGATGACAAATTGTTAGCTATTTGCCCCAATTGTACCTCAAGATTCAGGATGGAAGTTCCATAGTTTTGCATCAAAGTTGCTTGAGCTTGTAGAGTGGCATCGGTTTTACTCATGTATTGCTCCGTCCTTGTCATAAATTGGGAGGTATGCATTGTAAGCATATCAAGACCTTACGCAAGCTTTGAGAACATCTCATCAATATCCCTCTTCTTCTCTTGGGGCTGCACTACATGTTGAGGATTTTGCACATTTTGAGTATTGCTCCAAGAGAAGTTGGGGTGATTCCTAAATCCCGGATTGTAGAAGTTGGACTATGGATCATTGTGGGGTTGATTGAAATTACCTCCACTAATGGCATTCACTTGCTCACTAGGATTAGATGAAGAAGCAATAAGACACTCCCTCGTAGGATGGCATCCACAACAATAAGCACAAGACATATGAGAAGGTGTGCTTTGCATAGCATGTACTCCTTGAGCTTGATTTAGTGTCAATGCATCAATCTTCTTTGCCATAATAGCCAAGGTAGACATAACTTCATCATCTCTAAAACTTCCTCCTTGCTTTGGATTCCCCCTCACCGAGGACCAAGAGTTAGTGGTCTTGGCCACTTTATCAAGTAATTCCCTAGCCTCCTCTTGATTTTGGTCATAAAAGAACCTCCCGCAGCCGCATCAATAATCTCCTTAGTATGCATGCACAACCCATTATAGAAAGCTTGGTACACCACCCATTCCGGAAGACCATGATTTGGGCAACTTCGAATAATTCCTTTAAAGCGCTCCCAAGCCTCATAAAATGATTCAAAATCCTTTTGGGCAAAGGACATGATATCCGCCCTAATTTGCATCGCCTTGCCCGGAGGAAAGAATTTTGTCAAGAATTGCTCCGCCATCTCATCCCAAGTGGTGATAGAATTGGGAGGCAAGGACATTAACCATCCCTTAGCCTTGTCCCTCAAAGAAAATGGGAATAACCTCAACAAGATAGCATCTTTAGAAGCTCCGTTAATCCCAAAAGTAGTGCACATATGCAAGAAAGAGCGAAGATGGACATTGGGCTCTTCATTAGTAAGACCATAGAAAACAACCGAATTTGAGATAATGTTGATGATACCTGGCTTGATCTCAAAATTAGTAGCATTGATAGGAGGATAGCGTATGCTTGAAGGATTTGTGTCCCAAGTAGGCCTAGCACATTCCTCAAGAGAGCGAGGGTCAAATTTCCTAGGAGGGCCTTCAACTTCATCATCACCATTTCTTCCATTAGCACCTCCACCATTCCCATTGCCAACATTCACATTTAAAGCTCCACCAAGATCACCAACATTCCCCCTTCCTTGATTGTCTCCAATGCCTTCCATTTGATTATTAATAAGCTCTCGTCTAAGATTATGAAGAGTTCTTTCAATCTCCAAATCAATAGCAATTAATTCTGGATTAGAAGAACGTGTTCCCAAGCTCATACAAGAGAAAGAATTTCTGCAGAAAAAAAAAAAAACCAATTAACACAATTTAAAACCTAATTTGACACAAAAAACAATTGCCTCAATTCCCCGGCAACGGCGCCAAAAACTTGATATGGATTTAATTGCAAGCGCACAAATCGCACAAGTAATATAAAGATGAGTAAATTATCGTTTCCACTAGGGATGTATTGGCAAAAGAAATCAATGTCAAACAGGCTACAATTATGTAAATTGGAGAAAATGATTAGCGATTGGTTTTTGATTTTTACTAAACTAATTAAAAAGAACAAAAACAAATCAAACACAAATATGAAATCAAGGATGGAAAGCACTGGGGTACTTAACTTCACCTCACCTATCCAATTCAATTCCCTTGATTCCTTAATCCCTAATTCATCTCTCAATAATGACAATCGATTTCTCAACCTATTCAATGTTCTATTCCTAGATACATCAAACGTATTTTCAATATAAATCCCTGTTATTCCTAACAGTTGGATTAATATATCAAAAACTCATTACGAACTATGGAAATCATTTAGCAATTGCATAAGTCACAAACCTATATTCCTATGGTTCATGCACCCTATGTCATCTATGGCTTGAGGCAAACCCTAGATATCTCCTTCCGGTCTCAATCTAGGCAGCAAATCAATTGAATGATGGCCAAACACTCAAAAGCATTAATCACACCCATAGACAATCAAGAGAGAAAGAGAAATCAAGAAATAAGGAAATCAAGTTTATTGAATCTTCAAGGTTTGGTTACATTAAGACCCTAGTAGGAAATCTAGCCACTCATGGAAGCAAAATACATCATTAAACAAAGGAAATCAACCATAGAAACTAGGATAGAAAAGGAGAGAGGAAACCCCCTTGTAGATCCTCTTCTTCTCCAAGCTCCAAGGTAGCCTCCAAGCTCTCCAATGGAGGTAGCACGAAATCCAGCTCCCCAGCCTCCAAACTCCCCTCAAAAACCCTATCTTATGTCCTTTTATACTTCTCCAAACTCTTATGTCGTTTCCAAAACAAGTTGGGGTCGTTTTGGCTTAGAAACACGTGAATTCGGGTCTTTTCCGCGAAACTGCGCAGTGCTGTGAATAGTACTACGATCGATCGGGAATAGTCCGATCGATCGGAAATACAATCTGTCTCGATGATAATTTTAGGTGTTTTGGCAGGTCCGATCGATCGGGAATATGGTCGATCGATCAGAAATCACTACTGGGCTCCAAATCTTCATTTTGCACTCTTTTCCTCCCTTTCTTGCCTTGACACCTACAATATGCAAATATAGCTTTCTTAGGCAATATTAACTCTTAATCAACTCAAAATTCAATGAACATATGTGTAAATGATGCACAAATGTATGTATATATTTGACACATCATGCAACGTTTCGTAAGTTAAAGATGCGAATAGACCAAGTTATGTTTGAAATTGCACTAAAACGTGAATTGTTCATCTATGGAGAGAGTTGAGCAATTCCAAAGCATCAAAGTCGACCGTTGTACTCTATTTAGTGTTCTTAGAAGTCTAACATGCTAGTTTAGCCTTCGTGCAATGGTTCGTAAGGTAAAAATATGAATACATCAAGTAATGCTTGACATTCCACAAAAACCTATAAATCTCGTCTATGGAGAGTGTTGAGCAATTCCAATGCATCAAAGTGGACCGTTGTACTCTATTCAGTGTTCTTAGAAGTCTAACATGCTAGTTTAGCTTTCGTCCAACGTTTCGTAAGTTAAAGATGCGAATAGACCAAGTTATGTTTGAAATTGCACAAAAACTTGTAAAGCTCATCTATGGAGAGAGTTGAGCAATTCCAAAGCATCAAAGTTGCTAGTTTAGCTTTCGTGCAACATTTCTTAAGTTAAAGATGCGAATAGACCAAGTGATGTTTGAAATTGCACAAAAACTTATAAAGCTCGTCTGTGGAGAGAGTTGGGCCATTCCAAAGCGTCAAATTGACCGTTGTACTCTATTTAGCGTTCTTAGAAGTCTAACATGCTAGTTTAGCCTTCGTGCAATGTTTCGTAAGGTAAAGATGCGAATAGACCAAGTTATGTTTGAAATTGCACAAAAACGTGAATTGCTCATCTATAGATAGAGTTGAGCAATTCCAAAGCATCAAATTGGACCATTCTAATCTATTTAGTGTTCTTAGAACTCTAACATGCTAGTTAAGCTTTCGTGCAACGTTTCGTAAGTTGAAGATTCAAATAGATCAAGTAATGTTTGAAATTCCACAACAACCTATACATCTCGTGTATGGAGAGTGTTGAGCAATTCCAACGCATCAAAGTGGACAGTTGTACTCTATTTAGTGTTCTTAGAAGTCTAACTTGCTAGTTTAGCTTTCGTGCAGCGTTTCGTAAGTTAAAGATGCGAATAGACCAAGTTATGTTCGAAATTGCACAAAAACTTGTAAAGCTCATCTATGGAGAGAGTTGAGCAATTCCAAAGCATCAAAGTGGACTGTTGTGCTCTATTTTGTCTTATTAGAAGTCTAACATGCTGGTTTAGCTTTCGTACAGCGTTTCGTAAGTTAAAGATGCGAATAGACCAAGTTATGTTTGAAATTGCACAAAAACTTGTAAAGCTCATCTATGGAGAGAGTTGAGCAATTCCAAAGCATCAAAGTGGACCATTGCGAGCTATTGTTTGTTATTAGAAGTCTAAGTTGCTAGTTTAGCTTTTGTGCAACGTTTCGTAAGTTAAAGATGCGAATAGACCAAGTGATGTTTGAAATTGCACAAAAACTTATAAAGTTCATCTATCGAGAGAGTTGGGCAATTCCAATGCATCAAAGTCGACCGTTGTACTCTATTTAGCGTTCTAAGAAGTCTAACATGCTAGTTTAGCCTTCGTGCAATGTTTCGTAAGGTAAAGATGCGAATAGACCAAGTTATGTTTGACATGGCGTAAAAACGTCTAAAAAGCTCGTCTATTGAGAGAGTTGAGCAATGCAAAGCATCAAAGTGGACTGTTGTGCTCTATTTTGTGTTATTAGAAGTCTAAGTTGCTAGTTTAGCTTTCGTGCAACGTTTCGTAAGTTAAAGATGCGAATAGACCAAGTTATGTTTGAAATTGCACTAAAACGTGAATTGCTCGTCTATGGAGAGAGTTGAGCAATTCCAAAGCATCAAATTGGACCATTGTACTCTATTTAGTGTTCTTAGAAGTCTAACATGCTAGTTTAGCCTTCGTGCAATGGTTCGTAAGGTAAAAATATGAATAGATCAAGTAATGTTTGACATTCCACAAAAACCTATAAATCTCGTCTATGGACAGTGTTGAGCAATTACAACGCATCAAAGTGGACCGTTGTACTCTATTTAGTGTTCTTAGAAGTCTAACTTGCTACTTTAGCTCTCGTGCAACGTTTCGTAAGTTAAAGATGCGAATAGACCAAGTTATATTTGAAATTGCACAAAAACTTGTAAAGCTCATCTATGGAGACAACTGAGCAATTCCAAAGCATCAAAATGGACAGTTGTGCTTTATTGTGTGTTATTAGAAGTCTAAGTTGCTAGTTTCGCTTTCGTGCAACATTTCATAAGTTAAAGATGCGAATAGACCAAGTGATGTTTGAAATTGCACAAAAACTTATAAAGCTCGTCTGTGGAGAGAGTTGGGCAATTTCAAAGCATCAAAGTCGACCGTTGTACTCTATTTAGCGTTCTTAGAAGTCTAACATGTTAGTTTAGCTTTCGTGCAATGTTTCATAAGGTAAAAATGCGAATAGACCAGGTTATGTTTGAAATTGCACAAAAACGTGAATTGCTCATCTATGGAGAGAGTTGAGCAATTCCGAAGCATCAAATTGGACCATTCTACTCTATTTAGCGTTCTTAGAACTGTAACATGCTAGTTAAGCTTTCGTGCAACGTTTCGTAAGTTAAAGATGCAAATAGATCAAGTAATGTTTGAAATTCCACAACAACCTTAATATCTCGTCTATGAAGAGTGTTGAGCAATTACAACGCATCAACGTGGACCGTTGTACTCTATTTAGTGTTCTTAGAAGTCTAACTTGCTAGTTTAGCTTTCGTGCTGCGTTTCGTAAGTTAAAGATGCGAATAGACCAAGTTATGTTTGAAATTGCACAAAAACTTGTAAAGCTCATCTATGGAGAGAGTTAAGCAATTCCAACGCATCAAAGTGGACCGTTGTACTCTATTTAGTGTTCTTAGAAGTCTAACTTGCTAGTTTAGCTCTCGTGCAACGTGTCGTAAGTTAATGATGCGAATAGACCAAGTTATGTTTGAAATTGCACAAAAACTTGTAAAGCTCATCTATGGTGAGAGTTGAGCAATTCCAAAGCATCAAAGTGGACCGTTGTGCTCTATTTTGTGTTATTAGAAGTCTAAGTTGCTAATTTAGCTTTCGTGCAACATTTCATAAGTTAAAGATGCGAATAGACCAAGTGATGTTTGAAATTGCATAAAAACTTATAAAGCTCGTCTGTTTAGAGAGTTGGGCAATTCCAAAGCATCAAAGTCGACCGTTGTACTGTACTTAGCGTTCTTAGAAGTCTAACATGCTAGTTTAGCCTTCGTGCAATGTTTCGTAAGGTAAAGATGCGAATAGACCAAGTTATGTTTGAAATTGCACAAAAACGTGAATTGCTCGTCTATGGAGAGAGTTGACCAATTCCAAAGCATCAAATTGGACCATTCTACTCTATTTAGTGTTCTTAGAACTCTAACATGCTAGTTAAGCTTTCGTGCAACGTTTCGTAAGTTAAAGATGCAAATAGATCAAGTAATGTTTGAAATTCCACAACAACCTTAATATCTCGTCTATGAAGAGTGTTGAGCAATTACAACGCATCAACGTGGACCGTTGTACTCTATTTAGTGTTCTTAGAAGTCTAACTTGCTAGTTTATCTTTCGTGCAGCGTTTCGTAAGTTAAAGATGCTAATAGACGAAGTTATGTTTGAAATTGCACAAAAACTTGTAAAGCTCATCTATGGAGCGAGTTGAGCAATTCCAAAGCATCAAAGTGGACCGTTGTGCTCTATTTTGTGTTATTAGAAGGCTAACTTGCTGGTTTAGCTTTCGTGCAGCGTTTCGTAAGTTAAAGATGCAAATAAACCAAGTTATCTTTGAAATTGCACAAAAACGTGTAAAGCTCATCTATGGAGAGAGTTGAGCAATTCCAAAGCATCAAAGTGGACCATTGTGCTCTATTTTGTGTTATTAGAAGTCTAAGTTGCTCGTTTAGCTTTTGTGCAACGTTTCGTAAGTTAAAGATGCGAATAGACCGAGTGATGTTTGAAATTGCACAAAAACTTATGAAGTTCATCTATGGAGAGAGTTGGGCAATTCCAAAGCATTAAAGTCGACCGTTGTACTCTATTTAGCGTTCTTAGAAGTCTAACATGCTAGTTTAGCCTTCGTGCAATGTTTCGTAAGGTAAAGATGCGAATAGACCAAGTTATGTTTGAAATGGCATAAAAACGTCTACAAAGCTCGTTTATCGAGGAGTTGAGCAATTGCAAAGCATCAAAGTGGACTGTTGTGCTCTATTTTGTGTTATTAGAAGTCTAGGTTGGTAGTTTAGCTTTCGTGCAACGTTTCGTAAGTTAAAGATGTGAATAGACCAAGTTATGTTTGAAATTGCACTAAAACTTGAATTGCTCGTCTATGGAGAGAGTTGAGCAATTCCAAAGCATCAAATTGGACCATTGTACTCTATTTAGTGTTCTTAGAAGTCTGACATGCTAGTTTAGCCTTCGTGCAATGGTTCATAAGGTAAAAATACGAATAGATCAAGTAATGTTTGAAATTCCACAAAAACCTATAAATCTCGTCCATGGAGAGTGTTGAGCAATTCCAACGCATCAAAGTGGACCGTTGTACTCTATTTAGTGTTCTTAGAAGTCTAACTTGCTAGTTGAGCTTTCGTGCAACGTTTCGTAAGTTAAAGGTGCGAATAGACCAAGTTATGTTTGAAATTGCACAAAAACTTGTAAAGCTCATCTATGGAGAAGGTTGAGCAATTCCAAAGCATCAAAGTGGACCGTTGTGCTCTGATTTGTGTTATTAGAAGTCTAAGTTGCGAGTTTAGCTTTCGTGCAACATTTCGTAAGTTAAAGATGCGAATAGACCAAGTGATGTTTGAAATTGCACAAAAACTTATAAAGCCCGTCCATGGAGAGAGTTGGGAAATTCCAAAGCATCAAAATCAACCGTTGTACTCTATTTAGCGTTCTTAGAAGTCTAACATGCTACTTTAGCCTTCGTGCAATGTTTCGTAAGGTAAAGATGCGAATAGACTGAGTTATGTTTGAAATTGCACAAAAACTTAAATTGCTCGTCTATGGAGAGAGTTGAGCAATTCCAAAGCGTCAAATTGGACCATTGTACTCTATTTAGTGTTCTTACAAGTATAACATGCTAGTTTAGCTTTCGTGCAACGTTTCGTAAGTTAAAGATGCTAATAGACCAAGTTATGTTTGAAATTGCACAAAAACGTGAATTGCTCGTCTATGGAGAGAGTTGAGCAATTCCAAAGCATCAAATTGGACCATTGTACTCTATTTAGTGTTCTTAGAAGTCTAACATGCTAGTTTAGCTTTCGTGCAATGTTTCGCAAGGTAAAGATGCGAATAGACCAAGTTATGTTTGAAATGGCGTAAAAACGTGTAAAAAGCTCGTCTATCAAGAGAGTTGAGCAATTGCAAAGCATCAAAGTGGACCGTTGTGCTCTATTTTGTGTTATTAGAAGTCTAAGTTGCTAGTTTAGCTTTCGTGCAACGTTTCGTAAGTAAAGATGCGAATAGACCAAGTTATGTTTGAAATTGCCCAAAAACGTGAATTTCTCGTCTATGGAGAGAGTTGAGCAATTCCAAAGCATCAAATTGGACCATTGTACTCTATTTAGTGTTCTTAGAAGTCTAACATGCTAGTTTAGCCTTCGTGCAATGGTTCGTAAGGTAAAAATACGAATAGATCAAGTAATGTTTGAAATTCCACAAAAACCTATAAAGCTCATCTATGGAGAGAGTTGGGAAATTCCAAAGCTTCAAAGTCGGTCTGTTGTACTCTATTTAGCGTTCTTAGAAGTCTAACATGCTAGTTTACCCTTCGTGCAATGTTTCGCAAGGTAAAGATGCGAATAGACCAAGTTATGTTTGAAATGGCGTAAAAACGTGTAAAACGCTCGTCTATCAAGAGAGTTGAGCAATTGCAAAGCATCAAAGTGGACCGTTGTGCTCTATTTTGTGTTATTAGAAGTCTAAGTTGCTAGTTTAGCTTTCGTGCAACGTTTCGTAAGTTAAAGATGCGAATAGACCAAGTTATGTTTGAAATTGCCCAAAAACGTGAATTTCTCTTCTATGGACCATTGTACTCTATTTAGTGTTCTTAGAAGTCTAACATGTTAGTTTAGCCTTCGTGCAATGGTTCGTAAGGTAAAAATACGAATAGATCAAGTAATGTTTGAAATTCCACAAAAACATGTAAATCTCGTCTATGGAGAGTGTTGAGCAATTCCAACGCATCAAAGTGGACCGTTGTACTCTATTTAGTGTTCTTAGAAGTCTAACTTGCTAGTTTAGCTTTCGTGCAGCGTTTCTTAAGTTAAAGATGCGAATAGACCAAGTTACGTTTGAATTGCACAAAAACTTGTAAAGCTCATCCATGGAGAGAGTTGAGCAATTACAAAGCATCAAAGTGGACCGTTGTGTTCGATTTTGTGTTATTAGAAGTCTAAGTTGCTAGTTTAGCTTTCGTGCAACGTTTCGTAAGTAAAAGTTGCGAATACACGAAGTGATTTTTGAAATTGCACAAAAACTTGTAAAGCTCGTCTATGGAGAGAGTTGGACAATTCCAAAGCGTCAAAGTCGTCCATTGTACTCTATTTAGCGTTCTTAGAAGTCTAACATGCTAGTTTAGCCTTCGGGCAATGTTTCGTAAGGTAAAGATGGGAATAGACCAAGTTATGTTTGAAATGACGTAAAAACGTGTAAAAAGCTCGTCTATCGAGAGAGTTGAGCAATTGCAAAGCATCAAAATGGACCGTTGTGCTCTATTTTGTGTTATTAGAAGTCTAAGATGCTAGTTTAGCTTCTGTGCAACGTTTAGTAAGTTAAAGATGCGAATACACGAAGTGATGTTTGAAATTGCACAAAAACTTGTAAAGCTCGTATATGGAGAGAGTTGGGCAATTCCAAAGCATCAAAGTCGATCGTTGTACTCTATTTAGTGTTCTTAGAAGTCTAACATGATACTTTAGCTTTCGTGCAATGTTTCGTAAGGTAAAGATGCGAATAGACCGAGTTATGTTTGAAATTACAGAAAAACTTGAATTGCTCGTCTATGGAGAGAGTTGAGCAATTCCAAAGCATCAAATTCGACCATTGTACTCTATTTAGTGTTCTTAGAAGTCTAACATGCTAGTTTAGCTTTCGTGCATCGTTTTGTAAGTTAAAGATGCGAATAGACCAAGTTATGTTTGAAATTTCACAAAAACGTGAATTGCTCGTCTATGTAGAGAGTTGAGCAATTCCAAAGCGTCAAATAGGACCATTGTACTCTATTTAGCATTCTTAAAAGTCTAACATGCTAGTTTAGCCTTCGTGCAATGTTTCGTAAGGTAAAGATGCGAATAGACCAAGTTATGTTTGAAATGGCGTAAAAACGTCAAAAAAGCTCATCTATCGAGAGAGTTGAGCAATTGCAAAGCATCAAAGTGGACTGTTGTGCTCTATTTTGTGTTAGTAGAAGTCTAAGTTGCTAGTTTAGCTTTCGTGCAACGTTTCGTAAGTTAAAGATGCGAATAGACCAAGTTATGTTTGAAATTGCACTAAAACGTGAATTGCTCGTCTCTGGAGAGAGTTGAGCAATTCCAAAGCATCCAATTGGACCATTCTACTCTATTTAGCGTTCTTAGAAGTCTAACATGCTAGTTTAGCCTTCGTGCAATGGTTCGTAAGGTAAAAATATGAATAGATCAAGTAATGTTTGACATTCCACAAAAACCTATAAATCTCGTCTATGGAGAGTGTTGTGCAATTCCAAAGCATCAAAGTGGACCGTTGTACTCTATTTAGTGTTCTTAGAAGTCTAACTTGCTAGTTTAGCTCTCGTGCAACGTGTCGTAAGTTAATGATGCGAATAGACCAAGTAATGTTTGAAATTGCACAAAAACTTGTAAAGCTCATCTATGGTGAGAGTTGAGCAATTCCAAAGCATCAAAGTGGACCGTTGTGCTCTATTTTGTGTTATTAGAAGTCTAAGTTGCTAATTTAGCTTTCGTGCAACGTTTCGTAAGTTAAAGATGCGAATAGACCAAGTTATGTTTGAAATTGCACTAAAACGTGAATTGCTCGTCTCTGGAGAGAGTTGAGCAATTCCAAAGCATCAAATTGGACCATTCTACTCTATTTAGCGTTCTTAGAAGTCTAACATGCTAATTTAGCCTTCGTGCAATGGTTCGTAAGGTAAAAATATGAATAGATCAAGTAATTTTTGACATTCCACAAAAACCTATAAATCTCGTCTATGGAGAGTGTTGAGCAATTCCAAAGCATCAAAGTGGACCGTTGTACTCTATTTAGTGTTCTTAGAAGTCTAACTTGCTAGTTTAGCTCTCGTGCAACGTGTCGTAAGTTAATGATGCGAATAGACCAAGTTATGTTTGAAATTGCACAAAAACTTGTAAAGCTCATCTATGGTGAGAGTTGAGCAATTCCAAAGCATCAAAGTCGACCGTTGTACTCTACTTAGCGTTCTTAGAAGTCTAACATGCTAGTTTAGACTTCGTGCAATGTTTCGTAAGGTAAAGATGCGAATAGACCAAGTTATGTTTGAAATTGCACAAAAACGTGAATTGCTCGTCTATGGAGAGAGTTGACCAATTCCAAAGCATCAAATTGGAGCATTCTACTCTATTTAGTGTTCTTAGAACTCTAACATGCTAGTTAAGCTTTCGTGCAACGTTTCGTAAGTTAAAGATGCAAATAGATCAAGTAATGTTTGAAATTCCACAACAACCTATACATCTCGTCTATGGAGAGTGTTGAGCAATTCCAACGCATCAAAGTGGACCGTTGTACTCTATTTAGTGTTCTTAGAAGTCTAACTTGCTAGTTTAGCTTTTGTGCAGCGTTTCGTAAGTTAAAGATGCGAATAGACGAAGTTATGTTTGAAATTGCACAAAAACTTGTAAAGCTCATCTATGGAGCGAGTTGAGCAATTCCAAAGCATCAAAGTGGACCATTGTGCTCTATTTTGTGTTATTAGAAGTCTAACTTGCTGGTTTAGATTTCGTGCAGCGTTTCGTAAGTTAAAGATGCAAATAGACCAAGTTATCTTTGAAATTGCACAAAAACTTGTAAAGCTCATCTATGGAGAGAGTTGAGCAATTCCAAAGCATCAAAGTGGACCATTGTGCTCTATTTTGTGTTATTAGAAGTCTAAGTTGCTCGTTTAGCTTTTGTGTAACGTTTCGTAAGTTAAATATGCGAATAGACCGAGTAATGTTTGAAATTGCACAAAAACTTATGAAGTTCATCTATGGAGAGAGTTGGGCAATTCCAAAGCATTAAAGTCGACCGTTGTACTCTATTTAGCGTTCTTAGAAGTCTAACATGCTAGTTTCGCCTTAGTGCAATGTTTCGTAAGGTAAAGATGCGAATAGACCCAGTTATGTTTGAAATAGCATAAAAACGTCTACAAAGCTCGTTTATCGAGGATTTGAGCAATTGCAAAGCATCAAAGTGGACTGTTGTGCTCTATTTTGTGTTATTAGAAGTCTAGGTTGGTAGTTTAGCTTTCGTGCAACGTTTCGTAAGTTAAAGATGTGAATAGACCAAGTTATGTTTGAAATTGCACTAAAACTTGAATTGCTCGTCTATGGAGAGAGTTGAGCAATTCCAAAGCATCAAATTGGACCATTGTACTCTATTTAGTGTTCTTAAGAGTCTGACATGCTAGTTTAGCCTTCGTGCAATGGTTCGTAAGGTAAAAATACGAATAGATCAAGTAATGTTTGAAATTCCACAAAAACCTATAAATCTCGTCCATGGAGAGTGTTGAGCAATTCTAACGCATCAAAGTGGACCGTTGTACTCTATTTAGTGTTCTTAGAAGTCTAACTTGCTAGTTGAGCTTTCGTGCAACGTTTCGTAAGTTAAAGGTGCGAATAGACGAAGTTATGTTTGAAATTGCACAAAAACTTGTAAAGCTCATCTATGGAGAAGGTTAAGCAATTCCAAAGCATCAAAGTGGACCGTTGTGCTCTATTTTGTGTTATTAGAAGTCTAAGTTGGGAGTTTAGCTTTCGTGCAACATTTCGTAAGTTAAAGATGCGAATAGACCAAGTGATGTTTGAAATTGCACAAAAACTTATAAAGCCCGTCCATGGAGAGAGTTGGGAAATTCCAAAGCATCAAAGTCAACCGTTGTACTCTATTTAGCGTTCTTAGAAGTCTAACATGCTACTTTAGCCTTCGTGCAATGTTTCGTAAGGTAAAGATGCGAATAGACTGAGTTATGTTTGAAATTGCACAAAAACTTGAATTGCTCGTCTATGGAGAGAGTTGAGCAATTCCAAAGCGTCAAATTGGACCATTGTACTCTATTTAGTATTTTTTGAAGTCTAACATGCTAGTTTAGCTTTCGTCCACCGTTTTGTAAGTTAAAGATGCGAATAGACCAAGTTATGTTTGAAATTGCACAAAAACGTGAATTGCTCGTCTATGGAGAGAGTTGAGCAATTCCAAAGCGTCAAATTGGACCATTGTACTCTATTTAGTGTTCTTACAAGTATAACATGCTAGTTTAGCTTTCGTGCAACGTTCCGTAAGTTAAAGATGCTAATAGACCAAGTTAAGTTTGAAATTGCACAAAAACGTGAGTTGCTCGTCTATGGAGAGAGTTGAGCAATTCCAAAGCATCAAATTGGACTATTGTACTCTATTTAGTGTTCTTAGAAGTTTAACATGCTAGTTTAGCTTTCGTGCAATGTTTCGCAAGGTAAAGATGCGAATAGACCAAGTTATGTTTGAAATGGCGTCAAAACGTGTAAAAAGCTCGTCTATCAAAAGAGTTGAGCAATTGCAAAGCATCAAAGTGGACCGTTGTGCTCTATTTTGTGTTATTAGAAGTCTAAGTTGCTAGTTTAGCTTTCGTGCAACGTTTCGTAAGTTAAAGATGCGAATAGACCAAGTTATGTTTGAAATTGCCCAAAAACGTGAATTTCTCGTCTATGGAGAGAGTTGAGCAATTCCAAAGCATCAAATTGGACCATTGTACTCTATTTAGTGTTCTTAGAAGTCTAACATGCTAGTTTAGCCTTCGTGCAATGGTTCGTAAGGTAAAAATACGAATAGATCAAGTAATGTTTGAAATTCCACAAAAACCTATAAAGCTCATCTATGGAGAGAGTTGGGAAATTCCAAAGCTTCAAAGTCGGTCGGTTGTACTCTATTTAGCGTTCTTAGAAGTCTAACATGCTAGTTTACCCTTCGTGCAATGTTTCGCAAGGTAAAGATGCGAATAGACCAAGTTATGTTTGAAATGGCGTAAAAACGTGTAAAACGCTCGTCTATCAAGAGAGTTGAGCAATTGCAAAGCATCAAAGTGGACCGTTGTGCTCTATTTTGTGTTATTAGAAGTCTAAGTTGCTAGTTTAGCTTTCGTGCAACGTTTCGTAAGTTAAAGATGCGAATAGACCAAGTTATGTTTGAAATTGCCCAAAAACGTGAATTTCTCGTCTATGTAGAGAGTTGAGCAATTCCAAAGCATCAAATTGGACCATTGTACTCTATTTAGTGTTCTTTGAAGTCTAACATGCTAGTTTAGCCTTCGTGCAATGGTTCGTAAGGTAAAAATACGAATAGATCAAGTAATGTTTGAAATTCCACAAAAACATGTAAATCTCGTCTATGGAGAGTGTTGAGCAATTCCAACGCATCAAAGTGGACCGTTGTACTCTATTTAGTGTTCTTAGAAGTCTAACTTGCTAGTTTAGCTTTTGTGCAGCGTTTCGTAAGTTAAAGATGCGAATAGACCAAGTTACGTTTGTATTGCACAAAAACTTGTAAAGCTCGTCCATGGAGAGAGTTGAGCAATTACAAAGCATCAAAGTGGACCGTTGTGTTCGATTTTGTGTTATTAGAAGTCTAAGTTGCTAGTTTAGCTTTCGTGCAACGTTTCGTAAGTAAAAGATGCGAATACACCAAGTGATGTTTGAAATTGCACAAAAACTTGTAAAGCTCGTCTATGGAGAGAGTTGGACAATTCCAAAGCGTCAAAGTCGTCCGTTGTACTCTATTTAGCGTTCTTAGAAGTCTAACATGCTAGTTTAGCCTTCGGGCAATGTTTCGTAAGGTAAAGATGCGAATAGACCAAGTTATGTTTGAAATGACGTAAAAACGTGTAAAAAGCTCGTCTATCGAGAGAGTTGAGCAATTGCAAAGCATCAAAGTGGACCGTTGTGCTCTATTTTGTGTTATTAGAAGTCTAAGATGCTAGTTTAGCTTTTGTGCAACGTTTAGTAAGTTAAAGATGCGAATAGATCAAGTGATGTTTGAAATTGCACAAAAACTTCTAAAGCTCGTCTATGGAGAGAGTTGGGCAATTCCAAAGCATCAAAGTCGATCGTTGTACTCTATTTAGTGTTCTTAGAAGTCTAACATGCTACTTTAGCTTTCGTGCAATGTTTCGTAAGGTAAAGATGCGAATAGACCGAGTTATGTTTGAAATTGCAGAAAAACTTGAATTGCTCGTCTATAGAGAGAGTTGAGCAATTCCAAAGCATCAAATTCGACCATTGTACTCTATTTAGTGTTCTTAGATGTCTAACATGCTAGTTTAGTTTTCCTGCATCGTTTTGTAAGTTAAAGATGCGAATAGACCTAGTTATGTTTGAAATTTCACAAAAACGTGAATTACTCGTCTATGGAGAGAGTTGAGCAATTCCAAAGCGTCAAATTGGACCATTGTACTCTATTTAGTGTTCTTACAAGTATAACATGCTAGTTTAGCTTTCGTGCAACGTTTCATAAGTTAAAGATGCTAATAGACCAAGTTATGTTTGAAATTGCACAAAAACGTGAATTGCTCGTCTATGGAGAGAGTTGAGCAATTCCAAAGCATGAAATTGGACCATTGTACTCTATTTAGCGTTCTTAGAAGTCTAACATGCTAGTTTAGCCTTCGTGCAATGTTTTGTATGGTAAAGATGCAAATAGAAAAAGTTATGTTTGAAATGGCATAAAAACGTGTAAAAAGCTCGTCTATCGAGAGAGTTGAGCAATTGCAAAGCATCAAAGTGGACCGTTGTGCTCTATTTTGTGTTTATTATAAGTCTATGTTGCTAGCTTAGCTTTCGTGCAACGTTTCGTAAGTTAAAGATGCGAATAGACCAAGATATGTTTGAAATTGCACAAAAACGTGAATTGCTCGTCCATGGAGAAAGTTGAGCAATTCCAAAGCATCAAATTGGACCATTGTACTCTATTTAGTGTTCTTAGAAGTCTAACATGCAAGTTTAGCCTTCGTGCAATGGTTCGTAAGGTAAAAATACGAATAGATCAAGTAATGTTTGAAATTCCACAAAAACATGTAAAGCTCGTCTGTGGAGAGAGTTGGGCAATTCCAAAGCATCAAAGTCGACTGTTGTACTCTATTTAGCGTTCTTTGAAGTCTAACATGCTAGTTTAGCCTTCGTGCAATGTTTCGTAAAGTAAAGATGGAAATAGACCAAGTTATGTTTCAAATGGCGTAAAAACGTGTAAAAAGCTCGTCTATCGAGAGAGTTGAGCAATTTCAAAGCATCAAAGTGGACCGTTGTGCTCTATTTTGTGTTATTGGAAGTCTAAAAGTTGCTAGCTTAGCTCTCGTGCAACGTTTCGTAAGTTAAAGATGCGAATAGACCAAGTTATGTTTGAAATTGCCCAAAAACGTGAATTTCTCGTCTATGGAGAGAGTTGAGCAATTCCAAAGCATCAAATTGGACCATTGTACTCTATTTAGTGTTCTTAGAAGTCTAACATGCTAGTTTAGCCTTCGTGCAATGGTTCGTAAGGTAAAAATACGAATAGATCAAGTAATGTTTGAAATGGCGTAAAAACGTGTAAAAAGCTCGTCTATCGAGAGAGTTGAGCAATTGCAAAGCATCAAAGTGGACCGTTGTGCTCTATTTTCTGTTATTAGAAGTCTAAGTTGCTAGTTTAGCTTTCGTGCAACGTTTCGTAAGTTAAAGATGTGAATAGACCAAGTTATGTTTGAGATTGCACAAAAACGTGAACTGCTCGTCTATGGAGAGAGTTGAGCAATTGCAAAGTATCAAATTGGACCATTGTACTCAATTTGAGTGTTCTTAGAAGTCTAACATGTTAGTTTAGCCTTCGTGCAATGGTTCATAAGGTAAACATACAAAAGATCAAATAATGTTTAAAATTCCACAAAAACCTGTAAATCTCGTCTATGGAGAGTGTTGAGCAATTCCAAACCATGAAACTGAACCGTTGTACTCTATTTAGTGTTCTTAGAAGTCTAACTTGCTAGTTTAGCTTTCTTGCAACGGTTCATAAGTTAAAGATGCGAATAGACCAAGTTACGTTTCAAATTTCACAAAAACTTGTAAAGCTCATCCATGGAGAGAGTTGAGCAATTCCAAAGCATCAAAGTGGACCGTTGTGCTATATTTTGTGTTATTAGAAGTTTAAGTTGCTAGTTTAGCTTTCGTGCAACGTTTCGTAAGTAAAAGACGCGAATACACCAAGTGAAGTTTGAAATTGCACAAAAACTTGTAAAGCTCGTCTATGGAGAGAATTGGACAATTCCAAAGCATCAAAGTCGACCGTTGTACTCTATTTACGTTCTTAGAAGTCTAACATGCTACTTTAGCCTTCGTGCAATCTTTCGTAAGGTAAAGATGTGAATAGACCAAGTTATGTTTGAAATTGCACAAAAATCTGTAAATCTCGTCTATGGAGAGTGTTGAGCAATTCCAAAGTATCAAATTGGACCATTGTACTCAATTTAGTGTTCTTAGAAGTCTAACATGGTACTTTAGCCTTCGTGCAATGGTTCGTAAGGTAAACATACGAATAGATCAAGTAATGTTTGAAATTCCACAAAAACCTGTAAATCTCATCTATGGAGAGTGTTGAGCAATTCCAACGCATGAAAGTGGACCGTTGTACTCTATTTAGTGTTCTTAGAAGTCTAACTTGCTAGTTTAGCTTTCGTGCAACGTTTCGTAAGTTAAAGATGCTAATAGACCAAGTTACGTTTCAAATTGCACAAAAACTTGTAAAGCTCATCCATGGAGAGAGTTGAGCAATTCCAAAGCATCAAAGTGGACCGTTGTGCTATATTTTGTGTTATTAGAAGTCTAAGTTGCTAGTTTAGCTTTTGTGCAACGTTTCGTAAGTAAAAGATGCGAATACACCATATGATGTTTGAAATTGCACAAAAACTTGTAAAGCTCGTCTATGGAGAGAGTTGGACAATTCCAAAGCATCAAAGTCGACCGTTGTACTATATTTAGCGTTCTTAGAAGTCTAACATGCTAGTTTAGCCTTCGGGCAATGTTTCATAAGGTAAAGATGCGAATAGACCAAGTTATGTTTGAAATGATGTAAAAACGTGTAAAAGCTCGTCTATCGAGA
Source organism: Tripterygium wilfordii (assembly GCF_013401445.1). Lineage (NCBI taxonomy): Eukaryota > Viridiplantae > Streptophyta > Magnoliopsida > Celastrales > Celastraceae > Tripterygium > Tripterygium wilfordii. Next base: position 8,665,519 of record NC_052250.1, read on the forward strand.
GAGTTGAGCAATTGCAAAGCATCAAAGTGGACCGTTGTGCTCTATTTTTTGTTATTGGAAGTCTAAGTTGCTAGTTTAGCTTTCGTGCAACGTTTCGTAAGTTAAAGATGTGAATAGACCAACTTATGTTTGAGATTGCACAAAAACGTGAATTGCTCGTCTATTGAGAGAGTTGAGCAATTCCAAAGCATCAAAGTGGACCATTCTACTCTATTTAGTGTTCTTGTAACTCTAACATGCTAGTTTAGCTTTTGTGCAATGTTTCGTAAGTTAAAGATGCGAATAGACCAAGTTATGTTTGAAATGGCGTAAAAACGTGTAAAAAGCTCGTCTATCGAGAGAGTTGAGCAATTTCAAAGCATCAAAGTGGACCGTTGTGCTCTATTTTGTGTTATTGGAAGTCTAAAAGTTGCTAGCTTAGCTCTCGTGCAACGTTTCGTAAGTTAAAAATGCAAATAGACCAAGATAAATTTGAAATTGCACAAAAACATGAATTGCTCGTCTATAGAGAGAGTTGAGCAATTCCAAAGCATCAAATTGGACCATTCTACTCTATTTAGTGTTCTTAGAACTCTAACATGCTAGTTAAGCTTTCGTGCAACGTTTCGTAAGTTAAAGATGCGAATAGACCAAGTTATGCTTGAAATGGCGTAAAAACGTGTAAAAAGCTCGTCTATCGAGAGAGTTGAGCAATTGCAAAGCATCAAAGTGGACCGTTGTGCTCTATTTTCTGTTATTAGAAGTCTAAGTTGCTAGTTTAGCTTTCGTGCAACGTTTCGTAAGTTAAAGATGTGAATAGACCAAGTTATGTTTGAGATTGCACAAAAACGTGAACTGCTCGTCTATGGAGAGAGTTGAGCAATTGCAAAGTATCAAATTGGACCATTGTACTCAATTTGAGTGTTCTTAGAAGTCTAACATGCTAGTTTAGCCTTCGTGCAATGGTTCATAAGGTAAACATACAAAAGATCAAATAATGTTTAAAATTCCACAAAAACCTGTAAATCTCGTCTATGGAGAGTGTTGAGCAATTCCAAACCATGAAACTGAACCGTTGTACTCTATTTAGTGTTCTTAGAAGTCTAACTTGCTAGTTTAGCTTTCTTGCAACGGTTCATAAGTTAAAGATGCGAATAGACCAAGTTACGTTTCAAATTTCACAAAAACTTGTAAAGCTCATCCATGGAGAGAGTTGAGCAATTCCAAAGCATCAAAGTGGACCGTTGTGCTATATTTTGTGTTATTAGAAGTTTAAGTTGCTAGTTTAGCTTTCGTGTAACGTTTCGTAAGTAAAAGACGCGAATACACCAAGTGAAGTTTGAAATTGCACAAAAACTTGTAAAGCTCGTCTATGGAGAGAATTGGACAATTCCAAAGCATCAAAGTCGACCGTTGTACTCTATTTATCGTTCTTAGAAGTCAAACATGCTAGTTTAGCCATTGGGCAATGTTTCGTAAGGTAAAGATGCGAATAGACCAAGTTATGTTTGAAATGACGTAAAAACGTGTAAAAAGCTCATCTATCGAGAGAGTTGAGCAATTGCAAAGCATCAAAGTGGACCGTTGTGCTCTATTTTGTGTTATTAGAAGTCTAAGTTGCTAGTTTAGCTTTCGTGCAACGTTTAGTAAGTTAAAGATGCGAATAGACCAAGTGATGTTTGAAATTGCACAAACACTTCTAAAGCTCGTCTATGGAGGGAGTTGGGTAACTCCAAAGCATCAAAGTCAACCGTTGTACTCTATTTACGTTCTTAGAAGTCTAACATGCTACTTTAGCCCTCGTGCAATCTTTCGTAAGGTAAAGATGTGAATAGACCAAGTTATGTTTGAAATTGCACAAAAATCTGTAAATCTCGTCTACGGAGAGTGTTGAGCAATTCCAAAGTATCAAATTGGACCATTGTACTCAATTTAGTGTTCTTAGAAGTCTAACATGGTACTTTAGCCTTCGTGCAATGGTTCGTAAGGTAAACATACGAATAGATCAAGTAATGTTTGAAATTCCACAAAAACCTGTAAATCTCATCTATGGAGAGTGTTGAGTTATTCCAACGCATGAAAGTGGACCGTTATACTCTATTTAGTGTTCTTAGAAGTCTAACTTGCTAGTTTAGCTTTCGTGCAACGCTTCGTAAGTTAAAGATGCTAATAGACCAAGTTACGTTTCAAATTGCACAAAAACTTGTAAAGCTCATCCATGGAGAAAGTTGAGCAATTCCAAAGCATCAAAGTGGACCGTTGTGCTATATTTTATGTTATTAGAAGTCTAAGTTGCTAGTTTAGCTTTTGTGCAACGTTTCGTAAGTAAAAGATGTGAATACACCAAGTGATGTTTGAAATTGCACAAAAACTTGTAAAGCTCGTCTATGGAGAGAGTTGGACAATTCCAAAGCATCAAAGTCGACCGTTGTACTCTATTTAGCGTTCTTAGAAGTCTAACATGCTAGTTTAGCCTTCGGGCAATGTTTCATAAGGTAAAGATGCGAATAGACCAAGTTATGTTTGAAATGATGTAAAAACGTGTAAAAGCTCGTCTATCGAGAGAGTTGAGCAATTGCAAAGCATCAAAGTGGACCGTTGTGCTCTATTTTTTGTTATTGGAAGTCTAAGTTGCTAGTTTAGCTTTCGTGCAACGTTTCGTAAGTTAAAGATGTGAATAGACCAACTTATGTTTGAGATTGCACAAAAACGTGAATTGCTCGTCTATTGAGAGAGTTGAGCAATTCCAAAGCATCAAAGTGGACCATTCTACTCTATTTAGTGTTCTTGTAACTCTAACATGCTAGTTTAGCTTTTGTGCAATGTTTCGTAAGTTAAAGATGCGAATAGACCAAGTTATGTTTGAAATGGTGTAAAAACGTGTAAAAAGCTCGTCTATCGAGAGAGTTGAGCAATTGCAAAGCATCAAAGTGGACCGTTGTGCTCTCTTTTGTGTTATTAGAAGTCTAAGTTGCTAGTTTAGCTTTCGTGCAACGTTTCATAAGTTAAAGATGCGAATAGACCAAGATAAGTTTGAAATTGCACAAAAACATGAATTGTTCGTCTATGGAGAGAGTTAAGCAATTCCAAAGCATCAAATTGGACCATTCTACTCTATTTAGTGTTCTTAGAACTCTAACATGCTAGTTAAGCTTTCGTGCAACGTTTCGTAAGTTAAAGATGCGAATAGACCAAGTTATGTTTGAAATGGTGTAAAAACATGTAAAAAGCTCGTCTCTCGAGAGAGTTGAGCTATTGCAAAGCATCAAAGTGGACCATTGTGCTCTATTTTGTGTTATTAGAAGTCTAAGTTGCTAGTTTAGCTTTTGTGCAACGTTTCGTAAGTTAAAGATGTGAATAGACCAAGTTATGTTTGAGATTGCACAAAAACGTGAATTGCTCATCTATGGAGAGAGTTGAGCAATTCCAAAGCATCAAATTCCACCATTCTACTCTATTTAGTGTTCTTAGAACTCTAGCATGCTAGTTTAGCTTTCGTGCAACGTTTCGTAAGTTAAAGATGTGAATAGACCAAGTTATGTTTGAAATGGCGTAAAAACGTGTAAAAAGCACGTCTATCGAGAGAGTTGAGCAAGGGCAAAGCATCAAAGTGGACCGTTGTGCTCTATTTTGTGTTATTAGAAGTCTCAGTTGCTAGTTTAGCTTTCGTGCAACGTTTCGTAAGTTAAAGATGCGAATAGACCAAGTTATGTTTGAAATTGCACGAAAACGTGAATTGCTCGTCTATGTAGAGAGTTGAGCAATTCCAAAGCATCAAATTGGACCATTGTACTCAATTTAGTGTTCTTAGAAGTCTAACATGCTAGTTTAGCCTTCGTGCAATGGTTTGTAAGGTAAAAATACGAATAGATCATGTAATGTTTGAAATTCCACAAAAACCTGTAAATCTCGTCTATGGAGAGTGTTGAGCAATTCCAACGTATGGAAGTGGACCGTGGTACTCTATTTAGTGTTCTTAGAAGTCTAACATGCTAGTTTAGCCTTCGTGCAATGTTTCGTAAGGTAAAGATGCGAATTGACCAAGTTATGTTTGAAATTGCACAAAAACGTGAAATGCTCGTCTATGGAGAGAGTTGAGCAATTCCAAAGCATCAAATTGGACCATTGTACTCAATTTAGTGTTCTTAGAAGTCTAACATGCTAGTTTAGCCTTCGTGCAATGGTTCGTAAGTTAAAAATATGAATAGATCAAGTAATGCTAGTTGCTAGTTTAGCTTTCGTACAACTTTTCGTAAGTTAAAGATGCGAATAGACCAAGATAAGTTTGATATTGCACAAAAACATGAATTGCTCGTCTATGGAGAGAGTTGAGCAATTCAAAAGCATCAAATTGGACCATTCTACTCTATCTAGTGTTTTGAGAACTCTAACATGCTAATTAAGCTTTCGTGCAACGTTTCGTAAGTTAAAGATGCGAGTAGACCAAGTTATGTTTGAAATGGCGTAAAAACGTGTAAAAAGCTCGTCTATCGAGAGAGTTGAGCAATTGCAAAGCATCAAAGTGAACCGTTGTGCTCTATTTTGTGTTATTAGAAGTCTAAGTTGTTAGTTTAGCTTTCGTGCAACGTTTCGTAAGTTAAAGATGCGAATAGACCAAGTTATGTTTGATATTGCACGAAAATGTGAATTGCTCGTCTATGGAGAGAGTTGAACAATTCCAAAGCATCAAATTGGACCATTGTACTCAATTTAGTGTTCTTAGAAGTCTAACATGCTAGTTTAGCCTTCGTGCAATGGTTTGTAAGGTAAAAATACGAATAGATCATGTAATGTTTGAAATTCCACAAAAACCTGTAAATCTCGTCTATGGAGAGTGTTGAGCAATTCCAACGTATGGAAGTGGACCGTGGTACTCTATTTAGTGTTCTTAGAAGTCTAACTTGCTAGTTTAGCTTTCGAGCAACGTTTCGTAAGTTAAAAATGCGAATAGACCAAGTTATGTTTGATATTGCACGAAAATGTGAATTGCTCGTCTATGGAGAGAGTTGAGCAATTCCAAAGCATCAAATTGGACCATTGTACTCAATTTAGTGTTCTTAGAAGTCTAACATGCTAGTTTAGCCTTCGTGCAATGGTTTGTAAGGTAAAAATACGAATAGATCAAGTAATGTTTGAAATTCCACAAAAACCTGTAAATCTCGTCTATGGAGAGTGTTGAGCAATTCCAACGTATGGAAGTGGACCGTGGTACTCTATTTAGTGTTCTTAGAAGTCTAACTTGCTAGTTTAGCTTTCGAGCAACGTTTCGTAAGTTAAAGATGCGAATAGACCAAGTTATGTTTGATATTGCACGAAAATGTGAATTGCTCGTCTATGGAGAGAGTTGAGCAATTCCAAAGCATCAAATTGGACCATTGTACTCAATTTAGTGTTCTTAGAAGTCTAACATGCTAGTTTAGCCTTCGTGCAATGGTTTGTAAGGTAAAAATATGAATAGATCAAGTAATGCTAGTTGCTAGTTTAGCTTTCGTACAACTTTTCGTAAGTTAAAGATGCGAATAGACCAAGATAAGTTTGATATTGCACAAAAACATGAATTGCTCGTCTATGGAGAGAGTTGAGCAATTCAAAAGCATCAAATTGGACCATTCTACTCTATCTAGTGTTTTGAGAACTCTAACATGCTAATTAAGCTTTCGTGCAACGTTTCGTAAGTTAAAGATGCGAGTAGACCAAGTTATGTTTGAAATGGCGTAAAAACGTGTAAAAAGCTCGTCTATCGAGAGAGTTGAGCAATTGCAAAGCATCAAAGTGAACCGTCGTGCTCTATTTTGTGTTATTAGAAGTCTAAGTTGTTAGTTTAGCTTTCGTGCAACGTTTCGTAAGTTAAAGATGCGAATAGACCAAGTTATGTTTGATATTGCACGAAAATGTGAATTGCTCGTCTATGGAGAGAGTTGAACAATTCCAAAGCATCAAATTGGACCATTGTACTCAATTTAGTGTTCTTAGAAGTCTAACATGCTAGTTTAGCCTTCGTGCAATGGTTTGTAAGGTAAAAATACGAATAGATCATGTAATGTTTGAAATTCCACAAAAACCTGTAAATCTCGTCTATGGAGAGTGTTGAGCAATTCCAACGTATGGAAGTGGACCGTGGTACTCTATTTAGTGTTCTTAGAAGTCTAACTTGCTAGTTTAGCTTTCGTGCAACGTTTCGTAAGTTAAAGATGCGAATAGACCAAGTTATGTTTGATATTGCACGAAAATGTGAATTGCTCGTCTATGGAGAGAGTTGAGGAATTCCAAAGCATCAAATTGGACCATTGTACTCTATTTACTGTTCTTACAAGTCTAACTTGCTAGTTTAGCTTTCGTGCAACGTTTCACAAGTTAAAGATGCGAATAGACCAAGTTATGTTTGAAATGGCGTAAAAACATGTAAAAAGCTCGTCTATCGAGAGAGTTGAGCAATTGCAAAGCATCAAAGTGGACCGTTGTGCTCTCTTTTGTGTTATTAGAAGTCTAAGTTGCTAGTTTAGCTTTCGTGCAACGTTTCATAAGTTAAAGATGCGAATAGACCAAGATAAGTTTGAAATTGCACAAAAACAAGAATTGTTCGTCTATGGAGAGAGTTAAGCAATTCCAAAGCATCAAATTGGACCATTCTACTCTATTTAGTGTTCTTAGAACTCTAACATGCTAGTTAAGCTTTCGTGCAACGTTTCGTAAGTTAAAGATGCGAATAGACCAAGTTATGTTTGAAATGGTGTAAAAACATGTAAAAAGCTCGTCTCTCGAGAGAGTTGAGCTATTGCAAAGCATCAAAGTGGACCATTGTGCTCTATTTTGTGTTATTAGAAGTCTAAGTTGCTAGTTTAGCTTTTGTGCAACGTTTCGTAAGTTAAAGATGTGAATAGACCAAGTTATGTTTGAGATTGCACAAAAACGTGAATTGCTCGTCTATGGAGAGAGTTGAGCAATTCCAAAGCATCAAATTCCACCATTCTACTCTATTTAGTGTTCTTAGAACTCTAGCATGCTAGTTTAGCTTTCGTGCAACGTTTCGTAAGTTAAAGATGCGAATAGACCAAGTTATGTTTGAAATTGCACGAAAACGTGAATTGCTCGTCTATGGAGAGAGTTGAGCAATTCCAAAGCATCAAATTGGACCATTGTACTCAATTTAGTGTTCTTAGAAGTCTAACATGCTAGTTTAGCCTTCGTGCAATGGTTTGTAAGGTAAAAATACGAATAGATCATGTAATGTTTGAAATTCCACAAAAACCTGTAAATCTCGTCTATGGAGAGTGTTGAGCAATTCCAACGTATGGAAGTGGACCGTGGTACTCTATTTAGTGTTCTTAGAAGTCCAACATGCTAGTTTAGCCTTCGTGCAATGTTTCGTAAGGTAAAGATGCGAATTGACCAAGTTATGTTTGAAATTGCACAAAAACGTGAAATGCTCGTCTATGGAGAGAGTTGAGCAATTCCAAAGCATCAAATTGGACCATTGTACTCAATTTAGTGTTCTTAGAAGTCTAACATGCTAGTTTAGCCTTCGTGCAATGGTTCGTAAGTTAAAAATATGAATAGATCAAGTAATGCTAGTTGCTAGTTTAGCTTTCGTACAACTTTTCGTAAGTTAAAGATGCGAATAGACCAAGATAAGTTTGATATTGCACAAAAACATGAATTGCTCGTCTATGGAGAGAGTTGAGCAATTCAAAAGCATCAAATTGGACCATTCTACTCTATCTAGTGTTTTGAGAACTCTAACATGCTAATTAAGCTTTCGTGCAACGTTTCGTAAGTTAAAGATGCGAGTAGACCAAGTTATGTTTGAAATGGCGTAAAAACGTGTAAAAAGCTCGTCTATCGAGAGAGTTGAGCAATTGCAAAGCATCAAAGTGAACCGTTGTGCTCTATTTTGTGTTATTAGAAGTCTAAGTTGTTAGTTTAGCTTTCGTGCAACGTTTCGTAAGTTAAAGATGCGAATAGACCAAGTTATGTTTGATATTGCACGAAAATGTGAATTGCTCGTCTATGGAGAGAGTTGAACAATTCCAAAGCATCAAATTGGACCATTGTACTCAATTTAGTGTTCTTAGAAGTCTAACATGCTAGTTTAGCCTTCGTGCAATGGTTTGTAAGGTAAAAATACGAATAGATCATGTAATGTTTGAAATTCCACAAAAACCTGTAAATCTCGTCTATGGAGAGTGTTGAGCAATTCCAACGTATGGAAGTGGACCGTGGTACTCTATTTAGTGTTCTTAGAAGTCTAACTTGCTAGTTTAGCTTTCGTGCAACGTTTCGTAAGTTAAAGATGCGAATAGACCAAGTTATGTTTGATATTGCACGAAAATGTGAATTGCTCGTCTATGGAGAGAGTTGAGCAATTCCAAAGCATCAAATTGGACCATTGTACTCAATTTAGTGTTCTTAGAAGTCTAACATGCTAGTTTAGCCTTCGTGCAATGGTTTGTAAGGTAAAAATACGAATAGATCATATAATGTTTGAAATTCCACAAAAACCTGTAAATCTCGTCTATGGAGAGTGTTGAGCAATTCCAACGTATGGAAGTGGACCGTGTTACTCTATTTAGTGTTCTTAGAAGTCTAACTTGCTAGTTTAGCTTTCGTGCAACGTTTCGTAAGTTAAAGATGCGAATAGACCAATTTACGTTAGAAATTGCACAAAAACTTGTAAAGCTCATCCGTGGAGAGAGTTGAGCAATTCCAAAGCATCAAAGTGGACCGTTGTGCTCTATTTTGTGTTATTAGAAGCCTAAGTTGCTAGTTTAGCATTCGTGCAACGTTTCGTAAGTTAAAGATGCGAATAGACCAAGTGATGTTTGAAATTGCATAAAAACTTATAAAGCTCGTCTATGGAGAGAGTTGGGCAATTCAAAAGCATCAAAGTCTACCGTTGTACTCTATTTAGCGTCGTTAGAAGTCTAACATTCTAGTTTAGCCTTCGTGCATTGTTTCGTAAGGTAAAGATGTGAATAGACCAAGTTTTGTTTGAAATTACACAAAAACGTGAATTGCTCATCTATGGAGAGAGTTGAGCAATTCCAAATCATCAAATTGGACCATTGTACTCTATTTAGTGTTCTTAGAAGACTAACATGCTAGTTTAGCCTTCGTGCAATGGTTCGTAAGGTAAAAATACGAATAGATCAAGTAATGTTTGAAATTCCATGAAAACCTGTAAAGCTCGTCTATAGAGAGACTTGGGTAATTCCAAAGCATCAAAGTCGACCGTTGTACTCTATTTAGCGTTCTTAGAAGTCTAACATGCTAGTTTAGCCTTCGTGCAATGTTTAGTAAGGTAAAGATGCAAATAGACCAAGTTATGTTTGGAATGGCATGAAAACGTGTAAAAAGCTCGTCTATCGAGAGAGTTGAGCAATTGCAAAGCATCAAAGTGGACCGTTGTGCTCTATTTTGTGTTATTAGAAGTCTAAGTTGCTAGCTTAGCTTTCGTGCAACGTTTCGTAAGTTAAAGATGCGAATAGACCAAGTTATGTTTGATATTGCACGAAAATGTGAATTGCTCGTCTATGGAGAGAGTTGAACAATTCCAAAGCATCAAATTGGACCATTGTACTCAATTTAGTGTTCTTAGAAGTCTAACATGCTAGTTTAGCCTTCGTGCAATGGTTTGTAAGGTAAAAATACGAATAGATCATGTAATGTTTGAAATTCCACAAAAACCTGTAAATCTCGTCTATGGAGAGTGTTGAGCAATTCCAACGTATGGAAGTGGACCGTGGTACTCTATTTAGTGTTCTTAGAAGTCTAACTTGCTAGTTTAGCTTTTGTGCAACGTTTCGTAAGTTAAAGATGCGAATAGACCAAGTTATGTTTGATATTGCACGAAAATGTGAATTGCTCGTCTATGGAGAGAGTTGAGGAATTCCAAAGCATCAAATTGGACCATTGTACTCTATTTACTGTTCTTACAAGTCTAACTTGCTAGTTTAGCTTTCGTGCAACGTTTCACAAGTTAAAGATGCGAATAGACCAAGTTATGTTTGAAATGGCGTAAAAACATGTAAAAAGCTCGTCTATCGAGAGAGTTGAGCAATTGCAAAGCATCAAAGTGGACCGTTGTGCTCTCTTTTGTGTTATTAGAAGTCTAAGTTGCTAGTTTAGCTTTCGTGCAACGTTTCATAAGTTAAAGATGCGAATAGACCAAGTTATGTTTGAAATGGTGTAAAAACATGTAAAAAGCTCGTCTCTCGAGAGAGTTGAGCTATTGCAAAGCATCAAAGTGGACCATTGTGCTCTATTTTGTGTTATTAGAAGTCTAAGTTGCTAGTTTAGCTTTTGTGCAACGTTTCGTAAGTTAAAGATGTGAATAGACCAAGTTATGTTTGAGATTGCACAAAAACGTGAATTGCTCGTCTATGGAGAGAGTTGAGCAATTCCAAAGCATCAAATTCCACCATTCTACTCTATTTAGTGTTCTTAGAACTCTAGCATGCTAGTTTAGCTTTCGTGCAACGTTTCGTAAGTTAAAGATGCGAATAGACCAAGTTATGTTTGAAATTGCACGAAAACGTGAATTGCTCGTCTATGGAGAGAGTTGAGCAATTCCAAAGCATCAAATTGGACCATTGTACTCAATTTAGTGTTCTTAGAAGTCTAACATGCTAGTTTAGCCTTCGTGCAATGGTTTGTAAGGTAAAAATACGAATAGATCATGTAATGTTTGAAATTCCACAAAAACCTGTAAATCTCGTCTATGGAGAGTGTTGAGCAATTCCAACGTATGGAAGTGGACCGTGGTACTCTATTTAGTGTTCTTAGAAGTCTAACATGCTAGTTTAGCCTTCGTGCAATGTTTCGTAAGGTAAAGATGCGAATTGACCAAGTTATGTTTGAAATTGCACAAAAACGTGAAATGCTCGTCTATGGAGAGAGTTGAGCAATTCCAAAGCATCAAATTGGACCATTGTACTCAATTTAGTGTTCTTAGAAGTCTAACATGCTAGTTTAGCCTTCGTGCAATGGTTCGTAAGTTAAAAATATGAATAGATCAAGTAATGCTAGTTGCTAGTTTAGGTTTCGTACAACTTTTCGTAAGTTAAAGATGCGAATAGACCAAGATAAGTTTGATATTGCACAAAAACATGAATTGCTCGTCTATGGAGAGAGTTGAGCAATTCAAAAGCATCAAATTGGACCATTCTACTCTATCTAGTGTTTTGAGAACTCTAACATGCTAATTAAGCTTTCGCGCAACGTTTCGTAAGTTAAAGATGCGAGTAGACCAAGTTATGTTTGAAATGGCGTAAAAACGTGTAAAAAGCTCGTCTATCGAGAGAGTTGAGCAATTGCAAAGCATCAAAGTGAACCGTTGTGCTCTATTTTGTGTTATTAGAAGTCTAAGTTGTTAGTTTAGCTTTCGTGCAACGTTTCGTAAGTTAAAGATGCGAATAGACCAAGTTATGTTTGATATTGCACGAAAATGTGAATTGCTCGTCTATGGAGAGAGTTGAACAATTCCAAAGCATCAAATTGGACCATTGTACTCAATTTAGTGTTCTTAGAAGTCTAACATGCTAGTTTAGCCTTCGTGCAATGGTTTGTAAGGTAAAAATACGAATAGATCATGTAATGTTTGAAATTCCACAAAAACCTGTAAATCTCGTCTATGGAGAGTGTTGAGCAATTCCAACGTATGGAAGTGGACCGTGGTACTCTATTTAGTGTTCTTAGAAGTCTAACTTGCTAGTTTAGCTTTCGTGCAACGTTTCGTAAGTTAAAGATGCGAATAGACCAAGTTATGTTTGATATTGCACGAAAATGTGAATTGCTCGTCTATGGAGAGAGTTGAGCAATTCCAAAGCATCAAATTGGACCATTGTACTCAATTTAGTGTTCTTAGAAGTCTAACATGCTAGTTTAGCCTTCGTGCAATGGTTTGTAAGGTAAAAATACGAATAGATCATGTAATGTTTGAAATTCCACAAAAACCTGTAAATCTCGTCTATGGAGAGTGTTGAGCAATTCCAACGTATGGAAGTGGACCGTGTTACTCTATTTAGTGTTCTTAGAAGTCTAACTTGCTAGTTTAGCTTTCGTGCAACGTTTCGTAAGTTAAAGATGCGAATAGACCAATTTACGTTAGAAATTGCACAAAAACTTGTAAAGCTCATCCGTGGAGAGAGTTGAGCAATTCCAAAGCATCAAAGTGGACCGTTGTGCTCTATTTTGTGTTATTAGAAGCCTAAGTTGCTAGTTTAGCATTCGTGCAACGTTTCGTAAGTTAAAGATGCGAATAGACCAAGTGATGTTTGAAATTGCATAAAAACTTATAAAGCTCGTCTATGGAGAGAGTTGGGCAATTCAAAAGCATCAAAGTCTACCGTTGTACTCTATTTAGCGTCGTTAGAAGTCTAACATTCTAGTTTAGCCTTCGTGCATTGTTTCGTAAGGTAAAGATGTGAATAGACCAAGTTTTGTTTGAAATTGCACAAAAACGTGAATTGCTCATCTATGGAGAGAGTTGAGCAATTCCAAATCATCAAATTGGACCATTGTACTCTATTTAGTGTTCTTAGAAGACTAACATGCTAGTTTAGCCTTCGTGCAATGGTTCGTAAGGTAAAAATACGAATAGATCAAGTAATGTTTGAAATTCCATGAAAACGTGTAAAGCTCGTCTATAGAGAGACTTGGGTAATTCCAAAGCATCAAAGTCGACCGTTGTACTCTATTTAGCGTTCTTAGAAGTCTAACATGCTAGTTTAGCCTTCGTGCAATGTTTAGTAAGGTAAAGATGCAAATAGACCAAGTTATGTTTGGAATGGCATGAAAACGTGTAAAAAGCTCGTCTATCGAGAGAGTTGAGCAATTGCAAAGCATCAAAGTGGACCGTTGTGCTCTATTTTGTGTTATTAGAAGTCTAAGTTGCTAGCTTAGCTTTCGTGCAACGTTTCGTAAGTTAAAGATGCGAATAGACCAAGATATGTTTGAAATTGCACAAAAACGTGAATTGCTCGTCTATGGAGAGAGTTGAGGAATTCCAAAGCATCAAATTGGACCATTGTACTCTATTTACTGTTCTTACAAGTCTAACTTGCTAGTTTAGCTTTCGTGCAACGTTTCACAAGGTAAAGATGTGAATAGACCAAGTTTTGTTTGAAATTGCACAAAAACGTGAATTGCTCATCTATGGAGAGAGTTGAGCAATTCCAAAGCATCAAATTGGACCATTGTACTCTATTTAGTGTTCTTAGAAGTCTAACATGCTAGTTTAGCCTTCGTGCAATGGTTCGTAAGGTAAAAATACAAATAGATCAAGTAATGTTTGAAATTCCACAAAAACCTGTAAAGCTCATCTATGGAGAGAGTTGGGCAATTCCAAAGCATCAAAGTCGACCGTTGTACTCTATTTAGCGTTCTTAGAAGTCTAACATGCTAGTTTAGCCTTCGTGCAATGTTTCATAAGGTAAAGATGCAAATAGACCAAGTTATGTTTGAAATGGCGTAAAAACGTGTAAAAAGCTCGTCTATCGAGAGAGTTGAGCAATTGCAAAGCATCAAAGTGGACCGCTGTGCTCTATCTTGTGTTATTAGAAGTCTAAGTTGCTAGTTTAGCTTTTGTGCAACGTTTCGTAAGTTAAAGATGTGAATAGACCAAGTTATATTTGAGATTGCACAAAAACATGAATTGCTCGTCTATGGAGAGAGTTGAGCAATTCCAAAGCATCAAATTGGACCATTCTACTCTATTTAGTGTTCTTAGAACTGTAACATGCTAGTTTAGCTTTCGTGCAACGTTTCGTAAGTTAAAGATGTGAATAGACCAAGTTATGTTTGAAATGGCGTAAAAAAGTGTAAAAAGCTCATCTATGGTGAGAGTTGAGCAATTGCAAAGCATCAAAGTGGACCGTTGTGCTCTATTTTGTGTTATTAGAAGTCTCAGTTGCTAGTTTAGCTTTCATGCAACGTTTCGTAAGTTAAAGATGCGAATAGACCAAGTTATGATTGAAATTGCACAAAAACGTGAATTGCTCGTCTACGGAGAGAGTTGAGCAATTCCAAAGCATCAAATTGGACCATTGTACTCAATTTAGTGTTCTTAGAAGTCTAACATGCTAGTTTAGGCTTCGTGCAATGGTTCGTAAGGTAAAAATACGAATAGATCAAGTAATGTTTGAAATTCCACAAAAACCTGTAATTCTCGTCTATGGAGAGTGTTGAGCAATTCCAACGTATGGAAGTGGACCGTCGTACTCCATTTAGTGTTCTTAGAAGTCTAACTTGCTAGTTTACCTTTCGTGCAACGTTTCGTAAGTTAAAGATGCGAATAGACCAAGTAACGTTTGAAATTGCACAAAAACTTGTAAAGCTCATCCTTGGAGAGAGTTGAGCAATTCCAAAGCATCAAAGTAGACCGTTGTGCTCTATTTTTCGTTATTAGAAGCCTAAGTTGCTAGTTTAGCATTCATGCAACGTTTCGTAAGTTAAAGATTCGAATAGACCAAGTGATGTTTGAAATTGCACAAAAACTTATAAAGCACGTCTATGGAGAGAGTTGGGCAATTCCAAAGCATCAAAGTCGACCGTTGTACTCTATTTAGCGTTCTTAGAAGTCTAACATGCTAGGTTAGCCTTCGTGCAATGTTTCGTAAGGTAAAGATGCGAATAGACCAAGTTATGTTTGAAATGGCGTAAAAACGTGTAAAAAGCTCGTCTATAGAGAGAGTTGAGCAATTGCAAAGCATCAAAGTGGACCGTTGTGCTCTATTTTGTGTTATTAGAGGACTAAGTTGCTAGTTTAGCTTTCGTACAACGTTACGTAAGTTAAAGATGCGAGTAGACCAAGATTTGTTTGAAATTGCACAAAAACGTGAATTGCTCGTCTATGGAGAGAGTTGAGTAATTCCAAAGCATCAAATTTGACCCTTCTACTCTATTTAGTGTTCTGAGAAGTGTAACATGCTAATTAAGCATTCGTGCAACGTTTCGTAAGTTAAAGATGCAAATAGACCAAGTTATGTTTGAAATTGCACAAAAACGTGAATTGCTCGTCTATGGAGAGAGTTGAGCAATTCCAAAGTATCAAAATGGACCATTGTACTCTATTTACTGTTCTTAGAAGTCTAAGATGCTAGTTTGGGCTTGGTAACGTAACAATACGAATAGATCAAGTAATGTTTGAAATTTCGTAAAAACCTGTAAAGCTCGTCTATGGAGAGAGTTGGGCAATTCCAAAGCATCAAAGTCGACCGTTGTACCCTATTTATCGTTCTTAGAACTCTAACATGCTAGTTTAGCCTTCGTGCAATGTTTCGTAAGGCAAAGATGCAAATAGACCAAGTTATGTTTGAAATGGCGTAAAAACGTGTAAAAAGCTCGTCTATAGATAGAGTTGAGCAATTGCAAAGCATCAAAGTGGACCGTTGTGCTCTATTTTGTGTTATTAGAGGACTAAGTTGCTAGTTTAGCTTTCGTACAACGTTACGTAAGTTAAAGATGCGAATAGACCAAGATTTGTTTGAAATTGCACAAAAACGTGAATTGCTCGTCTATGGAGAGAGTTGAGTAATTCTTGTTGAATATATGTTTGAGTGATTACAACGGCATGTTTTGATTGAACTTTGATCTATTGATTGTATTGAGAAACATAGGTGCATATGCCTACTTGATTAGTTTATAAATTCAAGACTTATATTAAATTAGTTCAATTGTGCTTATTTGATGATTTGATTATTGAACTAACATGAACTAATTGCAAGAAATCCTAAAAGGGTTTACATAGCATGTCTTGAGTTTAATTGTGTGTAGGATGATCAAGTTGGCCATGTATCAACATGGTGACCTTAACCGAACTGTAATGAAGACTTAATCAGTGTCAAACATGATTAAGAAAGTCAATTTCGTGGTCAACATAATCAAGTTTTGCCAAAGATGTCTTGAAGCTTAATTGGGATCAATTGAAGTAAAATTAACTTTCTAGTCAAAGTCAGAATCGACGGACGTGACGTGGCAGCTGACATGGCATTGTTGACACGGCATTAATGACATGGCATTGATGACATGGCAAAGAAGACAAGTTAACCATAGTTACATCTTAACTAGAAGACTTGGAGCCAAAAGAGAAGACAAGGAAAAGTTAATTTGAAAGGAGTAGACAAGAGGTACAACAAGTCTTATGACAAGTTTTTCTCTTCACATGTGTGGGAAGCTTTATTTCAAAACCATTTCTCTTTCCCACCAAGACACTCCACATCCAATGGATCATATTCTCTCTACATCAAAATCACATTTTAATCCAATGGCCAAAGATTCAAGCTTTATTCTTATCTCTCCTACTTGACATCCTATGGCCAAAATTGAATCTTCATTTGATTCAAAGGCCATCATTTATTCCACCTAAGAGACAAACTTTTCTCAAGTCAATTGTTGTATCTTTCAAGATGCATCTAAACTCTATATCCATCCAAAAGCCATGATTTACTCCACCTAAAAGACAAACTTTTCTCAAGTCAATTGTTGTATCTTCCAAGATGCCTCCAAAGTCTATATCCATCCAAAAGCCATTATTTCTTCCTACCAAAAGAGACTTGTTGTAAACATTTTCACACTTCTCTAAGCCTTCTAACGTCTCTAATGATCCAAGGGTCCATATCTTTCATATCAATCCAATGGCCCTCATTTCATGAGCTTACACTCCACAATTTTCTATAAAAACTAACTCTTTGTCTATGGTGCATATACTTGGCCGAAAATTACACTCTCTCTCTAGTGTTCTTCATCTTCTAAGCTTTCATTCTTTCACTCATTCATTTCTTGATTACATACTTGATTTTGAAGAGAGATCACACACACTAGCCAAGTAAAGCTTTATTGTTACTCTTGAGCCTTTCTTACCAGATTCTTATCATTTTCTCAAAAGTCATTCTACTTGCTTGAGCAATCTGATTTCCAGCACCTATAAGGCTTCATTCCATATATCCATTTCACCATTCAAGCCTTATCACAACTGATTTTCGTTGGTTGATACACTACTCAAAATTTCACATACCCTAGCAACCAAAAAATCTCAAATCTGAGTTTTGTGCTTACCATTCCCATTCCAGCTTTTCAAGAGCTTCATTTGAGCCTTAGACACTTACAAATCCAGCTACTAAAGAGCCAGCCTTTGAGCCTAAACTTATCTCATACCCGGCTATTCTTAGAGCCATTTTTGAGCTTGTATTTTGTTGATTGAGTTAGTGTGGTGAGCTACAAACCACACGGTGTGTAGAGTTTGGTGTGGTGAGCTATAAACCACACGGTGTGTAAAGTTTGGTGTTTGAGCTACAAAAACACTGGTTGTATGAGTTCCGCTTGACTTGGTTGAACAAGCTATAGTGGAGTGTTTGAAATTCCCAAGTGGGACTTGGGGAGTGGAGTAGGCTTGGGTTAAGCCGAACCACTATAAATCTCTTGCCTCTTTTACTTTCCAGCAATTTCAATTAGCATTGCATTCTCATATCATACGTACTTGAAATTGGATATTTAGGTTGCTAGATTCAAGTTTGTTTAAATTGATTGTTCTCCTTGACTCATATACATATACACTAGAATTTAATTTGGTATTTAGCTTCCGCTTAGGGTGAAATTTGATATAATTCATTGAAACCGAAAAAGGAGTGACCTAGTCTAAATTTGACTAAGGACACAATTCACCCCCCCCTCTTGTGGTGCCATACATCCTAACAATTCCAAAGCATCAAATTTGACCCTTCTACTCTATTTAGTGTTCTGAGAAGTCTAACATGCTAATTAAGCATTCGTGCAACGTTTCGTAAGTTAAAGATGCGAATAGACCAAGTTACGTTTGAAATTGCACAAAAACGTGAATTGCTCATCTATGGAGAGAGTTGAGCAATTCCAAATCATCAAATTGGACCATTGTACTCTATTTAGTGTTCTTAGAAGACTAACATGCTAGTTTAGCCTTCGTGCATTGTTTCGTAAGGTAAAGATGTGAATAGACCAAGTTTTGTTTGAAATTGCACAAAAACGTGAATTGCTCATCTATGGAGAGAGTTGAGCAATTCCAAATCATCAAATTGGGCCATTGTACTCTATTTAGTGTTCTTAGAAGACTAACATGCTAGTTTAGCCTTCGTGCAATCGTTCGTAAGGTAAAAAAACGAATAGATCAAGTAATGTTTGAAATTCCATGAAAACCTGTAAAGCTCGTCTATGGAGAGACTTGGGTAATTCCAAAGCATCAAAGTCGACCGTTGTACTCTATTTAGCGTTCTTAGAAGTCTAACATGCTAGTTTAGCCTTCGTGCAATGTTTCGTAAGGTAAAGATGCAAATAGACCAAGTTATGTTTGGAATGGCATGAAAACGTGTAAAAAGCTCGTCTATCGAGAGAGTTGAGCAATTGCAAAGCATCAAAGTGGACCGTTGTGCTCTATTTTGTGTTATTAGAAGTCTAAGTTGCTAGCTTAGCTTTCGTGCAACGTTTCGTAAGTTAAAGATGCGAATAGACCAAGATATGTTTGAAATTGCACAAAAACGTGAATTGCTCGTCTATGGAGAGAGTTGAGGAATTCCAAAGCATCAAATTGGACCATTGTACTCTATTTACTGTTCTTACAAGTCTAACTTGCTAGTTTAGCTTTCGTGCAACGTTTCACAAGTTAAAGATGCTAATAGACCAAGTTATGTTTGAAATTGCACAAAAACGTGAATTGCTCGTCTATGGAGAGACTTGAGCAATTCCAAAGCATCAAATTGGACCATTGTACTCTATTTAGTGTTCTTAGAAGTCTAACATGCTAGTTTAGCCTTCGTGCAATGGTTCGTAAGGTAAAAATACAAATAGATCAAGTAATGTTTGAAATTCCACAAAAACCTGTAAAGCTCATCTATGGAGAGAGTTGGGCAATTCCAAAGCATCAAAGTCGACCGTTGTACTCTATTTAGCGTTCTTAGAAGTCTAACATGCTAGTTTAGCCTTCGTGCAATGTTTCATAAGGTAAAGATGCAAATAGACCAAGTTATGTTTGAAATGGCGTAAAAACGTGTAAAAATCTCGTCTATCGAGAGAGTTGAGCAATTGCAAAGCATCAAAGTGGACCGCTGTGCTCTATCTTGTGTTATTAGAAGTCTAAGTTGCTAGTTTAGCTTTTGTGCAACGTTTCGTAAGTTAAAGATGTGAATAGACCAAGTTATATTTGAGATTGCACAAAAACATGAATTGCTCGTCTATGGAGAGAGTTGAGCAATTCCAAAGCATCAAATTGGACCATTCTACTCTATTTAGTGTTCTTAGAACTGTAACATGCTAGTTTAGCTTTCGTGCAACGTTTCGTAAGTTAAAGATGTGAATGACCAAGTTATGTTTGAAATGGCGTAAAAACGTGTAAAAAGCTCATCTATGGTGAGAGTTGAGCAATTGCAAAGCATCAAAGTGGACCGTTGTGCTCTATTTTGTGTTATTAGAAGTCTCAGTTGCTAGTTTAGCTTTCATGCAACGTTTCGTAAGTTAAAGATGCGAATAGACCAAGTTATGATTGAAATTGCACAAAAACGTGAATTGCTCGTCTACGGAGAGAGTTGAGCAATTCCAAAGCATCAAATTGGACCATTGTACTCAATTTAGTGTTCTTAGAAATCTAACATGCTAGTTTAGGCTTCGTGCAATGGTTCGTAAGGTAAAAATACGAATAGATCAAGTAATGTTTGAAATTCCACAAAAACCTGTAAATCTCGTTTATGGAGAGTGTTGAGCAATTCCAACGTATGGAAGTGGACCGTCGTACTCCATTTAGTGTTCTTAGAAGTCTAACTTGCTAGTTTACCTTTCGCGCAATGTTTCGTAAGTTAAAGATGCGAATAGACCAAGTAACGTTTGAAATTGCACAAAAACTTGTAAAGCTCATCCTTGGAGAGAGTTGAGCAATTCCAAAGCATCAAAGTAGACCGTTGAGCTCTATTTTTCGTTATTAGAAGCCTAAGTTGCTAGTTTAGCATTCATGCAACGTTTCGTAAGTTAAAGATTCGAATAGACCAAGTGATGTTTGAAATTGCACAAAAACTTATAAAGCTCGTCTATGGAGAGAGTTGGGCAATTCCAAAGCATCAAAGTCGACCGTTGTACTCTATTTAGCGTTCTTAGAAGTCTAACATGCTAGGTTAGCCTTCGTGCAATGTTTCGTAAGGTAAAGATGCGAATAGACCAAGTTATGTTTGAAATGGCGTAAAAATGTGTAAAAAGCTCGTCTATAGAGAGAGTTGAGCAATTGCAAAGCATCAAAGTGGACCGTTGTGCTCTATTTTGTGTTATTAGAGGACTAAGTTGCTAGTTTAGCTTTCGTACAACGTTACATAAGTTAAAGATGCGAATAGACCAAGATTTGTTTGAAATTGCACAAAAACGTGAATTGCTCGTCTATGGAGAGAGTTGAGTAATTCCAAAGCATCAAATTTGACCCTTCTACTCTATTTAGTATTCTGAGAAGTCTAACATGCTAATTAAGCATTCGTGCAACGTTTCGTAAGTTAAAGATGCAAATAGACCAAGTTATATTTGAAATTGCACAAAAACGTGAATTGCTCGTCTATGGAGAGAGTTGAGCAATTCCAAAGTATCAAAATGGACCATTGTACTCTATTTACTGTTCTTAGAAGTCTAACATGCTAGTTTGGCCTTCGTAACCTAACAATACGAATAGATCAAGTAATGTTTGAAATTCCGTAAAAACCTGTAAAGCTCGTCTATGGAGAGAGTTGGGCAATTCCAAAGCATCAAAGTCGACCGTTGTACCCTATTTATCGTTCTTAGAAGTCTAACATGCTAGTTTAGCCTTCGTGCAATGTTTCGTAAGGCAAAGATGCAAATAGGCCAAGTTATGTTTGAAATGGCGTAAAAACGTGTAAAAAGCTCGTCTATAGAGAGAGTTGAGCAATTGCAAAGCATCAAAGTGGACCGTTGTGCTCTATTTTGTGTTATTAGAGGACTAAGTTGCTAGTTTAGCTTTCGTACAACGTTACGTAAGTTAAAGATGCGAATAGACCAAGATTTGTTTGAAATTGCACAAAAACGTGAATTGCTCGTCTATGGAGAGAGTTGAGTAATTCCAAAGCATCAAATTTGACCCTTCTCCTCTATTTAGTGTTCTGAGAAGTCTAACATGCTAATTAAGCATTCGTGCAACGTTTCGTAAGTTAAAGATGCAAATAGACCAAGTTATGTTTGAAATTGCACAAAAACGTGAATTGCTCGTCTATGGAGAGAGTTGAGCAATTCCAAAGTATCAAAATGGACCATTGTACTCTATTTACTGTTCTTAGAAGTCTAACATGCTAGTTTGGCCTTCGTAACGTAACAATACGAATAGATCAAGTAATGTTTGAAATTCCGTAAAAACCTGTAAAGCTCGTCTATGGAGAGAGTTGGGCAATTCCAAAGCATCAAAGTCGACCGTTGTACCCTATTTATCGTTCTTAGAAGTCTAACATGCTAGTTTAGCCTTCGTGCAATGTTTCGTAAGGCAAAGATGCAAATAGACCAAGTTATGTTTGAAATGGCGTAAAAACGTGTAAAAAGCTCGTCTATAGAGAGAGTTGAGCAATTGCAAAGCATCAAAGTGGACCGTTGTGCTCTATTTTGTGTTATTAGAGGACTAAGTTGCTAGTTTAGCTTTCGTACAACGTTACGTAAGTTAAAGATGCGAATAGACCAAGATTTGTTTGAAATTGCACAAAAACGTGAATTGCTCGTCTATGGAGAGATTTGAGTAATTCCAAAGCATCAAAATTGACCCTTCTACTCTATTTAGTGTTCTCAGAAGTCTAACATGCTAATTAAGCATTCGTGCAACGTTTCGTAAGTTAAAGATGCAAATAGACCAAGTTATGTTTGAAATGGCACAAAAACGTGAATTGCTCGTCTATGGAGAGAGTTGAGCAATTCCAAAGTATCAAAATGGACCATTGTACTCTATTTACTGTTCTTAGAAGTCTAACATGCTAGTTTGGCCTTCGTAACGTAACAATACGAATAGATCAAGTAATGTTTGAAATTCCGTAAAAACCTGTAAAGCTCGTCTATGGAGAGAGTTGGCCAATTCCAAAGCATCAAAGTCGACCGTTGTACCCTATTTATCGTTCTTAGAAGTCTAACATGCTAGTTTAGCCTTCGTGCAATGTTTCGTACGGCAAAGATGCAAATAGACCAAGTTATGTTTGAAATGGCGTAAAAACGTGTAAAAAGCTCGTCTATAGAGAGAGTTGAGCAATTGCAAAGCATCAAAGTGGACCGTTGTGCTCTATTTTGTGTTATTAGAGGACTAAGTTGCTAGTTTAGCTTTCGTACAACGTTACGTAAGTTAAAGATGCGAATAGACCAAGATTTGTTTGAAATTGCACAAAAACGTGAATTGCTCGACTATGGAGAGAGTTGAGTAATTCCAAAGCATCAAATTTGACCCTTCTACTCTATTTAGTGTTCTGAGAAGTCTAACATGCTAATTAAGCATTCGTGCAACGTTTCGTAAGTTAAAGATGCGAATAGACCAAGTTACGTTTGAAATTGCACAAAAACGTGAATTGCTCATTTATGGAGAGAGTTGAGCAATTCCAAATCATCAAATTGGACCATTGTACTCTATTTAGTGTTCTTAGAAGAATAACATGCTAGTTTAGCCTTCGTGCATTGTTTCGTAAGTTAAAGATGTGAATAGACCAAGTTTTGTTTGAAATTGCACAAAAACGTGAATTGCTCATCTATGGAGAGAGTTGAGCAATTCCAAATCATCAAATTGGACCATTGTACTCTATTTAGTGTTCTTAGAAGACTAACATGCTAGTTTAGCCTTCGTGCAATGGTTCGTAAGGTAAAAATACGAATAGATCAAGTAATGTTTGAAATTCCATGAAAACCTGTAAAGCTCGTCTATGGAGAGACTTGGGTAATTCCGAAGCATCAAAGTCGACCGTTGTACTCTATTTAGCGTTCTTAGAAGTCTAACATGCTAGTTTAGCCTTCGTGCAATGTTTCGTAAGGTAAAGATGCAAATAGACCAAGTTATGTTTGGAATGTCATGAAAACGTGTAAAAAGCTCGTCTATCGAGAGAGTTGAGCAATTGCAAAGCATCAAAGTGGACCGTTGTGCTCTATTTTGTGTTATTAGAAGTCTAAGTTGCTAGCTTAGCTTTCGTGCAACGTTTCGTAAGTTAAAGATGCGAATAGACCAAGATATGTTTGAAATTGCACAAAAACGTGAATTGCTCGTCTATGGAGAGAGTTGAGGAATTCCAAAGCATCAAATTGGACCATTGTACTCTATTTACTGTTCTTACAAGTCTAACTTGCTAGTTTTGCTTTCGTGCAACGTTTCACAAGTTAAAGATGCTAATAGACCAAGTTATGTTTGAAATTGCACAAAAACGTGAATTGCTCGTCTATGGAGAGACTTGAGCAATTCCAAAGCATCAAATTGGACCATTGTGCTCTATTTAGTGTTCTTAGAAGTCTAACATGCTAGTTTAGCCATCGTGTAATGGTTCGTAAGGTAAAAATACGAATAGATCAAGTAATGTTTGAAATTCCACAAAAACCTGTAAAGCTCATCTATGGAGAGAGTTGGGCAATTCCAAAGCATCAAAGTCGACCGTTGTACTCTATTTAGCGTTCTTAGAAGTCTAACATGCTAGTTTAGCCTTCGTGCAATGTTTCATAAGGTAAAGATGCAAATAGACCAAGTTATGTTTGAAATGGCGTAAAAACGTGTAAAAAGCTCGTCTATCTAGAGAGTTGAGCAATTGCAAAGCATCAAAGTGGACCGCTGTGCTCTATCTTGTGTTATTAGAAGTCTAAGTTGCTAGTTTAGCTTTTGTGCAACGTTTCGTAAGTTAAAGATGTGAATAGACCAAGTTATATTTGAGATTGCACAAAAACATGAATTGCTCGTCTATGGAGAGAGTTGAGCAATTCCAAAGCATCAAATTGGACCATTCTACTCTATTTAGTGTTCTTAGAACTGTAACATGCTAGTTTAGCTTTCGTGCAACGTTTCGTAAGTTAAAGATGTGAATAGACCAAGTTATGTTTGAAATGGCGTAAAAACGTGTAAAAAGCTCATCTATGGTGAGAGTGGAGCAATTGCAAAGCATCAAAGTGGACCGTTGTGCTCTATTTTGTGTTATTAGAAGTCTCAGTTGCTAGTTTAGCTTTCATGCAACGTTTCGTAAGTTAAAGATGCGAATAGACCAAGTTATGATTGAAATTACACAAAAACGTGAATTGCTCGTCTACGGAGAGAGTTGAGTAATTCCAAAGCATCAAATTGGACCATTGTACTCAATTTAGTGTTCTTAGAAGTCTAACATGCTAGTTTAGGCTTCGTGCAATGGTTCGTAAGGTAAAAATACGAATAGATCAAGTAATGTTTGAAATTTCACAAAAACCTGTAAATCTCGTCTATGGAGAGTGTTGAGCAATTCCAACGTATGGAAGTGGACCGTCGTACTCCATTTAGTGTTCTTAGAAGTCTAACTTGCTAGTTTACCTTTCGTGCAACGTTTCGTAAGTTAAAGATGCGAATAGACCAAGTAACGTTTGAAATTGCACAAAAACTTGTAAAGCTCATCCTTGGAGAGAGTTGAGCAATTCCAAAGCATCAAAGTAGACCGTTGTGCTCTATTTTTCGTTATTAGAAGCCTAAGTTGCTAGTTTAGCATTCATGCAACGTTTCGTAAGTTAAAGATTCGAATAGACCAAGTGATGTTTGAAATTGCACAAAAACTTATAAAGCTCATCTATGGAGAGAGTTGGGCAATTCCAAAGCATCAAAGTCGACCGTTGTACTCTATTTAGCGTTCTTAGAAGTCTAACATGCTAGGTTAGCCTTCGTGCAATGTTTCGTAAGGTAAAGATGCGAATAGACCAAGTTATGTTTGAAATGGCGTAAAAACGTGTAAAAAGCTCGTCTATAGAGAGAGTTGAGCAATTGCAAAGCATCAAAGTGGACCGTTGTGCTCTATTTTGTGTTATTAGAGGACTAAGTTGCTAGTTTAGCTTTCGTACAACGTTACGTAAGTTAAAGATGCGAATAGACCAAGATTTGTTTGAAATTGCACAAAAACGTGAATTGCTCGTCTATGGAGAGAGTTGAGTAATTCCAAAGCATCAAATTTGACCCTTCTACTCTATTTAGTGTTCCGAGAAGTCTAACATGCTAATTAAACATTCGTGCAACGTTTCGTAAGTTAAAGATGCAAATAGACCAAGTTATGTTTGAAATTGCATAAAAACGTGAATTGCTCGTCTATGGAGATAGTTGAGCAATTCCAAAGTATCAAAATGGACCATTGTACTCTATTTACTGTTCTTAGAAGTCTAACATGCTAGTTTAGGCTTCGTAACGTAACAATACGAATAGATCAAGTAATGTTTGAAATTCCGTAAAAACCTGTAAAGCTCGTCTATGGAGAGAGTTGGGCAATTCCAAAGCATCAAAGTCGACCGTTGTACCCTATTTATCGTTCTTAGAACTCTAACATGCTAGTTTAGCCTTCGTGCAATGTTTCGTAAGGCAAAGATGCAAATAGACCAAGTTATGTTTGAAATGGCGTAAAAACGTGTAAAAAGCTCATCTATAGATAGAGTTGAGCAATTGCAAAGCATCAAAGTGGACCGTTGTGCTCTATTTTGTGTTATTAGAGGACTAAGTTGCTAGTTTAGCTTTTGTACAACGTTACGTAAGTTAAAGATGCGAATAGACCAAGATTTGTTTGAAATTGCACAAAAACGTGAATTGCTCCTCTATGGAGAGAGTTGAGTAATTCCAAAGCATCAAATTTGACCCTTCTACTCTATTTAGTGTTCTGAGAAGTCTAACATGCTAATTAAGCATTCGTGCAACGTTTCGTAAGTTAAAGATGCGAATAGACCAAGTTACGTTTGAAATTGCACAAAAACGTGAATTGCTCATCTATGGAGAGAGTTGAGCAATTCCAAATCATCAAATTGGACCATTGTACTCTATTTAGTGTTCTTAGAAGACTAACATGCTAGTTTAGCCTTCGTGCATTGTTTCGTAAGGTAAAGATGTGAATAGACCAAGTTTTGTTTGAAATTGCACAAAAACGTGAATTGCTCATCTATGGAGAGAGTTGAGCAATTCCAAATCATCAAATTGGACCATTGTACTCTATTTAGTGTTCTTAGAAGACTAACATGCTAGTTTAGCCTTCGTGCAATGGTTCGTAAGGTAAAAATACGAATAGATCAAGTAATGTTTGAAATTCCATGAAAACCTGTAAAGCTCGTCTATGGAGAGACTTGGGTAATTCCAAAGCATCAAAGTCGACCGTTGTACTCTATTTAGCGTTCTTAGAAGTCTAGCATGCTAGTTTAGCCTTCGTGCAATGTTTCGTAAGGTAAAGATGCAAATAGACCAAGTTATGTTTGGAATGGCATGAAAACGTGTAAAAAGCTCGTCTATCGAGAGAGTTGAGCAATTGCAAAGCATCAAAGTGGACCGTTGTGCTCTATTTTGGGTTATTAGAGGACTAAGTTGCTAGTTTAGCTTTCGTACAACGTTACGTAAGTTAAAGATGCGAATAGACCAAGATTTGTTTGAAATTGCACAAAAACGTGACTTGCTCGTCTATGGAGAGAGTTGAGTAATTCCAAAGCATCAAATTTGACCCTTCTACTCTATTTAGTGTTCTGAGAAGTCTAACATGCTAATTAAGCATTCGTGCAACGTTTCGTAAGTTAAAGATGCAAATAGACCAAGTTATGTTTGAAATTGCACAAAAACGTGAATTGCTCGTCTATGGAGAGAGTTGAGCAATTCCAAAGTATCAAAATGGACCATTGTACTCTATTTACTGTTCTTAGAAGTCTAACATGCTAGTTTGGCCTTCGTAACGTAACAATACGAATAGATCAAGTAATGTTTGAAATTCCGTAAAAACCTGTAAAGCTCGTCTATGGAGAGAGTTGGGCAATTCCAAAGCATCAAAGTCGACCGTTGTACCCTATTTATCGTTCTTAGAAGTCTAACATGCTAGTTTAGCCTTCGTGCAATGTTTCGTAAGGCAAAGATGCAAATAGACCAAGTTATGTTTGAAATGGCGTAAAAAAGTGTAAAAAGCTCGTCTATAGAGAGAGTTGAGCAATTGCAAAGCATCAAAGTGGACCGTTGTGCTCTATTTTGTGTTATTAGAGGACTAAGTTGCTAGTTTAGCTTTCGTACAACGTTACGTAAGTTAAAGATGCGAATAGACCAAGATTTGTTTGAAATTGCACAAAAACGTGAATTGCTCGTCTATGGAGAGAGTTGAGTAATTCCAAAGCATCAAATTTGACCCTTCTACTCTATTTAGTGTTCTGAGAAGTCTAACATGCTAATTAAGCATTCGTGCAACGTTTCGTAAGTTAAAGATGCGAATAGACCAAGTTACGTTTGAAATTGCACAAAAACGTGAATTGCTCATCTATGGAGAGAGTTGAGCAATTCCAAATCATCAAATTGGACCATTGTACTCTATTTAGTGTTCTTAGAAGACTAACATGCTAGTTTAGCCTTCGTGCATTGTTTCGTAAGGTAAAGATGTGAATAGACCAAGTTTTGTTTGAAATTGCACAAAAACGTGAATTGCTCATCTATGGAGAGAGTTGAGCAATTCCAAATCATCAAATTGGACCATTGTACTCTATTTAGTGTTCTTAGAAGACTAACATGCTAGTTTAGCCTTCGTGCATTGGTTCATAAGGTAAAAATACGAATAGATCAAGTAATGTTTGAAATTCCATGAAAACCTGTAAAGCTCGTTTATGGAGAGTCTTGGGTAATTCCAAAGCAACAAAGTCGACCGTTGTACTCTATTTAGCGTTCTTAGAAGTCTAACATGCTAGTTTAGCCTTCGTGCAATGTTTCGTAAGGTAAAGATGCAAATAGACCAAGTTATGTTTGGAATGGCATGAAAACGTGTAAAAAGCTCGTCTATCGAGAGAGTTGAGCAATTGCAAAGCATCAAAGTGGACCGTTGTGCTCTATTTTGTGTTATTAGAAGTCTAAGTTGCTAGCTTAGCTTTCATGCAACGTTTCGTAAGTTAAAGATGCGAATAGACCAAGATATGTTTGAAATTGCACAAAAACGTGAATTGCTCGTCTATGGAGAGAGTTGAGGAATTCCAAAGCATCAAATTGGACCATTGTACTCTATTTACTGTTCTTACAAGTCTAACTTGCTAGTTTAGCTTTCGTGCAACGTTTCACAAGTTAAAGATGCTAATAGACCAAGTTATGTTTGAAATTGCACAAAAATGTGAATTGCTCGTCTATGGAGAGACTTGAGCAATTCCAAAGCATCAAATTGGACCATTGTACTCTATTTAGTGTTCTTAGAAGTCTAACATGCTAGTTTAGCCTTCGTGCAATGGTTCGTAAGGTAAAAATACAAATAGATCAAGTAATGTTTGAAATTCCACAAAAACCTGTAAAGCTCATCTATGGAGAGAGTTGGGCAATTCCAAAGCATCAAAGTCGACCGTTGTACTCTATTTAGCGTTCTTAGAAGTCTAACATGCTAGTTTAGCCTTCGTGCAATGTTTCATAAGGTAAAGATGCAAATAGACCAAGTTATGTTTGAAATGGCGTAAAAACGTGTAAAAAGCTCGTCTATCGAGAGAGTTTAGCAATTGCAAAGCATCAAAGTGGACCGCTGTGCTCTATCTTGTGTTATTAGAAGTCTATGTTGCTAGTTTAGCTTTTGTGCAACATTTCGTAAGTTAAAGATGTGAATAGACCAAGTTATATTTGAGATTGTACAAAAACATGAATTGCTCGTCTATGGAGAGAGTTGAGCAATTCCAAAGCATCAAATTGGACCATTCTACTCTATTTAGTGTTCTTAGAACTGTAACATGCTAGTTTAGCTTTCGTGCAACGTTTCGTAAGTTAAAGATGTGAATAGACCAAGTTATGTTTGAAGTGGCGTAAAAACGTGTAAAAAGCTCATCTATGGTGAGAGTGGAGCAATTGCAAAGCATCAAAGTGGACCGTTGTGCTCTATTTTGTGTTATTAGAAGTCTCAGTTGCTAGTTTAGCTTTCATGCAATGTTTCGTAAGTTAAAGATGCGAATAGACCAAGTTATGATTGAAATTGCACAAAAACGTGAATTGCTCGTCTACGGAGAGAGTTGAGCAATTCCAAAGCATCAAATTGGACCATTGTACTCAATTTAGTGTTCTTAGAAGTCTAACATGCTAGTTTAGGCTTCGTGCAATGGTTCGTAAGGTAAAAATACGAATAGATCAAGTAATGTTTGAAATTCCACAAAAACCTGTAAATCTCGTCTATGGAGAGTGTTGAGCAATTCCAACGTATGGAAGTGGACCGTCGTACTCCATTTAGTGTTCTTAGAAGTCTAACTTGCTAGTTTACCTTTCGTGCAACGTTTCGTAAGTTAAAGATGCGAATAGACCAAGTAACGTTTGAAATTGCACAAAAACTTGTAAAGCTCATCCTTGGAGAGAGTTGAGCAATTCCAAAGCAATAAAGTAGACCGTTGTGCTCTATTTTTCGTTATTAGAAGCCTAAGTTGCTAGTTTAGCATTCATGCAACGTTTCGTAAGTTAAAGATTCGAATAGACCAAGTGATGTTTGAAATTGCACAAAAACTTATAAAGCTCGTCTATGGAGAGAGTTGGGCAATTCCAAAGCATCAAAGTCGACCGTTGTACTCTATTTAGCGTTCTTAGAAGTCTAACATGCTAGGTTAGCCTTCGTGCAATGTTTCGTAAGGTAAAGATGCGAATAGACCAAGTTATGTTTGAAATGGCGTAAAAACGTGTAAAAAGCTCGTCTATAGAGAGAGTTGAGCAATTGCAAAGCATCAAAGTGGACCGTTGTGCTCTATTTTGTGTTATTAGAGGACTAAGTTGCTAGTTTAGCTTTCGTACAACGTTACGTAAGTTAAAGATGCGAATAGACCAAGATTTGTTTGAAATTGCACAAAAACGTGAATTGCTCATCTATGGAGAGAGTTGAGTAATTCCAAAGCATCAAATTTGACCCGTCTACTCTATTTAGTGTTCTGAGAAGTCTAACATGCTAATTAAGCATTCGTGCAACGTTTCGTAAGTTAAAGATGCAAATAGACCAAGTTATGTTTGAAATTGCACAAAAACGTGAATTGCTCGTCTATGGAGAGAGTTGAGCAATTCCAAAGTATCAAAATGGACCATTGTACTCTATTTACTGTTCTTAGAAGTCTAACATGCTAGTTTGGCCTTCGTAACGTAACAATACGAATAGATCAAGTAATGTTTGAAATTCCGTAAAAACCTGTAAAGCTCGTCTATGGAGAGAGTTGGGCAATTCCAAAGCATCAAAGTCGACCGTTGTACCCTATTTATCGTTCTTAGAAGTCTAACATGCTAGTTTAGCCTTCGTGCAATGTTTCGTAAGGCAAAGATGCAAATAGACCAAGTTATGTTTGAAATGGCGTAAAAAAGTGTAAAAAGCTCGTCTATAGAGAGAGTTGAGCAATTGCAAAGCATCAAAGTGGACCGTTGTGCTCTATTTTGTGTTATTAGAGGACTAAGTTGCTAGTTTAGCTTTCGTACAACGTTACGTAAGTTAAAGATGCGAATAGACCAAGATTTGTTTGAAATTGCACAAAAACGTGAATTGCTCGTCTATGGAGAGAGTTGAGTAATTCCAAAGCATCAAAATTGACCCTTCTACTCTATTTAGTGTTCTGAGAAGTCTAACATGCTAATTAAGCATTCGTGCAACGTTTCGTAAGTTAAAGATGCAAATAGACCAAGTTATGTTTGAAATTGCACAAAAACGTGAATTGCTCGTCTATGGAGAGAGTTGAGCAATTCATAAGTATCAAAATGGACCATTGTACTCTATTTACTGTTCTTAGAAGTCTAACATGCTAGTTTGGCCTTCCTAAAGTAACAATACGAATAGATCAAGTAATGTTTGAAATTCCGTAAAAACCTGTAAAGCTCGTCTATGGAGAGAGTTGGGCAATTCCAAAGCATCAAAGTCGACCGTTGTACCCTATTTATCGTTCTTAGAACTCTAACATGCTAGTTTAGCCTTCGTGCAATGTTTCGTAAGGCAAAGATGCAAATAGACCAAGTTATGTTTGAAATGGCGTAAAAACATGTAAAAAGCTCGTCTATAGATAGAGTTGAGCAATTGCAAAGCATCAAAGTGGACCGTTGTGCTCTATTTTGTGTTATTAGAGGACTAAGTTGCTAGTTTAGCTTTCGTACAACGTTACGTAAGTTAAAGATGCGAATAGACCAAGATTTGTTTGAAATTGCACAAAAACGTGAATTGCTCGTCTATGGAGAGAGTTGAGTAATTCCAAAGCATCAAATTTGACCCTTCTACTCTATTTAGTGTTCTGAGAAGTCTAACATGCTAATTAAGCATTCGTCCAACGTTTCATAAGTTAAAGATGCGAATAGACCAAGTTACGTTTGAAATTGCACAAAAACGTGAATTCCTCATCTATGGAGAGAGTTGAGCAATTCCAAATCATCAAATTGGACCATTGTACTCTATTTAGTGTTCTTAGAAGACTAACATGCTAGTTTAGCCTTCGTGCATTGTTTCGTAAGGTAAAGATGTGAATAGACCAAGTTTTGTTTGAAATTGCATGAAAACCTGTAAAGCTCGTCTATGGAGAGACTTGGGTAATTCCAAAGCATCAAAGTCGACCGTTGTACTCTATTTAGCGTTCTTAGAAGTCTAACATGCTAGTTTAGCCTTCGTGCAATGTTTCGTAAGGTAAAGATGCAAATAGACCAAGTTATGTTTGGAATGGCATGAAAACGTGTAAAAAGCTCGTCTATCGAGAGAGTTGAGCAATTGCGAAGCATCAAAGTGGACCGTTGTGCTCTATTTTGTGTTATTAGAAGTCTAAGTTGCTAGCTTAGCTCTCGTGCAACGTTTCGTAAGTTAAAGATGCGAATAGACCAAGATATGTTTGAAATTGCACAAAAACGTGAATTGCTCGTCTATGGAGAGAGTTGAGGAATTCCAAAGCATCAAATTGGACCATTGTACTCTATTTACTGTTCTTACAAGTCTAACTTGCTAGTTTAGCTTTCGTGCAACGTTTCACAAGTTAAAGATGCTAATAGACCAAGTTATGTTTGAAATTGCACAAAAACGTGAATTGCTCGTCTATGGAGAGACTTGAGCAATTCCAAAGCATCAAATTGGACCATTGTACTCTATTTAGTGTTCTTAGAAGTCTAACATGCTAGTTTAGCCTTCGTGCAATGGTTCGTAAGGTAAAAATACGAATAGATCAAGTAATGTTTGAAATTCCACAAAAACCTGTAAAGCTCATCTATGGAGAGAGTTGGGCAATTCCAAAGCATCAAAGTCGACCGTTGTACTCTATTTAGTGTTCTTAGAAGTCTAACATGCTAGTTTAGCCTTCGTGCAATGTTTCATAAGGTAAAGATGCAAATAGACCAAGTTATGTTTGAAATGGCGTAAAAACGTGTAAAAAGCTCGTCTATCGAGAGAGTTGAGCAATTGCAAAGCATCAAAGTGGACCGCTGTGCTCTATCTTGTGTTATTAGAAGTCTAAGTTGCTAGTTTAGCTTTTGTGCAACGTTTCGTAAGTTAAAGATGTGAATAGACCAAGTTATATTTGAGATTGCACAAAAACATGAATTGCTCGTCTATGGAGAGAGTTGAGCAATTCCGAAGCATCAAATTGGACCATTCTACTCTATTTAGTGTTCTTAGAACTGTAACATGCTAGTTTAGCTTTCGTGCAACGTTTCGTAAGTTAAAGATGTGAATAGACCAAGTTATGTTTGAAATGGCGTAAAAACGTGTAAAAAGCTTATCTATGGTGAGAGTGGAGCAATTGCAAAGCATCAAAGTGGACCGTTGTGCTCTATTTTGTGTTATTAGAAGTCTCAGTTGCTAGTTTAGCTTTCATGCAACGTTTCGTAAGTCAAAGATGCGAATAGACCAAGTTATGATTGAAATTACACAAAAACGTGAACTGCTCGTCTACGGAGAGAGTTGAGCAATTCCAAAGCATCAAATTGGACCATCGTACTCAATTTAGTGTTCTTAGAAGTCTAACATGCTAGTTTAGGCTTCGTGCAATGGTTCGTAAGGTAAAAATACGAATAGATCAAGTAATGTTTGAAATTCCACAAAAACCTGTAAATCTCGTCTATGGAGAGTGTTGAGCAATTCCAACGTATGGAAGTGGACCGTCGTACTCCATTTAGTGTTCTTAGAAGTCTAACTTGCTAGTTTACCTTTCGTGCAACGTTTCGTAAGTTAAAGATGCGAATAGACCAAGTAACGTTTGAAATTGCACAAAAACTTGTAAAGCTCATCCTTGGAGAGAGTTGAGCAATTCCAAAGCATCAAAGTAGACCGTTGTGCTCTATTTTTCGTTATTAGAAGCCTAAGTTGCTAGTTTAGCATTCATGCAACGTTTCGTAAGTTAAAGATTCGAATAGACCAAGTGATGTTTGAAATTGCACAAAAACTTATAAAGCTCGTCTATGGAGAGAGTTGGGCAATTCCAAAGCATCAAAGTCGACCGTTGTACTCTATTTAGCGTTCTTAGAAGTCTAACATGCTAGGTTAGCCTTCGTGCAATGTTTCGTAAGGTAAAGATGCGAATAGACCAAGTTATGTTTGAAATGGCGTAAAAACGTGTAAAAAGCTCGTCTATAGAGAGAGTTGAGCAATTGCAAAGCATCAAAGTGGACCGTTGTGCTCTATTTTGTGTTATTAGAGGACTAAGTTGCTAGTTTAGCTTTCGTACAACGTTACGTAAGTTAAAGATGCGAATAGACCAAGATTTGTTTGAAATTGCACAAAAACGTGAATTGCTCGTCTATGGAGAGAGTTGAGTAATTCCAAAGCATCAAATTTGACCCTTCTACTCTATTTAGTATTCTGAGAAGTCTAACATGCTAATTAAGCATTCGTGCAACGTTTCGTAAGTTAAAGATGCAAATAGACCAAGTTATGTTTGAAATTGCACAAAAACGTGAATTGCTCGTCTATGGAGAGAGTTGAGCAATTCCAAAGTATCAAAATGGACCATTGTACTCTATTTACTGTTCTTAGAAGTCTAACATGCTAGTTTGGCCTTCGTAACGTAACAATACGAATAGATCAAGTAATGTTTGAAATTCCGTAAAAACCTGTAAAGCTCGTCTATGGAGAGAGTTGGGCAATTCCAAAGCATCAAAGTCGACCGTTGTACCCTATTTATCGTTCTTAGAAGTCTAACATGCTAGTTTAGCCTTCGTGCAATGTTTCGTAAGGCAAAGATGCAAATAGACCAAGTTATGTTTGAAATGGCGTAAAAACGTGTAAAAAGCTCGTCTATAGAGAGAGTTGAGCAATTGCAAAGCATCAAAGTGGACCGTTGTGCTCTATTTTGTGTTATTAGAGGACTAAGTTGCTAGTTTAGCTTTCGTACAACGTTACGTAAGTTAAAGATGCGAATAGACCAAGATTTGTTTGAAATTGCACAAAAACGTGAATTGCTCGTCTATGGAGAGAGTTGAGTAATTCCAAAGCATCAAATTTGACCCTTCTACTCTATTTAGTGTTCTGAGAAGTCTAACATGCTAATTACGCATTCGTGCAACGTTTCGTAAGTTAAAGATGCGAATAGACCAAGTTACGTTTGAAATCACGTAAAAACGTGCAAAAAGCTCGTCTATC
This sequence comes from Tripterygium wilfordii, assembly GCF_013401445.1. Taxonomy (NCBI): domain Eukaryota; kingdom Viridiplantae; phylum Streptophyta; class Magnoliopsida; order Celastrales; family Celastraceae; genus Tripterygium; species Tripterygium wilfordii. The sequence goes on from NC_052250.1 coordinate 8,700,198, forward strand.
GAGAGAGTTGAGCAATTGCAAAGCATCAAAGTGGACCGTTGTGCTCTTTTTTGTGTTATTAGAGGACTAAGTTGCTAGTTTAGCTTTCGTACAACGTTACGTAAGTTAAAGATGCGAATAGACCAAGATTTGTTTGAAATTGCACAAAAACGTGAATTGCTCGTCTATGGAGAGAGTTGAGTAACTCCAAAGCATCAAATTTGACCCTTCTACTCTATTTAGTATTCTGAGAAGTCTAACATGCTAATTAAGCATTCGTGCAACGTTTCGTAAGTTAAAGATGCAAATAGACCAAGTTATGTTTGAAATTGCACAAAAAAGTGAATTGCTCGTCTATGGAGAGAGTTGAGCAATTCCAAAGTATCAAAATGGACCATTGTACTCTATTTACTGTTCTTAGAAGTCTAACATGCTAGTTTGGCCTTCGTAACGTAACAATACGAATAGATCAAGTAATGTTTGAAATTCCGTAAAAACCTGTAAAGCTCGTCTATGGAGAGAGTTGTGCAATTCCAAAGCATCAAAGTCGACCGTTGTACCCTATTTATCGTTCTTAGAAGTCTAACATGCTAGTTTAGCCTTCGTGCAATGTTTCGTAAGGCAAAGATGCAAATAGACCAAGTTATGTTTGAAATGGCGTAAAAACGTGTAAAAAGCTCGTCTATAGAGAGAGTTGAGCAATTGCAAAGCATCAAAGTGGACCGTTGTGCTCTATTTTGTGTTATTAGAGGACTAAGTTGCTAGTTTAGCTTTCGTACAACGTTACGTAAGTAAAAGATGCGAATAGACCAAGATTTGTTTGAAATTGCACAAAAACGTGAATTGCTCGTCTATGGAGAGAGTTGAGCAATTCCAAAGCATCAAATTTGACCCTTCTACTCTATTTAGTGTTCTGAGAAGTCTAACATGCTAATTAAGCATTCGTGCAACGTTTCGTAAGTTAAAGATGCGAATAGACCAAGTTACGTTTGAAATCACGTAAAAACGTGCAAAAAGCTCGTCTATCGAGAGAGTTGAGCAATTGCAAAGCATCTAAGTCGACCGTTGTGCTCTATTTTGTGTTATTAGAGCTCTAAGTTGCTAGTTTAGCTTTCGTGCAACGTTTCATATGTTAATGATGCGAATAGACCAAGTTATGTTTGAAATTACACAAAAACGTGAATTGCTCGTCTATGGAGAGAGTTGAGCAATTCCAAAGCATCAAATTGGACCATTGTACTCTATTTAGTGTTCTTAGAAGTCCAACATGCTAGTTTAGCCTTCGTGCAATGGTTCGTAAGGTAAAAATACGAATAGATCAAGTAATGTTCGAAATTCCATAAAAACCTGTAAAGCTCATCTACGGAGAGAGTTGGACCATTCTACTCTATTTAGTGTTCTTAGAACTCTAACATGCTAATTAAGCTTTCGTGCAACGTTTCGTAAGTTAAAGATGCGAATAGACCAAGTTATGTTTAAAATGGCGTAAAAACGTGTAAAAAGCTCGTCTATCGAGAGAGTTGAGGAATTGCGAAGCATCAAAGTGGACTGTTGTGCTCGATTTTGTGTTATTATAAGTCTAAGTTGCTAGTTTAGCTTTCGTTCAACGTTTCGTAAGTTCAAGATGCTAATAAACCAAGTTATGTTTGAAATTGCACAAAAACGTGAATTGCTCGTCTATGGAGAGAGTTGAGCAATTCCAAAGCATCAAGTTGGACCATTGTACTCTATTTAGTGTTCTTAGCAGTCTAACATGCTAGTTTAGCCTTCGTGCAATGGTTCGTAAGGTAAAAATACGAATAGATCAAGTAATGTTTGAAATTCCACAAAAACCTGTAAAGCTCGTCTATGGAGAGAGTTGGGCAATTCCAAAGCATCAAAGTCGACCGTTGTACTCTATTTAGCGTTCTTAGAAGTCTAACATGCTAGTTTACCCTTCGTGCAATCTTTCGTAAGGTAAAGACGCAAATAGACCAAGTTATGTCTGAAATGGCGTAAAAACGAGTAAAAAGCTCGTCTATCCAGAGAGTTGAGCAATTGCAAAGCATCAAAGTGGACCTTTGTGCTCTATTTTGTGTTATTAGAAGTCTAAGTTGCTAGCTTAGCTTTCGTGCAACCTTTCGTAAGTTAAAGATGCGAATAGACCAAGATAAGTTTGAAATTGCACAACAACATGAATTGCTCGTCTATGGAGAGAGTTGAGCAATTCCAAAGCATCAAATTGGATCATTCTACTCTATTTAGTGTTCTCAGAACTCTAACATGCTAGTTTAGCTTTCATGCAACGTTTCGTATGTTAAAGATGCGAATGGACCAAGATATGTTTGAAATTGCACAAAAACGTGAATTGCTCGTCTATGGGGAGAGTTGAGCAATTCCAAAACATCAAATTGGACCATTGTACTCTATTTACTGTTCTTACAAGTCTCACATGCTATTTTAGCTTTCGTTCAACGTTTCGTAAGTTCAAGATGCTAATAGACCAAGTTATGTTTGAAATTGCACAAAAACGTGAATTGCTCGTCTATGGAGAGAGTTGAGCAATTCCAAAGCATCAAATTGGACCATTGTACTCTATTTAGTGTTCTTAGCAGTCTAACATGCTAGTTTAGCCTTCGTGCAATGGTTCGTAAGGTAAAAACACGAATAGATCAAGTAATGTTTGAAATTCCACGAAACGCTGTAAAGCTCGTCTATGGAGAGAGTTGGGCAATTCCAAAGCATCAAAGTCGACCGTTGTACTATTTTTAGCGTTCTTAGAAGTCTAACATGCTAGTTTACCCTTCGTGCAATGTTTCGTAAGGTAAAGATGCAAATAGACTAAGTTATGTTTGAAATGGCGTAAAAACGTGTAAAAAGCTCGTCTATCCAGAGAGTTGAGCAATTGCAAAGCATCAAAGTGGACCGTTGTGCTCTATTTTGTGTTATTAGAAGTCTAAGTTGCTAGCTTAGCTTTCGTGCAACGTTTCGTAAGTTAAAGATGCGAATAGACCAAGATAAGTTTGAATTTGCACAAAAACATGAATTGCTCGTCTATGGAGAGAGTTGAGCAATTCCAAAGCATCAAATTGGATCATTCTACTCTATTTAGTGTTCTCAGAACTCTAACATGCTAGTTTAGCTTTCATGCAACGTTTCGTATGTTAAAGATGCGAATAGACCAAGTTATGTTTCAAATGGCGTAAAAACGTGTAAAAAGCTCATCTATGGAGAGAGTTGAGCAATTGCAAAGCATCAAAGTGGACCGTTATGCTCTATTTTGTGTTATTAGAAGTCTCAGTTGCTAGTTTAGCTTTCGTGCAACGTTTCGTAAGTTAAAGAAGCGAATAGACCAAGTTATCTTTGAAATTGCACAAAAACGTGAATTGCTCGTCTATGGAGAGATTTGAGCAATTCCAAAGCATCAAATTGGACCATTCTACTCTATTTAGTGTTCTTAGAACTGTAACATGCTAGTTTAGCTTTCGTGCAACGTTTCGTAAGTTAAAGATGTGAATAGACCAAGTTATGTTTGAAATGGCGTAAAAACGTGTAAAAAGCTCATCTATGGTGAGAGTTGAGCAATTGCAAAGCATCAAAGTGGACCGTTGTGCTCTATTTTGTGTTATTAGAGGTCTCAGTTGCTAGTTTAGCTTTCGTGCAACGTTTCGTAAGTTAAAGATGCGAATAGAGCAAGTTATGTTTGAAATGGCGTAAAAACGAGTAAAAAGCTCGTCTATCAAGAGAGTTGAGCAATTGCAAAACATCAAAGTGGACCGTTGTGCTCTATTTTGTGTTATTAGAAGCCTAAGTTGCTAGTTTAGCTTTCGTGCAACGTTTCGTAAGTTAAAGATGTGAATAGACCAAGTTATGTTTGAAATTGCACAAAAACGTGAATTGCTCTTCTATGGAGAGAGTTGAGCAATTCAAAAGCATCAAATTGGACCATTCTACTCTATTTAGTGTTCTTAGAACTCTAGCATGCTAGTTAAGCTTTCATGCAACGTTTCGTAATTTAAAGATGCGAATAGACCAAGTTATCTTTGAAAAGGCGTAAAAACGTGTAAAAAGCTCGTCTATCAAGAGAGTTGAGCAATTGCAAAGCATCAAAGTGGACCGTTGTGTTCTATTTTGTGTTATTAGAAGCCTTAGTTGATAGGTTAGCTTTCGTGCAACGTTTCGCAAGGTAAAGATGCGAATAGGCCAAGTTATGTTTGAAATGGCGTAAAAACTTGTAAAAAGCTCGTCTATCAAGAGAGTTGAGCAATTGTAAAGCACCAAACTGGTCCTTTGTGCTCTATTTTGTGTTATTAGAAGTCTAAGTTGCTAGTTTAGCTTTCGTGCAACGTTACGTAAGTTAAAGATGCTAATAGACCATGTTATGTTTCAAATTGCACAAAAACGTGAACTGCTCGTCTATGGAGAGAGTTGAGCAATTCCAAAGCATCAAATTGGACCATTGTGCTCTATTTAGAGTTCTTAGAAGTCTAACTTGCTAGTTTAGCTTTCGTGCAACGTTTCATAAGTTAAAGATGGGAATAGACCAAGTTACGTTTGAAATTGCACAAAAACTTGTAAAGCTCATCCATGGAGAGAGTTGAGCAATTCCAAAGCATCAAAGTGGGCCGTTGTGCTCTATTTAGCGTTCTTAGAAGTCTGACATACTAGTTTAGCCTTCGTGCAATGTTTCGTACGGCAAAGATGCAAATAGACCAATTTATGTTTGAAATGACGTAAAAACGTGTAAAAGGCTCGTCTATCGAGAGAGTTGAGCAATTGCAAAGCATCAAAGTGGACCGTTGTGCTCTATTTTGTGTTATTAGAAGTCTAAGTTGCTAGTTTAGCTTTCGTGCAACGTTTCATAAGTTAAGGATGTGAATAGACCAAGTTATGATTGAAATTGCACAAAAACGTGAATTGCTCGTCTATGGAGAGAGTTGAGCAATTCCAAAGCTTCAAATTGGACCATTCTACTCTATTTAGTGTTCTTAGAACTCTAACATGCTAGTTACGCTTTCGTGCAACGTTTCGTAAGATAAAGATGCGAATAGACCAAGTTACGTTTGAAATGGCATAAAAACGTGTAAAAAGCTCGTCTATCGAGAGAGTTGAGCAATTGCAAAGCATCAAAGTGAACCGTTGTGTTCTACTTTGTGTTATTAGAAGTCTAAGTTGCTAGTTTAGCTTTCGTGCAACATTTCGTAAGTTAGAGATGCGAATAGACCAAGTTATGTTTGAAATTGCACAAAAACTTGTAAAGCTCATCTATGGAGAGAGTTGAGCAATTGCAAAGCATCAAAGTGGACTGTTGTGCTCTATTTTGTGTTATTCGAAGTGTAAGTTGCTAGTTTAGGTTTCGTGCAACATTTCGTAAGTTAAAGATGCGAATATACCAAGTGATGTTTGAAATTGCCCAAAAACATATAAAGCTCGTCTATGGAGAGAGTTGGGCAATTCCAAAGCATCAAAATCCACCGTTGTACTCTATTTAGCGTTCTTAGAAGTCTAACATGCTAGTTTAGCCTTCGTGTAATGTATCGTAAGGTAAAGAAACGAATAGACCAAGTTATGTTTGAAATGACGTAAAAACGTGTAAAAAGCTCATCTATCGAGAGAGTTGTGCAATTGCAAAGCATCAAAGTGGACCGTAGTGCTCTATTTTGTGTTATTAGAAGTCTCAGTTGCTAGTTTAGCTTTCGTGCAACATTTCGTAAGTTAAAGATGCGAATAGACCAAGTTATGTTTGAAATGGCGTAAAAACGTGTAAAAAGCTCGTGTATCGAGAGAGTTGAGCAATTGCAAAGCATAAAAGTGGACCGTTGTGCTCTATTTTGTGTTATTAGAAGTCTCAGTTGCTAGTTTAGCTTTCGTGCAACGTTTCGTAAGTTAAAGATGCGAATAGACCAAGTTATGTTTCAAATTGCACAAAAACGTGAATTGCTCGTCTATGGAGAGAGTTGAGCAATTCCAAAGCATCAAATTGGACCATTGTACTCTATTTAGTGTTTTTAGAAGTCTAACATTCTAGTTTAGCCTTCGTGCAATGGTTCGTAAGGTAAAAATACGAATAGATCAAGTAATGTTTGAAATTCCATAAAAACCTGTAAAGCTCGTCCATGGAGAGAGTTGGGCAATTCCAAAGCATCAAAATCGACCGTTGTACTCTATTTAGCGTTCTTAGAAGTCTAACACGCTAGTTTAGCGTTCATGCAATGTTTCGTATGGTAAATATGCAAAGAGACCAAGTTATGTTTGAAATGGCGTAAAACGTGTAAAAAGCTCGTCTATCGAGAGAGTTGAGCAATTGTAAAGCATCAAAGTGGACCGTTGTGCTCTATTTTGTGTTATTAGAAGTCTAAGTTGCTAGTTTAGCTTTCATACAACGTTTCGTAAGTTAAAGATGTGAATAGACCAAGATAAGTTTGAAATTGCACAAAAATGTGAATTGTTCGTCTATGGAGAGAGTTAAGCAATTCCAAAGCATCAAATTGGACCATTCTACTCTATTTAGTGTTCCTAGAACTCTAACATGCTAATTAAGCTTTCGTGCAACGTTTCGTAAGTTAAAGATGCGAATAGACCAAGTTATGTTTGAAATGGCGTAAAAACGTGTAAAAAGCTCGTCTATCGAGAGAGTTGAGGAATTTTAAAGCATCAAAGTGGACCGTTGTGCTCTATTTTGTGTTATTAGAAGTCTAAGTTGCTAATTTAGCTTTCGTGCAACGTTTCGTAAGTTAAAGATGTGAATAGACCAAGTTATGTTTGAGATTGCACAAAAACGTGAATTGCTCGTCTATGGAGAGAGTTGAGCAATTCCAAAGCATCAATTTGGATCATTCTACTCTATTTAGTGTTCTTAGAACTCTAACATGCTAGTTTAGCTTTCGTCCAATGTTTCGTAAGTTAAAGACGCGAATAGACCAAGTTATGTTTATAAGGGCGTAAAAACGTGTAAAAAGCTCGTCTATCGAGAGAGTTGAGCAATTGCAAAGCATCAAAGTGGACCGTTGTGCTCTATTTTGTGTTATTAGAAGTCTCAGTTGCTAGTTTAGCTTTTGTGCAACGTTTCGTAAGTTAAAGATGCGAATAGACCAAGTTATATTTGAAATTGCACAAAAACGTGAATTGCTCATCTATGGAGAGAGTTGAGCAATTCCAAAGAATCAAATTGGACCATTGTACTCAATTTAGTGTTCCTAGAAGTCTAACATGCTAGTTTAGCATTCGTGCAATGGTTCGTAAGGTAAAAATACGAATAGATCAAGTAATGTTTGAAATTCCAAAAAAACCTGTAAAGCTCATCTATGGAGAGAGTTGGGCAATTCCAAAGCATCAAATTCGACCGTTGTACTCTATTTAGCGTTCTTAGAAGTCTAACATGCTAGTTTAGCCTTCGTGCAATGTTTCCTAAGGTAAAGATGCAAATAGACCAAGTTATGTTTGAAATGGCATAAAAACGTGTAAAAAGCTCGTTTATCGAGAGAGTTGAGCAATTGCAAAACGTCAAAGTGGACCGTTGTGCTCTATTTTGTGTTATTAGAAGTCTAACTTGCTAGTTTAGCTTTCGTGCAACGTTTCGTAAGTTAAAGATGCGAATAGACCAAGTTACGCTTGAAATTGCATAAAAACTTGTAAAGCTCATCCGTGGAGAGAGTTGAGCAATTCCAAAGCATCAAAGTGAACCGTTGTGCTTATTTTGTGTTATTAGAAGCCTAAGTTGCTAGTTTAGCATTCGTGTAACGTTTCGTAAGTTAAAGATGCGAATAGACCATGTGATGTTTGAAATTGCACAAAAACTTATAAAGCTCATCTATGGAGAGAGTTGGGCAATTCCAAAGCATCAAAGTTGACCGTTGTACTCTCTTTAGCGTTCTTAGAAGTCTAACATGCTAGTTTAACCTTCGTGCAATGTTTCGTAATGTAAAGTTGCGAATAGACCAAGTTATCTTTGAAATTGCACAAAAACGTGAATTGCTCGTCTATAGAGAGAGCTGAGCAATTCCAAAGCATCAAATTGGACCATTGTACTCTATTTAGTGTTATTAGAAGTCTAACATGCTAGTTTAGCCATCGTGCAATGGTTCGTAAGGTAAAAATACGAATAGATCAAGTAATGTTTGAAATTCCACAAAAACCTGTAAAGCTCATCTATGGAAAGAGTTGGGCAATTCCAAAGCATCAAAATCGACCGTTGTACTCTATTTAGCGTTCTTAGAAGTCTAACATGCTAGTTTAGTCGTCGTGCAATGTTTCGTAAGGTAAAGATGTAAATAGACCAAGTTATGTTTGAAATGGCGTAAAAATGTGTAAAAAGCTCGCCTATCGAGAGAGTTGAGCAATTGCAAAGTATCAAAGTGGACCGTTGTGCTCTATTTTGTGTTATTAGAAGTCTAAGTTGCTAGTTTAGCTTTCGTGCAACGTTTCGTAAGTTAAAGATGTGAATAGACCAAGTTATGTTTGAGATTGCACAAAAACGTGAATTGCTCGTCTATGGAGAGAGTTGAGCAATTCCAAAGCATCAATTTGGACCATTCTACTCTATTTAGTGTTCTTAGAACTCTAACATGCTAGTTTAGCTTTCGTCCAATGTTTCGTAAGTTAAAGACGCGAATAGACCAAGTTATGTTTATAATGGCGTAAAAACGTGTAAAAAGCTCGTCTATCGAGAGAGTTGAGCAATTGCAAAGCATCAAAGTGGACCGTTGTGCTCTATTTTGTGTTATTAGAAGTCTCAGTTACTAGTTTAGCTTTTGTGCAACGTTTCGTAAGTTAAAGATGCGAATAGACCAAGTTATATTTGAAATTGCACAAAAACGTGAATTGCTCATCTATGGAGAGAGTTGAGCAATTCCAAAGCATCAAATTGGACCATTGTACTCAATTTAGTGTTCCTAGAAGTCTAACATGCTAGTTTAGCATTCGTGCAATGGTTCGTAAGGTAAAAATACGAATAGATCAAGTAATGTTTGAAATTCCAAAAAAACCTGTAAAGCTCATCTATGGAGAGAGTTGGGCAATTCCAAAGCATCAAAGTCGACCGTTGTACTCTATTTAGCGTTCTTAGAAGTCTAACATGCTAGTTTAGCCTTCGTGCAATGTTTCCTAAGGTAAAGATGCAAATAGACCAAGTTATGTTTGAAATGGCATAAAAACGTGTAAAAAGCTCGTCTATCGAGAGAGTTGAGCAATTGCAAAGCGTCAAAGTGGACCGTTGTGCTCTATTTTGTGTTATTAGAAGTCTAACTTGCTAGTTTAGCTTTCGTGCAACGTTTGGTAAGTTAAAGATGCGAATAGACCAAGTTACGCTTGAAATTGCATAAAAACTTGTAAAGCTCATCCGTGGAGAGAGTTGAGCAATTCCAAAGCATCAAAGTGAACCGTTGTGCTTATTTTGTGTTATTAGAAGCCTAAGTTGCTAGTTTAGCATTCGTGTAACGTTTCGTAAGTTAAAGATGCGAATAGACCATGTGATGTTTGAAATTGCACAAAAACTTATAAAGCTCATCTATGGAGAGAGTTGGGCAATTCCAAAGCATCAAAGTTGACCGTTGTACTCTCTTTAGCGTTCTTAGAAGTCTAACATGCTAGTTTAACCTTCGTGCAATGTTTCGTAATGTAAAGTTGCGAATAGACCAAGTTATCTTTGAAATTGCACAAAAACGTGAATTGCTCGTCTATAGAGAGAGCTGAGCAATTCCAAAGCATCAAATTGGACCATTGTACTCTATTTAGTGTTATTAGAAGTCTAACATGCTAGTTTAGCCATCGTGCAATGGTTCGTAAGGTAAAAATACGAATAGATCAAGTAATGTTTGAAATTCCACAAAAACCTGTAAAGCTCATCTATGGAAAGAGTTGGGCAATTCCAAAGCATCAAAATCGACCGTTGTACTCTATTTATCGTTCTTAGAAGTCTAACATGCTAGTTTAGCCGTCGTGCAATGTTTCGTAAGGTAAAGATGTAAATAGACCAAGTTATGTTTGAAATGGCGTAAAAATGTGTAAAAAGCTCGCCTATCGAGAGAGTTGAGCAATTGCAAAGTATCAAAGTGGACCGTTGTGCTCTATTTTGTGTTATTAGAAGTCTAAGTTGCTAGTTTAGCTTTCGTGCAACGTTTCGTAAGTTAAAGATGCGAATAGACCAACATATGTTTGGAATTGCAGAAAAACATGAATTGCTCGTCTATGGAGAGAGTTGAGCAATTCCAAAGCATCAAATTGGACCATTCTACTCTATTTATTATTCTTAGAACTCTAGCATGCTACTTAAGCTTTCGTGCAACGTTTCGTAAGTTAAAGATGCGAATAGACCAAGTTATGTTTGAAATGGCGTAAAAACGTGTAAAAAGCTCGTCTATCAAGAGAGTTGAGCAATTGCAAAGCACCAAACTGTACCATTGTGCTCTATTTTGTGTTATTAGAACTCTAAGTTGCTAGTTTAGCTTTCGTGCAACGTTTCGTAAGTTAAAGATGTGAATAGACCAAGTTATGTTTGAAATTGCACAAAAGCGTGAATTGCTCGTCTATGGTCCTCCCTCTTTGCTTGGTCCATCATTTTTAGGTGTAGGAGAGTCATCTTTATCATCTTTTAAGCTCAACTTCTCCAAACCTAACTCAATATCATCATTCTCAAGCAAAGGGTCAAGTGCAAGAGTTTCAATAAATTTAACATGAATGGACTCTTCTATTCTCCTTGACTTTGGATTGGAAACTCTATAAGCTCTAGAAGTTAAAGCATAGCCAACAAATACACAAGGAGTAGATTTTGCATCAAATTTATCTAAGTCATCCTTAGTGTTTAGTACATAACATTTGCAACCAAAAACTCTAAAGTAGTCAACCTTAGGTTTTCTATCATTCCAAATCTCATAAGGTGTCTTATTTATCTTCTTTCTAATAGACAACCTATTTGTAACATAGCATGCACAATTAATGGCCTCGGCCCACAAGAACTTAGGCAAATCATGTTCACAAAGCATAGTCCTAGCAATTTCTTGCAAAGTTCTATTTTTCCTTTCTACTACCCCATTTTGTTGGGGTGTTCTAGGTGAAGAGAAATCATGTCTAATGCCATATTCATCACATAGATTAATAAATGCATGATTATCAAATTCTCCTCCATGATCACTCCTAATCTTGCTAATGCTTATGTTCTTTTCATTTTGAAGCCTCTTGATTAGTTTTGAAAACTCATGAATGGTCTCATGTTTATGTGCAAGGAAAATCACCCAAGTATATCTAGAATAGTCATCAACAATCACAAAAGCATAGGATCTACCACCTAGACTTTTTACTCTACTTGGACCAAACAAATCAAGATGCAAAAGTTCTAAAACCTTAGTAGTTGAAATTTGGTTTTTAGACTTGAAAGACTCCCTAGTGTGCTTTCCTCTAATGCAAGGCTCACAAGCATCATACATGTCAAAGTTCAAAGAAGGTATGCCTCTAACAAGATTATTTCTAACCAATTTTTCAATTGTAGAAATTCCTATATGTCCTAATCTTCTATGCCATGTATTCACATCATTAACATTGGAAATCAAACATTTAAGTTTGCAATCATTCAAGTCTTTCAAATTAATAGAATACACATTACCATCTCTTTTTCCTACAAGCACACATTCGTTCATGGTATTTAAAAGCTCACACTTTGAATCATCAAAACATATGCGCAAGCCGCCATCACACAATTGAGAAATACTAAGAAGGTTAAAAGACAATCCATCAACTAATTGCACATTAGAGATAGAGAAAGAGGATACATCACCTATGGATCCTTGACCAAGGATCCTACCCTTCTTGTTGTCACCAAAAGTCACATGACCACCATTAGAGAACTTCTTGAGAGAAGAAAAAGAACATGAGTTCCCGGTCATGTGTCTTGAGCAACCACTATCCAAGTACCACTTGGAAGCCTTAGAATTTTTGATTTTCAAGAACACCTACATTAGTTCAATTCGCTTTAGGTACCCAATTTCTTTTGGTTCCTAGGAGGTTAGCATCAAGAATCTTGGTTCCCTTTGGAACCCACATTTGCTTAACTTTCTTGCCAAACACATATTGAAACTTTGGAAAAACTTTGGCATTCAAGTTATGCATATATGCATCATTTGAAGAATGAAATGAAGTGCTAGCATACATAGAGCCTTGTGGAGCTCTAGGAGCCCTAGAATACCTTATGGGTTGCCCTAATTTCTTAGGAAACCCTACGGGTCTCTTGGAACCAGATTTGATACCCTTCTTCCAAGGCTGATTTGGCACATCCCTAATGGGAATAGGCCTATGTCCCATGGGTTGGACAAATGATACATGCTCAGGATGTGATTTTGAAGTACTAGCATGCATATCATTCAAAGCATTGTAGTTAGGAGGTGAAAAAATCATTTTCTTAGGAAAACAATCCTCCTTCATGTCATTCAAGGAATGCAAATAGCCACGTGATACAAAAGATGTAGAAATATCATGCATGTATCATTTGAGTAGCTAGATATGGAAGTGTTTAGGCTCAAATGTGGCTCTTTATGTTCTGGAAATCAGATTGTGCAAGCAAGAAAATGGCTCTTGAGGAAATGATAAGAATCTGGTAAGAAAGGCTCAAGAGTAACAATAAAGCTTTACTTGGCTAGTGTATATGATCTCTCTTCTAAATCAAGTATGTAATCAAGGAATGAATGAGTGAAGGAATGAAAGCTTAGAAGATGAAAAACACTTAAGAGAGAAAGAGTAATTTTCGGCCAAGTATATGCACCATAGACAAAGAGTTAGTTTTTATAGAAAATTGTGGAGTGTAAGCTCATGAAATGAGGGCCATTGGATTGATATGAAAGATATGGACCCTTGGATCATTAGAGACGTTAGAAGGCTTAGAGAAGTGTGAAAATGTTTACAACAAGTCTCTTTTGGTAGGAAGAAATAATGGCTTTTGGATGGATATAGACTTTGGAGGCATCTTGGAAGATACAACAATTGACTTGAGAAAAGTTTGTCTTTTAGGTGGAGTAAATCATGGCTTTTGGATGGATATAGACTTTAGATGCATCTTGAAAGATACAACAATTGACTTGAGAAAAGTTTGTCTCTTAGGTGGAATAAATGATGGCCTTTGGATCAAATGAAGATTCAATTTTGGCCATAGGATGTAAAGTAGGAGAGATAAGAATAAAGCTTGAATCTTTGGCCATTGGATTAAAATGTGGTTTTGATGTAGAGAGAATATGATCCATTGGATGTGGAGTGTCTTGGTGGGAAAGAGAAATGGTTTTGAAATAAAGCTTCCCACACATGTGAAGAGAAAAACTTGTCATAAGACTTGTTGTACCTCTTGTCTCCTCCTTTCAAATTAACTTTTCCTTCTCTTCTCTTTTTGGCTCCAAGTCTTCCAGTTAAGATGTAACTATGGTTAACTTGTCTTCTTTGCCATGTCATCAATGCCATGTCATTAATGCCGTGTCAACAATGCCATGTCAGCCGCCACGTCACGTCCGTCGATTCTGACTTTGACTAGAAAGTTAATTTTACTTCAATTGATCCCAATTAAGCTTCAAGACATCTTTGGCAAAACTTGATTATGTTGACCACGAAATTGACTTTCTTAATCATGTTTGACACTGATTAAGTCTTCATTACAGTTCGGTTAAGGTCACCATGTTGATACATGGCCAACTTGATCATCCTACACACAATTAAACTCAAGACATGCTATGTAAACCCTTTTAGGATTTCTTGCAATTAGTTCATGTTAGTTCAATAATCAAATCATCAAATAAGCACAATTGAACTAGTTTAATATAAGTCTTGAATTCCTAAACTAATCAAGTAGGCATATGCACCTAGGTTTCTCAATACAATCAATAGATCAAAGTTCAATCAAAACATGCCGTTGTAATCACTCAAACATATATTCAACAAGTTGGACAATTCCAAAGCATCACATTCGACCGTTGTACTTTATTTAGCGTTCTTATAAGTCTAACATGCTAGTTTAGCCTTCGTGCAACGTTTCGTAAGGTAAAGATGCGAATAGACCAAGTTATGTTTGGAATGACGTAAAAACGTGTAAAAAGCTCGTCTATCGAGAGAGTTGAGCAATTTCAAAGCATCAAAGTGGACCGTTATGCTCTATTTTGTGTTATTAGAAGTCTAAGTTGCTAGTTTAGCTTTCGTGCAACGTTTAGTAAGTTAAAAATGCGAATAGACCAAGTGATGTTTGAAATTGCACAAAAATTTGTAAAGCTCGTCCATGGAGAGAGTTGGGCAATACCAAAGCATCAAAGTCGACCGTTGTACTCTATTTAGCGTTCTTAGAAGTCTAACATGCTACTTTAGCCTTCGTGCAATGTTTCGTAAGGTGAAGATGCGAATAGACCGAGTTATGTTTGAAATTGCACAAAAACGTGAATTGCTCGTCTATGGAGAGAGTTGAGCAATTCCAAAGCATCAAATTGGACCATTGTACTCAATTTAGTGTTCTTAGAAGTCTAACATGCTAGTTTACCTTTCGTTCAACGTTTCGTAAGTTAAAGATGCGAATAGACCAAGTAACGTTTGAAATTGCACAAAAACTTGTAAAGCTCATCCTTGGAGAGAGTTGAGCAATTCCAAAGCATCAAAGTAGACCGTTGTGCTCTATTTTTCGTTATTAGAAGCCTAAGTTGCTAGTTTAGCATTCATGCAACGTTTCGTAAGTTAAAGATTCGAATAGACCAAGTGATGTTTGAAATTGCACAAAAACTTATAAAGCTCGTCTATGGAGAGAGTTGGGCAATTCCAAAGCATCAAAGTCGACCGTTGTACTCTATTTAGCGTTCTTAGAAGTCTAACATGCTAGGTTAGCCTTCGTGCAATGTTTCGTAAGGTAAAGATGCGAATAGACCAAGTTATGTTTGAAATGGCGTAAAAACGTGTAAAAAGCTCGTCTATAGAGAGAGTTGAGCAATTGCAAAGCATCAAAGTGGACCGTTGTGCTCTATTTTGTGTTATTAGAGGACTAAGTTGCTAGTTTAGCTTTCGTACAACGTTACGTAAGTTAAAGATGCGAATAGACCAAGATTTGTTTGAAATTGCACAAAAACGTGAATTGCTCGTCTATGGAGAGAGTTGAGTAATTCCAAAGCATCAAATTTGACCCTTCTACTCTATTTAGTGTTCTGAGAAGTCTAACATGCTAATTAAGCATTCGTGCAACGTTTCGTAAGTTAAAGATGCAAATAGACCAAGTTATGTTTGAAATTGCACAAAAACGTGAATTGCTCGTCTATGGAGAGAGTTGAGCAATTCCAAAGTATCAAAATGGACCATTGTACTCTATTTACTGTTCTTAGAAGTCTAACATGCTAGTTTAGCCTTCGTGCATTGTTTCGTAAGGTAAAGATGTGAATAGACCAAGTTTTGTTTGAAATTGCACAAAAACGTGAATTGCTCATCTATGGAGAGAGTTGAGCAATTCCAAATCATCAAATTGGACCATTGTACTCTATTTAGTGTTCTTAGAAGACTAACATGCTAGTTTAGCCTTCGTGCAATGGTTCGTAAGGTAAAAATACGAATAGATCAAGTAATGTTTGAAATTCCATGAAAACCTGTAAAGCTCGTCTATGGAGAGACTTGGGTAATTCCAAAGCATCAAAGTCGACCGTTGTACTCTATTTAGCGTTCTTAGAAGTCTAACATGCTAGTTTAGCCTTCGTGCAATGTTTCGTAAGGTAAAGATGCAAATAGACCAAGTTATGTTTGGAATGGCATGAAAACGTGTAAAAAGCTCGTCTATCGAGAGAGTTGAGCAATTGCAAAGCATCAAAGTGGACCGTTGTGCTCTATTTTGTGTTATTAGAAGTCTAAGTTGCTAGCTTAGCTTTCGTGCAACGTTTCGTAAGTTAAAGATGCGAATAGACCAAGATATGTTTGAAATTGCACAAAAACGTGAATTGCTCGTCTATGGAGAGAGTTGAGGAATTCCAAAGCATCAAATTGGACCATTGTACTCTATTTACTGTTCTTACAAGTCTAACTTGCTAGTTTAGCTTTCGTGCAACGTTTCACAAGTTAAAGATGCTAATAGACCAAGTTATGTTTGAAATTGCACAAAAACGTGAATTGCTCGTCTATGGAGAGACTTGAGCAATTCCAAAGCATCAAATTGGACCATTGTACTCTATTTAGTGTTCTTAGAAGTCTAACATGCTAGTTTAGCCTTCGTGCAATGGTTCGTAAGGTAAAAATACAAATAGATCAAGTAATGTTTGAAATTCCACAAAAACCTGTAAAGCTCATCTATGGAGAGAGTTGGGCAATTCCAAAGCATCAAAGTCGACCGTTGTACTCTATTTAGCGTTCTTAGAAGTCTAACATGCTAGTTTAGCCTTCGTGCAATGTTTCATAAGGTAAAGATGCAAATAGACCAAGTTATGTTTGAAATGGCGTAAAAACGTGTAAAAAGCTCGTCTATCGAGAGAGTTGAGCAATTGCAAAGCATCAAAGTGGACCGCTGTGCTCTATCTTGTGTTATTAGAAGTCTAAGTTGCTAGTTTAGCTTTTGTGCAACGTTTCGTAAGTTAAAGATGTGAATAGACCAAGTTATATTTGAGATTGCACAAAAACATGAATTCCTCGTCTATGGAGAGAGTTGAGCAATTCCAAAGCATCAAATTGGACCATTCTACTCTATTTAGTGTTCTTAGAACTGTAACAAGCTAGTTTAGCTTTCGTGCAACGTTTCGTAAGTTAAAGATGTGAATAGACCAAGTTATGTTTGAAATGGCGTAAAAACGTGTAAAAAGCTCATCTATGGTGAGAGTTGAGCAATTGCAAAGCATCAAAGTGGACCGTTGTGCTCTATTTTGTGTTATTAGAAGTCTCAGTTGCTAGTTTAGCTTTCATGCAACGTTTCGTAAGTTAAAGATGCGAATAGACCAAGTTATGATTGAAATTGCACATAAACGTGAATTGCTCGTCTACGGAGAGAGTTGAGCAATTCCAAAGCATCAAATTGGACCATTGTACTCAATTTAGTGTTCTTAGAAGTCTAACATGCTAGTTTAGGCTTCGTGCAATGGTTCGTAAGGTAAAAATACGAATAGATCAAGTAATGTTTGAAATTCCACAAAAACCTGTAAATCTCGTCTATGGAGAGTGTTGAGCAATTCCAACGTATGGAAGTGGACCGTCGTACTCCATTTAGTGTTCTTAGAAGTCTAACTTGCTAGTTTACCTTTCGTGCAACGTTTCGTAAGTTAAAGATGCGAATAGACCAAGTAACGTTTGAAATTGCACAAAAATTTGTAAAGCTCATCCTTGGAGAGAGTTGAGCAATTCCAAAGCATCAAAGTAGACCGTTGTGCTCTATTTTTCGTTATTAGAAGCCTAAGTTGCTAGTTTAGCATTCATGCAACGTTTCGTAAGTTAAAGATTCGAATAGACCAAGTGATGTTTGAAATTGCACAAAAACTTATAAAGCTCGTCTATGGAGAGAGTTGGGCAATTCCAAAGCATCAAAGTCGACCGTTGTACTCTATTTAGCGTTCTTAGAAGTCTAACATGCTAGGTTAGCCTTCGTGCAATGTTTCGTAAGGTAAAGATGCGAATAGACCAAGTTATGTTTGAAATGGCGTAAAAACGTGTAAAAAGCTCGTCTATAGAGAGAGTTGAGCAATTGCAAAGCATCAAAGTGGACCGTTGTGCTCTATTTTGTGTTATTAGAGGACTAAGTTGCTAGTTTAGCTTTCGTACAACGTTACGTAAGTTAAAGATGCGAATAGACCAAGATTTGTTTGAAATTGCACAAAAACGTGAATTGCTCGTCTATGGAGAGAGTTGAGTAATTCCAAAGCATCAAATTTGACCCTTCTACTCTATTTAGTATTCTGAGAAGTCTAACATGCTAATTAAGCATTCGTGCAACGTTTCGTAAGTTAAAGATGCAAATAGACCAAGTTATATTTGAAATTGCACAAAAACGTGAATTGCTCGTCTATGGAGAGAGTTGAGCAATTCCAAAGTATCAAAATGGACCATTGTACTCTATTTACTGTTCTTAGAAGTCTAACATGCTAGTTTGGCCTTCGTAACGTAACAATACGAATAGATCAAGTAATGTTTGAAATTCCGTAAAAACCTGTAAAGCTCGTCTATGGAGAGAGTTGGGCAATTCCAAAGCATCAAAGTCGACCGTTGTACCCTATTTATCGTTCTTAGAAGTCTAACATGCTAGTTTAGCCTTCGTGCAATGTTTCGTAAGGCAAAGATGCAAATAGGCCAAGTTATGTTTGAAATGGCGTAAAAACGTGTAAAAAGCTCGTCTATAGAGAGAGTTGAGCAATTGCAAAGCATCAAAGTGGACCGTTGTGCTCTATTTTGTGTTATTAGAGGACTAAGTTGCTAGTTTAGCTTTCGTACAACGTTACGTAAGTTAAAGATGCGAATAGACCAAGATTTGTTTGAAATTGCACAAAAACGTGAATTGCTCGTCTATGGAGAGAGTTGAGTAATTCCAAAGCATCAAATTTGACCCTTCTACTCTATTTAGTGTTCTGAGAAGTCTAACATGCTAATTAAGCATTCGTGCAACGTTTCGTAAGTTAAAGATGCAAATAGACCAAGTTATGTTTGAAATTGCACAAAAGCGTGAATTGCTCGTCTATGGAGAGAGTTGAGCAATTCCAAAGTATCAAAATGGACCATTGTACTCTATTTACTGTTCTTAGAAGTCTAACATGCTAGTTTGGCCTTCGTAACGTAACAATACGAATAGATCAAGTAATGTTTGAAATTCCGTAAAAACCTGTAAAGCTCGTCTATGGAGAGAGTTGGGCAATTCCAAAGCATCAAAGTCGACCGTTGTACCCTATTTATCGTTCTTAGAAGTCTAACATGCTAGTTTAGCCTTCGTGCAATGTTTCGTAAGGCAAAGATGCAAATAGACCAAGTTATGTTTGAAATGGCGTAAAAAAGTGTAAAAAGCTCGTCTATAGAGAGAGTTGAGCAATTGCAAAGCATCAAAGTGGACCGTTGTGCTCTATTTTGTGTTATTAGAGGACTAAGTTGCTAGCTTAGCTTTCGTACAACGTTACGTAAGTTAAAGATGCGAATAGACCAAGATTTGTTTGAAATTGCACAAAAACGTGAATTGCTCGTCTATGGAGAGAGTTGAGCAATTCCAAAGTATCAAAATGGACCATTGTACTCTATTTACTGTTCTTAGAAGTCTAACATGCTAGTTTGGCCTTCGTAAAGTAACAATACGAATAGATCATGTAATGTTTGAAATTCCGTAAAAACCTGTAAAGCTCGTCTATGGAGAGAGTTGGGCAATTCCAAAGCATCAAAGTCGACCGTTGTACCCTATTTATCGTTCTTAGAAGTCTAACATGCTAGTTTAGCCTTCGTGCAATGTTTCGTAAGGCAAAGATGCAAATAGACCAAGTTATGTTTGAAATGGCGTAAAAACGTGTAAAAAGCTCGTCTATAGAGAGAGTTGAGCAATTGCAAAGCATCAAAGTGGACCGTTGTGCTCTATTTTGTGTTATTAGAGGACTAAGTTGCTAGTTTAGCTTTCGTACAACGTTACGTAAGTTAAAGATGCGAATAGACCAAGATTTGTTTGAAATTGCACAAAAACGTGAATTGCTCGTCTATGGAGAGAGTTGAGTAATTCCAAAGCAGCAAATTTGACCCTTCTACTCTATTTAGTGTTCTGAGAAGTCTAACATGCTAATTAAGCATTCGTGCAACGTTTCGTAAGTTAAAGATGCGAATAGACCAAGTTACGTTTGAAATTGCACAAAAACGTGAATCGCTCATCTATGGAGAGAGTTGAGCAATTCCAAATCATCAAATTGGACCATTGTACTCTATTTAGTGTTCTTAGAAGACTAACATGCTAGTTTAGCCTTCGTGCATTGTTTCGTAAGGTAAAGATGTGAATAGACCAAGTTTTGTTTGAAATTGCACAAAAACGTGAATTGCTCATCTATGGAGAGAGTTGAGCAATTCCAAATCATCAAATTGAACCATTGTACTCTATTTAGTGTTCTTAGAAGACTAACATGCTAGTTTAGCCTTCGTGCAATGGTTCATGAGGTAAAAATACGAATAGATCAAGTAATGTTTGAAATTCCATGAAAACCTGTAAAGCTCGTCTATGGAGAGACTTGGGTAATTCCAAAGCATCAAAGTCGACCGTTGTACTCTATTTAGCGTTCTTAGAAGTCTAACATGCTAGTTTAGCCTTCGTGCAATGTTTCGTAAGGTAAAGATGCAAATAGACCAAGTTATGTTTGGAATGGCATGAAAACGTGTAAAAAGCTCGTCTATCGAGAGAGTTGAGCAATTGCAAAGCATCAAAGTGGACCGTTGTGCTCTATTTTGTGTTATTAGAAGTCTAAGTTGCTAGCTTAGCTTTCGTGCAACGTTTCGTAAGTTAAAGATGCGAATAGACCAAGATATGTTTGAAATTGCACAAAAACGTGAATTGCTCGTCTATGGAGAGAGTTGAGGAATTCCAAAGCATCAAATTGGACCATTGTACTCTATTTACTGTTCTTACAAGTCTAACTTGCTAGTTTAGCTTTCGTGCAACGTTTCACAAGTTAAAGATGCTAATAGACCAAGTTATGTTTGAAATTGCACAAAAACGTGAATTGCTCGTCTATGGAGAGACTTGAGCAATTCCAAAGCATCAAATTGGACCATTGTACTCTATTTAGTGTTCTTAGAAGTCTAACATGCTAGTTTAGCCTTCGTGCAATGGTTCGTAAGGTAAAAATATGAATAGATCAAGTAATGTTTGAAATTCCACAAAAACCTGTAAAGCTCATCTATGGAGAGAGTTGGGCAATTCCAAAGCATCAAAGTCGACCGTTGTACTCTATTTAGCGTTCTTAGAAGTCTAACATGCTAGTTTAGCCTTCGTGCAATGTTTCATAAGGTAAAGATGCAAATAGAACAAGTTATGTTTGAAATGGCGTAAAAACGTGCAAAAAGCTCGTCTATCGAGAGAGTTGAGCAATTGCAAAGCATCAAAGTGGACCGCTGTGCTCTATCTTGTGTTATTAGAAGTCTAAGTTGCTAGTTTAGCTTTTGTGCAACGTTTCGTAAGTTAAAGATGTGAATAGACCAAGTTATATTTGAGATTGCACAAAAACATGAATTGCTCGTCTATGGAGAGAGTTGAGCAATTCCAAAGCATCAAATTGGACCATTCTACTCTATTTAGTGTTCTTAGAACTGTAACATGCTAGTTTAGCTTTCGTGCAACGTTTCGTAAGTTAAAGATGTGAATAGACCAAGTTATGTTTGAAATGGCGTAAAAACGTGTAAAAAGCTCATCTATGGTGAGAGTGGAGCAATTGCAAAGCATCAAAGTGGACCGTTGTGCTCTATTTTGTGTTATTAGAAGTCTCAGTTGCTAGTCTAGCTTTCATGCAACGTTTCGTAAGTTAAAGATGCGAATAAACCAAGTTATGATTGAAATTGCACAAAAACGTGAATTGCTCGTCTACGGAGAGAGTTGAGCAATTCCAAAGCATCAAATTGGATCATTGTACTCAATTTAGTGTTCTTAGAAGTCTAACATGCTAGTTTAGGCTTCGTGCAATGGTTCGTAAGGTAAAAATACGAATAGATCAAGTAATGTTTGAAATTCCACAAAAACCTGTAAATCTCGTCTATGGAGAGTGTTGAGCAATTCCAACGTATGGAAGTGGACCGTCGTACTCCATTTAGTGTTCTTAGAAGTCTAACTTGCTAGTTTACCTTTCGTGCAACGTTTCATAAGTTAAAGATGCGAATAGACCAAGTAACGTTTGAAATTGCACAAAAACTTGTAAAGCTCATCCTTGGAGAGAGTTGAGCAATTCCAAAGCATCAAAGTAGACCGTTGTGCTCTATTTTTCGTTATTAGAAGCCTAAGTTGCTAGTTTAGCATTCATGCAACGTTTCGTAAGTTAAAGATTCGAATAGACCAAGTGATGTTTGAAATTGCACAAAAACTTATAAAGCTCGTCTATGGAGAGAGTTGGGCAATTCCAAAGCATCAAAGTCGACCGTTGTACTCTATTTAGCGTTCTTAGAAGTCTAACATGCTAGGTTAGCCTTCGTGCAATGTTTCGTAAGGTAAAGATGCGAATAGACCAAGTTATGTTTGAAATGGCGTAAAAACGTGTAAAAAGCTCGTCTATAGAGAGAGTTGAGCAATTGCAAAGCATCAAAGTGGACCGTTGTGCTCTATTTTGTGTTATTAGAGGACTAAGTTGCTAGTTTAGCTTTCGTACAACGTTACGTAAGTTAAAGATGCGAATAGACCAAGATTTGTTTGAAATTGCATAAAAACGTGAATTGCTCGTCTATGGAGAGAGTTGAGTAATTCCAAAGCATCAAATTTGACCCTTCTACTCTATTTAGTATTCTGAGAAGTCTAACATGCTAATTAAGCATTCGTGCAACGTTTCGTAAGTTAAAGATGCAAATAGACCAAGTTATATTTCAAATTGCACAAAAACGTGAATTGCTCGTCTATGGAGAGAGTTGAGCAATTCCAAAGTATCAAAATGGACCATTGTACTCTATTTACTGTTCTTAGAAGTCTAACATGCTAGTTTGGCCTTCGTAACGTAACAATACGAATAGATCAAGTAATGTTTGAAATTCCGTAAAAACCTGTAAAGCTCGTCTATAGAGAGAGTTGGGCAATTCCAAAGCATCAAAGTCGACCGTTGTACCCTATTTATCGTTCTTAGAAGTCTAACATGCTAGTTTAGCCTTCGTGCAATGTTTCGTAAGGCAAAGATGCAAATAGGCCAAGTTATGTTTGAAATGGCGTAAAAACGTGTAAAAAGCTCGTCTATAGAGAGAGTTGAGCAATTGCAAAGCATCAAAGTGGACCGTTGTGCTCTATTTTGTGTTATTAGAGGACTAAGTTGCTAG